>NC_053393.1:222168186-223368186 GCF_905171765.1 Bufo bufo
CTCGCTGAGGCTCCCCCTGCTCCCTCTACCGCTGCTGCCTCGGCTTCCGCCTCGAGAGGAATGTTGCCACCTGCCGAGCAGCAAACAGAGGATGTGCCACCGACACCACCACCACCGCCACCGTCAACTAGCGTCTCCACTATATCACACAGCAGCGTTCAGCTCTCAATATCTCAAACCTTAGAGAGGAAGCGCAAATTCCCCCCGAGTCACCCTCGAGCCCTTGGCCTGAACGCCAGCATTTCTAAACTGCTGGCCTTTGAAATGCTGTCATTCCGGCTGGTGGACACAGACAGCTTCAAAAAGCTGATGGCCATGGCTGTCCCGCAGTATGTGGTTCCCAGCCGCCACTACTTCTCCAAGACAGCCGTGCCTTCCCTGCACATGCAAGTGTCCGATAAAATCAAGTGTGCACTGCGCAACGCCCTTTGTGGCAAGGTCCACCTAACCACAGATACGTGGACCAGTAAGCACGGCCAGGGACGCTATATCTCACTAACTGCACACTGGATGAATGTAGTGGCGGCTGGGCCCCCGGCGGACAGTTCCTTGGCGCACGTCCTTCCGCCCCCTAGGATCGCAGGGCATCATTCTCTGCCTCCTGTAGCCTCCTCCTCCTACTCGGCTTCCTCCTCCACTGCTTCCACCAGCTCATCCGGTCAGCCACACACCTTCACCACCAACTTCAGCACAGCCCGGGGTAAACGTCAGCAGGCCATTCTGAAACTCATATGTTTGGGGGACAGGCCCCACACCGCACAGGAGTTGTGGCGGGGTATTGAACAACAGACCGACGAGTGGTTTCTGCCGGTGGGCCTCAAGCCAGGCCTGGTGGTATGCGATAATGGGCGAAATCTCGTGGCAGCTCTGGGACTAGCCGGTTTGACGCACATCCCTTGCCTGGCGCATGTGCTGAACTTGGTGGTGCAGAGGTTCATTCACCACTACCCCAACATGTCAGAGCTGCTGCATAAAGTGCGGGCCGTCTGTGCGCGCTTCCGCCGTTCACATCCTGCCGCTGCTCGCCTGTCTGCGCTACAGCGGAACTTCGGCCTTCCCGCTCACCGCCTCATATGCGACGTGCCCACCCGGTGGAACTCCACCTTGCACATGCTGGAGAGACTGTGCGAGCAGCAGCAGGCCATAGTGGAGTTTCAGCTGCAGCACGCTCGCGTCAGTCGTACTGCCGAACAGCACCACTTCACCACCAATGATTGGGCCTCCATGCGAGACCTGTGTGCCCTGCTGCGCTGTTTCGAGTACTCCACCAACATGGCCAGTGGCGATGACACTGTTATCAGCGTTACAATACCACTTCTATGTCTCCTTGAGAAAACACTTAGGGCAATGATGTTAGAGGAGGTGGCCCAGGTGGAGGAGGATGAGGGCTCGTTTCTAACACTTTCGGGCCAGTCTGTTCGAAGTGGCTCAGAGGGAGGTTTGTTTAAGCAGCAGAGGACAGGTTCACAAGTCGCCAGCCAAGGCACTGTACTGGAGGACGAGGAGGATGAGGAGGAGGAGGTGGAGGGGGACGAGGATGACGCAAGTTCACAGCGGGGTGGCAGCCCAGGCCCATCACTGGTGCGTGGCTGGGGGGATACGGTGGACGATGACGATACGCCTCCCACAGAGGACAGCTTGTCCTTACCCATGGGTAGCCTGGCCCACATGAGCGAATATATGCTCCAATGCCTGCGCAACGACAGCAGAGTTGCCCACGTTTTAACGTGTGCAGACTACTGGGTGGCCACCCTGCTGGATCCCCGGTATAAAGACAATGTGCCCACTTTAATTCCTGAACTGGAGCGCGACCGTAAGATGCGCGAGTACAAGCGCACGCTGATAGAGGCGCTCTTGAGAGCATTCCCACATGTCACAGGGGAACAGGTGGAAGGTGAAGGCAGAGGAGTGGCAAGAGGTCGCCAACGCAGCTGTGTCACGGCCAGCTCATCTGAGGGCAGGGTTAGCATGGCAGAAATGTGGAAAAGTTTTGTCTCCACGCCACAGCTATCTGCACCGACACCTGATACGGAACGTGTTAGCAGGAGGCAGCATTTCACTAACATGGTTGAACAGTATGTCTGCACACCCCTCCACATCCTGACGGATGGTTCGGCCCCATTCAACTACTGGGTTTCGAAATTGTCCACGTGGCCAGAGTTAGCATGTTATGCCTTGGAGGTGCTTTCCTGCCCGGCGGCCAGCGTTTTATCTGAACGCGTATTCAGCACGGCAGGGGGCGTCATTACTGACAAGCGCAGCCGCCTGTCCACAGCCAACGTGGACAAGCTGACCTTCATAAAGATGAACCAGGCATGGATCCCACAGGACCTGTCCCTCCCTTGTGCAGAGTAGTCCTTATTAACTGCCTAAAACATGTCTTGTTGTGCTACGGGCCACTTCTTTATTTGATACAAATTTTATGAAACCCACAGTTGAATGAAACTCTTCTCTGTCTGGGCGCCGGGGCCTAACCAGATGAAAGTGGCCGGTTAAACTAACGGGTGACATGAAGCCATAACCTCTGCCATGCTACCTCTGTCTTCTGTCTGGGTGCTGAGGCCTAAGTCAAATAAAGCGGTCTTCTGCTGTGCTGGGGGATATGAAGCTAATCTCTGACCTCTCTCCTCTGTCTGGGTCCAAAGGCCTAAATCACTGAAAGAGGCCTTCTCCTGTGGTGTGTGATATGATGCCAGAATATGTGCTGTGGGGCCTCTCTCCTCTTCCTGGGTGCAGGGGTCAAATAAACTAAATTGTGGCCTACTCCTGTGGTGGTTGATATGATGCCTGATTCTCTGATGTGGAACCTCTCTCCTCTGTTTGGGTGAAGGGGTCAAAGTAACTAAATGGTGGCTTCTCCTGTGGTGGCTGATATGATGCCAGAATATGTGCTGTGGTGCCTCTCTCCTCTTCCTGGGTGCAGGGGTCAAAGTAACTCAATGGTGGCTTCTCCTGTGGTGGCTGATATGATGCCAGAATATGTGCTGTGGGGCCTCTCTCCTCTTCCTGGGTGCAGGGGTCAAAGTAACTCAATGGTGGCTTCTCCTGTGGTGGCTGATATGATGCCAGAATATGTGCTGTGGTGCCTCTCTCCTCTTCCTGGGTGCAGGGGTCAAAGTAACTAAATGGTGGCTTCTCCTGTGGTGGCTGATATGATGCCAGAATATGTGCTGTGGGGCCTCTCTCCTCTTCCTGGGTGCAGGGGTCAAAGTAACTCAATGGTGGCTTCTCCTGTGGTGGCTGATATGATGCCAGAATATGTGCTGTGGTGCCTCTCTCCTCTTCCTGGGTGCGGGGGTCAAAGTAACTCAATGGTGGCTTCTCCTGTGGTGGCTGATATGATGCCAGAATATGTGCTGTGGTGCCTCTCTCCTCTTCCTGGGTGCGGGGGTCAAAGTAACTCAATGGTGGCTTCTCCTGTGGTGGCTGATATGATGCCAGAATATGTGCTGTGGTGCCTCTCTCCTCTTCCTGGGTGCAGGGGTCAAAGTAACTAAATGGTGGCTTCTCCTGTGGTGGTTGATATGATGCCTGATTCTCTGCTGTGAAACCTCTCTCCTCCATCTGGGTGTAGGGGTCAAAGTCTTTCAAAGTCGCCTTCTCCTGTGCTGATTGATATAAAGCTGATGGTTGTGCCATCTGACATGGTTGCCAGGGTCTGATTCAATGGGGGCCTACTCCTGTGGTGGGTGATCTAAATGCCTGATTCTCTGCTGTGAAACCTCTCTCCTCCGTCTGGGTGTAGGGGTCAAAGTCTTTCAAAGTCGCCTTCTCCTGTGCTGATTGATATGAAGCTGATGGTTGTGCCATCTGACATGGTTGCCGGGGTCCCATTAAATTGTGGCCTACTCCTGTGGTGGTTGATATGATGCCTGATTCTCTGATGTGGAACCTCTCTCCTCTGTTTGGGTGAAGGGGTCAAAGTAACTAAATGGTGGCTTCTCCTGTGGTGGCTGATATGATGCCAGAATATGTGCTGTGGGGCCTCTCTCCTCTTCCTGGGTGCAGGGGTCAAATAAACTAAATTGTGGCCTACTCCTGTGGTGGTTGATATGATGCCTGATTCTCTGATGTGGAACCTCTCTCCTCTGTTTGGGTGAAGGGGTCAAAGTAACTAAATGGTGGCTTCTCCTGTGGTGGCTGATATGATGCCATAATATGTGCTGTGGTGCCTCTCTCCTCTTCCTGGGTGCAGGGGTCAAAGTAACTCAATGGTGGCTTCTCCTGTGGTGGCTGATATGATGCCAGAATATGTGCTGTGGGGCCTCTCTCCTCTTCCTGGGTGCAGGGGTCAAAGTATCTCAATGGTGGCTTCTCCTGTGGTGGCTGATATGATGCCAGAATATGTGCTGTGGTGCCTCTCTCCTCTTCCTGGGTGCAGGGGTCAAAGTAACTAAATGGTGGCTTCTCCTGTGGTGGCTGATATGATGCCAGAATATGTGCTGTGGGGCCTCTCTCCTCTTCCTGGGTGCAGGGGTCAAAGTAACTCAATGGTGGCTTCTCCTGTGGTGGCTGATATGATGCCAGAATATGTGCTGTGGTGCCTCTCTCCTCTTCCTGGGTGCGGGGGTCAAAGTAACTCAATGGTGGCTTCTCCTGTGGTGGCTGATATGATGCCAGAATATGTGCTGTGGTGCCTCTCTCCTCTTCCTGGGTGCGGGGGTCAAAGTAACTCAATGGTGGCTTCTCCTGTGGTGGCTGATATGATGCCAGAATATGTGCTGTGGTGCCTTTCTCCTCTTCCTGGGTGCAGGGGTCAAAGTAACTAAATGGTGGCTTCTCCTGTGGTGGTTGATATGATGCCTGATTCTCTGCTGTGAAACCTCTCTCCTCCATCTGGGTGTAGGGGTCAAAGTCTTTCAAAGTCGCCTTCTCCTGTGCTGATTGATATAAAGCTGATGGTTGTGCCATCTGACATGGTTGCCAGGGTCTGATTCAATGGGGGCCTACTCCTGTGGTGGGTGATCTAAATGCCTGATTCTCTGCTGTGAAACCTCTCTCCTCCGTCTGGGTGTAGGGGTCAAAGTCTTTCAAAGTCGCCTTCTCCTGTGCTGATTGATATGAAGCTGATGGTTGTGCCATCTGACATGGTTGCCGGGGTCCCATTAAATTGTGGCCTACTCCTGTGGTGGTTGATATGATGCCTGATTCTCTGATGTGGAACCTCTCTCCTCTGTTTGGGTGAAGGGGTCAAAGTAACTAAATGGTGGCTTCTCCTGTGGTGGCTGATGTGATGCCAGAATATGTGCTGTGGGGCCTCTCTCCTCTTCCTGGGTGCAGGGGTCAAAGTAACTCAATGGTGGCTTCTCCTGTGGTGGCTGATATGATGCCAGAATATGTGCTGTGGTGCCTCTCTCCTCTTCCTGGGTGCGGGGGTCAAAGTAACTCAATGGTGGCTTCTCCTGTGGTGGCTGATATGATGCCAGAATATGTGCTGTGGTGCCTCTCTCCTCTTCCTGGGTGCGGGGGTCAAAGTAACTCAATGGTGGCTTCTCCTGTGGTGGCTGATATGATGCCAGAATATGTGCTGTGGTGCCTCTCTCCTCTTCCTGGGTGCAGGGGTCAAAGTAACTAAATGGTGGCTTCTCCTGTGGTGGTTGATATGATGCCTGATTCTCTGCTGTGAAACCTCTCTCCTCCATCTGGGTGTAGGGGTCAAAGTCTTTCAAAGTCGCCTTCTCCTGTGCTGATTGATATAAAGCTGATGGTTGTGCCATCTGACATGGTTGCCAGGGTCTGATTCAATGGGGGCCTACTCCTGTGGTGGGTGATCTAAATGCCTGATTCTCTGCTGTGAAACCTCTCTCCTCCGTCTGGGTGTAGGGGTCAAAGTCTTTCAAAGTCGCCTTCTCCTGTGCTGATTGATATGAAGCTGATGGTTGTGCCATCTGACATGGTTGCCGGGGTCCCATTAAATTGGGGCCTACTCCTGTGGTGGTTGATATGATGCCTGATTCTCTGATGTGGAACCTCTCTTCTCTGTTTGGGTGAAGGGGTCAAAGTAACTAAATGGTGGCTTCTCCTGTGGTGGCTGATATGATGCCAGAATATGTGCTGTGGGGCCTCTCTCCTCTTCCTGGGTGCAGGGGTCAAAGTAACTCAATGGTGGCTTCTCCTGTGGTGGCTGATATGATGCCAGAATATGTGCTGTGGTGCCTCTCTCCTCTTCCTGGGTGCGGGGGTCAAAGTAACTCAATGGTGGCTTCTCCTGTGGTGGCTGATATGATGCCAGAATATGTGCTGTGGTGCCTCTCTCCTCTTCCTGGGTGCGGGGGTCAAAGTAACTCAATGGTGGCTTCTCCTGTGGTGGCTGATATGATGCCAGAATATGTGCTGTGGTGCCTCTCTCCTCTTCCTGGGTGCAGGGGTCAAAGTAACTAAATGGTGGCTTCTCCTGTGGTGGTTGATATGATGCCTGATTCTCTGCTGTGAAACCTCTCTCCTCCATCTGGGTGTAGGGGTCAAAGTCTTTCAAAGTCGCCTTCTCCTGTGCTGATTGATATAAAGCTGATGGTTGTGCCATCTGACATGGTTGCCAGGGTCTGATTCAATGGGGGCCTACTCCTGTGGTGGGTGATCTAAATGCCTGATTCTCTGCTGTGAAACCTCTCTCCTCCGTCTGGGTGTAGGGGTCAAAGTCTTTCAAAGTCGCCTTCTCCTGTGCTGATTGATATGAAGCTGATGGTTGTGCCATCTGACATGGTTGCCGGGGGTCCCATTAAATTGGGGCCTACTCCTGTGGTGGGTGATCTAAATGCCTGATTCTCTGCTTTGAAACCTCTCTCCTCCGTCCGGGTGTAGGGGTCAAAGTCTGTCAAAGTCGCCTTCTCCTGTGCTGATTGATATAAAGCTTATGCTTGTGCCATCTGACATGGTTGCCGGGGTCTGATTCAATGGTGGCCTACTCCTGTGGTGGGTGATCTAAATGCCTGATTCTCTGCTGTGTAACCTCTCTCCTCCGTCTGGGTGTAGGGGTCAAAGTAACTAAATGGTGGCCTACTCCTGTGGTGGGTGATATGATGCCTGGTTCTCTGCTGTGGGACCTCTCTCCTTTGTCTGGGTGCTGTGGTCAAAATAATAGTAAGTGACCTTCTCCATTGGTGGGTGACTTGAAGCCTGATTCTGTGCTATGGGACCTCACTCCAATTAATATTGTTTAATTTTTATTTATTTTATGTTAACTCATCATTTCCCTATCTACATTTGTTTGCAGGGGATTTAACTACATTTTGCTGCCTTTTGCAGCCCTCTAGCCCTTTCCGGGTGTGTTTTACAGCCTTTTTAGTGCCCAAAAGTTCGGGTCCCCATTGACTTCTATGGGGTTCGGGTTCGGGATGAAGTTCGGGTCGAGTTCGGATCCCGAACCCGAACATTTTTCGAAAGTTCGGCCGAACTCGTCGAACCCGAACATCCAGGTGTTCGCTCAACTCTACTTAACACACATTAGGGCTCCTAGAATGCCAGGGCAGTATAACTACCCCACAAGTGACCCCATTTTAAAAAGAAGACACCCCAAGGTATTTGCTGATGGGCATAGTGAGTTCATGGAAGTTTTTATTTTTTGTCACAAGTTAGTGGAATATGAGACTTTGTAAAAAAAAAAAAGAAAAAAAATCATCATTTTCCGCTAACTTGTGACAAAAAATAAAAATTCTAGGAACTCGCCATGCCCCTCATGGAATACCTTGGGGTGTCTTCTTTCCAAAATGGGGTCACTTGTGGGGTAGTTATACTGCCCTGGCATTCTAGGGGCCCTAATGTGTGGTAAGTAGTTTGAAATCAAAATCTGTAAAAAATGGCTGGGGAAATCCGAAAGGTGCTCTTTGGAATGTGGGCCCCTTTGCCCACCTAGGCTGCAAAAAAGTGTCACACATGTGGTATCTCCGTACTCAGGAGAAGTTGGGCAATGTGTTTTGCGGTGTCATTTTACATATACCCATGCTGGGTGAGATAAATATCTCGGTCAAATGCCAACTTTGTATAAAAAAATGGGAAAAGTTGTCTTTTGCCAAGATATTTCTCTCACCCAGCATGGGTATATGTAAAATGACACCCCAAAACACATTGCCTAACTTCTCCTGAGTACGGAGATACCACATGTGTGACACTTTTTTGCAGCCTAGGTGGGCAAAGGGGCCCACATTCCAAAGAGCACCTTTCGGATTTCACCGGCCATTTTTTACACATTTTGATTTCAAACTACTTACCACACATTAGGGCCCCTAGAATGCCAGGGCAGTATAACTACCCCACAAGTGACCCCATTTTGGAAAGAAGACACCCCAAGGTATTCGCTGATGGGCATAGTGAGTTCATGGAAGTTTTTATTTTTTGTCACAAGTTAGTGGAATATGAGACTTTGTAAAAAAAAAAAAGAAATAAAATCTGCATATTCCGCTAACTTGTGACAAAAAATAAAAAGTTCTAGGAACTCGCCATGCCCCTCACGGAATACCTTGGGGTGTCTTCTTTCCAAAATGGGGTCACTTGTGGGGTAGTTATACTGCCCTGGCATTCTAGGGGCCCTAATGTGTGGTAAGTAGTTTGAAATCAAAATCTGTAAAAAATGGCCGGTGAAATCCGAAAGGTGCTCTTTGGAATGTGGGCCCCTTTGCCCACCTAGGCTGCAAAAAAGTGTCACACATCTGGTATCTCCGTACTCAGGAGAAGTTGGGCAATGTGTTTTGGGGTGTCATTTTACATATACCCATGCTGGGTGAGAGAAATATCTTGGCAAAAGACAACTTTTCCCATTTTTTTATACAAAGTTGGTATTTGACCAAGATATTTATCTCACCTAGCATGGGTATATGTAAAATGACACCCCAAAACACATTGCCCAAATTGTCCTGAGTACGGAGATACCACATGTGTGACACTTTTTTGCAGCCTAGATGCGCAAAGGGGCCCACATTCCTTTTAGGAGGGCATTTTTAGACATTTGGATACCAGACTTCTTCTCACGCTTTGGGGCCCCTAAAATGCCAGGGCAGTATAAATACCCCACATGTGACCCCATTTTGGAAAGAAGACACCCCAAGGTATTCAATGAGGGGCATGGCGAGTTCATAGAATTTTTTTTTTTTTGGCACAAGTTAGCGGAAATTGATTATTTTTTTCTCACAAAGTCTCCCTTTCCGCTAAGGCTACTTTCACACTAGCGTTCGGGGCTCCGCTTGTGAGTTCCGTTTGAAGGCTCTCACAAGCGGCCCTGAACGGATCCGTACTGCCCCAATGCATTCTGAGTGGATACGGATCCGCTCAGAATGCATCAGTTTGGCACCGTTTGGCCTCCGCTCCGCTCAGCAGGCGGACACCCGAACGAGCTTGCAGCGTTTTCGTGTCCGCCTGGCCGTGCGGAGCCAAACGGATCCGTCCAGACTTACAATGCAAGTCAATGGGGACGGATCCGTTTGACATTGACACAATATGGTGCAATTTCAAACGGATCCGTCCCCCATTGACTGTCAATGTAAAGTCAGGATTATACCATCAGATCAGAGTTTTCTCCAATCCGATGGTATATTTTAACTTGAAGCGTCCCCATCACCATGGGAACGCCTCTATGTTAGAATA
Organism: Bufo bufo; assembly: GCF_905171765.1. Taxonomy (NCBI): domain Eukaryota; kingdom Metazoa; phylum Chordata; class Amphibia; order Anura; family Bufonidae; genus Bufo; species Bufo bufo. Next base: position 222,177,763 of record NC_053393.1, read on the forward strand.
TACCATCGTATTTGAGTTACATCGTGAAACTCAAATCCGACAGTATATTCTAACACAGAGGCGTTCCCATGGTGATGGGGACGCTTCAAGTTAGAATATACTGAGAACTGTGTACATGACTGCCCCCTGCTGCCTGGCAGGTGCTGCCAGGCAGCAGGGGGCAGACCCCCCCTCCTGTATTTAACTTATTGGTGGCCAGTGCGGGCCCCCCTCCCTCCCCAGTATTAATTGTAACCAGTGCGGCCCCCCTCCCTCTATATTCATCAGTGGCCAGTGCGGTTATTAAATATGACCAGTGCGGTCTCCCCCTCCCTCCCTCCCCAGTATTAAATATGACCAGTGCGGTCTCCCCCTCCCTCCCTCCCCAGTATTAAATATGAGCAGTGCGGCCTCCCCCTCCCTCTATTCATTGGTGGCCAGTGCGGATTCAAAGTATTGTGATCAGTGCGGCCTCTTCTCTCCCCCCCCCCCCCCATCATTGGTGGCAGCGGAGAGTACCGATCGGAGTCCCAGTTTAAATCGCTGGGGCTCCGATCGGTTACCATGGCAGCCAAGACGCTATTGCAGTCTTGGCTGCCATGGTTACTTAGCAACAAATAGCAGCATTATACTTACCTGAAGAGCTGCGATCTATGTGACCGGCCGGGAGCTCCTCCTACTGGTAAGTGACAGGTCTATAGGCAATGCGCCGCACAGACCTGTCACTTTACCAGTAGGAGGAGCTCCCGGCCGGACACAGACATCGCAGCTCTTCAGGTAAGTATAATGATTCTATTTGTTGCTAAGTAACCATGGCAGCCAAGACTGCAATAGCGTCTTGGCTGCCATGGTAACCGATCGAAGCCCCAGCGATTTAAACTGGGACTCCGATCGGTACTCTCCGCTGCCACCAATGATGGGGGGGGGGGGGAGAGGAGAGGCCGCACTGATCACAATACTTTGAATCCGCACTGGCCACCAATGAATAGAGGGAGGGGGAGGCCGCACTGCTCATATTTAATACTGGGGAGAGAGGGAGGGAGGGGGAGACCGCACTGCTCATATTTAATACTGGGGAGGGAGGGAGGGGGAGACCGCACTGGTCATATTTAATATCCGCACTGGCCACCGATGAATATAGAGGGAGGGGGGCCGCACTGGTTACAATTAATACTGGGGAGGGAGGGGGGGCCGCACTGGCCACCAATGAGTTAAATACAGGAGGGGGGGGGTCTGCCCCCTGCTGCCTGGCAGCATCTGCCAGGCAGCAGGGGGCAGTCATGTACACAGTTCTCAGTATATTCTAATTTGAAGCGTCCCCATCACCATGGGAACGCTTCTGTGTTTAGAATATACTGTCGGATCTGAGTTTTCCGAAGTGAAAAATCAGATCTGAAATAAACAGTTATGCAAACGGATCCGTTCTGAACGGATGCAAGCGTTTGCATTATAGGAGCGGATCCGTCTGATGAAACATCAGACGGACCCGCTCCGAATGCTAGTGTGAAAGTAGCCTAACTTGGGACAAAAATTTCAATCTTTCATGGACTCAATATGCCCCTCAGTGAATACCTTGGGGTGTCTTCTTTCCAAAATGGGGTCATTTGTGGGGTGTTTGTACTGTTCTGGCATTTGAGGGTCTCCGCAATCATTACATGTATGGCCAGCATTAGGAGTTTCTGCTATTCTCCTTATATTGAGCATACGGGTAATAATATTTTTTTTTTCCATTCAGCCTCAGGGCTGAAAGAAAAAATGAACGGCACAGATTTCTTCATTCGCATCGATCAATGTGGATAAAAAAATCTCTGCCCAAAAAAAAAAAAGGAGGGGAAAGGCGTCTGCCAGGACATAGGAGCTCCGCCCAACATCCATACCAACTTAGCCCGTATGCCCTGGCAAACCAGATTTCTCCATTCACATCAATCGATGTGAATGAATAAATCATTGCCGGGATTTTTTTTTTTATATACAAAGTGTTTGCCAAAGTATATGAACACCGCTGCCTCCTCAGCTCATATGCCTCGGCAAACGTATCTTTTACTGCAGAGGAGAAATCTCGTCTTGCAGCGCCGCATACACCGACTTTTGTGTAATCTGACAGCAGCGCAATGCTTCTGTCAGAATGCACATCAGTGCTGCAGCTAGTCGATCGGTTGGTCCACCTGGAAGGTAAAAAAAACAAAAGAAAAAAGAAAAAACCAGGCCGCAACGCAATTAATTTATTAACTTTATAATAACTTTTGAACATAACATATAAACTTAATTGAACTGAACGTTAACTTTTTTTGCTTACCGGTGTTTTTTTTTTTTTTTTACCTTTATAGGAAAAACCTCTCCTTCCCCATGGGACAATGTGCAAAGCGCAAATCGCCCAAAGATGTGGCGAAGTACATTATGCACTTTATCCCAGGTGAAAGGAGAGGTTTGCAGCAGCTGTGAGAGAAAGGGCCCTAATAGCCCTGTGTGCCTGTCCTGTGAGATGCAATCCCTATGCTAAGTGTACCTGTGTGTGGTACTTCCGGAAACACTCCCCTAAGCATAGGGCAGGGTGGTCAGGGCAGTCAGGACAGAAATAGCGGGTGTCACGCTTATTCCACTCCTGCTACAGACACAACATTTTTTTCGGGGTGACGGTTGGGTTGAGGTACCAGCAACGACATTGGGGAAGTGTCGCTCGTGTAGACGGCTCACTATACTGGTGATTGGGGCCACGGAACCTCCTGGATACAGGAGGTTCTCAATGATCTCTTCCTGAAATTTGAGGAAGGATCCTGTTCTCCCAGCCTTACTGTAGAGAACAAAACTATTATACAGAGCCAATTGAATTAAATATACAGACACCTTCTTATACCAGCGTCTGGTGCGTCGGGAAACTAAATAGGGAGCCAACATCTGGTCATTGAAGTCCACCCCTCCCATGAGCGCATTATATTCGTGGACTGAGAGGGGCTTTTCAATGACACGGGTTGCCCGTTCAATTTGTATTGTCGTGTCTGCGTGAATGGAGGAGAGCATGTAAACGTCACGCTTGTCTCTCCATTTCACCGCGAGCAGTTCTTGGTTACACAAGGCAGCCCTCTCCCCCCTTGCAAGACGGGTGGTAACGAGCCGTTGGGGGAAGCCCCGGCGACTAGGTCGCACGGTGCCATAGCAGCCAATCTGTTCTAGGAACAAATGCCTGAAGAGGGGCACACTTGTGTAAAAATTGTCCACATAAAGATGGTACCCATTGCCAAATAAGGGTGACACCAAGTCCCAGACTGTCTTCCCACTGCTCCCCAGGTAGTCAGGGCAACCGACCGGCTCCAGGGTCTGATCTTTTCCCTCATAGATCCGAAATTTGTGGGTATAGCCTGTGGCCCTTTCACAGAGCTTATACAATTTGACCCCATACCGGGCGGATATAAATTGAGTGGCATACCAATTTGTTTCTGCCACGACTAAGTCCAAGAGCTCCGCAGTCAAGAACAGCTCAAAAAATCCCAGGGCCGAACCGATCTGAGCTGTCTCAACCCGAACTCCAGACTGGGCGGTGAAAGGGGGAACTAATGGTGCGGCTGAAGTTGGTGACTGCCAATCAGGATTTGCCAGCACCTCAGGGACTCTAGGGGCTCTACGGGCCTGTCTTTGCGGTGGCTGCGACGGGGTAACTATTGCACGTGCCACCGTACCAGCTTCAACTGCCCTTCTGGTGCTCGCCACTTCACCATGTTGTACGGCAGTGCTTGTACTAGGTCCAGGATGGGCTGCGCTGCTGGTGTATGCCTCACCACGTAATCCGACAGCGCCAGCCCCACTCTGCTGCCCTTGAAACGGATCCTGCACAACCTGTGGTCTAGCGACACGGGGCCGGGTACGCCTGGTGCTATCAGGGACCTCAACCTCCTCGTCCGAACTTTGGGTCAGACTGCCACTGCTTTCTACAGGTTCATATTCTGACCCGCTAGATTCGTCAGATGACGGTTCCCATTTCTCATCCGACTGGGTCAGAATCCTGTAGGCCTCTTCAGAAGAATACCCCCTGTTTGACATTTTGGACTACTAAATTTAGGGGTATTCCCTGAGACTACCCAAGAAAAAAAGCAAGCCTGTCTTACAAATATCTAGTGAAGTACCGGAGGCCGCTGCGATTGATAAAAAATATCAAAACAGATTTTTTTATCGCCGCAGTGCTTGTAAAGTGATTGTGCAGTGATAAAAAAAAATACATTTTTTTGTCACTGCGGTGGGGCGGGCGTGGGTGAACGCACGTGTGGGCGACCGATCAGGCCTGATCGGGCAAACACTGCGTTTTGGGTGGAGGGCGAGCTAAGGTGACACTAATACAATTATAGATCTGACTGTGATCAGTTTTGATCACTTACAGATACTATAAAAGTACAAATGCTGATTAGAGATACGCTAATCAGCGAATAAGTGACTGCGGTGCGGTGGGCTGGACGCTAACTGACGCTAACTACCTAACCAAGGGACCTAAACTATCCTAAACCTATCAGTCAATACCTGTGAAAAAAAAAAAAGTGACAGTTTACACTGATCACTTTTTTCCCTTTCACTAGGTGATTGACAGGGGGCGATCAAGGGGTTAATTGGGGTGATGGGGGTAATGGAGGGTGATCTGGGGCTAAGTGTGGTGTTTGGTGGGTACTCACAGTGATGTGTGCTCCTCTGCTGGAACCAACCGACGAACAGGACCAGCAGAGGAGCAGACAAGCCATTTAACACCTTATATTTATAAATATAAGGTGTTAGATGGCTTCTGATTCGATTTTTTTAAAATCAGCAACCTGCCAGCAACGATCATTGGCTGGCAGGTTGCTGACGAAATACTTCTCGAACTTTTGCCGGCCCGCGATGCGCATGCGCGGGCCGGCTCTGACCGAAATCTCGCGTCTCGCGAGAGGACGCGTATATGCGTCCAGGAGGAATCAATCAACCACCTCCAGGACGCGTCGCTGCGTTCGGCGGTCCGGAGGTGGTTAATGAAGTAAAATGTGTCACAAAAATCTATTTCCGAATGGCTTGGATAAGTAAAAGCATTTCAAAGTAACAACCACATAAAGTGAGACATGTCAGATTTAGGGCTCATGCACATGACCGAATGTATTTTGCGGTCCGCAAAAAATGGTTCTGCAAAAAATACGGATGATGTCTGTGTACATTCCGCATTTTGCGGAATGGAACAGCTGGTCCCTAAGGCCCCTTTCACGCGAGCGAGTTTTCCGCCCGGGTGCAATGTGTGACCGACATTTCAATGGGTCTGTGTATATGAGCTTTTTTTTTTTCACGCATCAGTTCTGCGTGTTCTATATTCTGGGTTTTTCACGCAGCCCTGGCTCCATAGAAGTGAATGGGACTTCAGTGAAAAACGCATTGTATCCGGAAGCAAGTGCGAATGCAATGAGGTTTTCACTGATGGCTGCTAGGAGATGTTGTTTGTAAGGCCCCTTGCAGACGAGCGTGAGCGGAATAGGTCCGGATGCATTGCTGATGTGTTCAGTGAAAAATGCGTGATTTCGCAAGCAAGTTCATTCAGTTTTGCCTGCGATCGCGTTCAGTTGTTCAGTTTTTATTGCGCGGGGGCAATGCAATTTACTGCGTTTTGAAGGCGCGTGATAAAAAACTGAAAGTATACAAACAACATCTCTTAGCAACCATCTGTGAAAAACGCATTGCATCCGCACTTGCTTGCGGATGCGATGCGATTTTCACACAGCCCCATTCTATGGGGCTAGCGTTGCGTGAAAAACGCAGAATATAGAACTTGCTGCGATGCGTGAAAACCAATGTTCATGTACGCAGACCCATTGAAATGAATGGGTCCGGATTCAGTGCGGGCGCAATGCGTTTGCATCACGCATTGCACCCGTGCGGAATACTCGCTTGTCTGAAAGGGGCTAAACCTTCAGTGTTTTATCACGTGTGTGAAAAACACATAAAAAAGCATTGCACTCGCGTGGAAAAAACTGAACGCAATTGCAGACAAAACTGACTGAACTTGCTTGCAAAATGCTGCGAGTTTCACTGAACGCATCCGGACCTAATCCGTCACGCTCGTGTGAAAGGGGCCTAATAGAGCAGTCCTATCCTTGTCCGTAATATGGACAATAATAGGACATGTCCTATTTTCTTGCGGAACGGAAATACGGACATACGGAAACTGAATGCACACGGAATAACTTGTTTTTTTTGCAGACCCATTAAAATGAATGGTTACGCATACAGTCTGAAAAAAACAAACGGAACGGACACAAAAAGAAAATACATTTGTGTGCATGAGCCCTTAAAAATTAGGCTTTGATCAGACAGGAGGGTAATGGAGGTAAAGTGGTCTGGAAGTGGTTAAAAAAGTCCCAGTCATAAATCTAGAATGAAACTCAACATAATTAACTATGACCATTTTTCCTCTACATTTCAAACCTGGAGGTGGTTGTGTAAAAATGCAAAAAGTATAAAAAAATGTATTTGCGAAAGTAACCTTAAAAAGGCGTTAAAGCCCTGGTTTGCAACTTTTTAAAGACAATTCTGGAATGTACGGCGTTATAAATTCCCCTATACTGTATATCACATGTAGAGAAGTCTGATATACCTGATTTTACTATTACACCACGCAACAAAAAAAACTCTTCATCTGCTACTGGGCAAAAACCATTTGTCCTATACTAAATTTCGAGTGTGCTGATTACAAATCCGAAGTCAGAATTGTTGTAACACGTCATTAAATTTTGCTATGCATAAGTATTCCTAAATGAATTAAGCACTTGGAAAGCATTAAATAATTTTAAACAGAACGAGTTTTACTCCAACAATTACCTAATCTACATCTAAGTTTGCGTAGTAAACAGTGTATGAAAATGTAATGGAATAACAAAATTTCAAAAAGTCTCGTTTTTCAGTTTAAAAGTCTTACTTGAGCAAAGCCCAGTACTGTTAAAAGTGCTTCAGGAATCTGCCTTTGCGATTGTGAACGGTCATATTTTCCCGTTGCAAAAACCAGCAGTAGCCCCCCATCATTTTGGGATTCCAGCGGCCTTGATACCTGTTCCCCATTGTAGAAATATCTTTATGGAACCGCTTTTAATGTTCGTCACGTGAGCGTGGTGAGCGTGGTGATGTCAGCGCAGGTCCTACTGAATGAAGATACAAAACAAAAGTAACTGGCTAATATGCAACTAAAACACTAGGAGTCAGGGCCCTTCTCGCAAGAGCTTACAATCTATGAGGAATTGGGGGTGACACATAAGGTAGTTGATTGTGATAAGTAGGATTTGAGCCATTATTGAACTGCCAGGAGTGGTGCGGGCTGATCTGCTTCGGGTTTGGGACTACTAGAGGCAGGCTCGGACTGGCCCACAGGGTTACAGGGGAATCCCCCGGTGGGCCCCTGAGCAAGGTGGGCCCCTAGTCTCCCACCTCCTGCACAAGTGGCACATAACACATTAGATTTTCCTGCACTACATATATAGATTCAATGTACCGCACCTTAACCAGCCTATGTTCATATAAAAAACTTGTTAGATTATTTATTATATTTGAATGAATCGTACTGTGGGCCCCCAAAATAAATTTTACTGGTGGGCCCTAGGTACCCCAGTCCGACACTGACTAGAGGATCAAGTTTAGGCCAGAGGAGTTGGTGGCGGAAAGGTTTAGTCTGGGAAAAGTCATTTTAGGTAGCTTGATAAGCCTGCCTGAAAAGATGTGTTTTTAAGGCACGTTTGAAGGTGGATAAGTTGTGAATTGACCTAGTATTCCGGGGCAGAATATTCCAGAGAGTATGTGCAGCTCGATAAAAGTCTTGAAATCGGGAGTGAGAGGTACAAATTATGGAGGTTATTAATCTTAGGTCGCTAACAGAACGGATAGCACAAGTAGGGTGGTAGATGGAGATGAGAGAGGAGATATATGGAGGTGCAGCACTGTGGAGAGCTTTGTGGGTGAGGGTGAGAAATTTGAACTGTATTCTGTGTTGGATGGGCAACCAATGAAGTGACTGGCACAGACTAGTAGCATCAGTGTAACGGCTGGATGGATAGATGAGCCTGGCTGCAGCATTTAGAACAGACTGAGGCCTCTTTCACACTGGTGTGTGTGCCCCATTGCCGTATTGCGGGCCGCAAAATGCGGGCCGCAATGCACAAGCAAAGTCCGTGGGGCAGCCGCAGCGGATCCCGGACCCATTCACTTGAATGGGTCCGCGATCCGGCCGTTCCGCAAAAAGATAGGACATGTTCTATCTTTTTGCGGAACGGAAGTACAGGACGAAACCCCACGGAAGCATTCCGTAGTGCTTCCGTAGGGTTCTGTTCCGTGGTTCCATTCCGCACCATTCCGCATCTCCGGATTTGCGGACCAATTCAAGTGAATGGGTCCGCATCCGTGATGCAGAATGCCCACGGAACTGCACCCGTGTATTGCGGATCCGCAAATGCGGTCCGCAATACGGCAACGGGGCGCACACACCAGTGTTAAAGAGGCCTGAAGGGGGGAGAGTTTAGTGAGAGCGAGACCGATTAGTATAGACATCAATGAACACAATAGGCAATCTAATGATTATTATTGTCACCCAAGGTGACTTAAAAAAAGTTAAAGAAAAGTTTTTTCAAATATATAAAAAAATAAAAGTTCAATCACTCCCTTTCCTTAAAATAAAAATAAAAATACTTAAACAATAAAAAAATAAACATCATGGGCATCGCCGCATTGGAAAATGCCCATACTATTAAAATATAACAATATTAATGGCATATGGCAAATGCCGTAACGGGAAAAAATATGCCAATTTGCCATTTTATGTCACTTCAGCTACCCAATAATTTTTTATAAAAAGTAATCAAAAAGTTGCACACACTTCAAATTGGTATCACTGAAAAGAACAGACCGTCCCGCAAAAAATTACCCCCCCCTGTGACCCCCCATGTTGGCGATCGCAGCAAACCGCAGCTCAATTCAGACCTGCGGTTTGCTGCGTTTCCGGGTTATTCGGGTCTCTGGGGGCCCGATAACCAGGAACAGGATGGTGATCGGTGGTGTGATAATACACCACCAATCACCATCCTGCGATCCTGAGAGGTGATGGTGACATCACCTCTCAGGATTGGCTCTGATTGGTCGGCTGGGGCAGGCGGGCCATTCAAATTACAGCAGCGCTCCTCTCTTCCTCCTTTTGTGTCCGGGAGCTGAGGAGAGAGGAGCGCTGCACGTCGGAGCTGCAGGGATCATCAGCCAGCACCCCCATCTGTGCCCCAGCACCCCCATCTGTGCCCAGCACCCCCATCTGTGCACCACCTTCACCAAGGTATTTATGGAAAGGTTAGGGACAGGTTAGGTTAGGCAAGGATATTCAGGGAAAGTTAGTGGAAGCGGAAGTTTTTGATTGCATCAACCTAAATCGGGTGTCTTGAGTCCACAGCACAGCTGTGTGACCCTAGACCCCCCCAGACGTGCTGCAGCTTGCTCCCCTGCCCCCCCACAACTTTCTTTTGGGGCGCAAGCTTACTTATTTTTTCTGCGTACGCTGACTGTGGCCGGCACTCTTAGCGTCCGGCCACTGTTAGCGCATAGCACACCCCACCGCTGATCAGCTTTGGATGGCTGGACTCCGGTCAGTGCAGCCGAGATGAGGACGTTTTGGGGCCTCATGCTGCATATTGGCCTAGTCAAAAAACCTAGTGTCAGGCATTACTGGAGTCGGGATGTCCTCTACCAAACCCCACTTTACAGTACGGCCATGACACGTTCCCGGTTTGAGGCCATCCGGAAATGCCTGCATTATGCAGATAATGCAGCATATCCCCCCCAAGGTGATCCTGCCTATGACCGCCTGTATAAAATCAGGCCGGTCATCGATCACTTTGGGGCAAAATTTGTGTAGGCCTATGTACCTGGAAGGGAGGTCGCGGTTGATGAGTCTCTCATTGCTTTCAAGGGGAGACTCATTTTCCGCCAGTATGTTCCCTCAAAGCAGGCGAGGTATGGCGTGAAGCTGTACAAACTTTGTGAGAGTACCTCAGGGTACACTTACAAGTTTTGTGTGTATGAGGGGCGAGATTCCCGTATTCAACCCCCAAAATGTCCCCCGACTCTGGGTGTTAGCGGGAAACTTGTGTGGGACCTTATGCACCCACTGCTAGATAAGGGTTACCACCTGTACGTGGATAACTTTTATACTAGTATCCCCTTGTTCCAGTCCCTCGCCGCCAGATCCACGTCCGCTTGTGGGACTGTGCGGAAAAATCGACGCGGCCTCCCTACCCACCCCCTCCAGGTACCTATCCCCAGGGGTGCGACCCATGCCCTTACCAGTGGAAACCTGTTGCTGGTAAGATATAAGGACAAGACGGATGTCCTTGTACTGTCCACAATTCACGGTAACGGCATCACCCCTGTCCCTGTGCGAGGTACCGCGGCAGCGGTCCTCAAGCCCGATTGTATCGTTGACTACAATCGGTATATGGGAGGAGTTGATCTCTCTGATCAAGTCCTCAAGCCATATAACGCCATGCGCAAAACTCAGGCAAATGTCACGGATGGTGTTGAGGAAAACAAGTAGTAACAAATAAAGATCCGACTGACTTGATCCCAAACTAAGGAACAAAAGGGTGAGCCCTATTAAAGCCCTAGAGCTCTCTCTGGCTGCTCAGCTCATTCAAAGATCTCAATGATAGAAAGTTGCATGTCCACGTACCTCGACTGTGTGACACCTGAACACCCTATAATAGTGAGGGGACACGACCACCGGCTCCCTACACTTAATACGGAGGGAGTCAGGGTCACCTAGGATCAAGCTAACAGGAAAACACAAATAAAGAAATAGACTTATCTGAGGAACCAGCAATAGCAACTTCAAGCAGTGAACAGAATCCAGGAAGTAGTATAAACCGCAAAGTGAAGCAGTATGGGAGGAGATATATAGGGAGGCAATCACTGCTAATAGATGACAGCTGGGAGAGGGAGAAGAGATGTCAAAGCGAAACCAAAACAAAAGAACATCATGCAGGAGGTACTGAAGAACGTCTATCAGAACTTCTCAGAGATCTGGCGGTGACAGCATGGTACAAAAAAGTTGCGGTCTACTTGGTACAGGTTGCCTTGTACAACTCTTTTGTGCTGTCCCGGATCGCTGGCAACACAGGGACATTCCTTCAGTTCTATGAGGCAGTCCTCAAGGCCCTGATCTTTTCTGACCAGGAAAGAGCAGGCCGTAGTACCTCGGGAACTGGAGGCGTCCGGATTGTCCCTGGCCAACACTTTCCAGGTGTGGTCCCCCATACTGGAAAGAACGGACGGACCCAAAAAAGGTGCATAGTGTGTCACAGGAGGGGTATACGGAAGGACACCACTACTCAGTGTGACATGTGCCCCAATCATCCGGGCCTCTGCATTTACAGTTGCTTCAGGGAGTACCACACTTCCATGGAGTAGTAAATTTATATTCCCCTTCCCCAATTTAGCCACTGACAATCGGATAAAAAAATATGGTTCTCAGACTTGAGACACTAAAATAAAAAAATAAAAATTTCAAAAATATTTAGTAAAACTAAAATAAATAAATAAAGTTGACATATTAGGTATCGCCACGTCCGTAAGAATCTGTTCTATAAAAATACCCCATAACCTAACCCCTCAGATGAACACGGTCAAAAAAAAATAATGAAAACGGTGCAAAAAAAGTTTTTTTTTGTCACCTTACATCACAAAAATTGTAATAGCAAGCGATCAAAAAGTCATATGCCCCCCAAAATAGTGCCAATAAAACCGTCCTCTTATCCCGCAAAAATTGAGCCGCTAGCTAAGATAATCGGCTAAAAACTAAAAAAAAGACTCTTAGACTATGGAGATACTAAAAGATAATATAGTGTAAAACATAAATAAATGTAAAAAAATAGACATATTAGGTATTGCCGTGTCCGTAAGAATCTGCTCTATAAAAATACCCCATGACCTAACCCCTCAGATGAACACGGTCAAAAAGAATTAAATAAAAACGGTGCCAAAAAAGCAATTTTTTGGCAAATTTTCCATTTTAATCCGTGTTTTTTCCCCAGTAACAAAGCAAGGGTTAACAGCCAAATAAAACTTAATATTTATTACCCTGATTCTGCAGTTTACATAAACACCACATATGTGGTCGTAAACTGCTGTATGACCAAACTGCAGGGTGCAGAAGGAAAGGAATGTCGTATGGTTTCTGGATGGAGGATTTTGATGGCCTTTTCTGTTTTGCACCATGTCCCATTTGAAGCCCCCCCTGATGAACCCCTAGAGTAGAAACTCCATAAAAGTGACCCCATCTAAGAAACTACACCCCTCAAGGTATTCAAAACTGATTTTATAAACTTTATTAACCCTTCAGGTGTTCCTCAACAGTTTATGGCAAATGGAGATGAAATTTCAGAATTAATATTTTTGGTAACCTTGCCTCACAGAAATGTAATATAGATAAACCAAAAATAATATGTACCCTAAAAATAGTCCCAACAAAACTGCCACCTTATCCCGTAGTTTCCAAAATGGGTTCACTTTTATGGAGTTTCTACTCTAGGGGTGCATCAGGGGGGCTTCAAAAGGGACATGGTGTAAATAAACCAGTCCAGCAAAATCTGCCTTCCAAAAACCACACGGCACACCTTTCCCTCTACGCCCTACTGTGTGCCCGTACAGTAGTTTACGGCCACATATTGAGTGTTTCTGAAAATTAGAGAGTCGGGGCAATAAATATAGCATTTTGTTTGGCTGTTAACCCTTGCTTTGTTACTGGAAAAATTTTATTAAAATGGAAAATTTGGCAAAAAATTTTAATTCTCAAATTTCATCTCCATTTGCCAATAACTCTTGTGCAACACCTAAAGGGTAAACAAAGTATGGAAAATCCGTTTTGGATACCTTGAGGGGTGTAGTTTCTTAGATGCGGTCACTTTCATGGAGTTTCTACTCTAGGGGTGCATCAGGGGGGTTTTAAATGGGACATGGTGTAAATAAACCAGTCCAGCTAAATCTGCCTTCCAAAAACCACACGGCGCACCTTTCCCTCTACGCCCTACTGTGTGCCCGTACAGTAGTTTACGGCCACATATGGGGTGTTTATGCAAACCACAGAATCGGGGCAATAAATCTAGCATTTTGTTTGGCTGTTAACCCTTGCTTTGTTACTGGAAAAAATGGATTAAAATGGAAAATTTGGCAAAAAATTTAAATTCTCAAATTTCATCTCCATTTGCCAAAAACTCTTGTGCAACACCTAAAGGGTTAACAAAGTTTGTAAAATCAGTTATGAATACCTTGAGGAGTGTAGTTTCTTAGATGGGGTCACTTTTATGGAGTTTCTACTTTAGGGGTGCATCAGGAGGGCTTCAAAGGGGACATGGTGTAAATAAACCAGTCCAGCGAAATCTGCCTTCCAAACACCACACGGCGCACCTTTCCCTCTACGCCCTACTGTACAGTAGTTTATGGCCACATATGGGGTGTTTCTGCAAACTACAGAATCGGGGCAATAAATATAGCATTTTATTTGGCTGTTAACAATTGCTTTGTAACTGGAAAAATTGATTAAAATGGAAAATTTGCCAAAAAATCTAAATTCGCAAATTTTAGCTCCTTTTGCCATTAACTCTTGTGGAACACCTAAAGGCTTAACGACGTTTGTAAAATCAGTTTTGAATACCTTGAGGGGTGTAGTTTCTAGAATGGGGTCATTTTTGGGTGGTTTCTATTATGTAAGCCTCACAAAGTGACTTCAGACCTGAACTGGTCCCTAAAAATTGGGTTTTTGCTTCTAAACTTCTAAGCTTTGTAATGTCCCCAAAAACTAAAATGGCATTCCCAAATTGATCCAAACATGAAGTAGACATATGGGGAATGTAAAGTAATAACTATTTTTGTAGGTATTACTATGTATTATAGAAGTAGAGAAATTGAAACTTGGAAATTTGCTAATTTTTCCAAAATTTTGGTAAATTTGGTATTTTTTTATAAATAAAAATGATTTTTTTTTTACTTCATTTTACCAGTGTCATAAAGTACAATATGTGACGAAAAAACAATCCCAGAATGGTCTGGATAAGTAAAAGCGTTTTAAAGTTTTCACTACATAAAGTGACACTGGTCAGATTTGCATATAATGGCCTGGTCCTTAAGGTGAAAATGAGCCCGGTCCCTAAGGGGTTAAGGGGTTAAAACAGGCAACCTCAAACTGCGGCCCTCCATCTGTTGTAAAACTACAACTCCCAGCATGCCTGAACAGCCTACAGATATCAGCCTACAGCAGGGCATTGTGGGAGTTGTAGTTTTACAACAGCTGGAGGGTCACAGTTTGAGGATGCCTGGGTTAAAATCTAGATGTGTTAGGCAAATTCTGAGTTCATATTTGAAATCAGCGTGCTCATTTTAGTATAAGGCTACATGCACACGAACGTTGTTCGTTTCCGTGTCCATTCCGTTTTTTTTGTGAATAGGATGCGGACCCATTCATTCAATAGGTCCGCAAAACACATACGGTCGTGTGCATGTAACCTAAATCACATGTTTTTCTCTCAGTAGCAAAACCATTGTTGCGTGGTGTCATTAGTTCTATAGATTGTATCATGTAAGGGAAATTATCTCAGCTGTATGCACTTTGATTTCCGTCCAGCATAACGGAAACCAGACGGATCCGTTAGGCTTTCCCATAGGCCTCTATTATGATGGATCAAAATGGAAGGCCTCTTATAGGCTTCCATTTTGATTTCCGTCAGATGGATTTCGTTCCGAATATTTTAGAGGCAAATTACGTTAAAAACTGCTATTTCCTGGCTGCTGAGAGCCTTTATAGTAGTGTAGAACACTGTGCCTTGTAGTAACACACATAGGGAGTCGGCTTGGTAGTGGAATAGTACTGTGAGTCCGTATGACATGCGGATGACAGGCGTCGCTCTTAGGCCTCTTTCACACGGGCGTCACGGATTTGGGCCGGATAGGATGCGGGTGCGTCGCAGGAAAATGCGCGATTTTTCAGTGCGAGTGCAAAGCATTTTAATGCATTTTGCATGTGCGTGAGAAAAATCGGCATGTTTGGTACCCAGACCCGAACTCGGACTTGGTTATAAGGGAAAATAATAGCATTCTTAATACAGAATGCTTACTAAAATAGTAATGGAGGGAAAAAATAATTAAAAATAATTAAACTCACCTTAATCCACTTGTTTGCACAGTCTGGCTTCTCTTTTTTCTTCTTCTTTGAGGAAAAAGACTTTTGGTGACGTCACTGCGCTCATCACATGGTCCATCACATGATCCATCACTATGGTGATAGATCATGTGATGGACAATGTGATGAGCGCAGTGACGTCACCAAGGGTCCTTTTCCTCAAAGAAGAAGACAGAAGAGAAGCCGGGCTGCGAGAACAAGTGGATGAGGTGAGTTAAATTATTATAATTTTTTTTTAACCCCTCCATCCCTATTTTACTAAGCATTCTGTATTTAGAATGCTATTATTTTCCCTTATAACCATGTTATAAGGGAAAATAATAATGATCGGGTCCCCATCCCGATAATCTCCTAGCAACCATGCGGGAAAATCGCACCGCATCCACGCTTGCTTGCGGATGCTTGCGATTTTCATGCAGCCCCATTCACTTCTATGGGGCCTGCGTTGCATGAAAAACGCACAAAATAGAGCATGCTGCGATTTTCACGCAACGCACAAGTGATGCGTGAAAATCACCGCTCATGTACACAGCCCCCCAGAAATGAATAGGTCCGGATTCAGTGCGGGTGCAATGCGTTCACCTCACGCATTGCACCCGCGCGGAAATCTCGCCCGTGTGAAAGAGGTCTTAGAATCACTGCACACTTCACTTTTTAGGGCAGTCACGTGGCCAAAACTGACCAAATAACTCAAGTATGAACTCAACCTTACAGGTCGATGTTAGTGCCAAAAAGAAGCACACTCCTTTTACACCATCGCCAGCTGATTCCACATAGATGTTATCAGAACCTGTTCTATTAAACGCTTATACGAGTAGAGCCCCCCCCCCCCCCCCCCCCCCGACAGAGTGGAGAGGGTGTCAGCAGTAAGTTTGTGTTGACGTCACTGATTAATTTGCCCTTCTTCTGATCCATCAGAACAATAACCCACATAAAAGGGATCCTGCCTGTGGAGCATATGTCTTCACTCGGTCAGCGTTTGCTCAATAATCTCTCAGTATTGCTAATGTCAAAAAAAAAACAGGACTGATTGAAACCATAACTACCAGCCCCTGGTCTCTTCGTCAGGGAAAACCTCACGAGTTCCCAGTCATCATGGATGGGAAGAAGGACATCATGGGGTGTACGGAGATGGAGAGGGTCTTCGGATTCTCCCCGCATTATATGGACGTCTCAAAAATTAACCGCTGCTCCAGACAGCATCTCTTGGGAAGGTCATAGACTGTCTCGGTCATCCGGCATTTATTCACCCCAATGAAGGATTATTTTAAAAGTGTGTAGAAGCCACTCGGGGTCCCCACGCTGCAGATTTATCATGGAGATATCATGGAGATTTTTCCGCATATAACCGCAGCGCTAACCACTGAATAAATTTAGTTTTTTGACCAAAATAAAACTTCAATAAAGATTTTACCACATATAACCGCAGCGCTGAATGCTGAATAAAATTTGTTTTTCGGCCGGAATACATCAATAAATATTTTACCACATATAACTGCAAAAGTGAACGCAGTATATATTTTGTTTTTGTACTGAAATAATAATAACTGCAGTGGTGAAATGCGTATATATTTTTCTTTTTGTACTGAAAAAGTCCAGTAAACGCTTTCAAGACATATAACTGCCGCCGACGTGAACTGAGAATATATTTTTCTTTTTGTACTGAAATAGGCCACTAAACGCTTTCAAGACATATAACCGTCGCCGACGTGAACTGAGAATATATTTTTCTTTTTGTACTGAAATAGGCCACTAAATGCTTTCAAGACATATAACCACCGCCAACATGAACTGAGAATATATTTTTCTTTTTGTACTGAATTACAAAATAACACTACAAGCTGACTTTAACAAGTGATTGGGCATCAACTTGGCAAATGAGGATTAATGTGGACAAATGTAAAGTTATGCATCTTGGTAGTTACAATCTCT
This sequence comes from Bufo bufo, assembly GCF_905171765.1. NCBI lineage: Eukaryota > Metazoa > Chordata > Amphibia > Anura > Bufonidae > Bufo > Bufo bufo. Next base: position 222,194,864 of record NC_053393.1, read on the forward strand.
GTGCTTCACATGTCCTAGGTGATGTAGCACTGGGAGAGTCACTTATAGAGAAGGATTTGGGTGTCCTTGTGGATGGTAGATTAAATTATAGTATACAATGTCAATCAGCTGCTTCTAAGGCCACCAGAATATTGTCATTCATTAAACGAGGCATGGACTCGCGGGGCAGGGATGTAATACTACCACTTTACAAAGCGCTGGTGCGGCCTCATCTGGAATACGCAGTCCAGTTCTGGGCACCAGTACATAGAAAGGATGCACTGCAGCTGGAAAAAGTACAGAGGAGAGCAACTAAAATGATAAGGGGCATGAAGTGTCTTAGTTATGAAGAAAGATTGAAAGAATAGAATTTATTTAGTCTTGAGAAGAGACGTCTAAGGGGGGACATGATTAACCTGTACAAGTATATAAATGAGCCATACAAAAAATACGGCGAAAAGATGTTCCATGTAAAATGTGCTCAAAAGACAAGAGGGCACTGCCTCCAACTGAAGAAGAAAAAGTTCAGTCTCCAGAAGCGCCAAAGCTTCTTTACTGTAAGAACTGTGAATCTATGGAATAGACTTCCTCAGGACGTGGTCACAGCAGGAACAGTGGACAGTTTTACAAAGGGTTTAGACTAATTCTTAAAAGTAAAAAACATTAATGCTTATGAATACGTGTAGAAATCTGAGTCTCACTTTCTTTTGGGATTCGCGTCCCCACCTATCCCTTGGTTGAACTTGATGGACGTTTGTCTTTTTTCAACCGTATTAACTATGTAACTATGTAACACATATAACCGCCACACTGACTGACTGCTACCACCGTGAACCCCTGCACCACTACTTCCCAGGCAGGTAGGCTGCTGTGAAACAGGTGATCTACCTCGGGCACGTTTGGCTCCCGACCTCCCACTGCTACCACCCTGCTGACTTCCAGCCATGCTTTCAACACAAATAACCGCCGACGTGAACTGAGAATATATTTTTATTTTTGTACTGAAATAGGCCACTAAACGCTTTTGCCACAAATAACTGTACCAGTGAAGTGCATATATTTTTTCTTTCTATAATGAAACAGGCCACTGACCGCTTTTGTCACAAAATACTGCACCAGTGAAGTGCGTATATTTTTTTCTTTTTGTACTGAAATAGGCCAGTAAATGCTTTTAGCAGAAATGAATGCACCAGGTAAGTGTGTATATATTCTTCTTTGTGTACTGAAATAGGCCACTAAACCCTTTTTCCACAAATAACTACACCAGTGAACTGCATATATTTTTTTCTTTCTATAATGAAATAGACCACTAAACGCTTTTGCCACAAATAAGTGCACCAGTAAAGTGCGTATATTTTTTTCTTTTTGTACTGAAATAGGCCACTAAACCCTTTTGCCACAAATAAGTGCACCAGTGATATGCGTATATTTTTTCTTTCTAGAATGACATTGGCCATTGACCGCTTTTGTCACAAATAACTGCACCAGTGAAGTGCGTATATATTTTTTCTTTCTAGAATGAAATAGGCCACTGACCACTTTTGCCACAAAAAATTGCACCAGTGAAGTGCGTATATTTCTTTTTGTCCTGAAATAGGCCAATAAACTCTTTCACAAATAAATGAACCAGTGAAGTGCGTATACTGTATATATTTTTCTTTCTGTACTGAAATAGGCCACTAACCTCTTTCAACAAATATAACTGCAGAAGTAAAATATATATATATTTTTCCTGTATGTACTGAAATAGGCCACTAAACTCTTTCACAAATAAATGCACCAATGAAGTGCGTATATATAATTTTTTCCTTTTTGAACTAAAATAGCACACTGAACGCTTTCACCACATATAACTGCAGAAGTGAAATGCGTATATATTTTTCCTTTTTTGTCCTGAAATAGGCCACTAAACTCTTTCACAAATAAATGCAACAGTAAAGTGCGTATTTTTTTCCTTTTTGTACTGAAATAGGGCACTGAACGCTTTCACCACATATAACTGCAGAAATGAAATGCTTATATATTTTTTCTTTTTTGTCCTGAAATAGGTCACTAAACTCTTTCACAAATAAATGCACCAGTGAAGTGCGTATATATTTTTTTTCCTTTTTGAACTAAAATAGGACACTGAATGCTTTCACCACATATAACTGCAGAAGTGAAATGGGTATATATTTTTCTTTTTCCACAGATATAACCCACTAAAGGCTTTTCAACATAGCACTTGCACCCCAATTACAAGAACAAATTGCTAGAATTCCAGAGCTGTATAATGGCTATTTGGATCCCCAAATAATGTTTTCCTGCACTTGTAAATCACATTTTTTTTCACAATAAGGTTTTTCTAGCACTGTCCCAAGCAACTTCAGACGTCTCTCCCTGCACTAAGATGCTGTAAAATGATTCCTCCCTATCCTTTCCCTGTACTGGTAAATCACTTTTCTAGCACTGTCCCAAGCGACTTCAGACATCTCTCCCTGCACTAAGATGCTGTGAAATGATTCCTCCCTATCCTTTTCCTGCACTTGTAAATCGCTTTTCTGGCACTGTCCTTAGCGCCTTCTGACATCTCTTCCTGCACTAAGATGCTGGGAAATGATTCCTCCCTATCCCTTCCCTGCACTTATAAATCGTTTTTTCCCGGGGGTTTTAAACATAGAGGTTTTTCCTATTGCTGTCCCTAGAGCCTTCACACGTCTGTCCCTGCACTCTGAATGCTGGAAAATATCTGACTCTAAGATGGCCACCGTATGTATAGGGCTGTGACAGGTCTGGCTGGCTGCTGATTGGCTGCATGCGTGGCATTATGGGTCAGCCCGCCTTGCCGGAGTTCCTTGCCCCATGTCCGCACACGTGTAGCCGCCATTTTAGGAAAAATTGCTATTCGTTACCACGAAGAGCGAGGAAATTTGAATTCACTCATCTCTAATGTGAACAAACCCTAACAAAGATTAATGAGCCCAACAACAGCATTGTCTGGTGCAGAGTTTGCAAATTTTAACTCTTTCACTTCCAGAGAACATAGCTTAAAAGGGAACACTGCTCATTTCACCCTGTTACAGCAGGGTGTCTCCACAGGAGGCTATGTCTCTAGCTGTTAGGTAATGGGAGGCCAATTTGCAATTTTTTCATTACTTCTCTTACCCCAAAAAATGAGATCAAAAAGTCATACACGCTCCAAAATGGTATTAATAAAAACAACAGATTTAAAGTTTTCATTTAAATTTAAAACTTAAATTTATTTTTACACTATTTAGACATAAAAACCTATTTTTATGTGGCATTGTTGTAATCGTTCTGACCCAGAGAATGAAGGGCACAAGTCAGTTTTGCCGCAGAGGGAACTCCGTGGGAACAAAACTCGTAAAACTGTGGAGGAATTGTGTTTTCTTTCCAACTCCACCCCATTTGGAATTTTTTTCTCCCTTTCCACTACATTGTATGCCATATTAAATGGTGGCATTAGAAAGTACAACTTGTCCCTCAAAAAATAAGCCCTCATACAGCTATGTGAACATAAAAATAAAAAAGTTATGGCTCAAGGAAGATAGGGCAGGAAAATGAAAACGCAAAAACTAATAAACCTCCGGTATCCTAAGGGTTAAGGACATCTGACTGAAACTTTTAGACCTGCTGGAAGGTTCCTGCACGGATTATCTTAATCTGGATTTAATAAAGCCTTTAATATATTTATTAAGTAGAGTTGCTTTGTGAAATCATTCTAGAGCAGGATGCCACACCGTTTTTGCCTGCAATTGGACTATCTCCTCAGCTATCCGAGTACAGCAAGATTCCTCCAGACTGTAGATTGTTGAGTGGATTTCTGTTAAATTCTATTATTTAATCACACACACACATACCCCACACACACAAAATACAAGTTTTTCAATAAAAAAAAGATTAATCAATAAATTAGATGTAGTTATGGCTCCTGGAATGATAACATGGGTCAAACCTACATGGGGTTATGGAAGGCTGAAGAATGTTGTATTGTTGAGCTTCATTAACAAAAAGTAACATTTCTATTCAGTCCATGTCTATAGAAAATGATGAATTATAAATGCTTTTAATATAAGCATGTCTTTAGACTCAGATTGAGACATTCATGTTTGATTTATGATGCCAATAGGAGCAAAGTGTAGCAAATGTCGGGATAACACATTAGTGCAGTAGCTGCAACAAAAGGTGTGTTTACTGGCAGGAGAATTTTCAGAACACTAAGCCATCCCTTGGAAGCCCTAAACGTAGGCTTGGTTATGTTTATGTAAGACAGATGTAGCTGGGCAATGTGACAAGAGATTTGAGGCATGGTGTTTTCTGGCTGCTAAGGAAGTTGTGCACATAAAGCACAAGTGTGTTCGTTCCCATTAATACTGTCCCTCTGGCTGCCAGATCATGTCACACTTTAAGGCCTCGTGATCCATCAGCCAACACAAATAAGAGAAAGGACATGGGTTTTCTTTTTCTATAATAAACTATTCATTAGAACAGATAAAGGCGACATAGCCCAAAACTATGCCACAAATTATCCTTATTAAAATGTTCTTCTTGTATTCAGCGCCATATAAGCGCTGACTTTCTAGAGATGAAATACTAGCGAGCATGTGGCTGCACATGCATATCATGAATTATTGTGTTGAGTCTCTAACTATTGCAATTTTATTTTGAGATGTTTCTTTTGTGGAGTGCATATTTATTTATTTTTATTTTATGCACTTATGTAGCGCTACTATATTCTGCAGTGCTTTACAGACATTAGCATTAAGGATGAGCGAATCGACTTCGGATGAAACATCCGAAGATGATTCGCATAAAACTTCGTTCTAATACTGTACGGAGCAGGAGCAGTATCAGAATGAATTAGCTCTGATGAGTCTAAATTATTGCTTCTTGAAGTCTCACAAGACTTCGAGCAATAACTTCATAAATTAATTTGTACTGTAAAAAAACATTTCCTGAACTCGGGTTCGGTTCTAAGGTACCACTTGTGGTCTCCATAACAGACTTGCAGCTAACAATCCATAACTTTGGTGAAGGAACAAGGCTAAGCTTTTCAACTGTGCGCAAATACACATAGGAACTGAGGTGCAGAAAAAAAGGCAGCAGGTACTCTGGACTGATGATTCAAAATTTGAATTATTTGGCTGTAACAGAAGGCAGTTTGTTCCCTGAAGGGCTGGAGGGTGGTACAATAATGAGTGTCTGCAGGCAACAGTGAAGCATGGTCGAGGTTCCTTGCAAGTTTGGGGCTGCATTTCAGCAAATGGAGTTGGGGATTTTTTCAGGATTAATGGTATCGTCAATGCTGAGAAATATAGACAGATATTTATCCATAGTGATGGACAAACATCGGCTGGGACGATCAAATGTTCGCAAACCGCAAGTTCGAGGCGGGCCCATTCACTTTAATGTCAGGCAAACCTGAAAAACCTTCAGGTCATTTTTGCAGCCACCAAATACTTACTAGAAGTGCACAAATTGTCCCACAACATGGACAGTGACATACTAGAGGGGAATCAATGGCAAAAATTCCCACCAAAAATATGTATTTTAATCAGGGGCCATTTTTATGCGTCTTAAAGGGAAACTGTCAAAAATGTGCCCTGCTGGAGCCTAGAAAATTGTTATTTTAGTCCACAGAAGTACAAGCCCCAAAAATTAGGCATTCACCGGACAGAAAACATCAAGGAATTATGTGGCTGGAGGTATATTAGACGGTCAATAGATATCAATTTTACTGCAGGCCAGTGGACAATAGAGATGTCGCAAACATAAAATTTTACGTTTGCGAACGGCGAACGCGAATTTACGCAAATGTTCGCGAACGGGCGAACCGCCATAGACTTCAATAGACAGGCGAATTTTAAAACCCACAGGGATTCTTTCTGGCCACAATAGTGATGGAAAAGTTGTTTCAAGGGGACCTGGACAGTGACATGCCGGAGGGGGATCCATGGCAAAACTCCCATGAAAAATTACGTAGTTGACTCAGAGTGTGGTAAGTTGAATTCGCAATGCGATTAATATAACCTGCATTAATCGCATTGCGAATTCAACTTAGAGCTAAGTTCCTAATGGTTGTATTGCTAGAATTGACAAATATAACGAATATAGCACTATATTCTCAATCTTCGCTATATTCTAGCAATACAACCATTAGGAACCCAGCTCTAAGTTGAATTCGCAATGCGATTAATATAACCTATATTAATCGCATTGCGATTACAACTTAGATCTGAGTTCCTAATGGTTGTTTTGCTAGAATTGACGAATATTACGAATATAGCACTATATTCTCAATCTTCGTTATATTCTAGCAATACAACCATTAGGAACCCAGCTCTAAGTTGAATTCGCAATGCGATTAATATAACCTGTATTAATCGCATTGCGATTACAACTTAGTCAAATTTGTGACACTGCAGCTTCAGAATGAATCTAGAATCTAAGATGGATGCTGTCCTTGCTTTTTGATAGGAGGTGGGAGGGTCTGGGAGGGAGGGCATGCTGATTGGCTGGAATGTGTCTGCTGACTGTGAGGTACAGGGTCAAAGTTTGCTCAATGATGATGTATAGGGGGCAGACCGAACATCGCATATGTTCGCCCGCCGCGGCGAACGCGAACAAGCTATGTTCGCTGGGAACTGTTCGCCGGCGAATAGTTTGGGACATCTCTAGTGGACAACAGGCCCCAAAAATTATTCATTCACCTGACAGAAAAGAACAATTGATATTGTGGCTGGAGGTACATTAAGCGGTCACCGTATAACAATTTTACTGTTGGCCAGTTAGATTGCAGGCCCCAAAAATTATGCATTAACCGTACATAAAAGATCAATTGATCATGTGGCTGGAGGTATATTAGACGGTCGATGGATATCAATTTTTCTGCAGGCCAGTGGACTATAGGACCCAAAAATTATTCATTCACCGTGCAGAAAAGAACAATTGATAATGTGGCTGGAGGTACATTAGGCGGTCACCGTATAACAATTTTACTGTTGGCCAGTTCGATTACAGGCTCCAAAAATTAGGCATTCACCGTACAGAAAAGATCAATTGATCATGTGGCTGGAGGTAAATTAGACGGTCGATGGATATCAGTTTTACTGCAGACCAGTGGACTACAGGCCCCAAACATTAGGCATTCACCGTACAGAAAACATCAAGTGATTATGTGGCCGGAGGTATATTAGATGGTCATTGGACAACAATTTTACTTCAGGCCAGTGGAGTACAGGTCCCAAACATTAAGCATTCACCGTACAGAAAAGATCAAGTGATTATGTGGCTGGAGGTATATTAGTCGGTCAGTGGATATCAATTTTACTGCAGGCCAGTGGAGTACAGGTCCCAAACATTATTCATTCACCGTACAGAAAAGAACAATTAATAATGTGGCTAGAGGTACATTAGGCGGTTACTGTATAACAATTATACTGTTGGCCAGTTAGATTACAGGCCCAAAAAATTATGCATTCACCGTACATAAAAGATCAAGTGATTATGTGCCTGGAGGTATATTAGTCGGTCAGTGGATATCAATTTTACTGCAGGCCAGTGGACTACAAGCCCCAAAGATTATTCATTCACCGGACAGAAAACATCAAGTAATTACTTGGCTTGAGGTATATTAGACAGTCATTGGATATCAAATTTACTGCAGGCCAGTACAAATACATGTCAAATACATATGTTTAAAAGAACTAAAAATATTAAATAGGATTATAAACATGGCTAACGAAATCCGCCCTCTTGAATAGACCCCAAATTATAATAGATGAAATTCAATAACACATGGTCGTCACAGGTGTTGAATTCCTCCGAGGGCCCGACAATTAGGCATTCACCGTACAGAAAAGATCAAGTGATTATGTGGCTGGAGGTATATTAGACGGTCATTGGATATCAATTTTACTGCAGGCCAGTGGACTACAGGCCCCAAAAATTTATCATTTACCGGACAGAAAACATCAAGTGATTATGTGGCTAGAGGTATATTAGACAGTCATTGAAAATCAATTTTACTGCAGGTCAGTGGACTATAGGCCCCGAAAATGATTCATTCACCGTACAGAAAACATCAAGTGATTATGTGGCTGGAGGTATATTAGATGGTCATTGGATATCAATTTTAATGCAGGCCAGTGGACTACAAGCCCCAAAAATTATTCATTCCCCGTACAGAAAAGAACAAGTGATTATGTGGCTGGAGGTATATTAGACAATCAATAGATATTAATTTTACTGCAGGCCAGTGGACTACAGGCCCCAAAAATTTATCATTCACTGGACAGAAAACATCAAGTGATTATGTGGCTAGAGGTATATTAGACAGTCATTGAATATCAATTTTACTGCAGGCAAGTGGACTATAGGCCCCGAAAATGATTCATTCACCGTACAGAAAAGATCAAGTGATTATGTGGCTGGAGGTATATTAGATGGTCATTGGATATCAATTTTAATGCAGGCCAGTGGAGTACAGGTCCCAAACATTAGGCATTTACCGTACAGAAAAGATCAAGTGATTATGTGGCTGAAGGTATATTAGATGGTCAATGGATATCAATTTTACTGCAGGCCAGTGGACTACAAGCCCCAAAAATTATTCATTCCCCGTACAGAAAAGAACAAGTGATTATGTGGCTGGAGGTATATTAGACAATCAATAGATATTAATTTTACTGCAGGCCAGTGGACTACAGGCCCCAAAAATTTATCATTCACTGGACAGAAAACATCAAGTGATTATGTGGCTAGAGGTATATTAGACAGTCATTGAATATCAATTTTACTGCAGGCAAGTGGACTATAGGCCCCGAAAATGATTCATTCACCGTACAGAAAAGATCAAGTGATTATGTGGCTGGAGGTATATTAGATGGTCATTGGATATCAATTTTAATGCAGGCCAGTGGAGTACAGGTCCCAAACATTAGGCATTTACCGTACAGAAAAGATCAAGTGATTATGTGGCTGAAGGTATATTAGATGGTCAATGGATATCAATTTTACTGCAGGCCAGTGGACTACAGGCCCCAAAAATTATTCATTCCCCGTACAGAAAAGAACAAGTGATTATGTGGCTGGAGGTATTTTAGATGGTCATAGGATAACAATTTTACTGTTGGCCAGTGAAGTACAGGTCCCAAAAATGTATCTTTTAACGTACAGAAAAGAACAATTGATGATGTGGCTGGAGGTATATTAGATGGTCATTGGATATCAATTTTATTGCAGGCCAGTAAACTACAGGCCCCAAAAATTATTCATTCACCGTACAGATAAGAACAATTGTTAATGTGACTGGAGGTACATTAGGAGGTCACTGTATAACAATTATACTTGTAGCCAGTTAGATTACAGGCCCCAAAAATTATGCATTCACCGTACAGAAAAGATCAAGTGATTATGTGCCTGGAGGTATATTAGTCGGTCAATGGATATCAATTTTACTGCAGGCCAGTGACCCACAGGCCTCAAAGATTATTCATTCCCCGTACAGAAAAGAACAAGTGATTATGTGGCTAGAGGTATATTACATGGTCATTGGATAACAATTTTACTTCAGGCCAGTGAAGTACAGGCCCCAAAAATTTTGCATTCACAGTTCATAAAAGATCAAGTGATTATGTGCCTGGAGGTATATTAGTCGGTCAGTGGATATCAATTTTATTGCAGGCCAGTGGACTACAGGCCCCAAAAATTATTCATTCACTGGACAGAAAACATCATCAAGTGATTACTTGGCTGGAGGTATATTAGACAGTCATTGGATATCAAATTTACTGCAGGCCAGTAAAAATAAATGTCAAATACATATGTTTAAAAGAACTAAAAATATTAAATTGGATTATAAACATTGCTAACAATATCCCCCCTCTTGAATAAACCCCAAATGATAATAGGTGAAATTCAATAACACGTGGTCGTCACAGGTGTTGAATTCTTCCGAGGCTCCAACAATTAGGCATTCACCGAACAGAAAAGATCAAGTGATTATGTGGCTGGAGGTATATTAGACAGTCAATAGATATCAATTTTACTGCAGGCCAGTGGACTACAGGCCCCACAAATTAATCATTCAACGGACAGAAAACATCAAGTGATTATGTGGCTAGAGGTATATTAGTCATTGAATATCAGTTTTACTGCAGGCCAGTGGATTATAGGCCCCAAAAATTATTCAATCACTGTACAGAAAAGAACAATTGATAATGTGGCTGGAGGTACATTAGGTGGTCACCGTATAACAATTTTACTGTTTGCCAGTTACATTAAAGGCCCCAAAAATTATGCATTCAACATACAAAAAAGATCAAGTCATTATGTGGCTGGAGGTACATTAGGCGGTCACCGTATAACAATTTTACTGTTGGCCAGTTAGATTACAGGCCCAAAACATTAGGCATTCACCGGACAGAAAACATCAAGTGATTTAAAAGAACTCAAAATATAAAATTGGATTAAAAACATGGCTAGCGAAATCTCCCCTCCGCCATTTTGTTTTTGTACCGTGGGTCTAAGTACGTTGCTACCCAGTACTGGTCCTTGCCCTTTATGCTTTTTATACGGGGGTCCCTCTTCAAACACTGGAGCATGAAGGCCCCCATTTGCACTAAATTGGAAGCGGTGAAGCGCCCTGGCTCCTGCTCATCACCCAAGAGAATGTCGTCCCTGGTCTCCTCCCCCCAGCCACGGACAAAACCAGGGATCCCTGAAAAGTTTAAAGTCCCCCTCAAAGCCTGCTCTTCTTGCTCCTCCTCCTCCTCCTCCCCCCAGCCACCATCCTCCTCTGACTCCTCTTCAGACTCCTGCTGACTTGTCTCAGATGGAGTAGCACCCCCCCCCTGGGAATTCATTCAGCATTGCAACTTCCTCATCTTCCTGCTCCTGCTCCTCGACCTCTTGATCAATGACACGACGCAATGCATGCTCCAGAAAATAGGCGTAAGGTACGCCCTGGCTGCGACTGAACAGTTTGGTGATCTCATCAAATAGCCGAAGAAGTCTGCATGCGTCGCGCACGAGCAGCCACTGGCAAAGTGAAAAAAAAACAAGCTCCCCAGAACCTGTCCTGCCGCAGAGTTCGTACAGGTAGTCGTTAACAGCATGTTTCTGCTGGAGCAGCCTAACAAGAATATACAAATTTGAGTTCTAGTGCGTCGGGCAGTCACAAATCAGAGGTCTGGCGGGCAAGTGGTATTGCCGCTGAACGTCAGCAATGCGAGCCATGGCCGTGTAAGATCTTCTAAAATGGCCAGAGATCTTCCTGGCCTGCTGCAAGACGTCCTGGACCCTGGGGTATATGGCAATGAATCGTTGCACGACTAATTTCAGGACATGTGCCATGTACGTGTGTCATTTTGCCCTGTTTTTGGCACCGTTGTCGCACACTACTTTACCAACTGTCATATTGAGTGGGGTTAGCCACTGATCGGCCTGTTACCGCAGAGCTGAAAGGAGTGCAGGACCGGTGTGGCTCTTGGCTTACAGGCACAACAGCCACAGCACAGCATGGCAACGTCTCACCTGGCATGTCGAATAGGTTCTAGGGATCTGGGGGGGTGCAGAGGAAGAGGCAGTAGCAGTGGAAAAGGAGGAGTCAGCCGAGGAGGAGATAGAGGATGGAGTAGAAGAAGATGCAGGCCTGCATGCAATCTATGGCTGTAACACCAAATCCACATGGGTGCCATGGGTTGCATGCTTGACAGCCGTCAGAATGTTCACCCAGTGGGCAGTAAAAGTTATGTACCTTCCCTTGCCGTGTTTGCTAGACCACGTGTCTGTGGTCATATGTATCTTGGCACCAACACTGTGTGCCAGAGATACATTTACTTGCAGCTGAACATGACCATATAGCTCTGGGATGCCCTTCTGGGAGAAATATTTCCTTCCGGGGACCTTTCATTCCGGTGTTCCAATGGCCACAAATTTTCTAAAGGCCTCCGAGTCCATCAGTTTATATGGCAGTAGTTGGCAGGCTAGCAGTTCCGACAAGCCGGCGGTCAGCCATTAGGCAAGAGGTTATCCGGCGTCATCAACTTTTGCCAGATGAACTCGAAGACGGCACGGTGGAAGGTGGAGTGGAGGACAAATGGGAGGAGAGAGGAGAAGGAGAAGAGGCAGGACGTGGAGCGCCGGGAGTGTGGCTTTGTGGGTTCTGATGGTGTTTCTCCCACTGGGCTCAGTGATGAGAGTCCAGGTGCCTTCTTAAGGTGGTCGTCCCTAGGTGAGTGTTGGGCTTACCGCGACTAATGCGTTGACAGCACAGGATGCAGTGGATGGCTCGCTCCAGATACATTAGCAGTCTGCTTTTTGCCTCCTGTGCATTGCGAGTTCTGCCTGCTTCTCCTTCTTCTCCTCCCTATCTGCTGCTCCGTCTCTCCCTCTGAACTCCCCTCCTCTTCCTCTCTTGTGGGCACACATGTGACATCCATCAACAAGTCATCATCATCACCTTCACCACCACTGACATCAGAGATCTCGGAGTAGGCAGCAACAGCGGGGACTACCCTACTTGGGCTGATTTGGGTACTGTCGTCAGACCGCTGGTTGGTGGCCGTTGCTACCTCCGCTTCCTCATCTGATGCCAAGAATAGCTGCACATCGGTAAGGACTGGGAATGGATGGGAAAATAATTTCTCTGACTCGAGTGGAGGGGCTATGGTGGTGGTGGTGGTGGTGTCTTTGGGGGCGAACACAGCAGAGAGTGAGGAGGGTGCTGAAACATAGGATGAGGAGGGTGAGCCACTCAACCAACTCTGGTGCGTCCTTTGACGTAATCACGCGCACCTTCTCCAACTTCCCACTTAGACTCTGGCCTGGTACACCTGCCCGACCCCTACCATCCCTGCGGAACGGCCTGCCTCTTCCTCTGCCTGTCCTTTTCAATATGACCCTGTGACAAAGTCTTTATAGAAAAGCAGTATTTGTGAAAGCAGGTATATAGAACCTGAAGAGAAATGTGACTCCATCTTGTTTCTTCTAAATATGTAAAGAATTGTTATAACATCTCACCCACGCACTGTTTCAAGTTCCCCCGTTGTGAGGTTTGCTTATCTGTCCCAGGACAGATTCTGGGAATCTCCCAGAACTAGTAGAAATGTTCTTGCCTTATTCAGGGTCATTCGGCACAACTGCATACATTCTTATATGTGACTGATTAAAACCTATCCTTTTTGCTTACTGCACGTACACATACCATATAAGGATGTTCTGGTAGTATGTGTAGGAGCACCAATGTTTATCTATAGGATTGGTTTAACGCTGTTGTTATGCAAACTTTTCTACTGCCTATATATGGCCAAGCAAGTCTTGTAATACACCTACACGTAGCATTATATGAAAATGAAATACCAGTTTAAAATTAAAAAAAAGGTGGCCTAAGAATGCTATGGAACTGGAGTACACTGCGTGCACAATTATTAGGCAAATGAGTATTTTGACCACATCATCCTCTTTATGCATGTTGTCTTACTCCAAGCTGTATAGGCTCGAAAGCCTACTACCAATTAAGCATATTAGGTGATGTGCATCTCTGTAATGAGAAGGGGTGTGGTCTAATGACATCAACACCCTATATTAGGTGTGCTTAATTATTAGGCAACTTCCTTTCCTTTGGCAAAATGGGTCAAAAGAAGGACTTGACAGGCTCAGAAAAGTCAAAAATAGTGAGATATCTTGCAGAGGGATGCAGCACTCTTAAAATTGCAAAGCTTCTGAAGCGTGATCATCGAACAATCAAGCGTTTCATTCAAAATAGTCAACAGGGTCGCAAGAAGCATGTGGAAAAACCAAGGCGCAAAATAACTGCCCATGAACTGAGAAAAGTCAAGCGTGCAGCTGCCAAGATGCCACTTGCCACCAGTTTGGCCATATTTCAGAGCTGCAACATCACTGGAGTGCCCAAAAGCACAAGGTGTGCAATACTCAGAGACATGGCCAAGGTAAGAAAGGCTGAAAGACGACCACCACTGAACAAGACACACAAGCTGAAGCGTCAAGACTGGGCCAAGAAATATCTCAAGAGGTTTTATGGACTGATGAAATGAGAGTGAGTCTTGATGGGCCAGATGGATGGGCCCGTGGCTGGATTGGTAAAGGGCAGAGAGCTCCAGTCCGACTCAGACGCCAGCAAGGTGGAGGTGGAGTACTGGTTTGGGCTGGTATCATCAAAGATGAGCTTGTGGGGCCTTTTCGGGTTGAGGATGGAGTCAAGCTCAACTCCCAGTCCTACTGCCAGTTTCTGGAAGACACCTTCTTCAAGCAGTGGTACAGGAAGAAGTCTGCATCCTTCAAGAAAAACATGATTTTCATGCAGGACAATGCTCCATCACACGCGTCCAAGTACTCCACAGCGTGGCTGGCAAGAAAGGGTATAAAAGAAGAAAATCTAATGACATGGCCTCCTTGTTCACCTGATCTGAACCCCATTGAGAACCTGTGGTCCATCATCAAATGTGAGATTTACAAGGAGGGAAAACAGTACACCTCTCTGAACAGTGTCTGGGAGGCTGTGGTTGCTGCTGCACGCAATGTTGATGGTGAACAGATCAAAACACTGACAGAATCCATGGATGGCAGGCTTTTGAGTGTCCTTGCAAAGAAAGGTGGCTATATTGGTCACTGATTTGTTTTTGTTTTGTTTTTGAATGTCAGAAATGTATATGTATATTTGTGAATGTTGAGATGTTATATTGTTTTCACTGGTAAAAATAAATAATTGAAATGGGTATATATTTGTTTTTTGTTAAGTTGCCTAATAATTATGCACAGTAATAGTCACCTGCACACACAGATATCCCCCTAAAATAGCTAAAACTAAAAACAAACTAAAAACTACTTCCAAAAATATTTAGCTTTGATATTAATGAGTTTTTTGGGTTCATTGAGAACATGGTTGTTGTTCAATAATAAAATTAATCCTCAAAAATACAACTTGCCTAATAATTCTGCACTCCCTGTATATCATCTAGTTTGAGAAAACTCTTTTAAAGTATCGTCTTGGATGAAATGCATTGATGATGACTAGTGTTGAGTGAACTAGTTTGAGTTATCTAACAATTCTGTAATGGATTCCATTACCATGGACCATAACGGAATTCTGTGACTGCATGCACTATGGATGCCTATAAGAGGCATTCCGTATTGCATTCCGTCATAATAGAAGTCTATGCTGGCCAGAGACCTCTATTATGAAGGAATCCAATACGGAATGCCTCTTATAGGCTTCTGTGGTGCATGCCGTCACAGAATTCCGTTATGGTCCATGGTAACGGAATCCATTACGGAATTCTTAGATAACCTGAACCCGAACTGCGAACTTGCAAATTGCAAATTGCAAGTTCGCTCAACACTAATGATGACACAAGACCCTGATCCCATGTGGAAGGATGTTGGCTTTGAGATTTTCTGGACAACTAGACCAGGGGTATTGTGAGTACCTGTATTTAAATTTAGAAAATCGGCCATTATCTGGAGAATCTTTTGTAACTTTATTGTAGTCAATGCTGTGGATACTTTGGAGGGCTGACTGATTGTGCACATATTTGCAATTGGCACGTTGTCTATATACAGTAATGCTAGGAGAAGCTTGACTCTAATTATGGCTCCATTCCAAAAATTGCCTTTTAATGGGCTGCTTCGCTATATATATGTTTGATCAGTGAACAGAATCAACCCTATTAACTTTAATGACTATACCTATGCATTAATTCACATATGCGTTCTGGGCATTGTTGGACTGGGGTTCCTTGGGCCCACCAGGGAAAATTGTTCTTGGGGCCTAAGTCATACCGTATATCATCGATAAAGTCCAATTGTTGAAATAGAGCTTAGCGCAAGTGATGGGATCCAAAGGTAGCTGCGAATGGGAGCTTTGGGGCCCACTATGTCTTCAGAGACTTATGTACTCTGGGGGGGCCATTCCAACCCTAATTACGGCTCTCTCTGGGGTTGAAGTTGTATATGAATTTGTGCTGATTTAATAGTACCAATTAAGTAGTAATTTTTACTTATTATTTTTCTGCTGACTTTGGTTCTTGGTATTAAATAGTGTTGAGTGACCCCGAACTGCAAAGTTTGGGTCCGTACGGAACTTTGTGAGTTCAGGTACCTGGACCCAAACTTTGCTGCAAAAGTTTGGGTTTGAGTTCGGTGTTCAGGCATTTAATAAAGCTTGTTCAAAGGCTGCAGGGCTGCTTTTGAGCTGTGGGCACTTAGAAGCCATCACAGCCGTGCCTAGTAATGACATGGCTGTGATTGGCTGGTACATCTTGCCTCTAAACAAGCTGGATCACGTGTAGCACCTGAGTAGTTCAGGGACAGGAAGCAGGCAGCTGAAGTGAGGGAGACTGTTAGTAATTTTATCTGGCTATTAATTATGTGGGTGACCTATAGTGATTTTATGTGGGTGCAGTACACCAGCTTTGCACCCCTGACACAGAAATAAAATAATTAATCTGGCTGTTAATTCTGTGGGTGACCTATAGCGATTTTTGTGTGTGCAATGCACCATCTTTGTACCCCGGCAAAAATATAATAGTTAATCTGTCTGTTAGTTCAGTGCGTGACAGATACACATTTTTGGTGTATACAGGACTTTTCCGTACCTTGTGCTGCGTAGACAAGTATACCGGCCACACCCAGCCATCATTATACTCCAGCGCACTTTATCTTTGTGTTCTCTTTTCTATTTTCCAATGTTTTGGGGCCTTCCCAAACTTATTTAAAAAAAAAACAAAAAAAAACTGTGTTAGCTACGTTATCCTCCTCCACCGCCGCTTCCACCTACACCGCCACGTCCACCGCTTCCTCAACCTTCTACTCCACTTTGACCTCCAACTCTTTGACTAGTTCAAGATATATATTTTTTTTCTATTCTATGTTATTTTAAGTCATTTCCCTATCCACATTTGTTTGCACAGCAATTGTCTTGCTCTTGCCCCCATTTTTCTTCCTTTTGCAGCCCTCTAGCCCTTACTACAACTATTTTACAGACATTTTAGTGCATCAAAGTTCGGGTACCCATTGACTGCAAAGAGGTTCGGGTTCAAGTTCGGGTCAAGTTCGGGTCCCGAACCCAAACTTTGACCCGAAGTTCGGCCGAACACAAACATCCACGGGTCTGCTCATCCCTAGTATTAAACCAATAATGTTTTTTTCTCCGAATAGCATGGGAAAATTTTCAAACGCCATGTAGTATTGGTAGGATTCATACCCCATGCTGTACGATGTCACTCATCAAAGAGTCTTGTTGAGCTAAGCTCTGCCTCTTTGCTTTTTTTTTTTAGATGACCATTTTAGAGGTTATCCAGGTATTCATGAAGTCTACCATGTTCTTTTTAAATGTTCTCTTCTTTGAGAAATACAGGTACCCTCTGTGTTTATGAAGCATGAAGTTTATCTAGAGATGGTCACAGTTCTGCCTATGTTACTAATATCAGGGATTAGTAATGCGCACTTGATCTTATATCTTCAATAATTTTCAATATTACACAGAAAACCACAAACTACAATCGAACCGTACAGAAAAAATGAAAAAGAATAACATCTGACTTGTTTTTAGCATTACATTTTTTTGAACTTTAAAGCTCCACAAAACCCACAAACATGGGCTTATATGAAATAAACACACGTTTACTTTTCCCTTGTCTCCTATGTTCTCCCCAAGCTTCGATAGCTTACCTGTACCAGGGGACTTGCAGTACAGTTGCTGTCTTCAGACTTTATTTAATGAACTCACAGCTAGTAGTGGTTGACCTTGAGGTCAGTGCCATCATGTTAGAATCCTGGCAAGCAATTTCACAACAAAGGCTTAATGGTGTGAAACTGTGTGGAGGAGGAATAGCAATAGCCTGTCGAGTTGCTACCTTTGGAATGTGGGTGATGAAAGCTGTGATATCCATTGATTTCTGCATCAACCTTTATCTTACCACTTGATTCCCTTCACGCAGCAGTGATTGGAGTGGAAACCAAACAGATCACACAGAATTTGGTAGAGGATGGTTCTGTTTGCATTTCAAACTGATATGAGAAAAAAAACATACAGCTAGTATAGAATATACAATTAAAAATCAACAATAAATTGCAAAAATATTTGAGATATAACCAATTTCTTCAAGCTTCATTATAGTGAGTTGATAAGTTGCACCATATGTTTTGATTACAATCTTCACTTAACCGCTTGCCGCCACTGTAACGCCGATAGGCGTCCGGGCGGTAGCGCTCTCAGGTCTCAGCGACGCCTATTGGCGTCATCTCGTGAGATCCGAGATTTTGCGTGAACGCGCGCCCGCTTGAGCGCGCATTCACAGCGGCGCGCAGCTCTGAAGTTAAACTACAGCCTGCCAGCACTGATCATTCGCTGGAAGGCTGTAGATGTTTAAAAAATCGCATCAGAAAGGTATATTAGACGCTGTTTTGTTAACATAGTCTGATATACCTGCTACCTGGTCCTCTGGTGGTCCCTTTTGCTTGGATCCACCACCAGAGGACACAGGCAGCTCTGTAAGTAGCACCAAGCACCACACTACACTACACCCCCCCTTGTCACTTATTAACCCCTGATCACCCCATATAGACTCCCTGATCACCCCCCTGTCATTGATCACCCTCCTGTAAGGCTCCATTCAGACGTCCGTATGTGTTTTGCGGATCCACGGATCCGCAAAACACGGACACCGGCAATGTGCTTTCCGCATTTTGCGGATCCGCACATTGCCAGAACTATATAGAAAATGCCTTTTCTTGTCCGCAATTGCGGACAATAATAGGACATGTTCTATATTTTTGCAGAACGGAAGTGCGGACCCGGAAGTGCAGATCCGCAATTCCGGATCCGAGCGGGACAAAATCTGTCCCCATAGAAATGAATGGGTCCGCAATTCCGTTCCGCAAAATGCGGAACAGAATTGCGGACGTGTGAATGGGGCCTAAGAGTCCCTTATCACCGCCAGTTAGTTAGCTACTTGTTAGGTAGTTAGCACCCACCGCACCGCAGTCACTGATTAGTCGCTGATTAGCGTCATCGCTGTCGCTAATCAGCACTAGTACTATATAGTATCTGTAAGTGATCAAGACTGATCGCAATCAGATCTATATCAGTACATTAGGGTCACCTTATGCTCTACAAAAAACGCAGTGTTCGCCTGATCTTGTGCCCACACTTGCGTTCAGTCCGCCCCACCCCAGTGACAGAATATTTTTTTTTCTGATCACTGCAAAAACACTGTAAAATCGCTGCGGCGCTATAGAGATCACTTTTGAGCTTTTTGGATCTTTATTAGCGATCGCAGCTTTACTTTGCAAGCACTCCTTTTTACTAGGCAGGTGTTCTCTTTTTCCTGGGTAGTGTCAGAGGAATACCCCCTAAATTTAGTTAGCCCAAAATGTCAAAAAAGGGGTATTCCGCTGAAGAGTACTTTTAGGATTTCACAGGGCATTTTTACTCATTTGGATTCCAAACTACTTCTCACGCTTTAGGGCCCCTAAAATGCCAGGGCAGTATAAATACCCCACAAGTGACCCCATTTTGGAAAGAAGACACCCCAAGGTATTCCGTGAGGGGCATGGCGAGTTCATAGAAGATATTTTTTTTTGGCACAAGTTAGCGGGAATTGATATATATATATTTTTTCTTACAAAGTCAAAACTTTTTTTTTTACATGAACTCACCATACCCCTCACGGAATACCTTGGGGTGTCTTCTTTCTAAGATGGGGTCACTTGTGGGGTATTTATACTGCCCTGGCATTTTAGGGGCCCTAAAGCGTGAGAAGTGACTGTGAAATCCTAAAAGTACTCATTGGAATTTGGGCCCCTTTGCGCACCTAGGCTGCAAAAAAGTGTTACACATGTGGTATCGCCGTACTCAGAAGAAGTAGGGAAATGTGTTTTGGGGTGTATTTTTACATATACCCATACTGTGTGTGAGAAATATCTCTGTAAATGACAACTTTTTCAATTTTTTTTATACAAAGTTGTCATTTACAGAGATATTTCTCTCACCCAACATGGGTATATGTAAAAATACACCCCAAAACACATTTCCCTACTTCTTCTGAGTACGGCGATACCAGATGTGTGACACTTTTTTGCAGCCTAGGTGCGTAAAGGGGCCAAAAGTCCAACGAGAACCTTTAGGCTTTACAGGGTTGCTCACAATTTAGCCCCGCCCAAAATGCCAGAACAGTAAACACACCCCACAAATGACCCCATTTCGGAAAGTAGACACCCCAATGTATTCACTGAGGGGCATAGTGAGTCTGTAGGAGTTTTTCATTTTTTTTGCCAGAAGTTAGCAGAAATGGAAACTTTATATATATTTTTTTCCTCAGAAAGTGTCATTTTCCGCTAACTTGTGAAAAAAAATTAAATCATACATAAACTCACCATGCCCCTCCGCGAATACTTTGGGGTATCTATGTAGTGTCCCACTACATAAGGGTGGGCACTACACAAGGGTCAATTGGGTCACGTTGTTCTCCACCTCCTGTGGAACATGGTCATGGTATTTTATATTGTATTGTAATGTGCATTTTCATATTGTCTCCTGTGTACCAGGCCTGTTAGGGGTGTAGTTCCTCCTCCTAGGCAGTATAGTCAGCTAGAGAACCTCCTAATATACATAGTCGGGTCCAGTCCAGAGAGAGAGAGTGTGTGGTCAGAAGCCAGTGTGCACTTTAACCAGAAGATAGCTGTGAAGTAGCTTCTGACATGCAGCTAGATAGCCCAGGCTCCTAGCTTGCTTCCAGGAGAAGAGGTTCCCTCCTGAAGAGGATATATAGCACCTTATCAAGTACAGTGCAGAGCCACTTTTATCCAGCCAAATAGAAAGCTGAAGGGCAGAAGGATATTTAAAGCAAGAAGATATATACCAGAGGAAGTTTTCCCTACCCAAGGATAAAGCCAGCAATAGGGCATACGGGCCTTGGTGAAAGCCAGACAAGATCTGAGGAAAGTACAGCCTGATCTGTAAGTGTTGTTCCCTCTGAGTATCTTGCAAAGACTTTGCCTGCCAATTGTATGAAGCCTGCCTGTATTCAACATTATACATATGGAACTAACTGAAGACTGTAAATAGTTGAACTGTTCAGTAAAAAGAAGTTCTGGTTCACTGCAACTGTGTGTACCTCAATTCTTCCTACAATAAACCGGTGTGCCACAGTTACCGGCACTGGCGTCACTAACTATAAGGGATCTTGCCACCGGCACATTAAACTTCCAACACCCAGGGCACCTCACCTACCACCTGGCCTGGTCCCTATACACAGAGAGTGCCCCAGAGGATCCAGGTGCCAACCTCTCCATCACTGCTGTACGCCTGTCCAGGGTATATAAAAACTGTGAGTACCAAGAGCAACCCTCGTTCTGCCTATTAACCGTGACCTCATATTCGCTCACCCTGCAGGACTGGCGCACTGCATCTTCTTTCTAATATGGGGTCATTTGGGGGGTATTCATACTATCCTGGCATTCTAGCACCTCAAGAAACATGACAGGTGCTCAGAAAGTCAGAGCTGCTTCAAAATGCGGAAATTCACATTTTTGTACCATAGTTTGTAAACGCTATAACTTTTGCGCAAACCAATAAATATACACTTATTGGATTTTTTTTTATCAAAGACATGTAGCACAATAAATTCTGACACAAACTTGTATAGAAATGTAATTATAATTGAACAATTTTACGAGAAAAAGTTAAAAATACACATTTTTTTTGAAAATTGCGGTCTATTTTGATTAATATCAGAAAAAGAAAAATCTCAGCAGCAATCAAATATCACCAAAAGAAAGCTGTATTTGTGAGAAGAAAAGGAGGTAAAATTCATTTGGGTGCCAAGTTGCATGACCGAGCAATAAACCGTTAAAGTTGTGAAGTGCCGATTTGTAAAAAAGGGCCTGGTCACTAGGGGGGTATAAACCTGTGGTCCTTAAGTGGTTAATTCAGGTGTCTCAAACTGGATATATGGGTGATACTGAGAAAAAGATTCCAGTTCTTTGCAAATAGCATACAATACAAATATAATACAAAATTATTATTAAAATAATATAGCACCACATACCTATTACCTCCAGTGATGTCTGCTCTGATTTAAACGTTCTCTTTCCTCATCTTCTCCTCTTGGACCAGACCGCCCTAAAGGGGTTGTTGAAGTTATTTTTATTGATGAACTATCCTTCAAGCTTCATTATAGTGAGTTGATCATTTGCACCATACATTTTGATTACAATCTTCATATAAAATTATTTGCATAATAAAACATGAGACAAATAGTGACAAAACATATAAAAGTGAAATGAAGAAGAGAGATGATAAACCAACATGTGGTCAGTTCAGTATCAGGTTTATTGGTTAGATAAAGATGAGTGACAGTGGGATTTTACCTACTGACTGTCAGTGGTGGACTACTGGTGTCCAATATTTAATGGGAAAGAGGTAATCAGTGTGAATTTCAAACTACATACTCAAAATAAATATCATCAATAATCATGGTGGTCAAAGTCTGGTCAGAAAAAAAACATTATGGATCCATGAAATCATTATCCATAGAATATAAGAAATGAGAGTCCTAAGTGCTGCTAGTTTCATGGTCCACAGCAGTTGAAAAGTGGAGTTAGGACTAGAACTCACAAACCAGCCATAAAATGAAAAGTTTCAGGTAGACGTGTGACCAAAAGTTACAATTCAAATACTTCTTCCGAGCAGGACCTCTCCCACTGTGTGAAATCTGAGAACAGTTGACTCCAGTTCATACTGCTGACTCCAGGTAATGGCAGGTGGGGATGGTTACTTAGGAGTCTAGTGTGGCAAAATGTTGTAACTTCCCAGGGCTCCAACCATAGGTAGTGAGCAAGAAAAGAAGACGCATACACCCATCTTTCTTCTATGGCCTGTACTTTGGCCAGAGAAACCAAATAGTGTGGGTGAGCCTTTTTTTCTTTGAGAGGAAGGAGGTACAGGATGTAATGGAAAAAACAAGTGTTAAAGTCATGTGACTTTTCAGAATCAGCTGTCATATGTGGACACATGAGGAAAAACATTATATCTCACAATTATATGAGTTGTATCTGACATTGATAAGTATCTTCCTCCCTCTGCAAGTTATACCATTAATTCTCAGATTTCTCTTTGCTCAGCCCAAGAAAGGAAGGAGCTGATATAATTTCTCCCATACATACCACAAATAGAGATGAGGAGATCCTGCTCCTCTATCTGTCTATAGAACACCTTCATAAGCAGCACGAGCAGCATAGAAACATTGTACAGCATTGCTGAGCTGTGTAGCTGTGAATTCAGCACTGCAGTTAGATAAAACACTAGAAGCTGCAGTTGCATCTCTGTGTGTCTCTCTTCCTCTCTTTTTAATAGCTATTCCATCTACCCCCTCCCCTCTCCATACATTTTTATGAGCTGCAGCTGTAATCAGATCCTATCTTCAGCAAAGATGGGTTTTAGCAGGAAATTGAGAGTAAGCAATCTGTGCAGGAGGAAGGGGGAGGAGGTGAATCGGAGCCTGATAACTAAAGAAAGAGGCAATTTTCTGTAATAAGATATAATACAAAGTTTCTTAGCTTCCTGCACAGTTGCTTAAGAATGAATGCAGCACTATTCGTCCCATCAAAATAACACACACTGTGACAGAAATCTGAATGGTCCCTTATAATTCAGTGGGGCTTGTCAGGCACCATTGCTGTCCATCTGGCATTCTATTATTTTTATTTTTTCTGCTCCTATGATGGAGCAGAAAAATGGAAATTTTAGCTGATGTATGAACGGAGCCTAAGGCCTCATGCACACGACCGTTTTTTTTTGCGGTCCGCAAAAACGGGTTCAGTTTTTCTGTGATCCGTGACCGTTTTTTCGTCCGTGGGTCTTCCTTGATTTTTGGAGGATCCACGGACATGAAAAAAAAGTCGTTTTGGTGTCCGCCTGGCCGTGCGGAGCCAAACGGATCCATCCTGAATTACAATGCAAGTCAATGGGGACGGATCCGTTTGACGTTGACACAATATGGTGCAATTTCAAACGGATCCGTCCCCCATTGACTTTCAATGTAAAGTCAGGAGTTAATATACCATAGGATCGGAGTTTTCTCCAATCCGATGGTATATTTTAACTTGAAGCGTCCCCATCACCATGGGAACGCCTCTATGTTAGAATATACCATCGGATTTGAGTTACATCGTGAAACTCATATCCGACAGTATATTCTAACACAGAGGCGTTCCCATAGTGATGGGGACGCTTCTAGTTAGAATATACTACCAACTGTGTACATGACTGCCCCCTGCTGCCTGGCAGCACCCGATCTTTTACAGGGGGCTGTGATCAGCACAATTAACCCTTCAGGTGCCGCACCTGAAGGGGTTAATTGTGCGTATTATAGCCCCCTGTAAGAGATCAGGGGCTGCTAGGCAGCAGGGGGCAGACCCCCCTCCCTCCCCAATTTGAATATCATTGGTGGCCAGTGTGCGCCCCCCCGGCCCCCCCTCTATTGTAATATCATTGGTGGCCAGTGTGCGGCCCCCGCCCCCCCTCTATTGTAATATCATTGGTGGCCAGTGTGCAGCCTCCGTCGGCCCCCCTCTATTGTAATTTCATTGGTGGCCAGTGTGCGGCCTCCCCTCTCCCCCCCCCCTGCCCGATCATTGGTGGCAGCGGAGATTCCGATCGGAGTCCCAGTTTAATCGCTCTGGGGCTCCAGATCGGTAACCATGGCAACCAGGACGCTACTGCAGGCCTGGTTGCCATGGTTACTTAGCAATATTACAATATTAGAAGCATCATACTTACCTGCTGGCTGCTGCGCTGTCTGTGTCCGGCCGGGAGCTCCTCCTACTGGTAAGTGACAGATCATTAAGCAATGCGCCGCACAGACCTGTCACTTACCAGTAGGAGGAGCTCCCGGCCGGACACAGACAGCGCAGCAGCCAGCAGGTAAGTATGATGCTTCTAATATTGTAATATTGCTAGGTAACCATGGCAACCGGGCCTGCAGTAGCGTCCTGGTTGCCATGGTTACCGATCGGAGCCCCAGAGCGATTAAACTGGGATAATGATATTAATACAATAGAGGGGGGGCCGGGGGGGAGCGCACACTGGCCACCAATGATATTACAATAGAGGGAGGGGGGGGCCGGGGGAGGCCGCACACTGGCCACCAATGATATTACAATAGGGGGGAAACGGGGGGGGGGGCGCACACTGGCCACCAATTATATTCAAACTGGGGAGGGAGGGGGGTCTGCCCCCTGCTGCCTGGCAGCCCCTGATCTCTTATAAGGGGCTATGATATGCACAATTAACCCCTCAGGTGCAGCACCTGAGGAGTTAATTGTGCGGATGACAGACCCCTGTAAGAGATCAGGTGCTGCCAGGCAGCAGGGGGCAGTCATGTACACAGTTCGTAGTATATTCTAACTAGAAGCGTCCCCATCACTATGAGAATGCCTCTGTGTTAGAATATACTGTCGGATATGAGTCTTCACGAAGGGAAAACTCATCTCTGAAAAAGCTTTTATGCAGACGGATCTTCGGTTCCGTCTGTATGAAAGTAACCTACGGCCACGGATCACGGACACGGATGCCAATCTTGTGTGCATCCGTGTTCTTTCACGGACCCATTAACTTGAATGGGTCTGTGAACCATTGTCCGTCAAAAAAATAGGACAGGTCTTATTTTTTTGACGGACAGGAAACATGGATCACGGATGCGGCTGCAAAACGGTGCATTTTCCGATTTTTCCACGGACCCATTGAAAGTCAATGGGTCCGCGAAAAAAAATGGAAAATGGCACAACAGCCACGGATGCACACAACGGTCGTGTGCATGAGGCCTAAGACTTGTAATTCACCTAGTTCTCTAATAATATATATATACAGTGCTGCCCATAATTATTCATACCCCTGGCAAATTTTGACTTAAAGTTACTTTTATTCAACTAGCAAGTAATTTTTTGACGGGAAATGACATAGGCGTCTCCCAAAAGATAATAAGACGATGTACAAGAGGCATTATTGTGGGAAAAAAAAAACATTTCTCAGCTTTTATTTACATTTGAGCAAAAAGTGTCCAGTCCAAAATTATTCATACCCTTCTCAATAATCAATAGAAAAGCCTTTATTGGCTATTACAGCAATCAAACGCTTCCTATAATTGCAGACCAGCTTTTTGCATGTCTCCACAGGTATTTTTGCCCATTCATCTTTAGCAATGAGCTCCAAATCTTTCAGGTTGGAGGGTCTTCTTGCCATCATCCTGATATTTAGCTTCCTCCACAGATTCTCAATTGGATTCAAGTGGGGATTCTGGCTGGGCCACTCCAAAACGTTAATGTTGTTGTCTGCTAACCATTTCTTCACCACTTTTGCTGTGTGTTTTGGGTCATTGTCATGCTGAAATGTCCACTGGTGCCCAAGGCCAAGTTTCTCTGCAGACTGCCTGATGTTGTCGTTGAGAATCCTCATGTATTGCTCTTTTTTCATGGTGCCGTTTACTGTGATTAGGTTCCCTGGTCCATTGGCTAAAAAACACCCCCAAAGCATTAGGTTCCCACCACCATGTTTGCTAGTGGGGATGGTGTTGTTTGGGTTGAAGGCTTCTCCTTTTTTACGCCAAATGAAGGAAACATCATTGTGACCAAACAATTAAATTTTTGTTTTATCTGACCATAACACAGAAGACCAGAAGTCGTCTTCTTTGTCCAGATGAGCTTTTGCAAAGGCCAAGTGAGCTTTTGTGTGCCTTATCTGGAGAAGTGGCGTCCTCCTTGGTAGGCATTGTGCAGTGTCCGTTGGATTGTCTGCCTTGAGACATTGCCACCAGCAGAGCCCCGATTCACCAGGATGGCCTTGGTGGTGATCCTTGGATTCTTTTTCACCTCTCTAACTATCCTCCTGGCCAGCACAGGTGTCACTTTTGGCTTCCGACCACGTCCTCTGAGATTTTCCACAGTGCGGAACATCTTGTATTTTTTGCTTAAATGTAAATAAAAGCTGAGAAATGTTTTTTTCCCCCAATAATGCCTCTTGTACATCGTCTTATTATCTTTTGGGAGACACCTATGTCATTTCCCTTAAAAAAATTACTTGCTGGTTGAATAAAAGTAACTTTAAGTCTAAATTTGCCAGGGTTATGAATAATTATGGGCAGCACTGTATATATATATATATATATATATATATATATCATATACATTACATTTTTCACCCTATGAGACACACTTCTTTCCCCAAAAGTGGGGGGAAATGTCAGTGCATCTTATAGGCTGAATACTAATGAGCGCTTCCATTATGGAAGCAGTCATTAGTACAGTAGGATTGGTTAGTGGTGAAAACAATGCTCTTTTTGCTGGCTCTGTACTCACAGCTCCCTTGTCTTCATCTGCCAACATTGCATGCTGTGTTGTCACCTGCGCATGTAGACATCATCTGTAACTAGTTATAGACGACCATCGGCCGGGACGATCAAATGTTCGCGAACCGCGCGCTCGCGGCAGGCCCCATTTACTTTAATGGCAGGCGAACCTGAAATACCTTCAGGTCATATTTGCAGCCACCAAATACTTACTAGAAGTGCACAAATAGTCCCACAACATGGACACTGACATATCTGCGGGGGATAAATGGCAAAAATTCCCACAAAAAATATGCATTTTAATCAGGAGCAATTTTTATGCGTCTTAAAGGGAAACTGTCAAAAATGTGCCCTGCTGGAGGCTAGAAAAGTTTTATTTTAAGCCACGGAAGTACAGGCCCCAAAAATTAGGCATTCCCCTGCCAGAAAAGAACAAGTGATTATGTTGCTGGAGGCACATTAGGCGGTCACTGGATAACAATTTTACTGTAGGCCAGTGGAGTACAGACCCAAATATTAGGCATTCACCTGACAGAAAAGAACAAGTGATTATGTGGCTGGAGGTATATTAGACGGTGTGACACAGTGAGAGGTTTGGTCTGGAAAAACAGGTATTTTCCTCCCAGCATGTGCTGCTGGGCTAATTTATAGCCAGGTGAGGTCAAATACTGGCCCAGATTTTAAGTGCTGGTTCGGGTTTTGGCAGGACATGGCTGTCCTTAAATAGGCAGCTGGGCTCAGAAGTCATGTCTCTGTGTTGGGATCTGGGAGCCTTGTGTCTGGAAGAAGGCTTGTATCACTGTCCCTCAGGTGACTGATGTCAGGAAATCAAGGAGATTGGCTGAGCGTGGAGGAATCTAACAGCCTCCTTGATTTCTCTTGGTTCATTGTTGATAGGGTTAATGACCACTTCCCTTTTCTCAGCTGTTGCTCAGTGGTCATCACTTCTACCCTTTATAGTCTGACCCCACCATTCTGACTATGCGGTAGATAGCTTCATTTGGGTTTGGCTGAACTGGTGTGAGTTTGTCTCTGGTATTCCTGCTCGTCCATCTCTACAGAAGTTAAAGTGTCACGTTTGTTTGTGTTTGTTTTTTTCCCTGTTGTTTGTTTCTGGGCCTGAGACAGAGACTTCCATTCATCCATTTGGGGAGGAATGGGTTGTCTCTGGTCCTAACCTTTTCCAGGGCCTAATAGGGATATAAAGGCCTAGGTTTCCTGCATATGAATACTCCTACCTCCAGGGTCTATGCATATTAATAGATAGGGCCCGAATTAGGGTTGTCTAGGAGGTGACCTGTTTCTTCCCTATTTTCCAAGCCCAGTTACTGTTCACCTTCCCTCTTGTGTTCAGTGTGGAGTTTCCCCCCACACTGATCGTGACATTATCTACTGCCATATAAACCGCCATTTTGTTCAGGTCAGTGCAGCTATGGATCCTATGTCTGTACTGGTCGAACAGCTGCAGGGACTTTCTTTGGAAATAGCTGACCACGCAACAGTCTTACAGACCACAGGCAGCTGGTTCCGATGGTGAGTACCAGGCCTGCCCTAAACCTAAGGTTGCCCTCCCGGACAGATTTT
Source organism: Bufo bufo (assembly GCF_905171765.1). Classification (NCBI taxonomy): domain Eukaryota; kingdom Metazoa; phylum Chordata; class Amphibia; order Anura; family Bufonidae; genus Bufo; species Bufo bufo. Next base: position 222,223,792 of record NC_053393.1, read on the forward strand.
CTGAGGGTAGTGACAATTTAATTTGGTTCAGGGAATCGTGTAAGTTGTACTTTAAGCTGCGTCCATACTCTTCTGTCAACGTGTGGGTATGATAATTTCTTTGCTTAAGGATGATGCACAGTCTTGGGCTTTTCTCTGCCGACCGGATCACCGTCCCCACCAGTCGGTAGATGAATGTTTTAGAGCCTTGGGTCTTATTTATGATGACCCAGATCGGATCTCTCAGGCTGAGACCAAGTTACGTGGCTTATGGCAGGGAAAACACTCTGCGGAAATCTATTGCTCTGAATTTAGGAGATGGGCTACAGATACGGAGTGGAATGATCCTGCTTTCCGTAGCCAGTTCTGTCAGGCTGCAAGACGCGTTGGCCTTTCATGAAAAACCTGAGTCATTGGAAGCAGCTATGTCCCTTGCTGGATAGACGCTTGAGGGGGAGGTCTAAGGGTCCTCACCCTCAGGACATACTGTCAAAGAAGGTGGCGACTTCCTTTGACACTTATGGTAAAGAGAAACCTGTGGTTACGCCTTGTGAGGAGCCTATGAAGTTGGGGGGAGCTACTACTGGGACTGCTGGTAAGAGCTCTGATCATATAAAGGGAGTCTGTTTTTGTTGTGGAAAGAAAGGACATTTCGTGAATATTTGTCCGTACATTCAGCGTCAAGGTGTAAACAAAAAAAAAACTCTTATTCCCCAAATTAACATTGGTGGTGTGGGTGGGGAGCAAGAAACCTTAATTTTGTCATTTACTGGTAGTACCCGATTTCTCCTGTCTGCCGTGCTGGCGCTTGAGTCCAAAACTGTCGAGATCGAGGTTTTTATCGACAGTGGGGCTGGGGTTAACCTGATTGATGGACAGTTTATTTGTGTTCATGGGTTGACTACTAGTGCACTTGAGAAAAGCATTTCTGTCTTTGCAATTGATTCTGCACCTCTTACCCAAAAATGTCTGTCGCAGGTGGTAAATGAGTGGGTGATTTCCATCAGGAATCTGTCTCGTGTTATGTGTTGGAGGGTCTGCCTGCTCCGATGGTTTTGGGCTTACCATGGTTAAGCAAACATAATCCTACCATCGACTGGCAAGCGAGACAGATTCTCGATTGGAGTGATTTTTGCATGGACAACTGTCTTAATGGCTTTATTTTATTGTCACCACTAAAACTGTACCCTTGTTCATTTCCGAATTTTCTGATGTGATTTCTGAGACTGGTAACCAGGAGTTACCCCCACATTGGGAGTATGATTGTTTCTTCAATCTTATTCCTGGAGCTAAACTGCCCAAATCTCGGTTGTTTAATCTTTCGAAGCCCGAAAGAAAGGCTATGCGAGAGTATATCACCGAGAGCTTGGCAAAGGGTTATATCAGTCCATCCAAATCCCCAGTGGCTGCTGGGTTGTTCTTTGTAAAAAAAAAAAAAAAGATGGTAACCTTAGAGCATGTCTGGACTTCCATGAGCTCAAGTGTATTTCCGTACGTGATCCTTACCCCCTTCCTTTGATTCCGGATTTGTTTAGTCAGATTGACGGTTCCAAGGTGTTCTCTAAATTGGATCTGAGGGGGGCATATAATCTGGTAAGGATCAGGGAGGGGGATGAGAGGAAGACCGCATTTAATACCCCTGAGGGTTTTTTTGAAAACCTGGTCATGCCTTTTGGGTTAAACAACTCTCCAACGGTTTTTCAACACTTTATCAATGACATCTTTTATCATCTGGTGGGGAGATTTAAAGTAATATAGTGACTGGAGGGCACTCAAATACCAGAGAACATCAAGGCAGGATATCAGTAATCCCAAATTATTATCTAAGATAGTGACATGTAATACTAAAATCATACTCACATAAATCTAAAACATACAACTAAAAGCATACACACATAACAATATATCATACTGTGGAAAAAAGACCGCACAATGAAATGTCCACACAGTGTATAATAGGACAAAATCCGTATAGGGCTGCAATGTCCGTATGCAACTCAGGTCAGGTAAATGACCGCATATGTGAGAATTCAATTTGTGTGCAATATCAGCACGCAGTGTAGGTCAAGAATATGACGGCGTATGTTCAACCAATATAGGCTTGTCAAAAACTTTTGCATAAGCCCCACAGGGCAAAGTACATTACCCCTCCTGCGTCCCTGTGATCTTGCTCCAGCCACTTGGACTCACACGGCGTCCCGTATGGTCTCAGGTCTATGACGCGGAGTCCCACGTGACCTGGCTGCGTCCCACGTGATGCACGTAGCTGTTGCAAAACTAGTGAGTGCGTTGGGTCCTAAGGTTCGGACCGTATGGTTGTATCCGCACTAGAGATCGCTCACTGGGGGTCCGAGGGGTGCAGTGTCTTTTGGTAATGGCACCACAAAGTTCCAATGTAAAGTCCTTTGCTGTCATTAACAAAACCAGACGCGTTTCGGGGATCAAGCCCCTTCCTCAGCGATTACCAAAAGTGTCACTTTTAGGCCAGAAATACAGATTTTTGCTTACTGGGGCATACTGGGGTGAAAAAAAAACATCTAATTCATATAGTGCACATCTAGGATTATAGGTGCATAAGTGACTGTGAAATTTATGCCACAAATACGGCTTTTTGCTTACTGGGGTTAATAAACCCTCTGATATACTGCACATCTAGGATTATAGGTGCATAAGTGACTGGGAAATTTAGGCCACAAATACGGCTTTTTGCTTACTGGGGCATACTGGGGTGAAAAAAAAACATCTGTTTCATATAGTGCACATCTAGGATTATAGGTGCATAAGTGACTGTGAAATTTAGGCCACAAATACATATTTTTGCTAACTGGGGTTATTAAACCCTCTGATATACTGCACATCTGGGATTAGACGTGCATAAGTGACTGTGAAATTTAGGCCACAAATACGGCTTTTTGCTTACTGGGGCATACTGGGGTGAACAAAAAAACATCTTTTTCATATAGTGCACATCTAGGATTATAGGTGCATAAGTGACTGTGAAATTTAGGCCACAAATACGGCTTTTTGCTTACTGGGGTTAATAAACCCTCTGATATACTGCACATCTGGGATTAGACGTGCATAAGTGACTGTGAAATTTAGGCCACAAATACGGCTTTTTGATTACTGGGGCATACTGGGGTGAAAAAAAAACATCTGTTTCAATAGTGCACAAATAATAAAGGTTGGTCCTTTGGGGGTAGTGCAAAGGCGCCCCCCAACAAAACTACTCGTTAATAGACAAAAGATGCGAAAAAAGGGGTAGTGACGTATTAAAACCTAACTTTTAATAGGATAGTTATAAATCCCAACTGGGAAATGGACCCCTACCTGACAAACAAAACACAGACACAGAAATACAGGGGACCTGGTGTGGCAGGTCACCCGATGGTCAAATTAACGTACACGTCCCAGGGTGGAACGGGACGCGAACTGTATGACCAGTAGGCGTAAACAAAATAACAATAATGAAGACCGTGGCATGTGCCGTGGTCTATAAACATGCCAGGAAGGCGAGAATAAGGGTAGGTTTTACCGGTGGTGGGCAAGAGGACCAGCCAGTCCAATGCCCTAAGGGAGGTGTTCTCGCGTATGGATGCGTCCCCCAGTTGTGGTCACTTTGTGCAGGAGGGCCACAGGGAAGAAACTGTCCCTGGTGTTGCCCTACTTGGCCTAAGACTGCCCTAAAGTGCCTACTAATACGGGGTCCGATCCCCGCAAGGGGTGGCCCCGTCCGGAACCTAGCCCTTAAAACAATGACCCTAAATGGCCCTGTGAGGACAGGGGAGAGGGCCCTGTGGGGCTCAAATGGCCTGAGTCGGCCAATAAAAAAGAGGGAGGGGGATTAAACGCTAGTGTGGATGGATGTGCAATATCCCATACACTAGTATGGATGGATACTCTATGTCTCTACGCGTTTCGTTAGAGAGTATAAAGATGCTATATGTATCCTATAATAAAGGAACTATAGGTGATTGCCTATGGCAGACCCCATAACTCGACAGGGGTAGAGGGTACAGTATGCCTCCCCACTCGCAACCTATCTGTGTGGTCAAAACAGAAATAGGGGGGGGGGAAACAAAGGTACCAAGGTGGCGCAGACTTAGCGGGACTAAGTAGTCCTAGATGACCCAGAATCCTACAAAGTAAAAAGACATACAAAGTAGTACGGTCAGTCTGGGGCGCACACTAACTAAATACAATTGCATAGCATGGCACTTAATACAATGGCATGTTAGATGGAGTTACTCACTGTTTGGCGTGAGGGTCATGTGACTTCTCCTCATGAGATGCGGCACTACAGATACAGGTGCCGACCATCTGCCGGCGTCTGACAGCGCATAAAGGCGCGCTGAGGGATTTAAATGCAAGGTGGAGAGATACTAGGCGCATGCGCGGTGGGCGCAGCCGCCGCTCACGTGCCAAGGTAGGTATCACGTGACGCGGACGGTCGCGTCCTTGAATGCACATGCGCAAGTGATAGAACTGGCAGCCGCATCGCAGCGCAGACTCACCACGTCACGCCATCCCATACCAGTCATGTGATGGGGGCGTGACCAGGGCGGATCGCTGCAGAAGCTGTCCAGCGGTAGGTGTGGGAGGGGCTGCTATGTGTGATAGTCCAGCCCCTACAACAACACGCGTACCGATGCTGGGGGGAAAAAAGTAACAATCCTCTCCAGCATGGGACCAAAACGGGGGACTTATTTGACAGTCCGGTCGCAGGTATAGATAGAAGTAATAGCAATATAAGCTACACAAGCGTTCCGCTATACACTCAGGTAGGGAACTAGCGGCAAATAGCCGCTACAGGTTAGAAGTGAAATAATCAAACAGGGGGCATAGCCTAAGTGTGTCGTCCACCTGCAGATCTAATGATGGGACGCAGAGTGGCCCACAGATAGAGCTGATCTGCAAACAGGAAGAATCGGCCCATAATGTATCTGTCATATATGGGGACACCAGTGGAGGCCAAATTGTAAAAAATGAGCATGATGGAGATGATAGGGGATAAACTCCAAAACATGTAGTCACAATCGGAGGGAAGAAAGGGATACAAACAATATACATGGTCCACACAGGAGATAACTGTTCTTAGAGGAGCTGTATACTAATGGTGTATATAGTGAGCTGACCTACAAGGGAGGTCACAAGAAGCAGCCATATTGTAATTGGTCGTTCAGGCTGAGGGGTTGGGTGGTCTTTAATTTAAAAATCCACCAGCACTCTCTCTGGAGGATCTTTTTGTCCCAGTCTCCCCCTCGTGGTGGCTTCCTGATGTTCTCTAGGCCTATGAATGTTACGACTGACGGACGTCCGTCCTGGACAGAGTGGACATGTCTTGCCACTGGGGTATCCCTGTTGTTGCGGATGTCCCCCATGTGTTCGCCTATGCGTACCCGTAGCTCCCTACGGGTCTTACCCACATATCTCATGCCGCACTCACAGGTTAAAAGGTAAATAACCCCAGTGGTGCGACAGTTGATGAAATCACGGATATGATGGGTAAAGCCCGTGGGATCCGCTGGTAGGGACTTGCACTGTGTGATGAATTTACAAAAAGTGCAGCGGCCGCACTTGAAACATCCACGGACTGGACTATGCAGCCACGTACTTTGCTTGGGGGGATTATAGTGGCTGTGGACGAATCGGTCTCGTAAATTGGTCCCTCTCCTAAAGGTCACTGACGGGTGGAGGCTGACCGCGTCGGCCAGATCTGGGTCCATCAAGAGGGTATCCCAGTTCCGTCCGAGAATTTCTTTAATTTTTGCGGCAGCTGTGTCAAATGTGCCTATGACCCTTAGTACATTTGGACGCTCAGCTTTCTGGTCCCCGGTCGGATGTAACAGTCTAGTGCGTGTCGTCTGTTGTGCTCGCTGGTAGGCCTGTCTAAGGGTATTGTCTGGGTATCCCCGTGCTAGGAAGCGTTCTCTTAGTTCACCCGCCTGCCGTGTGAATTCCTGCTGGTCAGAACAGTTGCGTTTGAGCCGTAAGTATTGGCCCACAGGAATCCCCCACTTCAGTGGGACAGGATGGCAGCTGTCCCAGCGAAGCAGAGAATTGGTGGAGCTCTCTTTGCGGTATATGGTGGTCTGTAGGCCCCCTATAGTATCTCTAGATATACATAAGTCAAGGAAGGGGAGATTATTCCGTACAATGGATGAAGTAAATCTGAGATTAATGGTGTTATGATTTAACTCCTCCACCAGCCTACCGAAATCGTCCTCTGAGCCGCTCCACAAGATGAAAATGTCATCTATGTAGCGAGACCAGAGGACGATGAACTCCGTGTACCACCCAGGCATGTCACCAAAGACAGTGGTCTCCTCCCACCAGCCCAGGAGCAGGTTAGCATACGATGGTGCGCAGGAACTGCCCATCGCAGTGCCCCTGAGCTGGTGGTAGATGCGTCCGTCAAAAAGGAAACAGTTGCTTGAAAGCACAAAGCTCAGGAGATGGAAAATCAGCTCATTGTGCGCAGCAAAATGTAATCCTCTAGCTCTCAGATAGTGTGCAGTGGCTGTAAGACCCTTGTCGTGGGGGATGGAGAAATACAGGGCCTCAACGTCGATGGATGCCAAAAACCAGCTCGGTTCGAGGTTGAGGTGCTCAAGTTCCGAGAGTAGGTCACCTGTAACCCTCACGTACGATGGAAGGGACTGCACAAACGGCCCCAATATGCGATCCACATAAATCCCGCAATTTTGCGGGAGACAGCCTACCCCTGACACTATGGGCCGACCCTTAAGGGGCAAGGTGCCCTTGTGGACCTTGGGTAGGCATTATGGGATGCGCCGGGTAGAGATATTCGAATTCCTCACCACTAATGAGTCTATCTGTCTTGGCTTTAGATAGAATCTCCCTTAGCTCCTGTTGAAATCTGGGGGTCGGGTCAGATGTTAATATCTCGTAGCCTTGTTTGTCTCTGAGTAGCGTGAGGCACATGTCTCGGTAGGCCAAGGTGTCCAATATGACCACGTTACCCCCTTTGTCGGAGGGCTTGATCATGATGTTACTGTCCTTTGACAACTCTATAATTGCTTGTCTTTCCTTCCTGCTGCAGTTGGATCTCCTATGATTAGGAGTTATCTCAGACAGTTCAGCAATGGTCTGTTTGAGAAAAACATCCACACATGAGATGTCCCCCACCGGAGGCATTTTGGTGCTCCTGTTTTTTAGATCGGTGAAAGGGCCAGTACCATCTGGGCAATCTGGAATGCTGTCCAGGTTGAACAGAAAATGTACATCGCTTAATAGTGCACATCTAGGATTATAGGTGCATAAGTGAGTGTGAAAGTTAGGCCACAAATACGGCTTTTTGCTTACTGGGGTTAATAAATTCTCTGATAAACTGCACATCTGGGATTAGACGTGCATAAGTGAATGTCACTTTTAGGCCAGAAATACAGCTTTTTGCTTACTGGGGCATACTGGGGTGAAAAAAAACCATCTAATTCATATAGTGCACATCTAGGATTATAGGTGCATAAGTGACTGTGAAATTTAGGCCACAAATACGGCTTTTTGCTTACTGGGGTTAATAAACCCTTAATAAACCCTCTGATATACTGCACATCTGGGATTAGACGTGCATAAGTGAGAGTCACATTTAGGCCAGAAATACAGCTTTTTGCTTACTGGGGCATACTGGGGTGAAAAAAAAACCATCTGTTTCATATAGTGCACATATAGGATTATAGGTGCATAAGTGACTGTGAAATTTAGGCCACAAATACGGCTTTTTGCTTACTGGGGCATACTGGGGTGAAAAAAAACCATCTGTTTCATATAGTGCACATCTAGGATTATTGGTGCATAAGTGACTGTGAAATTTAGGCCACAAATACAGATTTTTGCTTACTGGGGTTAATAAACCTTCTGATATACTGCACATCTGGGCTTAGACATGCATAAGTGACTGTGAAATTTAGGCCACAAATACAGCTTTTTGCTTACTGGTGCATACTGGGGAGAAAAAAAAAACATCTGTTTCATACAGTGCACATCTAGGATTATAGGTGCATAAGTGACTATGAAATGTAGGCCACAAATACGTTTTTTTTGCTTACTGGGGTTAATAAACCCTCTGATATCCTGCACATCTGGGATTGGACATGCATAAGTGACTGTGAAATTTAGGCCACAAATACGGCTTTTTCCTTACTGGGGTTAATAAACCCTCTGATATACTGCACATCTGGGATTAGACGTGCATAAGTGACTGTGAAATTTAGCCCAAAAATACGGCTTTTTGCTTACTGGGGCATACTGGGGTGAAAAAAAAACATCTGTTTCATATAATGCACATCTACGATTATAGGTGCATAAGTGACTGTGAAATTTAGGCCACAAATACGGCTTTTTGCTTACTGGGGTTAATACACCCTCTGATATACTGCACATCTGGGATTAGAAGTGCATAAGTGAGTATCACATTTCGGCCAGAAATACAGCTTTTTGCTTACTGGGGTATACTGGGGTGAAAAAAAAACATCTGTTTCAAATAGTGCACATCTAGGATTACAGGTGCATAAGTGACTGTGAAATTTAGGCCACAAATACGGCTTTTTCCTTACTGGGGTTAATAAACCCTCTGATATACTGCACATCTGGGATTAGACGTGCATAAGTGACTGTGAAATTTAGGCCACAAATACGGCTTTTTGCTTATTGGGGCATACTGGGGAGAATAAAAATCATCTGTTTCATATAGTGTACATCTAGGATTATAGGTTCATAAGTGACTGTTAAATATAGGCCACAGATACGGCTTTTTGCTTACTGGGGTTAATAAACCCTCTGATATACTGCACATCTGGGATTAGACGTGCATAAGTGAGTGTCACATTTAGGCCAGAAATACAGCTTTTTGCTTACTGGGGCATACTGGGGTGAAAAAAAACCCATCTATTTCGTATAGTGCAAATCTAGGATTATACGTGCATAAGTGACTGAAATTTAGGCCACAAATACGGCTTTTTGCTTACTGGGGTTAATAAACCCTCTGATATACTGTACATCTGGGATTAGACATGCATAAGTGACTGTGAAATTTAGGCCACAAATACGGCTTTTTGCTTACTGGGGCATACTGGGGTGAAAAAAAAAATCTGTTTTATATAGTGCACATCTAGGATTATAGGTGCATAAGTGACTATGAAATTTAGGCCACAAATATGGCTTTTTACTTACTGGGGTTAATAAACCCTCTGATATACTGTACATCTGGGATTAGACATGCATGACTGTGAAATTTAGGCCACAAATGCGACTTTTTCCTTACTGGGGCATACAGGGGTGAAAAAAAAACATCTGTTTCATATAGTGCACATCTACGATTATAGGTGCATAAGTGACTATGAAATTTAGGCCACAAATACGGCTTTTTGCTTACTGGGGTTAATAAACCCTCTGATATACTGCACATCTGGGATTAGACGTGCATAAGTGAGTATCACATTTCGGCCAGAAATACAGCTTTTTGCTTACTGGGGTATACTGGGCTGAAAAAAAAACATCTGTTTCATATAGTGCACATCTAGGATTATAGGTGCATAAGTGACTGTGAAATTTAGGCCACAAATACGGCTTTTTGCTTACTGGGGCATACTGGGGAGAATAAAAATCATCTGTTTCATATAGTGCACATCTAGGATTATAGGTGCATAAGTGACTGTTAAATATAGGCCACAAATACGGCTTTTTGCTTACTGGGGTTAATAAACCCTCTGATATACTGCACATCTGGGATTAGACGTGCATAAGTGAGTGTCACATTTAGGCCAGAAATACAGCTTTTTGCTTACTGGGGCATACTGGGGTGAAAAAAAAAAAACATCTGTTTCGTATAGTGCAAATCTAGGATTATACGTGCATAAGTGACTGAAATTTAGGCCACAAATAAGGCTTTTTGCTTACTGGGGTTAATAAACCCTCTGATATACTGTACATCTGGGATTAGACATGCATGACTGTGAAATTTAGGCCACAAATACGACTTTTTGCTTACTGGGGCATACTGGGGTGAAAAAAAACCATCTGTTTCATATAATGCACAACTAGGATTATAGGTGCATAAGTGACTGTGAAATTTAGGCCACAAATACGGCTTTTTCCTTACTGGGGTTAATAAACCCTCTGATATACTGCACATTTGGGATTAGACGTGCATAAGTGACTGTGAAATTTAGGCCACAAATACGGCTTTTTGCTTACTGGGGCATACTGGGGAGAATAAAAACCATCTGTTTCATATAGTGCACATCTAGGATTATAGGTGCATAAGTGACTGTTAAATATAGGCCACAAATACGGCTTTTTGCTTACTGGGGTTAATAAACCCTCTAATATACTGCACATCTGGGATTAGACGTGCATAAGTGAGTGCCACATTTAGGCCAGAAATACAGCTTTTTGCTTACTGGGGCATACTGGGGTGAAAAAAAACCCATCTGTTTCGTATAGTGCAAATCTAGGATTATACGTGCATAAGTGACTGAAATTTAGGCCACAAATACGGCTTTTTGCTTACTGGGGTTAATAAACCCTCTGATATACTGTACATCTGGGATTAGACATGCATAAGTGACTGTGAAATTTAGGCCACAAATATGACTTTTTGCTTACTGAGGCATACTGGGGTGAAAAAAAACCATCTGTTTCATATAATGCACAACTAGGATTATAGGTGCATAAGTGACTGTGAAATTTAGGCCACAAATACGGCTTTTTGCTTACTGCGGTTAATAAACCCTCTGATGTACTGCACATCTGGGATTAGACGTGCATAAGTGAGTATCACATTTCAGCCAGAAATACAGCTATTTGCTTACTGGGGTGAAAAAAAAACATCTGTTTCATATAGTGCACATCTAGGATTATAGGTGCATAAGTGACTGTGAAATTTAGGACACAAATACGGCTTTTTCCTTACTGGGGTTAATAAACCCTCTGATATACTGCACATTTGGGATTAGACGTGCATAAGTGACTGTGAAATTTAGGCCACAAATACGGCTTTTTGCTTACTGGGGCATACTGGGGAGAATAAAAACCATCTGTTTCATATAGTGCACATCTAGGATTATAGGTGCAGAAGTGACTGTTAAATATAGGCCACAAATACGGCTTTTTGCTTACTGAGGTTAATAAACCCTCTGATATACTGCACATCTGGGATAAGACGTGCATAAGTGAGTGTCACATTTAGGCCAGAAATACGGCTTTTTGCTTACTGGGGCATGATGGGGTGAAAAAAAAACATCTGTTTCGCATAGTGCAAATCTAGGATTATACGTGCATAAGTGACTGAAATTTAGACCAGAAATTCAGCTTTTTGCTTACTGGGGTTAATAAACCCTCTGATATACTTTACATCTGGGATTAGACATGCTAAAGTGACTGTGAAATTTAGGCCACAAATACGGCATTTTGCTTACTGGGGCATACTGGGGTGAAAAAAAAACATCTGTTTCATATAGTGCACATCTTGGATTATAGGTGCATAAGTGACTGTGAAATTTAGGCCACAAATACGGCTTTTTGCTTACTGGGGTTAATAAACCCTCTGATATACTGCATATCTGGGATTAGACGTGCTTAAGTGAGTGTCACATTTAGGCCAGAAATACAGCTTTTTGCTAACTGGGGCATTCTGGGGTGAAAAAAAAACATCTTTTTCATTTAGTGCACATCTAGGATTATAGGTGCATAAGTGACTGTGAAATTCAGGCCACAAATATGGCTTTTTGCTTACTGGGGTTAATAAACCCTCTGATATACTGCACATCTGGTATAAGACATGCATAATTGACTGTGACATTTAGGCCACAAATACGGCATTTTGCTTTCTGGGGCATACTGGGGTGAAAAAAAACATCTGTTTCATATAGTGCACATCTTGGATTATAGGTGCATAAGTGACTGTGAAATTTAGGCCACAAATACGGCTTTTTGCTTACTGGGGTTAATAAACCCTCTGATATACTGCATATCTGGGATTAGACGTGCTTAAGTGAGTGTCACATTTAGGCCAGAAATACAGCTTTTTGCTAACTGGGGCATTCTGGGGTAAAAAAAAAACATCTTTTTCATTTAGTGCACATCTAAGATTATAGGTGCATAAGTGACTGTGAAATTCAGGCCACAAATACGGCTTTTTGCTTACTGGGGCATACTTGGCTGAAAAAAAAACATCTTTTTCATATAGTGCACATCAAGGATTATAGGTGCATAAGTGATGTCACATTTAGGCCAGAACATTTAGGATATATGAGAGTGAGACCGCTCCTATGGCTGCCTCCAATCAGACTGATTCCACTCCAATAGCTGTACAAAGTGCTGCTGGTGACACAATTCGTGGATTGGGAGTTGGCATGGGAAATTTACAGACCACTTCCAACTTTCACCTATATGTTGCTGTGTCCCAGCCCCCCACCATAGACGTCACCCTGTGACCACCCAAATATCTTCTCCCATCTATTGGTCAAGAGGATGTTGTTCAACTGCTTTCACAATGTGCCCTTCCTGCCTTAGATATGCTAACAAGGGACACACTGCTACTGGCCATACTGAATGGGTGAATACCACTGGGTCCAATTATTAGGCATATTTGTGTGGTCATCAGGATGAGGTTCTGGCTGAAATCCATATTTCCCTTAAAAGCAGGTATATCGCAGGCCTCAATCATTATTTGGTGGAAGCAGGGATATCGCACCCCTCAATCAGTATATTGTGGAAGCAGGCATATCAAACCCCTTAATCAGTATTTTGTGGAAGCAGGTATATTGCACCCCTCAATCAGTTTTTTTTGGGGGCAACAGGTATATCACACCCGTTGCAAATAGTTGTTCCAATAGCGCTTATCCCTCTATATACCTGCGTTAACGCAGCAGAATCGCACACAACTGCTGCACAATACAAATGCACTCTATACTTTCTATGTTGCAAAGTATATTATAGGTATATCACACCCCTCAGTATATCACATCTATTGATAGCACACCTATACCAGTCCTTAAAAGGACTTTTGTTGCCCTATTAGCTAGCGTTTGGTGTCCCTAACAGTCTGTCCCTGCTCCACTATGCAACCTCTCTCTACACTGGCAAAACACAGAATGAAAAATAGCTGCCATATCGGATTCTGTTATCGGGTGGGGGTGTGTCCATGTGCTGAAACATCTCAATTGGCTGTCCTGTCCCACCTGATGTGTGTGTCATGGGTCACAGTTCGGGGCATTGCAAAAGAATATGGCGCCAGCGGACATTGCAATATGTTCGCATATTCGGCGAATCGTGAACACGCAAAATTCGCCGCAAAACGACCGCCGGGCGAACCACAAGGCCATCTCTATCTGTAACCTCACTCTGTCTGATGCCAGGTCACAGCACAATGTGCCAGGAAGAGCATTGGATCTCTGGGGCGACGGCTGGAAACTGGAGAGGTGAGTTGAGTTATTTTTTTGTCTGATCGGAGGTCTGATTAAGATTGGGGGTCTGATCTGAGGTCTGTTTGGGGTCTGATTAACATTGTGGGTCTAATCTGAGGTCTTTTTGGGGGTTTGAGCTGCAGTCTAATTAACATTAGGGGTTGCGATCTGGAGTTGTTTGTTTGGCGTTCTGATTTACATTGGGGCTCTGATCTGAATTCTAGTTAACATTGAGAGTCTGATTATTATGGTGTATTACTAATATGGTGTGTGTATATATATATATATATATATATATATATATTTATATACACTCACCTAAAGAATTATTAGGAACACCATACTAATACGGTGTTGGACCCCCTTTTGCCTTCAGAACTGCCTTAATTCTACGTGGCATTGATTCAACAAGGTGCTGATAGCATTCTTTAGAAATTTTGGCCCATATTGATAGGATAGCATCTTGCAGTTGATGGAGATTTGAGGGATGCACATCCAGGGCACGAAGCTCCCATTCCACCACATCCCAAAGATGCTCTATTGGGTTGAGATCTGGTGACTGTGGGGGCCATTTTAGTACAGTGAACTCATTGTCATGTTCAAGAAACCAATTTGAAATGATTCGAGCTTTGTGACATGGTGCATTATCCTGCTGGAAGTAGCCATCAGAGGATGGATACATGTTCTCATTCTGTTTACGCAAATTCGGACTCTACCATTTGAATGTCTCAACAGAAATCGAGACTCATCAGACCAGGCCACATTTTTCGAGTCTTCAACAGTCCAATTTTGTTGAGCTCGTGCAAATTGTAGCCTCTTTTTTCTATTTGTACTGGAGATAAGTGGTACCCGGTGGGGTCTTCTGCTGTTGTAGCCCATCCGCCTCAAGGTTGTGCGTGTTGTGGCTTCACAAATGCTTTGCTGCATACCTCGGTTGTAACGAGTGGTTATTTCAGTCAACGTTGCTCTTCTATCAGCTTGAATCAGTCGGCCCATTCTCCTCTGACCTCTAGCATCCACAAGGCATTTTTGCCCACAGGACTGTGCGCATACTGGATGTTTTTCCCTTTTCACACCATTCTTTGTAAACCCTAGAAATGGTTGTGCGTGAAAATCCCAGTAACTGAGCAGATTGTGAAATACTCAGACCGGCCCGTCTGGCACCAACAACCATGCCACGCTCAAAATTGCTTAAATCACCTTTCTTTCCCATTCTGACATTCAGTTTGGAGTTCAGGAGATTGTCTTGACCAGGACTACACCCCTAAATGCATTGAAGCAACTGCCATGTGATTGGTTGACTAGATAATTGCATTAATGAGAAATAGAACAGGTGTTCCTAATAATTCTTTAGGTGAGTGTATATATATATATATATATATATATATATACAGTATATATATTAGTAAGTATAATAATTCTTTCCACAGTTTGTAAACTACGCCCTTCTCTTGACTTTTCTGTTATTTTTATTAAACTGTCTTTCTATTGAAAGAAATGTTTCAAAGTACAAGAGAGCAAAAATGTGATTATGGGTGAACATGGAGTTAAGAGAAAATGTGAAGTATTTACAGAAAGTATAAAATGATCATAAGTTTTATACTGTGTATTTGGGGTTTAGTTTTAAACTATAGTTGTTTAGATGAACTTCTGTTATTATAATTATTTGTTACATGAACTTGATGTTTCCACTTGCACAACCAATTAGTGTGGAATTCTTTTATTTTCTTATATTTCTGTTTAAGCTAGATATCCCATGTAAATGAGCCTGGCAATTCTTAGTTATAAACTTGTCTGTTTTTTACATGTTCTGTAAATCACCTCTTTTAAAACAACAATAATCTGAAGACAGGAAAGCAGGACATGTAACCTTCATTATTCCCCTGGACCTAGCCATCCCTAAGGCTATGATGGCAGGAGTATCCAATTTACTGTATCGTAAACTGTGCAGCAGTAATCAGGTCTTGGCTCCTTAGTGTTTGGCAATGTAAGTGGATACAGGAGAAGACACGGTCCAAAGGGAAAAGACTCTCTGAAATGAAAAGTACTTGCTGAATGATGTTATGTTAACAAAATAAATGTGATGATCTTTACACCCATTTAATTCAATCCACTTCTGCCAAATAAAGTTTTGTTTGTTTCTGTTGTGGCTGTAGAATTCTTTTTATGCATGTTATAAAGTTTAGAAGTTTAATATATAGAGGTCAAATTGCTTGACTACCAATTATAGCTACCTGCAGTGATGGGACTATTGAAAAAAAGGTAGAAGGGATTTTCAGGAAATGTCTGACATTCCTAGGAAGATCCTCCACCTTCCTATTAATTGACAGAACAGATTTTTTTTATCAAAATCTTATTAATAGTAATAATCAGACTTAGGGCTCATGCACACGGCCGTTGTGCGACCGTGGCCGTATTGAGGCCTGCAAACGGCGGGTCTGCAATCCACGGTCGCCAGCCTTGTGCACCCCGCATCACGTATGGGGACCCATTCACTTCAAGTTAAATGGGTCCGGCCCGCTGCACGGATGTTGCCCCAATGCACGGAACGGCCGCACAACGGCCGTGTGCATGAGGCCTTAGGAGATGCTTTCCTTCTAGACTGAAGACAACAATTATATGACTCATAGAGCAAAAGCAAGAAAAATATAAAATTCACTGTAACAACTTGCCTCATAGTTAGCACTTATAAAACTTACTTTTAAGAAAATGATTTGAACCTGTAATATTGACATTCTTTAGGGAGAACAGGGTGGGGTGAGCTGACTTTGGCAATCACCCCTTGAGAATCTTTGCAAATTGCATTCCTCCTGGCAAAATGTAAAAAGTTTTTAAATTTTTTATAACAGCACTAATTATAATCATATATTAATAATATCATGAAGGATCACCTTGAAAATCACAAAAGCTAAATTGATTCAGTTATGGTAAAAGGGGTTATCCAATTCCAATGCTCTAAAACCAATGGCTTATCCTTAGGATAAAATATCATTATATTGGAGGAGGCAGACTCTCAGCACTCTCAATAATCAGCTTTTTGAAGAGGCCAAGGCGATTTGGCAGGTGCTGGGCTCTCTTTATAGTATACCATGCACAGCTTTGTACTATTGGTAGTGGTTGTGCCTGGTGCAGCATTCACATAAATGGGATGAAGCTACTGTACTAAACTCTAATACCAGGTGCCTTCAAACAGCAGATCGACAAGGGTGCCAAGAGTCACATCCTAAAGGATAGATTATTAATTTTAAAGGTAAATGTGTCATCAGAAAATGACCTGCTGTTTAAATCACTTTTTTTTTTATGTTTAACATATTTTTCAAGAATTTTTGATAATGTTGTTTTTAATTTTCCATGTATTCCATATGTTTAAACAAAAAAGATAAAATCCTGCAGTTTTCGCACTGGCCACTATGTCTAATACTTGGTGCCACTTCTTGGTTTGTACAGATTACTTTAGTGCAGTTAACTCATTCTAATCCTGCCTGTAATGATATCACCTCTGTGTATAGACAGGATCCACCATTCACAATAGGTGATTGTAAGAGCTTATCTATATTCTTTCCTTGTACAAAGATCTCTGTATAGGTCACAGAACATTCCTAGAAAACTCTCCCATAGAAGAAAATGAGGTACCCTCCTGACCATTGTGTCTATGGCCCAAGTGGCTGCCATAAAGCAATTTTCTTAATGCTGTCTAAATGCTGTTAAGAGCAGCTCAGACGAGATGGCCGCCCCCAGAATCATGTTCAGGAAACAATAAAGAAATCTACAATCAGAAAATTAAAATAGATTAGAAAAAAGGAGATGTGCTATTATTTGATTTTATCTAATAATTTATATAGCGCCACTATATTCCGCAGCTCTTTACAAATTCATAGGGTTCATGTACAAAACAAAAGTAACTGGCTAATATACAACTGAAACACTAGGAGTCAGGGTCCTGCTCGCAAGAGCTTACAATTAGAGATGAGCGAATATCATATTTTGAAATTCATTCACGCTTCGTTTGGTGGTAAAAGGTGAATTGCGTTATGGATTCCGTTACCACGGACCATAACGCAATTCTATGATGGAATGCATAACAGAATTCTTTTAGAGGCATTCCGTTATTCATTCCGTCATAATAGAAGTCTATGGGCTGCAAAACGGATCCGTCCCATTTGCGTTATGCAGGGGAGTCCTCTCCTGCATAACGGAAACGGGACAGATCCGTTATGCAGGCCATAGACTTCAATTATGACAGAATGAATAACGAAATCTATAACGCAATTCTGCTTTTACCACCAAACGAAGTGTGCACGAATTTCATAACATGAAACTCGCTCATCTCTGCTTACAATCTATGAGTAATTGGGGGGTGACACATAAGGTAGTTGATTGTGATAAGTAGGATTCGAGCCATTATTGAACTGAAAGGAGTGGTGCCGGCCGGAGTTCAGGCCAGAGGAGTTGGTAGGGGAGAGGTTTAGTCAGGGAAAAGTCATTTTAGGTAGTTTGATAAGCCTGCCTGAAAAGATGTGTTTTTAAGGCACGTTTGAAGGTGAAGTTGTGAATTGACCTAATTTTCCAGGCAGAGTAATCTAGAGAGTAGGTGCAGCTCGATAATAGTCTTGAAGACGGGATTGAGAGGTACGAATTATGGAGGATATTAATCTTAGGTCGCTAACAGAACGGAGAGCACGATTGGGGTGGTAGACAAAAATGAGGGAGGAGATGTATGCAGGTGCAGCACTGTGGAGAGCTTTGTGGGTGAGGGTGAGAAGTTTGAACTGTTTTCTGTGGTCGATGGGCAACCAGTGAATTGACTGGCACAGACTAGTAGCATCAGTGTAGCTGTTGGATGGATAGATGAGCCTGGCTGCAGCATTTAGGACAGACTGAAAGGTTTAGTTAGAGGGAGACCGATTAGTAATGCGTTGCAGTAGTCAAGACGAGAATGAATCAAGGCAACAAGAGTTTTTGCCGTTTCCGCCGTAAGAAAAAGGCGGATTCTGGGGATATTCTTGAGGTGCAGACCACATAAGCGTGTTAGTGATTGAACATGGGGGACAAAGGAGAGATCAGAGTCAAATGTGGCCTCAAGACAGTGGGCATGTTGCACAGGAGTTATGATAGTGCTGCAGACCGAAATTGAAAGAATCAAGTTTAGGTGGGTTAGTAGATGGGGGAAAGACAAGTAGTTCAGTTTTTGAGAGATTCAGTTACAGATACAGAGAGGAAATAATGTTAGAGACAGCTGCCAGACAATTACTGGTGTTTTGGAGCAGGGGTGATGTCAGGGGAAGAAGTGTATAGTTGGGTGTCGTTAGCATAGAGATAGTACCGAAAGCCAAATCTACTGATAGTCTGTCCAATGGGGGCTGTGTAGAGGGAGAAGAGTAGAGGACCTAATACTGAGCCCTGAGGAACGCCAACATCAAGAGGAAGAGGAGAAGAGCCAGTGAATGATACACTAAAGAAGCGGCCAGAAAGATAGGAAGAGAACCAAGAGAGAGCAGTGTCCTTAAGCCCAATTGAGTGGAGCATAGTGAGGAGGAGTTTATGGTCTATGGTATCAAACACTGAAGAGAGATCCAGAAGAATTAATAGAGAATAATCACTATTTGTTTTTGTTAGGAGATCGTTAGACACTTTATTAAGGGCAGTTTATGTAGAGTGAAGAGGGTGAAAGGCAGATTGTAAGGGGACAAGAAGAAAGTTTGCAGAGAGATAGTTTATTAAGGGAGAGTAGACAAGACGTTCAAGGAGCTTACAGATGAAGGGGAGGTTAGAAACAGGTTGGTAGTTAGCAGCACAGGTCGGGTCAAGAGATTTTTTTTTTGGTAAGGGGGTTATAACAGAGTGTTTAAAAATGGATGGAAAGATACCAGATGAGAGAGAGAGAGAGGTTAAAAATTATAGTTAGGTGAGTAATGACAGCCGGGAAGAGAGATTGGAAGAGGTGTGATGGAATAGGATCACTGCTACCGGTTATGGGTCGAGAAGAAGAGAGAAGCCTGGAGACTTCTTCCTCTGTTATAGGGTCAAAAGAGGAGAGAGTGGATGTGGAGGAATGGGAGGGAGAATGATTAAAATTATTTGGGGACTGGGAGATTATTTCCTGCCGGATACTGCCAATCTTGTCTCTGCAATGTTGAGAGCCGAATTGTATGTCTAGAGCATACATTTATAATGGAGGATGTCTGCTTATATTCACGATTTTCTCCATAAGCGTTCTGCACATATGGAGCAGCGTTAGAGAAAATGTGTTTCAGATGTGTGCCAGGGTTGCCGTGTTCGGGAGGGTCGGATTGATATTGGAGCAACTTCATCTAAGGTGGTTTTGAGGGTCTGGTTGTTATGATTGGCAACCAGGTCTGGACAGGAGAGGGAAGATATTGGGGTAAGAGCTAATTGTAGGGTGTTAATAAGTTGATGGCAGTTAATAATGTGTAGGTTTCTGTTAGTGTGAAAAGTAGGATTGTCATGAGAAAAGTGAGAGGTTTTAATAGTAGAAAATCACCGAAATAAGATAATAATGCACTTAGTAAAGTAGATGCAAGCATTATATATGGACAAAGTCCTCACTCTGATATGATAATATCTGAGACACTTAGCCAATATATTTTGATCAAAACACATCTGAGCCCGCCTACCAAGCGCCAAGGTGGTCTCAGGTCAGGCGGGTCCTACGCTAAACCTACCTAAGCCATTGGGCTTCTATGTTCAGGAGCGCACCTAGGCGCTTGGTAGGCGGGCTCAGATGTGTTTTGATCAAAATATATTGGCTAAGTGTCTCAGATATCATATCAGAGTGAGGACTTTGTCCATATATAATGCTTGCATCTACTTTACTAAGTGCATTATTATCTTATTTCGGTGATTTTCTTCAATAATTTGGCCAGTGACATCCGCAGATTTGTATATCATACCGTGCAGGATGTTTTTATCTTAGTTTTTCTGTGATTTTTTTGTCTATGTAGTATTTGCTTGAGGGAGTGGCACCTTCAAGTGTGAATGCACACCTATTTTATCTTGGGAGTAGTATTCCTCTGCACTTTTGCCCTCCCTATCCAATAGAGCGCCTTGATTAGGTGGTACATATAGGTGTGCTTGCTCCTCCTCCCATTGGTTGCTTGATGCACATGGAGGTGACTAGGAGCAGCACACCATATGTGCGGTGTCTGTGCTCCTGAACATAGAAGCCCAATGGCTTAGGTAGGTTTAGCGTAGGACCCGCCTGACCTGAGACCACCTTGGCGCTTGGTAGGCGGGATCAGATGTGTTTTGATCAAAATATATTGGCTAAGTATCTCAGATATTATCATATCAGAGTGATCTACTTTACTAAGTGCATTATTATCTTATTTCTGTGATTTTCTTCAATAATATGGCCAGTGACATCCGCAGATTTGTATATCATACCGTGCAGGATGTTTTTATCTTAGTTTTTTCTGTGATTATTTTTGTCTAGGTTTTAATAGTAAATGAAAGAAGATTGTGGTCAGAAAGTGGGAAGGATGAGTTACTAAAGTTTGAGACTGAGCAGTGACAGAAGAAGACTAGATCAAGTATATTGCCCTGTTCATGCGTGGCAGAGGAAGGAAGTTGTGATAGGCCAAGAGAGGAGATTAAAGAAAGAAAGTGAGAGGTTGATGGAGAGATAGGATCATCAATGAGGATATTAAAATCAACCATAATAAGAGTTGGTGATTCAGAAGATGGGAAGTGAAGAAGCCAAGCTGCAAAGTGATCCAGGAATTTGTGGGGGGAGCCTGGGGGACGATAGACAACTGCAACTCTCAGGGGGAAAGGATGGAAGAGTCTGATGGTGTGAACCTCAAAAGAGGGAAATGTGAGAGAGGGTACAGGGGGAATGACCTGAAATGTGCACTGTGGAGAAAGCAGTATGCATACTCCTCCACCGTGCCTGTCATCAGGTCTGGGGGTATGGGAGAAGTAAAGTCAGCCCTAGGATAGGGCAGCTGGGAAAGCAGTGTCAGAGGGTTGAAGCCATGTTTTTTATCAGTCTGCGTGTGTGGTTGCTTGTACCACTAATAGGTCCTAATGGCACTGTATGCAATATGTCTTGATAGGCCATGCAGTAGGTGACATGGTGTTTACTAGTTCATGTTATTGTTTGCATAATTTGCATGTTTTAAAGGGTGTTGTCTCACTTCAGCAAATGGCAGTTATCAGCCACAACTGCAGCGTAGATACAAGGTGGCCTGGACAGGAGCTGCTACCAGAGAGCCGTTGCCTTTTCCTATAGTGTGTGTAATACCCCAGAGTGGTATTACCATTCCTACACCCTGCTACTGTCTCTAATGGGCTAACCATAATGTCATCTGTGTATTTATTCCAGGTCCTCTTAGGTTACTTTCACACTAGCGTTCAGGTGTCCGCTCATGCGCTCTGTTTGAAGGGGCTCACGAGCGGCCCCGAACGCATCCGTCTGGCCCTAATGCATTCTCAGTGGAGGCGGATCCACTGAGAATGCATCCGCCTGCCAGCGCTCAGCCTCCGCTCCGCCTGGCCGTGCGGAGGCGAGCGGATCCGTCCAGACTTATAATGGAAGTCAATGGGGACGGATCCGCCTTAAGATGACACTATATGGCTCAATCTTCAAGCGGATCCGTTCCCCATTGACTTTCAATGTAAAGTCTGAACGGATCCGCTCAGGCTACTTTCACAGTTAGAAAATTTTCTAAGTAATAATGCAGACGGATCCGTTCTGAACGGATGCAAACGTCTGCATTATCGGAGCGGATCCGCTCCGAACGCTAGTGTGAAAGTAGCCTTACACTGTGCATTAATTATTCTGTAACTTACCATTTCCATTTCCTACCAAGGGAGGGGCTGCAGAAAGTGTTTCGTCATTCTCAGTCAGTTTTAGTCTAGTCTAGAGTTGGAAGGAGATGACAATCACCCTGACTCTGTACAGAGTAACATACAGAGTGTTGCAAGGGGGTCAACAGCCAAAGGCACCCTACTGCAAAGGTACCAGAACAGCTCTAAAGATTAGCGACCAGACTAAAGCCAAGTTTAGCACAGTAGAGAGATAAAGCAGAATATTGAAAGTTTGCCTGCCAGTTTATGCCAAAACCTGCTAGAACCAAGAGAAACACCACTTTAGAAAAGTCTGCACTCGACTATTTCTCTACCATTACTCTCCCCTTTATTGCTTCAAAGACTAACCCTGGGAAGCGACGGTATCCAGGTAGGAGCACAGTGACACACGCAGAAAACTATTGGGGCCGCATCACGCTACTCGGCATTCCTATAAACAATGGGTCCTGGGGGCGAAACGTTGCATGTGCAAGCACTGCCACTGCTGCTGGATTACAGGGTGGTCATAACCCCTGGAAACGAGCAGACCAGTAAAGGAGGCAATATAGACAAGCACAATCATTGGTTGCTGGCAGCACATCACCCTATGTAAACAGTGAACGACTGTGTATGTGTTGAATGATGGCGCAAACAGTCAGACACATAGGGGAGATTTATCAAAACAGGTGTAAAGGAAACTGGCTTAGTTGCCCATAACAACCAATTAGATTCCACCTTTCATTTTTGTAAGCTACTTTGGAATATGAAATATCTAACCTGATTGGGTGCTATGGGCAACCAAGCCAATTTTCTTTTACACCAGTTTTGATAAAACTCCCCTCACAGAGTGGCTCTATCTAAATGCAGCTAGATGAGCATTAATTGACATACTACATGGTCGAATGGTCCCTTACTCAACTGTAGAACAATCTTCCCATGTAAACTCAGTTTAGGGGTCTCCTTTAGAGGGATATACAGAGCAGAATCACAATGTGTTGGGGGACATTTGTGGTTTTGGGTGTTACATTTACATGTACAATATGTTCATCTGAATGAGTCCTAACATCTGGTACTGCCTGTCGCCGTTAACTATATAAACACTCAATATCAGTACCATGTTAATCTGTTTGTGTGTAGTGAGATACACTTTACAGTTCCCTGTGTGGACAACACATGGATTCTCTGTCTGTCTCTAAATTCTGTATTCTATTTATAACAATAAAATGCTCCTATAAAATGTGACAGATGTTGAACACATCCTAATTTGTTTCAAATGTATATGAGTTCAACATGCTAAAGCTAGTAGAGGGTCACAAAAACATATTCAGTATTCTTCACTATACATCTTGTGGCCTCCTTAAAAAGTTACTGGTCCAGCAGTAAGGTGCAGCAAAGTTTGGACTTGAAGGGGCACATTTATGAAGACTAGCTTCATCTATGGTCTTTTGGCATTAGAGGAGCCACAATTATTAAGAACGCCTCTTAATACTTGTTAAAGGGTTTCTACCACCTCATTTTGAGAAATTTAGCTGTCAGACACTAGCGATCCGCTAGTGTCTGCTCTACCAAACAATGCTATTATAATAGCTTTTTGTGCAGCCGTTTCTATAAAAAACGAACTTTTATCGATATGCTAATGAGCCTCTAGGTGCTATGCGGGCGTCTTTTCAGCACCTAGAGGCTCGGTCTACCTTCACAAAATGCCGCCCAGTGCGTCCATCCAGCCCGCCCATCTCCTCTGGAATGCGATCCTCCCTCTGAGTCAGCGGACGAATTCTCGCGCATGCGCCGTGCGCGTCTGTCTTCCGCTCAGGCGCAGTTAATGTCTGACCGTGGAGATGTCTGTGCAGAAAGCAGTCAGACATTAACTGCGCCTGCACCGAAGACAGACGCGCACGACGCATGCGCGAGAATTCGTCTGCTGACTGGAGGGACGCGCTGGGCGGCATTTTGTGAAGGTAGACCGAGCCTCTAGGTGCTGAAAAGACGCCCGCATAGCACCTAGAGGCTCATTAGCATATCGATAAAAGTTCGTTTTTTATGGAAACGGCTGCACAAAAAGCTATTATAATAGCATGGTTTGGTAGAGCAGACACTAGCGGATCGCTAGTGTCTGACAGCTAAATTTCTCAAAACGAGGTGGTAGAAACCCTTTAAGCATCTCAAGCTGTCCATTCACGAGAAGTGGTGTAGATTGCACATATAATGTATGCTAGTTTTCAGGTATAAATTAAAATAAATGTGACGGGCCACCTTGGACTCACCCCTTGTCACCAGGTGCCACCAACTTTTTTGAAAAGTGGTTAGAATGGTGCAGATCTCCCAATAACCCACATATTTTTGAGATGCTGGCTACACAATTTGTGACTTTTAGACTCCAAAAAACTTGTACATTGTTTAATACAGGGATACTCAACTGGCGGACTGCGGTCCAAATCTGGACCGGGGACACCAACTGTCCAGACCCACTGTTTAACCCCTTAAGGACCCTGCCATTTTTCACCTTAAGGACCAGGCCATTTTTAGCAAATCTGACATGTGTCACTTTATGTGGTAATAACTTTAAAACGCTTTTACTTATCCAGGCCATTCTGAGATTGTTTTGTCGTCACATATTGTACTTCATAACAGTGGTAAAGTTGAGTAAAAAAATTCATTTTTATTTATAAAAAAATACCAAATTTACCCAAAATTTGGGAAAATTTCCAAATTTCCAAATTTTAATTTCTCTACTTTTATAATAGATAGTAATACCTCCAAAAATAGTTATTACTTTACATTCCCCATATGTATACTTCATGTTTGGATCATTTTGAAAATGACATTTTATTTTTTTGGGATGTTAGAAGGCTTAGAAGTCTAGAAGCAAATCTTAAAATCTTCAAGTTTTTACAAACCCTAATGTCCCTACAGTGAAAACCTCCAAAAAGTGACCCCATTTCCGAAACTACACCCCTCAAGGAATGTTTCAAAGTGTGTAGTGAACATATATATAAATTGCCAAAACTGACCCATTCACACATGTTGAGACACTTTAACAGTGATTATTTACAAATGGTCCGGAGGAGTTACATGTGCTACTAATATCCCATGCTAGCACTGTTTGTTTACAGTGCAATGTCAGCAAGGAGGCTGCGGAGCAGTGTTAACATTTCACAAGCTGGGGGGGGGGCAGCTTGTGAAATGTTTTTAAACAGAATGCGCACCTTAGATCTGACTGTACCGCAATAGTTGTATAGTCTAGAAAGGTTCTAGTCAAAAGAATACGGATAACACTGCTCCGCAGCCTCCTTGCTAACATTGCACTGTAAACAAACAGTGCTAGCACTTTCTATAGGGCAACTAGCAGTCACTACGGTGGCACAGATGATCGTTTTAAATCACATTAAAGTTAGAGTAATGGTTTTATGATAAGAAATAAATGTTATGTTTTAGGATGGGATATTAGTAGCACATGTAACTAAGAGACAACCATTGGTCCTCTGGACCATTTGTAAATAATCGCTAGTGAGCACTCTGACCCATCAGGCGTTTTACAGAATTAGGAAACGATTGGCTGTGAAAATGAAAAATTTTAATTTTTTACAGAAAAAGTTGCTTTAGACCCACATTTTTAACTTTCACAAGGGGAAACAGGACAAAATGCACTCCCCATTTTGTTCCCTATTTCCCCCCGAATACACCAACACCCCATATGTGCTAAAAAAAATTGATGAATGGATGCATGGCAGGGTTCAAAAAGGAAGTAGCGCCATATGGCTTTTGGAGGACAGATTTTGCAGGATTGGCTTTTGGGAGCTATGTCACATATGAAGACACCCTGAGGTACCCCTAGAGTGGAAACCCCCAAAAAGTGACCCCATTATGGAAACTAAACCCCTCAAGGAATATTTCAAGATGTGTAGTGAGAACTTTGTTCTCAAAAGTGATTAATGGAATTGGCTGTGAAAATTAAAAATTATAATTTATTTCCAGAAAAATGGACTTTAGGCCCAAATTTTTCACTTTCACAAGGGGGAACTAGAGAAAATGCACCCCTTAATTTATTGCCCATTTTCTCCTGATTATAGCAATACAGCTTATATGTGCTTGTATGCTGCTATATGGGCGTACCACAGGGGTCAGAAGGAAAGGAGCACCAAATGGCTTCACAAAGGCAGATTTCACAGGCATAATTGATAGGCGCCATCTTGCAGTTTAACACACCCTGAGGTACCACTAGAGTGGAAACCCCCAAAAAGTGACCCCATTCCGGAAACGACACCCCTCAAGGAATATTTCAAGGTGTGTATTGAGCACTTTGACCCATCTGGCGAATTAAAGAATTAGGAAACTCTTGGCTGTGAAAATGAAAAATTTCTATTTTTTTCCAGAAAAAGTTGCTTTACACCCACAATTTTCACTTTCACAAGGGGTAATAGGACAAAATGCACCCCACATTTTGTTACCCATTTCCCCTCGAATAAGCCAATACCCAAAATGTGCTCAAAAATGATGTATGGGTGTATGGCAGGGTTCAAAAGGGAAGTAGCGTCATAGGGCTTTTGGAGGACAGATTTTGCTGGCTTTTGGGAGCTATGTCACATATGAAGACACCCTTTGGTACCCCTAGAGTGGAAACCCCCCAAAAATGACCTCATTCTAAAAACCAGATATAAAAACATATAAAAAACTACCATTCAATCCAACAATGCAATACACGGGCAAATTGAACTCACTCATTCAAAAAGGTAAAAGTATGGGAATACTCTCCAAAGAAGAAACACTATTTATCAATAACCAGACCCCCAGAATTCCAATATTGTACTATTTACCAAAAATCCACAAGAATAAAATCAATCCCCCTGGCAGACCCATAATTTCTGGGATAGAGGGCCTCACCTCTAACCTATCTAAATATCCTACTACAAGAAAAAGTAGCAAAATTACCTGCCTACCTTAAGGATACGAAACATATCTTACAAATACTGGAAGGGATTGAGTGGAAAGAAGATTTTATCCTGGGCACCCTAGATGTCACTGCTCTATATACAGTGATTGAAAAAAATAAGGGACGCGAAGCCGTAGAACATTTTTAAAAAAAAGACAGTACTATGCCAGGTGACCAAATAAATTTTATAGGTGAATGTATCACTTTCATTTTAGACCACAACTATTTTAAATATGGACCTGACTTTTACCTCCAGACGTGGGGGACCGCGATGGGGACCAGATTCGCACCGAGTTTCGCAAACTTATACATGGGCAGATGGGAGGAGCTTACCATCTTCACCCATGGGGAGCTCGGTGCGGGTCTGGTCCTCTGGAAACGGTTCATAGATGACATTGTTTTTATCTGGCAGGGGGACACCATATCCCTTGACAACTTTTTAATTGATTTAAATAAAAATGAATTTTATTTGCAATTCACGTCATGTTATGATAGAGAACATATCAATTTCCTAGATCTAAATATATTTATTGAAAACGGAAAACGACATACCAAGACACATCATAAACCTACAGATACTAACGGATTCATCCCCCTGGACAGCTGCCACTTGCCTACTTGGCTTAATAACATTCCGTATGGTCAATATATACGAGCACGGAGAAATTGTACCACTGACACCCATTACCAAGAGGAGGCTGAAACACTGAACGCAAAATTTACAGAAAAAGGATACAAATTGGAATCACTTATTCCAATCACTGGAACAGTAAAAAACCTGGACCGAAACACCCTACTAAAAGATAAAATACGAAACACTAATGACACCAAAAACCAAAATACCATCAAAATCCCCATTATTACCACCTACAGCGCAGGGGTAAATAGGTTCAAAAGAATCATATACAAACATTGGGACATTCTTATATATGATAAGACAATTGGCAACCAAATTCCTAATAATCCTATATTTATCTACAAAAAAGCCCCAAACTTGGCGAGTTTGATAGCCCCTTCTATCAAGAAGGAGAAAATGTACCCCAAAAAATGTACCAAAAAGGGCTTCTTCCCTTGCAGACTGTGCAATAATTGCAAAGCCGTGAGGTACCAAGTCAAACCGACACTTGAAATAGAATCCAAACAAGGCAAATATACAATACAGGATTATATTACCTGCCACACTAAAGGAGTCATCTACTACATCAAGTGCCCTTGCGACAAAGTATATATAGGACGAACCAAAAGAGAACTTAGGGTGAGAATAAGGGAACATATCAACAACATCAACAAAAAATCTGAAAATCACCCACTGTCGCGCCATTATACAGAATTTCATCAGGGAAAATTCTCGGGATCAAAATTTGGGGGGATAGAGAAAGTTAAGGAAGATAAGAGGGGTGGTGATTACATTAAAATCATGTCTAGAACAGAGAGCAAGTGGATATTCAGATTTAACAGCTTGGCTCCAATAGGATTAAACCAAGAAATAGAATTATTTGCATTTCAATAACAAATAGCTCAGAGCAATCAAATTATGTGCTTTCTACATCTAATGGACATCTAATAAAACCAATATACCACAGCCCCGCCCCTTCCCCTTGACTTCACTGATTTATCATTACCCGACCTTATTTACATATACCTAAATAAATAAACAACTGTAGGACCAAACAGTTAAAACCAGCAGTAAAACGGCACACAAACTGTTAACCCTAATGAAACAGATTGACACCCCCTCCGCTGTAAAACCTATGTTTACCTGTTGCCATGGGAACCCAAGGAGCTACTTAAACCCTCCTAGGTACAGCTAATAGACTAACCCTGACGAAGGAGCCCGATAGGCTCTGAAACGCGTAGGTAGTCTTTTGTCCTACGGAGGCTCCTGTACTCAAAGCGGTGACGTCACCACCAACGGTTTCCCGGGCAACAGACCAACAAGCTTCCTCGCGCTGCGCGTGCTTCCGGCCGGGGCCGCGCTGCTGCTAGGAGGTGAGCCAGGAGGACGCCGCGATTTAAAGGAACAGGACCAGCAGAAGAATCTTACAGCAACCAATTCCTATTTATCACCACATCGAACCACCAACTGAGGGACCGACATCGGATGAATAATAAGGTAGCGACACTGCTATTATTACTTATGCCAGTTTTCAGTTTTTGTTTTGCTTTCTGCCCAAAGGATAACTAACATACATTAATATAATAATACAAATACTGCATCAGGCCAGCGCTGACATTACCAGCACTGCATCAGGCCAGCACTGACATTACCATTTATGGGACCAGCTGTCTTGACCGTACACTCCAGCGCTATCTGTCTTGTATCACCTAAGGGTGACATACCCCTCTCTCTTTACATTAATCTGAGGAGAACAATAGCTCCTCACTAGACAGTAAGCAGCGGGATCTCCCCATCCAGGTAGATCTGCCCGGTCAAACAACAGGAGCGCAGGGGGAGCCCCTTTTTCCCTTCTTTTCAACCTCATTCTAAAAACTACACTCCTCAAGGAATAATTCAAGATGTGTGGTGAGAACGTTGTCCTCAAAGGTGATTCATGGAATTGGCTGTGAAAATGAAAAACACCAAGGCGCCATCTTGCAATTGAAAACACCCTGAGGTACCCCTAGAGTGGAAACCCCCATAAAGTGTCCCCATTTCGGAAACTACACCCCTCAAGGAATATTTCAAGGTGTGTAGTGAGCACTTTGACCCATCTGGCTTTTTTTTTTACAGAATTAGGAAACGCTTGGCTGGGAAAATTAAAAATTGCTATTTTTTTCCAGAAAAAGTTGCTTCATACCCACATTTTTCACTTTCACAAGGGGTAACAGGACAAAATGCACCCCACATTTTGTTCACCCTGAATACGCTAACACCCCATATGTGCTAAAAAAAAATGATGTATGGGCGCACAGCAGGCTTCGGAGTGGAAGGAGCACCATATGGTGTTAGGAGAGCGGATTTAGCTGGAATGCTAATTGGGAGCTATGTCGCATATGAAGACACCCTGAGGTGGCCCTTCAGTGGAAACCCCCAAAAAGTGACCACATTCTACAAACTACACCCCTAAAGGAATATTTCAAGATGTGTAGTGAGCACTTTGAGCCATCGGGCGTTTCACAGAATTAGGAAACGCTTGGCTGTAAAAATGAAAAATTACTAATTTTTGCAGAAAAAGTTGCTTTACACCCACATTTTTCCCTTTCACAAGGGGTTTCAGGACAAAATGCACCCCACATTTTGTTCCCCACTTCCCCTCGAATACGCCAACATCCCATATGTGCTTAAAAATGATCTATGGGCGCACAGCAGGCTTCAGAGTGGAAGGAGCACCATATGGCTTTAAGAGAGCGGATTTAGCTGGAATGGTAATTGGGAGCTATATCGCATGTGAAGACACCCTGAGGTGGTCCTACAGTGGAAACCCCCAAAAAGTGACCCCATTCCGGAAACTACACCCCTCAAGGAATATGTCAAGGTGTGTAGTGAGCACTTTGTCCCATCGGGCGTTTCACAGAATTAGGAAACGCTTGGCTGTGAAAATGAAAAATTAAAAAAATTTCCATAAAAAGTTGCTTTACACCCACATTTTCACTTTCACAAAGGATAACAGGACAAAATGCACCCCACATTTTGTTCCCCATTTCCCCCCCGAATACGTCAACACCTCATATGTGCTCAAAAAATGATGTATGGGCGCATGGCAGGGCTCTAGACTCAAACAGCTAAATATGAATTTTGCTGACAGGCCTGAAATGGCAGACATAGATTTTAGGTGCCATGCCGCATTAAATAAATTCCTGAGGTCCACAGAAATGAAAAACCCCAAGAAGTGACCCCATTTCGGAAAGAGCACCCTCGTACGCTAATTTTAAGGAGTGGAAAGAGTGGTTGGTGAAAAGTTGATCTTTAAGCTATGCAGACTAAATCAGAGATATAAAGTGGTAAAACTACAGGGTACATCATGGATGAAATTAAATTAATACTCCATGGATGAGTGGTAGATTCTGAAGCACTTCTGCATGCATAGGCCAAGTTTTTCAGGGCAGGTTTCGCAATGGTAAATTGTGTCTTTCCTTATGCCCCTTTTGGAACACACCCTGCATCTTTTTTGGGTCCTTCCCTTCCTTGCTGTCTGGGGGACTTGACCTGGAAAATGTTGCCCTGGTACAACATGGGCACCATAACTTCCGGAAGTACTGGGAACCCCCCGGCCTTTCTTTGAAAAATTAGGGCCTTGATAACCACCTCTTGGAACTAAAGGAAAGTTCCTCTGTGGCCTGCAGAATGAAATAGCACGTACGCATTGCACATTGCCATCTGTACAATGTGTACAGCCAGCTTTTTGTACCACACTTTCGTTTTTCGTGTGGAACTGTATGGCTTTATAAGTTGATCTGCAAGATCCACCCCTCCGATGTGCCTGTTGTAGTCCAGGATACAAACTGATTTCGGGGTAGTGGTTGTGGTACCTTGTACAGAAGCAGGGGAGCTAGCATTAGTGTGAATGGTCGTCAGTACAAGGATGTCCCTCTTGTCCTTGTACTTAACCACCAGCATGTTCTCATTGCGGAGAGCCCTACTTTCACCCATTCTCAGTGGTTGCACTACCAGGGATCTACGGAAGCCTCTCAGATTTTTGCGCACTGTGCCGCAAGCCACAGTACCACTGGCAATTAGGGACCTGAATAGGGGTATGCTGGTAGAATAGTTATCCACATAGAGGTGGTAACCCTTATCCAGCAGTGGGTGCAGTAAGTCCAACACAATCTTCCCACTGACTCCTAGGATGGGGGGGGGGGCATTCTGGGGGTTCTATTCTGGAATCTTTCCCTTCATAAATGCAGAATTTGTGGGTGTACCCGGAGCAACTCTCACATAGTTTGTATATTTTTATGCCATACCTTGCCCGTTTGTTAGGCAGTTACTGGCGGAATCTAATCATCCCTTTGAACAGTTATAGGGACTCATCTACACATACATATTTCCTGGGGTTGTACACCTCAGCAAACTTGGTGCTGAAGTGGTCAATGACAGGCCTAACTTTGAACAGTCAAATGTTGAGTCGTTTTGGGGTGGGCACTGTGCATTGTCGCTGTAGTGTAGGAATTTCCTAATGGATTCAAATCGCTTCCGGGTCATGGTCTGACTGTAAATTGGAGTCCGATAGAAATTGTCCGAACTCCAATATTGCCTAACGTTAGTTTTTTTTACTAGTGCCCATATGCAGCACAAGTCCCCAAAACTTCATCATCTCTGCTGCATCTACTGGGGTCCAACCTAGGGGTCTAGCGTATGGCAAAGTAGGGTTCTGGGAAATTGTTGGGCGTATAAATTGGTTTGGGCCACCATTAAATTTATTAAATCTTCAGAGAAAAAAGATTTTGAAAATATCTAGCTCAGTGAAGCCCTCACAATCTATCTGAATTCCTGAGTTGCCCACAAACTCAGGAATTTGGGACTATTTGTCAGGGGGTGGGGTCCATATGGGGTCATTCTGGGGGGCTACCTCCTCTGCTACCCTGGGGCGCCTTCTAGAGGGTCCCTCATCAGCAGATGATGATGAGGGGGTAGAGGATTAGAGGAAAGTGGCATCCTCTTCTCCGTCACTGGCAGACTCAGTATCAGAGGCAAGCATGGCCTATGCCTCTTCAGCTGAGTACACTCGTTGGGATGGACAGGCCAATTTTATTTAATTGGGGTGTGACGTGTAAAACGTGTAAACCTTTATTTAGTGAGAGGCGTGTATGTAGTGTTTTCACACGTGAAGGGGCTTGTAATAGATTTGAAATATAGAGAAAAGGAGTAGAGAAAAAAAGTTGTGAAAAAAAAGTCTTTTCTGCACAAAAAAGTCTTTGCTGCCCAAAAAAAGTATTTTCTGCAACAACAAAAAAAACTTTCAGTGCAAACTGAGCAGACGCGATCAGTAATGGACACTACTGATCGGTACTCAGTGGTTGCAAATGGCAGATGGTGCGTTCGTGCAAAAACCTAAAAAACAAAACAAAAAATTCAAAATAAAATCTTAAAAATGTGCAGATGCTACTGAGCACACTACTGATCGGTGCTCTGCAGCACGCACACACACAGATCGTGCATGTGTGCAAAAAACTGTAGTATAAAAATTCACTACAGTTCTCTGCAAAATGCACGCACACATATGGTGTATTCGTGCAAAAACCTAAACTCACACTAACTGAAATTTATATATATATGTAACGGAACACCTAGCACCCCGACCGGGTACCTCCGTTGATAGATGCTCCTAGTGCTTCCAGAGGACTCCAAGCACTCCACTTGACACCATCAGCGCTGTAGACCCCACGAACCGCCGAAGCTTGGTGGAGGTCTCGCCGTCTCCTATCCACCCTGGACCTACGACAAGGCTCCAGGCTCCAGTGGGTGAACCTCTCCTAACTCCAGAGACAGGAACTAGGAACAAACTCTTACAAGAGCTTATACTCAGGGGATTATTATGATATAGCAATCCCCAAGAGTGTAGTTATCCCATCCCCCAAACATGAGCCAAGACTTCATAAAGGGGCAAAGCAGGAACTCTTTAATGGGTATTTTTCAGCCTTTTATGCAGGTCTCCTAGCAAGGGACACTCCCCCTGGGGCCCTTGTAAAAGACTGTGACAGTTTATATTTTAGCCAATCACATGCATTTACAGTTTTGAAACCCTCCCAGCAATTGTACACAAAATCCCCTTCCCTCTGTCTGTAACGCAATCAACAAAATACAATGAGCATTGTCTGAGACGCAATCAACTAACACACTGGCATTGTCTGAGATGCAATCCACAAAATACAATTACCAAACGTAATGGGCTAACTTAATCACTACCAGACAGAAAACACAAATTTTTCCCAACACACAGAAAACACCTCAAAACCCCACACATCCCCATAATGTATGCATCCATGGATAGCTCTGATCTGGGTGAACAACATATCCAAAAATCACCCAGATCCGAGCAGGGGTTCCCGAATTCCATGGAAGTCACATTTGCCGGCCGCAAGCATGGCTTTCCTGCCCAAAACAGTTCCACAGATTTAAGCTGTGCTGCCGGTCTGTCTTCTCCTTCAAAGTTAGTATGGGCCATAATCCTGGGGCAGGAGGCTGGCAAACAGCCCCCTCCAAAACACTGTGGCGAGGTTGGTTTCGCCACAATATATATTTAACTTACGACCACTACCTGCACCCGGAAGGGACAGGGACGGAGGGTGGTTTAGGGATCTGGAACAGCTGCAAATGAAAAAAAAAATCTGTGCAGCTATTCCAGATGTTCTTCTATCTTCTTCTTTTCTTCTTCTTTTGAGGAGGAAAGGAGTTAAAATACTGTGATGGTGCACCACAAGTCCCAGCAAGCCACAAGCAGAACAGAACCTCTCTGCATGCAGTCACCATAGAAGTTCTGCCTCTTCCTGTGCATCTATCCATGTATGTGGTGAGTGCCTGTATGAGTGCCTCCATGTATGTAGTGAGTGCCTGTATGAGTGCGTCCATGTATGTGGTGAGTGCATGTATGTGGTGAGTGTGTGTATAGGTGCGTCCATTAAGTTGCAGAGGGGCCCTGCACAAAAATTTGCTGTGGGGCCCAGTCAGTTCTAGCTATGCCCCTGCATTGCTGCATGCTGGTAAGAGCAGGCATGGTGCCGCGATTCCCCTCCGATCCCTCCCCAGAGCCTTGTGGACCTTGCATGTACAGCGCTGGTCCTTAAGTCACGGACATCTGCGCCGTACATGTATGGTGAGGGTCCTTAAGGGGTTAAATAAGGAGAAGAGAGAAGCAGAAAAGAAAGGACCTGCTATACAGCAAGTGAGAAGAAGCAGGACAGGACCTTTAAGGTGTTCCAGCCAATCGTTGTGCTGCACACAGAAAGCTTCACCCAAACTACCAATCACTGGTGGGGGGGAGGAGTTGGCTCTGCCTACATCATCTGTGATGCCGTTCTGTGAATGTGCACAGCAGGTTTATTTAGCTTCTGCACTGGAGAAGTGACCTCTACATGTAATGAGGAGAGGTCACTCTGGACCAGGTCAGGGCTGCAGGGGAGAGGATGGCTGTCCAGCCCTGTGGGCAGGAGAGATCAGTGTCTGCACCAAATCAGGGATGCAGGGGAGAGGATGACTGTCCAGCACTGGGGGGAGGAGAGGTTAGCCTCTGCACCAGGTCAGGGCTGCAGGGGAGAGGATGACTGTCCAGCCCTGGGGGTAGGAGAGGTCATTGCACCAGATCAGGGCTGCAGGGGAGAGGATGGCTGTCCAGCACTGGGGGGAGGAGAGGTCATTGTCTGCACCAGATCAGGGCTGCAGGGGAGAGGATGGCTGTCCAGCACTGGGGGTAGGAGAGTTCAGCATCTGCACCAGGTCAGGGCTGCAGGGGAGAGGATGACTGTCCAGCCCTGGGGGTAGGAGAGGTCATTGTCTGCACCAGATCAAGGCAGCAGGGAAGAGGATGGCTGTCCAGCCCTGGGAGGAGAGGTCAATGTGTCTACCAGGTCAGGGCTGCAGAGGAGAGGATGACTGTCCAGCACTGGGAGGAGAGGTCAGTGTGTCCACCAGGTCAGGGCTGCAGGGGAGAGAAAGGCTGTCCAGCACTGGGGGGAGGAGAGGTCAGTGTGTCCACTTGATCAGGGCTGCAGAGGAGAGGATGGCTGTCCAGCACTGGGGGGAGGAGAGGTCAGTATGTCCACTTGATCAGGGCTGCAGAGGAGAGGATGGCTGTCCAGCACTGGGGGGAGGAGAGGTCAGTATGTCCACCAGATCAGGGCTGCAGAGGAGAGGATGGCTGTCCAGCACTGGGGGAAGGAGAGGTCAGTGTGTCCACCGGGTCAGGGCTGCAAGGGAGAGGATGGCTGTCCAGCACTGGGGGAGGAGAGGTCAGTGTGGTAACCAGGTCAGGGCGGCAGTTAAGAGGAAGGCTGTCCAGCACTGGGGGAAGGAGAGGTCAATGTGTCCACCAGGTCAGGGCTGCAAGGGAGAGGATGGCTGTCCAGCACTGGGGGGAGGAGAGGTCAGTGTGTCCATCGGTTCAGGGCTGTTGAGGAGAGGATGGCTGTCCAGCACTGGGGGGAGGAGAGGTCAGTATGTCCACTTGATCAGGGCTGCAGAGGAGAGGATGGCTGTCCAGCACTGGGGGGAGGAGAGGTCAGTGTGTCCACCAGATCAGGGCTGCAGAGGAGAGGATGGCTGTCCAGCACTGGGGGAAGGAGAGGTCAGTGTGTCCACCGGGTCAGGGCTGCAAGGGAGAGGATGGCTGTCCAGCACTGGGGGAGGAGAGGTCAGTGTGTTCACCAGGTCAGGGCGGCAGTTAAGAGGAAGGCTGTCCAGCACTGGGGGAAGGAGAGGTCAATGTGTCCACCAGGTCAGGGCTGCAAGGGAGAGGATGGCTGTCCAGCACTGGGGGGAGGAGAGGTCAGTGTGTCCATCGGTTCAGGGCTGTTGAGGAGAGGATGGCTGTCCAGCACTGGGGAGAGGAGAGAGTTCAGTGTGTCCACCGTTTTAGGGCTGTAGAGAAGAGGATGGCTGTCCAGCACTGGGGAGAGAAGAGGTCAGTGTCTCCATCAGGTCAGAGCTACAGGGGAGAGGATGGCTGTCCAGCACTGGGGGAAGGAGAGGTCAGTGTGTCCACCGGGTCAGGGCTGCAAGGGAGAGGATGGCTGTCCAGCACTGGGGGAGGAGAGGTCAGTGTGTTCACCAGGTCAGGGCGGCAGTTAAGAGGAAGGCTGTCCAGCACTGGGGGAAGGAGAGGTCAGTGTCTCCACCAGGTCAGGGCTGCAGGGGAGAGGATGGTTGTCCAGCACTGGGGGGAAGAGGCTTTTCTTCTTTGTAATACATTCGGACATGTGCTGCTAGCAATCATCTCCACTGTGTTATCTGAGGGTAGAGCTGAGGCCTAAGGGCTGTGGACAATCTCTGTATCAGCCTGTCTGAGTTTTCTTCCACACAACCACTAACCCCCCCCCCCCATAAAATTAGCCAGAGTGCCCCCATAGTCAGTGAGTGGTCAAAGTCCCTCTGTACTATAGCAGCATCAATAACAGCAGAGTGCCCCCACAATCAGTGAGTATTCAGAGTCCCTCTGTACTATAGCAGCATCAATAACAGAAGAGTCCCCCATAGTCAGGTTTGGTTTCTGCGTTTTTCAGGCACGGTTGTATGTCGTGCATTAAACCAGCTATATTACAACCAGTGCCCCACAACAAAATGAAGGCTGTTGTGAAGGCCCTCATGGAGGCTAATCTGCAGCAGCGAGAGACAAATCTACAGCAACACAAGGCTAATAAGCAGCAGCAGCAGACTAACCAGTTGCTGCTACAACACGTGATGGCTTTGCAGACAGCAGGAGCAACCCTGAGCGGCCACGATGCCCGGAAAGCAGTCTGTGCCGCGATTCCTAAGATGACCCCCCGCAGACGATATCGAAACCTATCTGGCGATGTATGAGAAAGTGGCCATCAGGGAAAAGCTACCCCATGACCAGTGGGCTGAGGTCGTCGCTCCATTCCTGGCATCTGATTCCCAGTGGGTGTATTTCGACTTACCGGCCGACTACCAAAAAGTAAAGGGTGAGGTTTTGGGAAGACTGGGGGTGAATGTGTTGGTCCGGGCCCAGCGGGTACATCAGTGTTGGTTTA
This sequence comes from Bufo bufo, assembly GCF_905171765.1. Lineage (NCBI taxonomy): Eukaryota > Metazoa > Chordata > Amphibia > Anura > Bufonidae > Bufo > Bufo bufo. Next base: position 222,261,577 of record NC_053393.1, read on the forward strand.
AGATGGTGAATCTGCGAGGACCCAGTATTATGACTTACTCCACCTCTTGCAAAAGTGGCTACAGCCTGATGTGCCACGGCTATGCTGGATAGACTAGGGCTCTGCCATTCTCTCTCCAGCACTGGATCGGCCAGATGTCTCCTGGCAACGCCCTAGAAATGGTGGACCTGGTGGAGCGCTACGAGGCTACTAAGACTGTTACAGGGGGTTCTTTTGAGAGGGGGGCAGTCAAACCCCGTAAATCTCCATCCCAGACCCGGCGACTTGTACCAACCAAACCCACCCAGGGTGTACCCTCTACGAACCTGGCTCCGATAGTCTGCAGGTGGTGTCAGGAGCCAGGCCATGTAAGAGCTGACTGACACCATTAGGTGGAACCCATGGATACTAACTATGGCTACCCTCAGTCGCTATATGCCAGGAAGCTGTGTGCAACAGATACCCCCAAAACTCTAAACCACCTGTGCCAGATGGAGGAAGGAGAAACTCCAGCAGAGGCTCTACTGGACTCAGGGAGTCTGGTGTCCCTAGTAAGGGCTCCCCTGGTAGAGTCAGCGGAGTATACTGGCCAGAAAGTCGGGGTCATGTGCATCCATTGAGACTTAAAAGACTATCCCACCGCCCTGGATTCTTTAACCACAGGGGCTCGCAGATGGACTCACGAAGTGGCAGTTGCCCCAAATTTACACTACAAACTTATAAAAGGGAGAGAGTTCCCAGACTTCCCGGCACTGTGGCCTGCTATGAGAGTGACTGATACCCATGAGACAGTGGTAACCCTAGCAAAGTAGCCCGGCTCAGGGGGGAGACCAGAACCCTGGGAACCTGAGACCAAAGGGCCAGCGGTAGGGGTGATCGCCACTTAGGTGGAAGAGGGGGAGACAACCCCGCTAAGTGTGATGGTGGGAGATGTGGAGGACTTGCCGCTGGGTCCTGAATTGGCAGACCTCAATGTCTCCGGGGATAATTTTGGTACCGCCCCAATGTCGGGACCCAAACCTATCCTGCACCTGTTAAAATGTGTTAATAGTAGATGGTGAACCACAACAACCTGGGGCAGAGTCAGTGTTTCCCCGTTTTGTGGTTCATCAGGATATGTTGTATCTGGTAAACCAACTACGGGGTGAGCCTATTGAACAGTTGGTGGTCCCCAAGGCTTATTACAAGCTTGTGTTAGATCTAGCCCACCAACACGTTCTCAGGGGTCACCTGGGGCTGCAGAAAACTCAGGATCGTATTCTACAGCGGTTTTACTGGCCCAGCATATTCAAAGCAGTGGAAGAGTTTTGTAGGTCTTGCCCGACCTGCCAGATAACTAGCCCCCAGCCACATTTCCGTAGTCCCCTAGTACCTCTCCCGATTATCGCAGTACCATTTGACCGAATAGCTATGGACCTCATAGGCCCAGTACCGAAGTCCGCCAGAGGGCATTAACACATCTTAGTCATTCTAGACTCGGTACCCAGAGGCGGTGCCACTGAAACATACCTGTTTTCCCGAGTAGGACTACCTAAAGAGGTTCTGACCAACCAAGGGACACCTTTTATGTCCAAGGTGATGAGGGAACTCTGTAAGTTGCTGCACATAAAATAACTACGGACGTCCGTTTACCATCCACAAACGGGTGGTCTGGTAGAACGGTTTAACCAAATTAAAAAAATATGTTGAAAAAGGTAGTGTCTAAAAATGGGAAGGACTGGGACTTCCTTCTGCCCTATCTCATGTTCGCAGTGCGAGAGGTACCCCAGGCCTCTACTGGGTTCTCGCCCTTCGAACTGCTATATGTTCTGCTCGCGGTCTCTTGGACATGGATAAGAAGCGTGGGAACAACAACCCACTCCACATAAAAGTGTCATTGAGTACGTTACCCAGATGCAAGATCGGATAGAGACAGTGTTGCCTCTTGTTAGGGAGCATATGGAGGCAGCTCAGCGAGCCCAGAGTCGGGTCTATAATCATCAGGCTCGGGTCCAGATCTTTAACCTGGGTGATCGGGTCTTGGTTCTGGTGCCGACCATGGACAGTAAGTTCCTGGCTAGGAGGCATGGGCCCTACAAGGTACTTCAGAAAATTGGAGATGTAAACTACAAGGTACACCAGCCAGGGTGACTAAAGCTGGAGCAGGTTTACCATGTGAATTTACTCAAACCGTGGAAAGATAGGGAAACCTGTACAGAAGACAGCCCACAGCCGGGTTTTCTAGGAGAAGAGGTACCGGCCCCTTTGTCTGATGCAAGAGAGGCGGCTGCCACAGTAAAAATTGCTGACAGCCTCTGCTCTAAACAGACTCAAAAGGCCAGTGAGTTAATTAGTCGGAACGCGGATGTGTTCTCGGACCTCCCTGGACGCACTTCCATAATCTAGCATGACATTGTCACTGAGCCTCAGGCAAAAGTCTGATTAAAGCCATACCGGGTACCCGAGGCTCAGCGACAAGCCATATCGGAGGAGGTGCAGCTAATGTTGCAGCTAGACGTCATTGAGGAGTCAAAAAGTGAGTGGTCCAGTCCTATAGTATTGATACCCAAGCCGGATGGGACGTTGCGGTTTTGTAACGACTTTCGAAAACTTAACAAGGTTTCCAAATTCGATGCGTATCCCATGCCCGGAGTGGATGAGCTCATCGAGAGGTTAGGACAAGCCCGGTATTTTTCTGTTTTGGACCTCAGGAAAGGGTACTGGCAGGTGCCCTTAACGGAGGCTGCCATAGAGAAAACTGCCTTCATCACACCGGAGGGGCTGTATCAATACCCTTTGGTCTGCATGGCACTCCCGCCACTTTTCAACGACTAATGGACATTGTGCTTCATCCACATCGTCGGTATGCTTCGGCTTACCTGGACGATATTTTCATCCACAGTACCGACTGGGAAAGTCAACTACCCAAAGTGCAGGCTGTAGTGGACTCCCTTCGGAAAGCTGGCCTAACCACTAATCCCCAAAAAATTACGATAGGGTTAGAAGAGACTAAGTACCTGGGGTATGTCATTGGGCGCAGAGTCATCAAACCCCAAGTGAACAAAATAGAGGCGATACGGAATTGGCCCGACCTGTCACCACTAGGCAAATAAAGTCATTCCTAGGAATGGTGAGCAATTACATGAGTTTTGTTTCCCACTTTGCTACTCTAGCCGCGCCCATGATAGGGCTCTTGAAGGGACGAAAATCAGTGATGGTTCGCTGGGATCATCGGGCGGAAGAGGCTTTTGCCGCTTTGAAGTCGGCCCTGTGTGGTTCACCGGTTTTAGTGAAGCCTGACTTCAAGAGGGAATTTGTGGTACAAACAGATGCCTTCGAAGTAGGCCTCGGTGCTGTACTGTCTCAGGAAGTCAACGGGCAGGAGCATCCTGTTGTCTTCCTAAGCCGCAACCTCACCCCAGCCGAAACCAGGTACAGTAAACACCCAACACCTAAAGGGTTAACAATGTTTGTAAAATCAGTTTAGAGGGGTGTAGTTTCTACAATGGGGTCATTTATGGGAAGTTTCCATTATGTAAGCTCCACAAAGTGACTTCATAACTGAACCTACTGCATCTCATGCACGCGGCCGTTGGGCGGCCTTCACTTGAATGGGTCCGCAATTCCAGAGATGCGGAACGGAGTCACAGAACGGAACACCGGAAGCACTACGGAATGCTTCTGTGGTGTTACTTTCCGTTGTTCCGCACTGCAAATAAATATGACTTTTTTTTGCGGTGCGGACAGACCACGGACCCATTAAAGTCGAATGGATCTGGCCCGCTGCACAGATGTGGCCCGTGCATTGGGGACCGCAATTGCGGTCCCCAATGCACGGAACGCCCGTGTGCATAAGGCCTAAAAAAGAGGGTTTCGGAAATTTTCTTTAAAATTAAGAAATTTGCTTCTAAAATTGTAAGCTTTATAAGATCCTAAAAAATAAAATAACATTTACAAAATGATGCAAACATGAAAGTGGACATATGGGAAATGTAAAAGAATGATTTTTTTTTATGATGTATTACTATCTGAATTAAAAGCAGAGAAATTACAATTTTTTAAATTGCGAATTTTTCCACATTTGCTGTAAATTTGGGATTTTTTAATAAATAAAGGTGAATTATACCGACTAAAATTTTTCACAATCAGAAATCTCAGAATGGTTTGGATAAGTAAAAGCATTCCAAAGTTATTACGACATAAAGTGGCATCTCAAGTTTCCCAAAAAATGGCCTGGTCCGTAAAGGGGTTGTTCGGAATTGGTGACATTTGTTTGATAGCATCAAAGTCACCTTAAGTGTATATATATATATCTGTGTGTTACCTTTATTTTTCGATTAAGATCCCCCGATTCATCAGTTCCAAATTGCGAGCCGGAAGTGGGGATTTTCTAAATGTGAGTGACATACCGGGCCCCTTTTGTGGAGAATGAAGCCTCTTCTTCCGCTTCGCAAGGAGCCCGTCACAAGCACCCAAGGGCGTTCTGCAGAGTGCAGGGAGGGAGGTTAGTAGGCGGAAACTAGTAGCACTAGGTAACACCCCTCTGGTCCAGTGAGCGTAGTCCACACCTCCCATCTACATTGCATATGAGTGGCAGGAGGCGGAATAGCAATAAGGGGAAGGGATACACGAAGGAGTGGAGACTGCTGTGACATATAGCCTGTCAGCGGCGATGCTGCACTGCCTTGTGGGACCCACAAGGCAGTGCGGCCGGAAATTACATAACCCAGTTTCAAATTACACTTACATCATCCATTTGATCGTGAAGAGTCAGCTGCCGTCATCTTGATTGAAGATCAAGTGTGAAATCTTGTGCTGCCCGTGATTACGTCACCACGTCAGCCAGCATGGTGATGTCATATGTCACCGCTTATGGGATTTTGTGGGATCTTCAATCAAGATGGAGGCAGCTTGCTCTTTGTGCTCACATGGATGAGGTAAGTATGATTTTCTTTTTATATTTTAACCCATTTCAGGGAAAATCGATTTGTTACCATGAAGCACAAGGAAAGTCAGCTTCGCTGCAAAACGAATTTACCCTGAAATTCGGATCGAAGTCCACTTCATGGACTTCGATTTGCTCAACACTAGTAACTAGTGTCAGAATGATACTGACATATATATCTAGATGCATAGTTGATGTTGCGAACAAACAGCCTGTTTAAAAAACAGACTGTAGCGTTAGATTAGTTATGCTTTTTATCATGAAAAAAATGTTCCAAAAAGTGTTCCTTATTGGGAACAGATGCTTGTTGGTGTTTAAACACACACAGTGGTATTGGAAAAAAAACTGTGGTTGTTCTGAACAAGTGATAGAAAATGTATGCCTTAACAGGCCAGATGCCTTTTTATGTTTATACATTTACACATTTTATTTATTTAATGCGCTAATATAGCGTTGCTATATTCCGTAGCGCTTTACAGACAATAGCATTAAGCTGTCCCCAGTGGGGCTTACAATCTAAGTTCCCTATCAGTATGTCTTTGGAGTGTGGCAGGAAACTGGAGCACCTGGACAAAAACACGGGTAAAACATACACATTCTATGCAGATGTCATCATTGGTCAGATTTGAACCTAGGACCCCAGCCCTGCAAGGCACCAGTGTTACCCACTGAGCTGCCCATAATAAAAAAATAAAACAGTATGTGAAGAATCAGTGACTTATTCCGAACAAGTGGTCCAAAATGATGCGATGCATGCCTATGTTTATACACATACACACACACACACACACACACACACACACACACACACACAGAGTAGTATTGAAAGAAGCAGTGACTTGTTCTAAACAAGTAGTCCAAAAATTATGCCAAATGCCTGCTTATGTTTATACACACTGTAAAGGGGGAATATTAATCACCAATATTTATGCAAATATCGTTAATTAATATTCATAAATGGGAGGAGCCACCTAGTGATAACTCCGCCCATTTATGCCTTTATATAATAATAATAATACCTTCGGTATGCTTCACACTGATCAATATGCTAGCTGCATGCGCCTTACTAAACTAACTATCGCCAATAACCACACGCCACACAGATAGTTATAAACCAAACACAGTATTTATTACTAACAATACACTACACAGCCCAATCCCAAATTCCACCCCACACACTATCTATATAATACAATAATACATTTATACACACAAATATCAATAACCTACCCGCCTGACTAATCACTGTCCCTATGGGGTACAAGGAGTTAAACACAAGGGTGGCTCTGCAGGGGATTAATACCTGCAGGCCAAGGGACACAGGGTTATGAGTTATCAGGGCAGTGGTAGCAGGGATAAGGCATTGAAGGGGTTAATGGTCAGGACTCTGCAGGGACAGGGCAATGTAGAGGTTAATGCTCTGCAGGGATTTATTCACACACTATATGTCACAGTCTAATATTTGCTTATAATTATATATATCTATATCAATGGAATAGATATATATATTTATAGCAGCACACAACAATATAAGTAACAATACACTATTACGGTACTAACTACACTAACACATTCCCATATTCCACCCATAAACTAACTAGACAATTCACACATACAAGTATATTACAATCCCACCCGTCTGTCCTGTACACTGTCCCTACGGGGTATGACAAAGGGTTATAAGGATTTGTTTGCAGAGCAGAAGCATGCTCTACAAAGGAACCAAGGCAGGGAAACAGGGGTTATTCAGGGTTCAGGGGTCTATGGGGGGTGAACCAGGGGAAAGCAGGCACACAGGGAACCAGGGGAGACCAGGGGTAACCAGGGGTAACCAGGGGAGACCAGGGGTAACCAGGGGAGACCAGGGGTGTCTGTAACGGTGGCACTGCAAGGGAGTGCAGGCCACAGACACTATAGATTCAGCACTGCAAGGGTTACTTGCAAGTGAGTGCTGAGGTTTACCAGGGGTACAGCAGGGATCAGGGACACAGCAGGGAGTGGGGGTAATCAGGGGTACTAATAGGGCCACAGGATCAGGGGTACAACAGGGGAATACAATAAGGCAAGGGTTTGGGGGATCAGGGTGTCCAGTAACACGGCAAGGGTAAATCAGGGCCCAGGGTCAAATCACATCAAGGACACAAATATAGGGGTTACAGGACCAGGGGTGATACTTAGGCCTTATCCAGGAGGTCATCATGGAGCTCCTCTCTCCTATGCGTCTCTGAATCTAGTCTGGTTGCAAGAGACCGCACCTCTGGCCGGTTCGGGGTTTTATAGCCAAAAAGCAACCCCCTCCTCCTTCCTCAGGGATGTGACATCATAGTGTCACTGTGACGTATGCCTGCCTACAATCCCCAGAGTCCCCCCCCCCCCTAGTCCCAAAGATGCTGGGAGTAGTAGGATGGAGTTTTAGCCATGGGCAGAGGTGTGGAAAAACAGGTTCTCAGGTTCTTGATGTCTGGTTAGAAGGTCCCCTCACAAACGGTGCCAAAGCGTCTGATTGCTTTGGGCCTGAACAAAAGGGGACTAGATGCTAATCAGCTGTTATCCTACAGGCTATAACAACTCTGTAGATAACAGTTGGAATTGCATATATGCATATATATATCCACAGATGCTTGGGGGCTCATCTATAAACACATACAAAACCGGGGGTATGAATGGGCAGCAATAAGCCCACATACATACTGTCATGCTGACATAAGTGTATATACATAGACACGTGTGCAAATACATACACATATATCTATATATACACACACCCTCGCATATATCTGGGGCATACAGGGGACATATATAAGAGGGCACATATATATACTAATATAAGGGGGCACAGCTTCCAGGGACCACATATTTCCCACAGGGGCCACCATGAGCCCCTGGGGATCACCATGGGCAGACGTGCGCAGATGCTGGGCACATCTGCGCACATCACCCCATGATGCGGTGGTTAATGTATGCATATATATACCATACATGCCCGCACGTGTTTGCAGGCATGCATGGATATATATGCATACGTCTCAACCGCTCCTCAACAATCCCCCTGTTGTCGGAATATAATACGACAATATAATGGGGGAACGGGTTGAGATATGTTTGCCCCCCTTCAACCCCATCTTTGGTGGAAGTTCAGGAAGAACTGTAGTGCACACTGATCTTTAGGTACTTAGACATCCCCAATCCAGCTTCCTCCGACCTGCCCGTCTGTCTTCTTCTTGACATCTTTAGGATACCACACACCCACAGTCTCTTGGTTAACTGGTCTTTCTTTAACAGTCTTAGTGTCGGCCACCCCCACTTTGGAGTGACCACACCCCCACAGTCTCTCCCCCAATTCTGGAGTGGGTTCACCCTTACAGTCTTTAACTGGCCTTTCTTTAACAGTCTCTTGGTGTCGGCCACCCCCACTTTGGAGTGGCCACACCCCCACTGTCTCTCGGTAGTTCTGCCGATCTTCAGGTATGGCCCGCCTCCAAGGCATCTGGAGCGGGTTCACCCTCACAGTCTCAGTCCCAACTTTCTTCTATCCACTTGATGGGTGCGGTTCTCCCGTGGACAGATTAATAGGTCTTTACAAGGTAGGTCAGACTCTCAAGCGGCGATGTCACAGTACCTAAATTCTACTGCGGAGAACACCTCCGCCACACTACACCTCCAGCCCTTCCCTTAAGAACCTCACCGTTCCAGGGTTCAAGGTGGCAAATGAATGATGCCTGTCCCTATCGTGACCTAACCTTATCCCCATTCACACAAAACACATGTCACATCCCTCCCAACACCACCAAATTCCATTAAATGTGTGTACCCATAGAGACTCATGCAACCTGGCATATCTCTACACCTCCAAAGACACAGGTAGGTCGCAGACCCCTGTGTCAATGGGAAACGACTATAGGATGCAAATGTGTACAGCCAAATTATAACTCACCGCAATGCGTTGGGCGAGTTTCTATAGGCTGTCACACATTTGTACCTAGAGTGTCTATGGGTACACAATCAACCAACAAACATAATCAATATATATACAATACAATGTGCTATGGGGTTTCAGGGTAGTACATGTTATACGTTCCGAACCCTCATAGGAAACAAAGTGTCCATAAAATATTTGGCTACAGGACAAAGTTAGAGTTATGTCCTGAGCCTCCTCCTCTGGATAGTTCTGTAAAGTTCTGTCTGGTTCTGGTGTATTTGGTCAGTAAGTCCCTTGACCCTCCGATTACGATGACCAGAACCAGAAGAAGTTTCACTGGGTGAAACAATTGAATAAGTTCTTCCACCCGAACGTCTCCCAAGTCTTCCTCCAGAGCCTAAATAATGCTCCCGCTGGATTGTGGCAGTCTTCTATAACACCTCTAGGCAGAGGTCGCTTTGTTGCCAAAATCCAGTGGGATCCTCTGGAGCTTTCACAACAGTGTCAGGGGGAATAGCTGGTCTCTTCTGTGGCATCTCCTGAGTTTTTCTTCCGCTCCATATAAAATCACACCTATGGCAGAAGAAAATACCAGGCGCTCCCAGGGGAATTTCTCCCCTAACAGTGCAATTAATGTGAAAATTTCCAGCACCAATACCTTTGACCCATGGGTAGAGAAAGGTATTGAGCTGCCCTTTATCTCACAGGACCCCTCGTTATCCCAACACTGGTGTCTGAACACCCTACCTTCAGAGGATTGCATCCTCTGCTGCACATCCCTCTGCACCAACAGATAAGGATGGCCACCCTACTAGGTTGGGATAACTGGAGTTCTGTGGACAAAGCACCATCTTGTTATTGATGGCACCGTATCCCCGTCCGCTCGTGTGTACCCAGGCCGATTTCCCCCTGTGATCCCATCTTGTGGAGGCCCGCAGAACCAATGGCATAGGCATGCCCTGGCTCCCCAGGCCCCCACAACACAAGAACACAGTCCACATTCTGCTGCCAAACACTCTGCGTCCAATCCCTATCAGAGCTGTGCTACCTGACCGGACTAGAATTAAGTGCACAGCACAACATTACACCAATGTTGTCTGTACGCCCCAGTCCCCAGCGCAACACAGTCCTACCGAAAACCTTGAGCAAAACAGTGTTATCTGTATCGATCTGAGACCCTGGCTGCCCAGAATAATATCACATCATCCTTTGTGTAGGATTTCCCGTGTGAAATTATCTGCTCGCAAGCCTATACGTCCTTGATCCACAGTATAACACTGTTCCACTGCACGGGGACACAGAATGAAACAGACAGCAGATGGGACTTACACCACTACATAAATCAGCATGGTAGAACACATCCGCAGACAAGGACTACCACCATCAACATCAAGAAAAACTTACAAACAGATAACAAAAACACACAACATGGACATACACAGGGAACAAACGGTGTAACAAATAGTACAGGGGTGTCAAGTGTTGCCTAGCCTAGCCTGGCCACTCTGACCCCTCAGCAGCTGGTGATGCTGCCGAGAGGTAACCCCGTTATGGCCAGGCTGACTAGACCCCACTGCACAATTTGTTACCTGGCTGATACTGTTGGACACATTGCAATTACTTGCACAAGGGCAATTCCTTGCAATGTGTCCTTTGTTCCCACACCTGAAACACGTGACTTGGTTTCCTGTCCTGTGTGTTATGATCCTATCTGTTTTGCAGTGTCTCGCTATGTGACCTAGGCCACCACATGCAAAACATCTGATGTTTGCTCTGCATGGCCCAGCTCCATCTACACTGCATCCGTGCTCCCTTCTCCTGAATTGTTCCATCCTCAGGGACGCACTCTTCACCACAGTTCTTTTTCCCAAAGTCAGGGAAAAATCTCTGTTAGTCTGGACCTGCTTGACCTGATGATTTGACCGGTCACAGACTACTCTCCCCCCTTGTGGCCCTGCACAGGGCAACATTTTGGGAGATTCCGACCCTGGCTTTACGGAAAAAGAAAGGGCCGGCACCAACTTGGTGATGACTTGTTGCATGCCAGACATTAGCTGGGACCTTACAGCAACCTGAGCCTTCAATTTGGCTACCGTCACGTCAGTAGAGGCAGTCCGCTCCTTGAAGGCTTTGACTTCAGTATAAGACTGAGTCAACTTAGCCTCAATTTCCTCCTTCTGCCTCTGCAGCTCTACTAACTGTGACTCTATCCTAGCCACCTGCGCATCTCGGTCAACAGTAGACTGCACATTCTCTGCCAGCTGCGCCTGCAATGTCGAAACCTGGTCCGAATTACTGGCACAGCACTGGCAGTGAATGGCCGGAGGAATTGTCTCCGTTGACCGAGACACCAGCGCAACTTCCTTTGGCTTACAGATGCTAGCCTCAAACGTATGAACGAGTTTGGCTAGCATCCGAAGCCGTTTGGTGGCCTTGTTCAAAACCGTCCGTTTGTTAACACAAAGCTTGTCGTAACTACAAGCCTGTGCTAACAAATCGGACCACAGCATTTCTGCTGACTTGTATGTAGTGGGGAGGATGGGGTTAAATGTGCTGTGTCTGCTCAAGTGTTGCAGTGTGGGGAAGTCCATACTCACCGTTTGATGAGTGTCCATCTTCTCCTTGGCGCCGTATTTCTCAGCTGCTTGGAAGAAGTCCATTTTCCCGGATCGCCTCTTCCCGACCAGCCTGACTTGTACGCCGCTCCCCCGAAGATGGATCTCCTTCAGTGATGTGTCTTCTCCCTTGCAATCACTTGAGCGATGCTTGTTGGTGCTGTACTTTTCCGTGTCTTCTTCTCTTACCCCAGCGACGGTGACCGTGTAAAGCAAATACAAAAATATTAATTCACAGAACAATTATAGTTTCTCTGCAAAAGATTTTGTTTTATTTCTGGTACTCTAAGGGAAGTATCGCTTCTCCTGTACGAATTATCGGGTCCTAGACGCTCAGACACTCCGCTGACCGCGTCTCTCCTGCCCGCTAATTCACAGTACTAGCGACCCTCAACCTTAAGACCAAAAATAAGCGCAAAACCCACGCAGTGGGCCTGGCTCGCCAATGTAAGGGGGGAATATTAATCACCAATATTTATGCAAATATCGATAATTAATATTCATAAATGGGAGGAGCCACCTAGTGATAACTCCGCCCATTTATGCCTTTATATAATAATAATAATAATACCTTCGCTATGCTTCACACTGATCAATATGCTAGCTGCATGCGCCTTACTAAACTAACTATCGCCAATAACCACACGCCACACAGATAGTTATAAACCAAACACAGTATTTATTACTAACAATACACTACACAGCCCAATCCCAAATTCCACCCCACACACTATCTATATAATACAATAATACATTTATACACACAAATATCAATAACCTACCCGCCTGACTAATCACTGTCCCTATGGGGTACAAGGAGTTAAACACAAGGGTGGCTCTGCAGGGGATTAATACCTGCAGGCCAAGGGACACAGGGTTATGAGTTATCAGGGCAGTGGTAGCAGGGATAAGGCATTGAAGGGGTTAATGGTCAGGACTCTGCAGGGACAGGGCAATGTAGAGGTTAATGCTCTGCAGGGATTTATTCACACACTATATGTCACAGTCTAATATTTGCTTATAATTATATATATCTATATCAATGGAATAGATATATATATTTATAGCAGCACACAACAATATAAGTAACAATACACTATTACGGTACTAACTACACTAACACATTCCCATATTCCACCCATAAACTAACTAGACAATTCACACATACAAGTATATTACAATCCCACCCGTCTGTCCTGTACACTGTCCCTACGGGGTATGACAAAGGGTTATAAGGATTTGTTTTCAGAGCAGAAGCATGCTCTACAAAGGAACCAAGGCAGGGAAACAGGGGTTATTCAGGGTTCAGGGGTCTATGGGGGGTGAACCAGGGGAGAGCAGGCACACAGGGAACCAGGGGAGACCAGGGGTAACCAGGGGAGACCAGGGGTAACCAGGGGAGACCAGGGGTGTCTGTAACGGTGGCACTGCAAGGGAGTGCAGGCCACAGACACTATAGATTCAGCACTGCAAGGGTTACTTGCAAGTGAGTGCTGAGGTTTACCAGGGGTACAGCAGGGATCAGGGACACAGCAGGGAGTGGGGGTAATCAGGGGTACTAATAGGGCCACAGGATCAGGGGTACAACAGGGGAATACAATAAGGCAAGGGTTTGGGGGATCAGGGTGTCCAGTAACACGGCAAGGGTAAATCAGGGCCCAGGGTCACATCACATCAAGGACACAAATATAGGGGTTACAGGACCAGGGGTGATACTTAGGCCTTATCCAGGAGGTCATCATGGAGCTCCTCTCTCCTATGCGTCTCTGAATCTAGTCTGGTTGCAAGAGACCGCACCTCTGGCCGGTTCGGGGTTTTATAGCCAAAAAGCAACCCCCTCCTCCTTCCTCAGGGATGTGACATCATAGTGTCACTGTGACGTATGCCTGCCTACAATCCCCAGAGTCCCCCCCCTCCCTAGTCCCAAAGATGCTGGGAGTAGTAGGATGGAGTTTTAGCCATGGGCAGAGGTGTGGAAAAACAGGTTCTCAGGTTCTTGATGTCTGGTTAGAAGGTCCCCTCACAAACGGTGCCAAAGCGTCTGATTGCTTTGGGCCTGAACAAAAGGGGACTAGATGCTAATCAGCTGTTATCCTACAGGCTATAACAACTCTGTAGATAACAGTTGGAATTGCATATATGCATATATATATCCACAGATGCTTGGGGGCTCATCTATAAACACATACAAAACCGGGGGTATGAATGGGCAGCAATAAGCCCACATACATACTGTCATGCTGACATAAGTGTATATACATAGACACGTGTGCAAATACATACACACATATCTATATATACACACACCCTCGCATATATCTGGGGCATACAGGGGACATATATAAGAGGGCACATATATATACTAATATAAGGGGGCACAGCTTCCAGGGACCACATATTTCCCACAGGGGCCACCATGAGCCCCTGGGGATCACCATGGGCAGACGTGCGCAGATGCTAGGCACATCTGGGCACATCACCCCATGATGCGGTGGTTAATGTATGCATATATATACCATACATGCCCGCACGTGTTTGCAGGCATGCATGGATATATATGCATACGTCTCAACCGCTCCTCAACACACACAAATGGTACTATGTGAAGAAGCAATGGCTTGTGCTCAAAAAGTGGTCTAACAATTATGCCGTAACAAGGCTAGATAGCTGCCTGTGTTTATATACACACGGTAGTATTGGAAGAAGCAGTGGCTTGTTATGAACAAGTGAACACGTATAAAAATTCCCTCTTTTTTGTGGAGCAGCAGCAGTACAGTGTTAATATGGAACCTCACGTCCAAGGCAAGAGATGTGCAGCTGTGTAGAGGTAATAGCAATGCAGTAAAGAACCTGACAGACAAGACAGGAGATGTGTGGCTGTGTAGAGATAGTAATAGTGGCAAAGCTGTAGATATGCGGCTGTGTAGAGATAGTGTTAGTGGCAATAGTGAGAGCAGTATAGAACATGATGGACAAGCAGACAACAGGAGTGGCATTATTGGGCTGGCAATAAATAGCCACTGTCAGCAAAGAGGATCACTGCAAAGGATTAATTTAATTTTACAGACTCAAATGTTGTGATTTCTTTTTAAAGCACTTATTTCTTTGTCCATTATTTATACCTAATGGCAATGAATGAAATCAAATGGTTAACTAACTAGCAAACTTGGTGAGGTTACCAGGGTGATTGATTGTTCCTGTCCCATGGTTAGTTAGAGAGTGTTATCTGAGCCAAGCAAGAAACATGACCTACATGTGAGCTCCTGCAAAGTAGGCCTGGAGAGCAGCTTCATCCAGGAAACACTACTCCTGAGATGCTCAAGCTGTGTACACAACATATCCTGGTAATACAACAATTGTGCATCCCTTTCAGCATCAGGAAAACATCCATCATGTTGCTTAGCAAGAGTCTAAAAGCATGGCTATCCAGTAATCATCAGATTGCTTGATGCCAACAATATACTTGTCAGCACGTAAGCAACCAAGCATGTAGTTAAGCATGCACACCAGCGTGCCTGAGGACCCAGTTCTTTCAGGCTCCACCCCCACTCTGATGATTGGTCATAGCCAGTGTTGTCAATATCACCAGCCTTGTCCTCCTGCACCACCAATTCCTCCTCTGGTGGCAGTTCTTCATCATCATCCTCCATGGAACTTCATCCAGGCAGGTTGCCAACATGTACAGGATGGCCAGCAAAATGTGGATGCTGTTCTTCTTCCACCATACCTTGTTACATCACCATGAGTGTTTCCTCTAATATAAATATCAGGGGGATGACATGGTTGATACTGCTGGTGTCCCTACTGACAAATCCTGTGGTCTCTTTGAAGGGCCTAAGTGAGCGACACACATCTTTGATGAGCTGCCACTGCCTGACCTCGAAACAACACATGCCACCTGCTGAGGTGGTGTGGTGCATGATGAAAACTCAACTTTATGCTGCTCGTACAGACACTCTAGCATATGCAAGCTGGAATTCCAGTGAGTCGGAATATCAAGGATCAAGCAGTGGAGTGGCAGACCTTTCTGTCACTGCATGTCCAGGAGGGAGCCACATAAGAATGGCTGAAATACAAGAACAGTCTCCTGCACATAGCCAGCACTAATAATGAGCGAAGAATTGGAAAATTTGATTTGGCTGCTTCGCAGAATTTTGCAAAAAATTTTGCTTTGTGATGAATTTTTAATTAGATGCTCGTGCATGCACCCAGCTTATCACAAGGATATTCTTTACCTTGCTACACTCCACAGTGTCGATGCACGTGCCCATCTTCTCCTCAGTGTTGGTACTTCTTCTGAAGGATGGGGTTGTGATACTATCCTATGGTATGAAGGAGCACGCCACGGCGGGTGGCTCTGCTCCATTTCTATACCAAAAAGCTTCTGCTCACCTGTAGTGGCTTGTGAAATCACTTTCTAAACTACAAGTGCCTAGGAGGATCAAAAAACATCCAACACGTTTCGGATAGACCACTATCCTTCCCTGACGAAGGCTTAACTGGCAGGTAGGTCAAATGGTTAGTTACAGCTCCACTCCCAGGATCCAGATCAGTCCCGTAAACAATGTGAACATGAAAGGAAAGAAGAAAATATTCAGAGCGCTGCTAAGCCAGAGGAGGGATTAAATGTGCAGAACAAGAAAAATAGAAATATGTATACATGCACACATAAGAGAAAATACATACTAGTAATATCCCATTACATTGAATCAAAATTTGAAGACACTGTCTAAAATGTAAATAAAAACATAATGCATTGATTTTTTCAAATCTTTCATACCCAATAGATCATAGAATACATATCAGTGAGACATGTGATAAATTTCTACCTGGCCATATGTAGTAATATCTTGAAAAAGTTATGGAAGATGTTGTCTGGTCAATCAGGCTCTATGCTAGCTCTGAAGCACAGATGCCATTCTGTGCTCAGCCACTGATGTGATAGGATGTCGATTAGATACACAAGTCAGACATTTTAGGGATTGGGGTGCTGAGGAAGAGGTGACATCAGAAGAGGAAGGTAATAGCACTGGTGGCAAAAAAGAGTAGAGATGAGAGAATCTCATATTTTGAAATTCGTTCACGCTTTGTTTACTGGTAAAATGTGAATTGTGTTATGGATTCCGTTACCACGGACCATAACGCAATTCTATGATGGAATGCATAACGGAATGCCTTTAGTGGCATTCCGTTATTCATTCCGTCATAATAGAAGTCTATGGGCTGCATAACGGATCAGTCCCGTTTTCGTTATGCAGGGGAGTCCACTTGTGTGCAAGATGAACTCCAACCTGGCTAAGTTGCTGGCAGTGCAGTTGGTGCCATAATACTGAGTTCCACTGCCAGGGAACTGATGGTGTGTGCTTAGTCTTCATGGAAGATACCTTGCTGCCATTATTTCTCAAAAAAGCCATCCCTGCTTCGTACTCTCACGTGTGAATAGATGGGGGGGGGGGGGGGGGGAGATATCCAGAGCAGTCCTATTCTTTAAATAAACTTATTAAAATTAAAATTAAACAGTGCAAGGAGGAAGGCGGCATCACATCTCACACAAGTTTGGACAAGACCATGTCTACCATTGTGAGCACCCCATCTTCTTTTAACAACAGTCTGTAAACATCTGGGAAGTAAGGAGACCAACTGGAGTTTAGGGAGAGGAATGTTGTTCCATTTTTGTCTGATATATTATTCTAGCTGCTTAAGAGTCCAGTCTTCTTTGCCAGATTTTTCATTTTATTATGCACCACATGTTTTCTAATGGTGAAAGGTCTGAACTGCAGGCAGGCCAGTTCAGTACCCAGACTCTACCTCTGCAAAGCCATGGTGTTATGATGGATGCAGTATGTCGTTTAGCATTGTCTTTCTGAAATATGCAAGGCCTTCCCTGAAAAAGATGTCTGGATGGGAGCATATGATGTTCTAAAACCTCTATATACTGTTCAGCATTGATAGTGCCTTTCCAGATGTGTAATCTGCCCACGCCATAGGAACTATTGCAACTGCATGTAATCAGAGATGCAGGTTTTTGAACTGTGCATTGATAACAAACTGGATAGTCCTTCTAGTCCTAAGTCTGCAGGACACAGTGTCTATGGTTTCCAAAAAGAATTCACCACAGAACAGTTTTTCATTTTGCCTCCGTCCATTTTAAATGAGGTCTGGCGCAGATAAGACATTGGCATTTCTGAATCATGTTTACATATGGCTTTGCATGATATGCTTTAACTTGCATTTGTGACCATTATTTCTGGAAGTGTTCTTGAGCCCATGCATTGATTTCCAGTACAGAATCATTCTTGTTTTTAATGCAGTACCGCCTTAGGGCCCATAGATCACAAACATCCAGTGTTGATCATCAGCTTCGAAGATATGCAGTCTTCGCAATTTTACATTGAAAACCATTTTTCTGAAATTGTTTCAAAATTTTTAGATATATTTTTGGAGATTGGTGAGTCCTGTGACTTAATAGCAAATTGCTTCTCCAGCTTTTTTTTAAAATCAATACTACTTATTTTTCCAGCCTTTTGTTGATCCTGTCTCAACTTTTTGGAGATGTGTTGCTGCCATTAAGTTCTACCTTAGTTAATTTCATTCATGAAATAGCAAAATGTCTCAATTTAAACATCTGATATATGTTCTATGATCTATTGTGAATAAAATATGGGTCTATGAGATTTTTTGGGAATTGAGTGAGACTTTAGGTGAGAAGGGTCTTTAAAGTGGGAATGTAAAAAGGGCTGCCTCAACATTTTTCTGATTCCCACTCTAAAAATGTCAGGGCATAGAGTGGGACACACTTATTTGGGACATTACACTCTAAAGACCCTTCTCACTCAAAGTTAATTCTTTTTTAACAAGAGAAATCCTGGATAGAATCACTAATTTAGTGAATTGCAAATCTTTTTCGATATTTAAACTGAACGCTTTGCATCTAGAGGGTTTAAATTAATCTATTGAACATATCAGACATTGAAATTCCTGTTAATGTGCCGATGAATCCACTGTATTTTACATAAATTCAATTTAATCGAATATTACTAGTATACATTTTATCTTATGTGAGTATATATATTATCTGCTATTTTATATATTACATCTTTTTTCATTGCAGATCCGTGTATCCTAATGAAATATTTTGACTGCTAGGTTCAGATCTCTATCATAGTTTAAATTTAATTATGTCATTTCCTATAGGTTGGTACTAAATATGGATTCAGCTGCTGTGATTTCATGTTGTTTATCCCTCCTTCCTCCTTGCACTGTTTAATTTTAATTTTAATTAATTTAAGTTTATTTACAGAATAGGACTGCTCTGGATATCTCCCCCCCCCCCCCCCATCTATTCACACGTGAGAGTACGAAGCAGGGATGGCTTTTTTTGAGAAATAATGGCAGCAAGGTATCTTCCATGAAGACTAAGCACACACCATCAGTTCCCTGGCAGTGGAACTCAGTATTATGGCAGCAACTGCACTGCCAGCAACTTAGCCAGGTTGGAGTTCATCTTGCACACAAGTGGACTCCCCTGCATAACGAAAACGGGACTGATCCGTTATGCAGCCCATAGACTTCTATTATGTCGGAATGAATAACGGAATGCCACTAAAGGCATTCCGTTATGCCTTCCATCATAGAATTGCGTTATGGTCCGTGGTAATGGAATCCATAACTCAATTCACATTTTACCAGTAAACGAAGCGTGAACGAATTTCAAAATATGAGATTCTCTCATCTCTACTCTTTTTTGCCACCAGTGCTATTACCTTCCTCTTCTGATGTCACCTCTTCCTCAGCACCCCAATCCCTAAAATGTCTGACTTGTGTATCTAATCGACATCCTATCACATCAGTGGCTGAGCACAGAATGGCATCTGTGCTTCAGAGCTAGCATAGAGCCTGATTGACCAGACAACATCCTCCATAACTTTTTCAAGATATTACTACATATGGCCAGGTAGAAATTTCTGTAACCAGACCCATGATGATCAGCTAATTGCTGCTGAGGCTATCTTCATTAGACAACCCATTTTAGTGTTGATTATTTTTTTCAAAATGAAGGAGAATTCTAAACATTAAAGGATAACTGTCATATTTTTTTTATTTGCTAGTTTATTAGAGCTAGGCATGTATGCCTGAAGACAGAGGGGCGGGTCCTTCACACTGCAGGCCTGCATTAGGCTTCAGAGTGAGGAGGCGTGTCTCTCAGTAATCCAATCTGATTGGCTGGCAGGAAGCTGCTGGCTACAGCAAGTTTGTATGTGACCTGAGGGAATGCAGTTTAGGCATCAGAGAACTGGCAGAGGAGCCATCTTGAGAAGATCCTCATAATGTAGGATTCAAAACAGCCGTAACTAAGGGGAAAACTCAAGGAAAACAGTGGTAAGTGAAGAAACTAAAGATTGCTTTATGCATAATGCTGCTGCAGCAGTAACATACGCTAAAATATATATTTTTTTTTTATGAAAATATCACAGTTATCCTTTAAAGCAGGGAAAAGGGAAATACAAGCTGCTTAAAGGTGAGGAAAATAATACTTTCCCCGCGACAGCATACATTACGAAAGTTTATGTAATTACATGTATTGCTGATTCATGCAAAAACAATTATAATGATAGGCAACTTTAAGACCTGGAAGGTGAAAATTACAGGATGAATGCAATTAAATATATTTTCTCAAAAATCTGGATACTTGCCCATAACCTCTAACCAGCTCAATTTCTCCAAATAAAAATATGTTTCAGTCTGTAAAACAAAGTTCCTAACTCTGTGCCACAAATTTCCAAGGAAGTTAGTTTCAAAGCGGTGTCAAGTGGCTTCAGTGCTTATAAGACTGCTGGTCATATAGCTCATGAATCTGCACCAATGTAATTTTTATGTGTCAATAGAAATAAAATCTCTATTATTTATGTAATGTATATTGTGATTATTATTTGACTCTCTATGGATATAATAAACTTCTACAATAAATAAATCCCCCAGTGTTTTTGTTTTTTGGCAATTACCTATCTATGTTAGGGTCCATTCACATGCATCCATTTAGCATAATACTTACCACAGATTCACAAAACATGGACACTGGCCATTTGTATCCCACATCACAGTGCAGCTGGGCTACAGAAACGTTTGTAGCCTCATTTACATATGTATAAAATCTTTTTTTGACACAATAAAAGCACAGAGAGCTATGGGGAATGGATATTGCAGATGTGCTCAAGGCGATCTAGCAGCCCATGTCCTCAGCTCTATACACAAAATCCAGGTGACAGGTTCCCTTTAAGGTCAAAATAATGAAGTTCTGGTCTAATATACAGGTAGAAACCATAAAGATAGTTTAGTAAGGAGCAATTTAGTAAATTTACTAATGCACATTTATGCATTACTGTATTTTTCGCCCTATAAGATGCACTTTTTCCCCCCCAAAAGTGGGGGAAAAATAGCAGTGCGTCTTATGGGGCGAATGCTGCTGATTTTGCCGTATTTTCAATGATACACCCGCCGCGATGCCGCACGGCGGGTGTATCAGCTGTGAGGGAGGAGGGGCTGGGGGCCCGCATCTGCATTTATAATGACAGCGGGGCCCGTGCAGTGACTGTATTCTACTACACGGGCTCCGCTCACTGTATAATCGTATCTGTATTCTGTAATAGTTAATTGTGTATATAATGTAATTGCATAATCAGCGCTACTTACAACTACAAGCGCTCGGTAGGTAGCAGAGAGGAGGGAGGAGGCAGGCCGGGAGGACGGGCGACGCGTCATTCACTACGTCACGCGCCTGCGCCGCCCACTTTATGAATGAAGCAGGCGGCGTGGGCGCATGACGTAGTGACTCACGCTGCCAGCGCCCGTCCTCCAGGCCTGCCTCCTCCCTCCTCTCTGCTACCTACCGAGCGCTTGTAGTTGTAAGTAGCGCTGATTATGCGATAACATTATATACACAATTAACTATTACAGATTACAGATACGATTATACAGTGAGCGGGGCCCATGTAGTAGAATACAGTCACTGCACGGGCCCCGCTGTCATTATAAAAGCAGATGCGACCCCCACCCCTTGTATTGAGGGTAATTCACTACAGGGACACTGTTATGGAGGGGATCTGTGGATGACACATAGCATAAGATGCTATATATGTGTCATCCACAGATCCCCCCCATAACAGTGTCATACACAGATCCCCATAACAGTGCCATCCAGAGACCCCAATAAGAGCCACCCACAGATCCCCCATAAGTGTCACCCACAGATCCCCCATAAGTGTCACCCACAGATCCCCCATAAGTGTCACCCACAGATCCCCCATAACAGTGCGTCACCCACAGATCCCCCATAACAGTGCGTCACCCACAGATCCCCCATAACAGTGCGTCACCCACAGATCCCCCATAACAGTTCGCCATCCACAGACCACAATTAGTTCAAAACCCACCAAAAGCACACCTATTGGTTCAAAATATTTTTTTTCTTATTTTCCTCCTCAAAAACCTAGGTGCGTCTTATGGGTCGGTGCGTCTTATAGGGCGAAAAATACGGTAATTCCCCAGATCAAAAAGCGGGACATTTAAGAATCAAAGAGGGACAGAGGGACTTGCGTCAAAAAGAGGGACTGTCCCTCCAAAAGAGGAACACTTGCTATCAATATAATATGGCATATACGCAGAGTAGCTTAATTAATCTTTTTTATGAAACACTGTAGTAAATATATTCAATATACAGTATACCCTGCACACATGAAGCATATGAGTTATAATAGGAACTTACATATAGTTAGTGCACAATATAGACACTAAAAGTCCAGATGTTGGACAAGAAGCAAACTGAATTTAATTTACCATGCAATGTCTGTCTTTAAAACACTAGGAAAACTGAGGCCTGCATTAGCTCAGCCTGTCTTGTTTCTGGCTTTCCATACTCATTATGGGTTTGCGGTGGGATGGTAAAAATATAATAACTCTACCCTTGTAAATCTTTTGGCTTCAGTTTGAGTGGAGTGACTGCATGCCAAAATGCAGCAGGAGGTGATATGCTTCTAAGGAGTCTTTAGATTTTAGACTGTTGAAATTAGTGCTACACTACTTTATTATAACTAGAGATGAGCGAATCGCTCAAATTCGATTTGGGTTCGATTCGGACAAAAAAAGTCAACTGACTCGATTCGGATCTAAATTGATTGAACCTAAATGGAAAGTGTTCCAGCAGGTCCGAAAGTTTGAGTACAACACTGTGAGATCTCCTAGGGCTTGTTTTTTTTTTCTTCCCTCAAGTCTCTCACTTTTTTCTCTACCTTTTTTGTTTTGTTTTGACTGTTTTGTTTCTCCCTTTCCCACCCCCAAAATTTGTCTGAATCAAAACACCAAAATTCTGATTAATTTGCAACTTGCATTTTTATAAGAATTCTGGTTGAATTATTTAGAATCGATCCGCTGATCTCTAATTATTACAGTGCTTTGTTGTTATTAAGTGTTCTTGCATGGCAAGACCACTTACTGTTATCTCACATATATATTCTTATTATTATTATAGCCAAATTTAACACCCTAACGCCTCCCACAGTTTTTACACTACATAGACAGTAATATACCGAAACATGCGTAATATACCGAAACGGCTAAGCCATAGTCCTGATAGTTTTCACAATATGACCATTTGTTTGCAACTCATGCCGCCCATTGACATTCATTGAAACTCCACTCTAGCCACCTCAAATTTGAAGGGCAATTTCTAACTGGCGACTGTGCCTTCATTTTAATATTTCAGAGACATACTATTCATCAAAATGTAGGTCTGGATCTTGTGATTCTCACAATATAAAGCTCTTCACTGTAGGATATATTTACAGTTTGAAGATGGCAACCACCAGTGAAGTGAGCAAGTTGGAACAGTTTGTTTTTAACCGCTCTTCTTTGCCCTTGCTGTAGAGTGAGTTGCCATAGGAACACAGGTTTGTGAGCAGCCATCAGAGTGACAAAAGCTAGAGTGTGAGCTGAAAAATCTGGACATGATTTCTAAACTGCCACCACTCCCTTATTTTCAAGCCCACCTACACAAATCGGCGCGTAATGTTTTTATAAATGTATGTTTTAATGTAACTGTGAAGCACTTTGGGCAACAACATTGTAACGGTCGCGTACACACACACACACCGGGGGGAGAGAAGTGACCACTGCGCTCCACCCTTACCCTAGATAACCTATAAAGAAACACTGAGAACTATTAAGCTAAAAAGTATTTATTTTATTGAGCATATAATTAAAAACATATACAAAGAGATGACGAACAAGTGCAAAAAGTGCAGTACAATCCTGGGAGAGTTTATCCAGTATAGCAGAGTAATAAGGTAAATGACCAAAGGTATAGGTGCCTATATATAGAGAAACTCCTATACAAAAAATACACTTGAAGAGAGTGTCCACAATGCAAATAGATACATTAAATATAAAAGTGCAAGTGCATGTTGTCTATGATAAGTAGAGGGCAAAAAATGTAAATCAACCCTCAGATGTGGCTCTTTCCAAATGTATAGTTGTATCTACACAGCTAAATATAATAAACAGTAAAGTGCATGTGCAAGCTGTGGGAGATAATAAATAGATGACATGACCAGAAATGGTTCAGAAAAGCAAAAGACCGCAGAGAAAATAGTCAGACATGCGGTCCAAACAAAACGAAGTCACATACCGTATATGAGAGTAAGAAGTCCACAGGAAGACTGCACACCCCGACGCGCGTTTCGATTTGAAACCTTCCTCTGGGGGTACAGACTTCCCACTGGAGAGCTGGTATTTGAATACCCATGCCGCCAATCCAAGACCTTTTAGGAAATCATGTGATATCCGGGAGACTAATTGGTCAGAAACACAGGTGAACTGCGCAGAGGCCAATTGCGCTAGTGCAGCTGCGCCCTTTGACCAAAGGACCTTCCATGCTTACCCTGCCTACTTGCCTCGCGAGTCCTAAAGACAGGGGACAACTGGATGGCAATCCCTAGCTTGGACTAAGTGCAGAGATGACAAACAGACAAACAACAGAACATGAACGGACCGAGTCAATACCAGGAAAGCTACAAAGTACAAATGGAGCAAGCAGAGAATTGTCAGGAGAAGCCGGGGTCATAAATACCAGGAGAGTCGTGTAGTACCAAAGGAGTCAGCAGAGGATCGTCAGGAGGAGGTCGGGGTCAGAATACCAGGAGAGCAGCAAAGTACACAAGGAGCAGGCAGAGGATCGTCAGGAACTCAGCAGGAGGTAAGTACACCAGGAAAGACAAAACCACAGGTGGAACCTAAATTAACAGGCAACCTGTGGCCAGCAGGCTGCCTGTATTTATAGTGGGGAGTGAGGGTCATGTGACGTGGCCAGCGTCACATGACCGACAGACCAACCAGTCGAGCACCGAGTGATCAGCTCGGCGCTCAAGGCAGACTTAGGAGCAGGGAGTCACCCAGCTAGTAAAGCCGCCCTGGGAACGAGGTCAAACACAGATCCTCGCTCCCGAATCTAAGCAGCAGGTCTGCGGCTAATGGGGGACCGAGTGCACCTTCGGAACCCCGTTACAAACATTGCAATTAAATGTGCTATATAAATAAATAAAAGTTGAAATGCATTTCCCACTCTATCAAGCTTGCCATGTGCACTTTTTAAATTTGATCAGTCAATTGGTTAGTGTAATGTTTACTATCTTTACTCACTCCAAACACTCCACATAGTTACTCTGCCCACTCCATAAAGTTACTCTGCCCAGTCCAACCTTTCCACAGTTACTCCAGCCACCCCAACCACACAACAGTTACTCAAACCACTCCGCCCACTCCAGTTGTAGACTACTGGTGGAGGCAAGAACACATTTTCCCAGAAATTTTAGCTTTTCTAGTATTTATATTGCTATTAGTTATGGATGTGAAAATTCTCAGCAGGTTGTTTAGGCCCATCATTGGGAGGAAAAATGAAAGAAAATGGATTACAAAGTGCAAATAAAATTATCTGATATAAACAACAATGACCCTTTTGGCTTCCCTCTGTATGCTCTTTTGGTTCCGTAATGTTTGTAAGCTTTCTCATCTTCTTAAAGTGTATCTAAGTGTTTGAAGAACTTTATTAAAAACTATTCTAAATTCCATAAAATAATTTTTTAAATATATCATATTTTTCACTTTATAACACACACCAGATTATAAAACACACCTAGGTTTTAGAGGAGGAAAATCAGGAAAAATTGTTTTCATCAGACTTCAGATCAGACTACCAATCTACATTAGACCTCATTGAGACCCCCATATAAGACCTCAGATCAGACCCCCATATCAGACCTCAGCTCAGACCCCATATCAGACCACAATTAGACCCCCATATCAGACCTCAGAACAGACCCCAATATTAGACTCCCATATCACACCTCAGATCAGACTCCATATCAGACCCCAATATCAGACCTCATATCAGACCCCCATATCAGACCTCAGATCAGACCCCCATATCAGATCTCAAATCAGACCCCCATATCAGATCTCAAATCAGACCCCAATGTCAGACCTCAGAATAGACCAAAAATAAATAAACTAACCTCTTCAGATGGCACTGCCACTCTGCACATCCACCCTCTCTTCCTGCACTCACCAATCCCTGGTCTTCTCCAATCCCGTGTGGCACTGTGACCTGACGTTGCACAGCGTCAGGTCATAGTGCGCGCACTACATCCTGATGCTGTACGCTGTCAGGGCAGTGCAGGGAAGGCCCTGAGAAGACCAGGAATTGGTGAGTACAGCCAGGATGAGCAGCACTACACTCACCGCACCCCATAATGGAAGCTCAAACTAGTATGCTTTTTATAAGATGCCCTGCCACACACCCCCTCCTTTTGAGGGAAAAAAGTGCGTATTACAAAGCAAAAAATACGGTACTTTATTGTTTTATTTACAAAATAGGCAGCCAAAGTTCAGTAACCTATAGAACTATGGAATCTGTGTACTCATATACCTCTTAAGCAAGTCTATGCAAATCCAGCTTGAGTTGAGTTAACACACAAACATGGTGGTTTATCACATCTAGTTAATGCGTTATGACTGTTAACTCTGCTGCATCTGTATACTCATATACACATCACACATTACACATACACATTACACTGTGGGACCGAAGTGATTGCTGTACTGACAGGAGTACACATCAATGCTACTTCCTGTGCCAGCTGTGCTCTGCCAAAGTCTGGTATAGCACATCCAATGTCCTATGATTGGTTTTAGTGGAGCATGCACAGGTAGGAGAAGCGATGTGCTATGCAGAGCTCCTGCCTATGCCAGCTTGCTTCCCTAAAACCTCTGTATAGCAGACTGGTGCAGAAGATTCTGCTCCGACGTACTGTCAAGGCTTTAGCGGAGCGGGCACAGGCAGGAGCTCTACATAGCACCTGCCTACTCCTGCCTGTGCCTTTTCTGCTAAAGCCTGGCATAGTACATTGGTTGTGTTGTGCAAGGCTTTAGGAGAGCAGAGCTGACACAGGAAGGAGCAGAAATGTGTGCACCTGCCAGTACGTCACTCACTGCCAACTACAGTAAAATCTGTACACCCCGTACATCAAGAACAGCGGTGTACGAGTGTACAGATTCCAAACGCTATAGCCACAAGAATAGGCTAAAAGAGGTAAAAAATAGTTTTTCACTTATAGGGAACATTTTGAGCAGGAATTCAGAACAGCCTTTCTGTAGAGTATGATCCTGTACTACAATATACAGGGAGTGCAGAATTATTAGGCAAGTTGTATTTTTGAGGATTAATTTTATTATTGAACAACAACCATGTTCTCAATGAACCCAAAAAACTCATTAATATCAAAGCTGAATATTTTTGGAAGTAGTTTTTAGTTTGTTTTTAGTTTTAGCTATTTTAGGGGGATATCTGTGTGTGCAGGTGACTATTACTGTGCATAATTATTAGGCAACTTAACAAAAAACAAATATATACCCATTTCAATTATTTATTTTTACCAGTGAAACCAATATAACATCTCAACATTCACAAATATACATTTCTGACATTCAAAAACAAAACAAAAACAAATCAGTGACCAATATAGCCACCTTTCTTTGCAAGGACACTCAAAAGCCTGCCATCCATGGATTCTGTCAGTGTTTTGATCTGTTCACCATCAACATTGCGTGCAGCAGCAACCACAGCCTCCCAGACACTGTTCAGAGAGGTGTACTGTTTTCCCTCCTTGTAAATCTCACATTTGATGATGGACCACAGGTTCTCAATGGGGTTCAGATCAGGTGAACAAGGAGGCCATGTCATTAGATTTTCTTCTTTTATACCCTTTCTTGCCAGCCACGCTGTGGAGTACTAGGACGCGTGTGATGGAGCATTGTCCTGCATGAAAATCATGTTTTTCTTGAAGGATGCAGACTTCTTCCTGTACCACTGCTTGAAGAAGGTGTCTTCCAGAAACTGTCAGTAGGACTGGGAGTTGAGCTTGACTCCATCCTCAACCCGAAAAGGCCCCACAAGCTCATCTTTGATGATGCCAGCCCAAACCAGTACTCCACCTCCACCTTGCTGGCGTCTGAGTCGGACTGGAGCTCTCTGCCCTTTACCAATCCAGCCACGGGCCCATCCATCTGGCCCATCAAGACTCACTCTCATTTCATCAGTCCATAAAACCTTAGAAAAATCAGTCTTGAGATATTTCTTGGCCCAGTCTTGACGTTTCAGCTTGTGTGTCTTGTTCAGTGGTGGTCGTCTTTCAGCCTTTCTTACCTTGGCCATGTCTCTGAGTATTGCACACCTTGTGCTTTTGGGCACTCCAGTGATGTTGCAGCTCTGAAAAATGGCCAAACTGGTGGCAAGTGGCATCTTGGCAGCTGCACGCTTGACTTTTCTCAGTTCATGGGCAGTTATTTTGCGCCTTGGTTTTTCCACACGCTTCTTGCGACCCTGTTGACTATTTTGAATGAAACATTGATTGTTCGATGATCACGCTTCAGAAGCTTTGCAATTTTAAGAGTGCTGCATCCCTCTGCAAGATATCTCACTATTTTTGACTTTTTTGAGCCTGTCAAGTCCTTCTTTTGACCCATTTTGCCAAAGGAAAGGAAGTTGCCTAATAATTATGTACACCTAATATAGGGTGTTGATGTCATTAGACCACACCCCTTCTCATTACAGAGATGCACATCCCCTAATATGCTTAATTGGTAGTAGGCTTTCGAGCCTATACAGCTTGGAGTAAGACAACATGCATAAAGAGGATGATGTGGTCAAAATACTCATTTGCCTAATAATTCTGCACGCAGTGTACATTATAAACTCTCACCACTGGCCTCATCACTAGGGGTGATTGAAGAGACTTCGGATGCTACATCCGAAGTAGCTTTGCTAAAAAATTCGTTATAATACTGTACGGACAGTAAAAGAATGTATGGGCTCCGATGAGCCGAAGTAAGTTATTCAACGAAGTCGCGCAAGACTTCATTGAATAACTTTGTTAATTGATTTTTATAGTAAAAAACCTTGGAATCGAACTCGGCTTCAGTTCCAAAGTACCACTCGGAACCGAAGCCAAGTTCGGTTCCAAGTTTTGAAGTGGTTTTTCACTGTAATAATCAATTACCGAAGTTATTCAACTAATTCTCACGCGACTTTGTGAATAATTTACTTCGGCTTATTGGAACTCATACATTCTAATACTGTACGGAGACAAATCTCTGTACAGTATTATAACAAAATTTTTTGCGAAGCGGCTTCAGATGTAACATCATAAGCTAGCTTTGCTCACCTCTAGAGGTCACCATAAGGACCCTCACTGATTCTAGTATGGGGTCCTGATTCCGCCTTTCTTCCTCATCTGCACTACTTCACTGAGGTGGAGTTTATGCGAAACTGCAGTAAATTATGGTAACAACCAAGTGCAGCATTGGAGTAAGAGCAACATCTTGGTCTATATAGTTACTAATGTATGATTGTGCCTATGATGACGTAAATGTGTTAGTTATTACCTGAAGTTCTGTTCACAAAAATCTTTTATGGTTCTGTGGGCTCTGTGTAAAATGAGGACATAATAGTTGGAAGAATTAATAGTAGCAGACATTCATTAACTTGTTATAGGGAGCTACAAATCCATGGACTCATAGGTTAGTGGAAATGGCAAGTGGAAGTGTCAGACACATGAAACTGTCCTTTGTCAGCTAGACACAATGTTCCTTTCCATTTTTGTTTCAGCTTCTGTTCAATTAAAATCCACATATGGCTGCAATTACCTGCTTATTCATATGCCATCATGTGAATCCACATGTAGTATGTTCATGTAATTGACTAAAGTTGGAAAGAATGAGTCATGCATCCTGTAGAAACCTTAAGAAAAGTCAAGGGGCATGTATTAATGATGCAATACAAGAGAACAAGCACAATTAATGTTGCACACAAAATATGAAAATAATCATGTGAATGGGATTTTGTGTAGACCACAACAATGACTTGGCGTGGTTAATGATTTTGAATTCAGTTGAATAAGACTAGGTTCACATCTACATTAAGAATTACATTTTTTGTTTCATCAAAAGAGAGGAAAAATGCACCACAATTCACTTGTGGAATAATGGAAAACAAGGGCGCTTGGCAGACCCCATTGACTTATAATGGATTCCGCAAGTTCTTTTATAGTATCCGACATATATTTTTCCAACAAATTTGATGAAACCTCCAACAAAGACATAAGCTTAGTCTTACAGAACATGGGTTTTCTATAGTGTAAGGGTTTGTTCAATGTGTGCCTCCCCCCAGCATTCTCTATAATGCGTCCCAGGTTTAGTAGGAATGTCGAGTGGTGTAGTGCGGCCTAAATGTCTCTTTATGTGCCACGGTGCTCCTACCTGGATACTGCTGGACCCCAGGCTTTGGCTCTGAAGCAATATAAAGGGGAATAATTGAGGGATTGGAAAGAATAACTTGAGTCCAGACCTTGAGATGACGTTCAACAGCAGCTTTACTTTGAATAAATGTTTCTTCCAACAGCTTATAGGCTTTGTCTTGGTTCCAGCAGGCTTTAGCATTAATCTGGCAGGCAAACTCAACTCTGCTATATCTTTCTCTTACTCTACTGTACTGACAAGCTGACTGGATAACTTGGCTTCTTCTTTATGCTGCACTTCTCTCTTTCATCGGACTTAGCTTTGGCCAAGGAGCTAATCTCCTGGCTCCTGAGGCTTCTATGCTTCAGCCTCCATGGCCAGCAGAGCTTAAGGTGCTCTGGCTGGCATGGGCACATCCAGCAGAGACATGCCCCTGCACACCCTTCCCCTTGCAGGGGGTAAACCACACACTAACTCTAACTGGTACCCACCCTTCATTCAGGAAGTAGGACTAGCCCACTTCTCTACAGAGGGGGGTGAGAATGGAATAGCAAGTTCCATTCTCTCTAACTATAGCTCTGCCATGTTTGCTGCCACCTGCTGGTGAACCAGGCACATTACATGAACAGTTACATAAGATTAATATAAATGCACAGTGCTGAGGGACCTAGAAATAAATATATAGGTGACATACAGGTTAGACCATAAAAGATAGAAGCAAGGTGCAGAAGTTGTAACACCACTCTGGGGTGTTACATTTGCATCTAGGCAGCAGCCTATAGACAGCATTCACTTTTTGTATTTTGAATTCAGTTGAAGGCTAGATTTGCATCTACCTTAAGAATTACATTTTTCAATTCCATCATAGAAGAGGAGAAATGGAACTCAATGCTTTGGTGAATTGATCCCATGATGGAAAGCAATGGAGCAATGGTGCTCAACAAACCCCATTGACTTATAATGGATGCTCTTAGATGTCAGGCATATATTTTTCAAAAACATTTGAATATATCTGCAATGGAGGCTCCTCATGGACTCTCCAATACAGATGTGAGCCTAGACTAAGGTAACTTTGAGAAGACCATTTTCAGTGTCATATAGTCTAAAGGTTTTTTTTCTAAGGCAGAAATCTGTAGACAATTGGAGTAATTTATCAAACACCGGCATTTGATGTCCTCTGCACTAACGCAGGATGCATTTAATGTATGACGAGGTGCAGAACTCATAACTTAGGCACAACCTCCACCAGTCTGTGCTCCTATATTGAAATCTACCTCAGCCCCTGACTGGAGTAGATTTCAAGTTGGCTCTGGTGGTTTTGTACTGAATTCTTGTTGGCCACCTGTGGTGTTTGTGACCTTTTTTTCTGCCATTTTTGTGGATGTAGTTTGGCTTACCACTAGATATTTCTTCATGCTTTTTACCCTATAGTAATGTAGTTGTAAAAAAAACTGAAAAAATGCTAAGAGGTTTTTGTCCTGCATTTTACATTTTCCCATTGACACTCAGCTAATATCTGGATGTGGCCCTTTTACAGCAAGAAATGCTTGTGCAAAAAAACACAAAACTGCAGAAAATGCCAGCAAAAATGTAGGGGGAGATTTCTCAAAACAGGTGCAAAGGAAAAATGGCTTTGTTGCTCATAGTAACGAATCAGATTCCACCTTTCATTTTTCAGATCCCTTTTAGAAAAACCAAAAGATATGGAATATGATTGGTTGCTATAGGCAACTAAGCTAGCTATCCTGTATACCAGTTTTGATAAATCTTCCCCTATGCATGAAAGCACTTTTAAAGTGTATGTAAACTTGCAACTTTGGGTTAACTAAGGTTAACTGAGTTCAGTCTGAACTTTGCTATTTTTTGGATGGTAGATGAGCTCAAATCTTTCCGGGTTCGTTTTGGACGAATCCACTAAAACAGCAAGTAGAAGAAGGGATCTCACACGACCCTGAGAGGAAGCAGGGGTGAGAACTTGCCCTGATTGGCTCCCAGGCTGACAGACAGCAGGAAGGGAGGTGCCCTAGCAGAATGCCATTCTGTGCTGGGTTGTGAGAGAGAATGGTTGGGTGTTACAGTTTTTGCTAGGAAAATTATCTTAGGGAGTCAGGGACAGTGAAAAATCAATCGTGGACACTCTGGAGAGTGAAGGAAGAGGCTAAGATTACAAAAAGTATGTGTGTTGTGTACAATGGAGAGAAGCAGGGCAGCTGAGAGACAGGGAGAGAGGAGACAGGACCTGTGGCGGTGCCTACTATCATAAGCACAGGAGCACCACAAAAGCAGTTACCTGCAAACAAATGCTTTCATTTTGTTTCCATTTTAACAGAAATTCTCTCTTTTTTGTGGTGTTCAATATATATATATATATAAATATATATATATATACACACACACACAAATGATTACTGCAGCAATACCCACGGTGTGGCAGCAATCTACCTATGTGTTAAAGGGGTTGTCCAGGATTGGTGACATTTGTTTGATAGCACCAAAGTCACCTTAAGTGTAAATATACTGTATATATCTGTGTGTTACCTTTATTTTTCTATTGTGATCCTCCAATTCATCAGATCCAAATTGTGAGCCGGAAGTGAGGATTTTCTAAATGTAAGTGACATACCAGGCTCATTTGTGGAGAGCGAAGCCTCTTCTTCCGCTTCGCAAGGAGCCCGGTGACGTCACAGACACAAAAGGGCGTTCTGCAGAGCGGAGGGAAGAAGGTTAGTAGGCGGTAAATGGCAGCGCTAGGTAAGGACCTTTGGGCCAGTGAGGTCACCGGGCATTCAGGAACGTTATCTTCTAAAGAAAGAGGCAGAGAACTATGCTATTTAGCATAGTCCACACCTCCCATCTACATTACATATGAGTGGCAGAAGGTGGAATAGCAATGAGGGGTAGGGATACACGGAGGAGTGGAGACTGCTGTGACATATAGCCTGGAACTGGCGATGCTGCGGTACCTTGTGGGACCCCCAAGGCAGTGCGACCGGAAATTACATAACCCAGTTTCAGAAAGGTAAACATTCCGTGGGGGTCAGTAGCAGCACTGTTGAAGTGCTGAAAATATTGAAAACCAACAGAGGGACATTGAAACTTCTAGACAAGGTGATATTGCATGTTTAAAAAAATTAGTTTGATCCCGGACAACCCTTTTAAGTTGAAACTGAGCATCAAGCCTCAATTGTCTGTTTACGTATATTCAGTTTCCACACGGATGGAATCTAATTTTTTGAGGAGATTGTTAAATGTAGTTAAACCGGTATATATATTATATTTATCACTTTATAAGACACACACACGTGAGTACTGCAGCAATACCCACGGTGTGGCAGCAATCTACCTGTGTGCTAAGTTGAAACTGAGCATCAAGCCGCAATTGTCTGTTTACGAATATTCCATATTTATTGCTTTATAAGACACACTTTTGAGCAAAAAAAAATCTTGCTAAAAAGTGCCTCTGACTTAAAAACAGCAGCCAGAGAGATCCAGCATGGCCAGTCCCCCTGGCTGCTGTCTTAATTATCCGGCAGAGCACACATATAGTGCTTTGCCCGATCAATGAGAGAGCTGTACATCTGCACACAACTCTCTTCCTGCTGACACCGATCTGTATGATCAGCAGCAAAAGGAGAGCACATGGGGTGGAACGTCTCACAGCAGTACTAAAAGTACAGCTTAAGGACCTTTGATGATGCCATCAATGGGAGGAGCTGGAGCAGGAAAACTATACAGCCAGCACAAGGGAAATGTGAGTTTTTAAAGATGATGAGTATGTGTAGCAGTGCTGTATGTGTGTATATATGTGTAGCAGAGCTGTATGTGTGTACCAGAGCTGTTGACGACTTGTGTGAGAGCATTTGTACTGCCCTGAGGAGCAGGTGGAGGAGGAGGCTGCAGACCCCAGTCATAGCTGTGTCGGTGGTGGTGGTAGTAGTGGCCCCCGTAGCCACGCTATTGGCGTTGGGGGCAGAGACAGTGCCAGTCGGGGTAGAGCAGGGGAGGGGTGCCAAAGAACCCACCATGATATCCAACAGTCTGATCGAAGTGAAAGGGAGGGTGAGGACTCACATGACAATTGTGTGCTTGACAGGATCTGGGAGCCAGATTATGGTGCTGAGGAGGAGGCTGGTGGCAGCAGCAATAAAGAGCAGAGGCCATGTACCTGTCAGAGAACAGCCAAGTCCATGCCTGCTTCTGGATCTGGTGACGCCGTTTACTCAGTGGGTAGGTTAGGCCCAAAACGTCAGAGCTAAGCCCAGCTTGGCTGCCGCTACCTTTGCACACGTATCTCCCATCTGACAGTTTTTCTCCATGCTGCTGGAAGACAAAAACATTTGTAGTGTACGGGGACTGTAATACCCGTCACTACCAAAGTGTCACTTGGTGTGCTGTCGTCCCTCCTTAGTTATGGAGAAGTTGGTAGATGTCAGTTTTATAAAATGTCATGTAATGCAATGTTATGTGTTTCCCTGTTACTATGACACTTGCATGTACAGGCCTGCTAGGGGTGTCATTCCAGCTTCTAGTCACTAGAGGGAGCTAGGGAGCCCTAGTCTATATAAGGCCCAGTCAGGGAAGGGAAAGGGAGACGGAGTCTAGTGTCTGTAATCTACAGTTGGAGATTAGACAATGTCAGAGACAAGTCCAGGCCTGAAGCCTGCTGTCCAGGAGAAGATTCCCTCCTGAATTCCCATATGCAGAAACAGGAATATCTTAGCTAAAGAGCCTGAGGAAGCAGCTGAGAGAGACCGAGGCAAAGTGCAGAGAAGCAAGAGGTACTAAAAATAACAGAGGAGGTACTTTCTAAAGCTATAGCCAAGGATATAAAGCCAGAACTAGGTTATTGGGCCTTGGTGAAGAATTGCTATATTCCAGGATCAGACAGAAATAGAGTGCAAGCTCCTGTACTGCAAGTCCTGTGTTCAACACTCTGTAATCACCTTGCTAAATCTGTAATTGCCTGCATCAACCGTATTGCAAAATCGACTGTATGCCAAGGAACTGCGATTCCAATATTGTCTCTGCATTAAAACTACTAAAGTTGGAGTTCTGTTTTAATACCACGTGTTCCTCAATTTATTCCTGCTATCCGCAAACGGCGTGCCACCGTTTAATTGGCACTGGCGTCATGAACAATTTCTATCATCACCTGCCTATGCAAAGAGTCAGCCGTCTCAGGTTAGTGTCATTGCACTACTACACCCAGAAACTCTATTACACACAACTTGAGTACGCTGCACCTCGCCTTGTGCAAGAGCAAAATAAAAGTTGGGCAGGCAAACACAAATGCATGCACCACAGCTCTATTAAACCGCATGAAGCGGCATCACCCCATCCCGTGGGTTAACAGAGGTGGCACAGCATAAACTTGTATGATTACTGCCTCAATACTGACATTTTCTCATAGTCCAGGCAATGCTGGGGCCTGCATCATGCCACTGCCACTAATGCCTGAGGGTCAGTTTTCGTGTACTCACTTTCCATACAGTTGAAATAAAAAATTTTAAGGCACAGCATCATGCCACTGCCTCTAATGCCTTAGGCCTCCTGCACACGACCGTATAACTTTTTCAGTGTTTTGCGGTCCGTTTTTAACGGATCCCTTGTTCCGTTTTTTGTTTCCGTTGCGGTTCTGTTTTTGTTCCGTTTTTACATATGGCATATACAGTATACAGTAATTACATGGAAAAAATTGGGCTGAGCATAACATTTTCAATACTGTAGATGGCTCTGCAAAAACTGAACGGATACGAAAGACATTTCCGAATGTGTTCAGTTTTTTTTGGCGGACCCATTGACTTGAATGGAGCCACGGAACGTGATTTGCGGGCAATAATAGGACATGTTCTATCTTTCAACGGAACGGAAAAACTGAAATAGGGAATGCATATGGAGTACATTCAGTTTTTTTGGCAGAACTATTTAAATAAATGGTTCCGTATACGGACCGTATACGGAATGCAAAAAACTGGGGAAAAAACGGTAATGTGAAAGAGGCCTTAGGGTCGTTTTCCGTGTACTCACTTTCCACATGTTTGAAAAAGACTGGTACCTCAGAACTGAACCAGAGTTCGGATCAAAGTTTTAAACAGTTTTTTCAGTTTAAAAGTCAAATACTGAAGTTATTCAACGAAGTCTTGCCAGACTTCGCAAATAACGGACTTCGCCTTATCGGAGGCTGTACATTTTAATGCTGTAGGGAGACAGCTCTCCATACAGCATTAATTCAAAGTTTTGAGCAAAGTGACTTCGGGTCTAGGATTCAAAGCTCGCTTCACTTATCGCCGAATTTAATGAGGCGGCATATGTATGTGATTATTGTATTAATACAGAAATGTTCTCACAGTCCAGGCTGAATGCGATTAATAAACCTCTCCTGGCTTCCGATGCCCCATCTTGCCACTCTTGCTGTCTGTCTGCCTACCTACTGTACCATCACATTGTGTATGGCTGCAGCCTGCGTCATGCCACTATTGCCACTTGCCAACCATCATGTTCCCCCAAGCCATTTTTTTTCTCTCATAACACTGTGTGTGTTAAAACATTATCTGCCTCCCATAAGGGATAATTTTTGGAAACTTTGGAATATGAAAAAGCATGAGACGCGTGCCAGCGCAGTGTCTTTTTAAACATGCTGTATGATAACACCGTCAAATGTGCATTTACCCATAGCTATGCATGTCAGTGTCACTCAGACATCATTTACTATTGCTGTCATAGTGTTCCAGAGCTTGGAGACGGAGGGGAAAAAAATCATAAAAAATAAACAAAAAGAGTTAACAAGTAGTAGGAGGCTAGAGGGGGTTATATACCAACTTTCAGGGCAATTGGAGCAACTTTGGTTTGGCCCAAATCGATTCGGGTCCATACCAATTTTTATTTTTAAATTCGGCAACCCAGACCCAAAATGAATCTCGACTGGTTCACTCATCTCTAATGTTAACCCCTTCAGGACCACTTTTGTGTTTTTTTTTTTTTTTTACTCGCTGCCTGTCTTTTTTTCCCCACTCACATAGCTGTATGAGGGCTTATTTTTTGCAAATTGCGGGCCACAATGCACGAACACCGACCGTGGGGCAGCTGCAGCGGATCGAGGAACCAATTCCCTTTAATGGGTCCATGATCCGCCCGTTCCGCAAAAAGATAGGACATGTTCTATCTTTTTGCGGAATGGAAGTACGGGACGAAACCCCACGGAACCACTCCATAGTGCTTCCATTCTGTGCTTCCGTTCCACACCATTCCGCATCTCCGGATTTGCGGACCCATTGAAGTGAATGGGTCAGCATCCGTGATGCGGAATGCCCACGGAACGGCGCCCGTTTATTGCGGATCCGCTTCCTCGTGTGCAGGAGGCCTAAATATGATTACAGCAGTACCACATTTATATTGTTTTTTTCCGTTGAGGATGCGCTCATCTCTCTACATTCATCATACATTTATACAGTGGATTGCTGCATTGGGGCATGAGAGTGGCATCTTCCTTCCCCATTCCTCTAATAGGCTGCAGGCACTAGGCCTGAACCCTATCAGAGGCCAGTGCAGGCAGCGCAATGACATCATCATCGGCATGCTGCCTGAGCCGGGCAGCATACAGCATAGGACACAGGCCGGAAGAAGGGGTATTTTATACTGTCACATTATGGGGGACACTATGAGGGCATCTACTGAGGGCACTATATAGGGGCATCATGTTATACTGGCACACATTATGAGGGTACTATGGGGAAGGGGGAAAGAGGAGCACTATGAGGGACGTCTACTGGGGGCACTATATAGAGACATTT
The DNA here is from genome assembly GCF_905171765.1 of Bufo bufo. NCBI lineage: Eukaryota > Metazoa > Chordata > Amphibia > Anura > Bufonidae > Bufo > Bufo bufo. The sequence continues at coordinate 222,299,644 of NC_053393.1, forward strand.
TATACTGGCACACATTATGGGGGACACAATGGGGATGGGGGAGAGGAGCACTATGGGGGCATTTACTGGAGGCACTATATAGGTGCATTTCATACTAGCACACATTATGGGGGACACAATGGGGATGGGGAGGATCACTATTTACTTGGGGGCAATATGTAGTAGCATTTTATACATTTTATAGGGGCAATATAAGTGTACAATTAGACAACACTCCAAAATTGAAGGTGAAAAAAATCTGTGATTTTTATTCAGCCGGACATAATGATGTGTAATAAATTCAGGCTTTATTTAGCCCTTCATCAGGCCTGGTGTATAGACACAATCGTGTGAACGCCTGAATAAAATTTACCAATTTGTTCACCTTGAATTTTGGTGTGCTGTCTAATTGTACACTTATATTGATACAAGTTTTTCTGAGGTGGAGCTGGGAACGAATCCAGGCGAGCACCCAGAGGAAGCCAGTTAATAGATGCGTGCTGCGATAATTTGAATTGCACATATTATAGGGGCATTATACGGACATTAGAGCTTCCTGGCTTTAGCCTGCTGTGGTCTATTGCATAATGTAAAGCAGGCAGTGCAGCCAGGGAAGGCCCTCCCCTCTCTGTATGATGCATAGAGCTTGGCTCCTCCCACCCAAACCTACACATCTTAAATGTTGAGCAGCTCCTCCTAAACTCCTCTTTTGGGGAAGGGAAGCAATGCTGCAACAGTTCCTGCCAGAGCCAGCCACGTGGCGGGCAGTTTGTGAAGCAGAACTGGATGGTGAGTCCTGTCATAGGGAGGGAAGAAGAATAGTTTATTTGAGTACTGTAGCATTATGTTGGGGCCCTGAGTATTAAGTACAACGGGGCTCATTTATCAAACTGGTGTAAAGTAGAAGTCCATAGCAAAAAATCTAATTCCTCCTTTCATTTTCCATAGGGGCTGTCCAAAATGAAAGGAGGAATCTGATTGGCTACTATAGGCCACTAAGCCAGTTCTGCTTTACACCAGTTTGATAAATGACCCCCACCACATAGGATGAGGGTGATACTCTTACCTTCATCTTCAACAATATAATTTCAGCTGTATGGTGTTTGTTGGCAGTGGCCTATTATATGTAGGAGAGGCTTATCATAATGGCCTAAAAATTTGCGCATCACACTACACGCACCGCCTTTATTCTCCTCGGACTCCACCTAAGCCAAATTTCTCGGTGCTCCCCTGCTAACATATATTACAAAAATGAATTTTATGGCATTTGTAATCATTTAAAAGTGCATTGTATGAACATTTAGGTATACATAAAAGGTTTAGAATGGTGTTAAAAAATTACTTAACTTAGTGACACCTCAATGCCCCTGTTTAGACTGTTTTCCGTGTCCACCACTGGCCTCTACTTTCTGGTTCCTTTCAGCTCAAAGAAAATGATCATTCAGCCAATCACTGGCTGAGGCAATTCACCGCTGTGACCAGTGATTGGCTGCGTGGTTATTTTCAGAATGTCCAGGAAGTAGTGACCAACAGGGCCTCAGAATGGGAATGGGGGGATTAATTGGTCAAGTGAGTAGAGCTCATTAGATTATTTTACACCATTCTAACTCTTAAAAAAAAAAACTCTTTATAAAACATGAATGGGTTGTGAGAGCTTAATTTTCCTCTAAGGCCAAACATTTGGCTGAACACTAATATCACAAAGTCTCATGTGTCACATATGGTTATCTATTCCAGAAGTCAGAACTGTTGTGCTTGTCTTGTTCTAGAGATAAACCACATACCAGAACAGTGGAGGGGCTTACAGTACACAGTACACTATGCCTTTTATTTTACATGGCAGCAACTGCTTTGTGTAACCTGAATAGGACTGTTATATGCTTATATTATAAAGGTCACTGACTCAAATGAAATTATTGACATTTTTTTCAAATAATAAACTCTTACCTTGATCACTTTCCTACTTTTGGCTGTTCCCTTAAAAAATAGAATCAAGAGAAGAATGTTACTGGATTCTTTCCTGACATTCCCTGTGGATGTTCTGCAGACAAACAAAACCAAATTATGCATGAAAGCAAAGACATCTGGAACTGCAAGATCTAAGCTGGAAAGTGGAGTTACCTGCAGCTGCTGGGTTTCTCCTCATATGAGATAGAGCAGAGGCATTCCCTTCACTGCTTTTTCCACAGGGAGGTCACAACATTGAGTGATAACAGATTTTCTTGAAAAGTACTTATAATTTAATTTACGAAACCCCTCCTACCACACAGTTGTATAACTTTACCTAGTTCAAATTCTACATAAGAAATGTTGCCATCATAAACTGTACTCTCATTGCCTCATAACCACACTGCTGTATCTACACTCAGTGTAATCATTTTCAGAACAAAAAAGTCTCATGGGTTCTAAAAGTCAGCAATACTAAGTTACAATAAAGAGTAAAATTTTATGAAAATTATATCTAAGGGCTTGTTCACGTTTGCGTTAGAGACTCAGTTTGGGAACTCTGTCGCAGATTCCATAAAAAAGACTGGTCAAAAAAGTTCTACATGCAGGACTTTTTTGTCCAGTGAAAAAAACGATTGCCGAATGGACACTGAACGGAACACATTGTAGTCAATGTAGTTCTTGCCAGGTGTAGCACTTCCATTATTTTAGTTGTTTTGCTCCTCTAACAGAGAAAACAACAGAAATATATAGTGGTGATGTAAATTCACCCATACACCTTTCAGCCTTTACTGGCTGAGCTTCTGTTCTCACTGGCATTTTCTGTCACAAATTGCCAATGTTTTTAAGAAAGAAATGTAGGTTTCAGACATATTTTTGCCATGAAATATACCAGAACCCTGATGGAAACCTGATGGATCTCCTGGTGAATCTCCTTATAATACAATGGAAACCATTGTGGTTCATTGGGATTAGTGATGAGGGGCAGGGGCAATATTCGAATTCGTGATATTTTGTGAATATTTGGGCGAATATTCGCCATATATTCGAGAATTCGCAAATTCGTGATCTCTAGGCATTATTTTCTTGATTGCGAAAAATTCGCATACAATTCGCATAACATTTTCGCATAAAAATTCGCATGAACTGGTATTTTTTTTAAAAAAAATCAAATATTCGCGATTGCGAATATATTTTAGGATATTCTAAATATTTGCGAATTCTCAAAGTGCCAATATTCGCGATTAAAATTCGCAATTCGAATATTCGTGATCAACCCTATTTGGGATCCATTCCAAAGCTGATCTGTCTTAGCAGTTATGACTCTATTACAAAGAGAAGCCATGACGCTAGTGTGAATAGTGCCTGATTCTTAGGAGTCAACTATTTTGCTGACCAGCACACAACTGATGGCTGTTTTGCAATCCACAAATTGTGGGTCCGCAAAACACAGATAATGGCCATGTGCATTCCGCATTTTGTGGAATGGAACATCTGGCCCATAATAGATCTTTCCTATCCTTGTTCGTAATGCAGACAAGAATAGGACATGTTCTATATTTTTGCGTACGCAACGGAATGGACAAACGGATGAAGACACGTGTCCGCAGTGGTTTTCTTCCGGCCAATTCTCAGCATACTTGCCAGGTTGTGGCTGGATCTCCGCCGGTCAACCATAGAACAATAAAACTGCTGCACTCTCTTGTCTCTTTGTATCCTTTATTCCATCAAAATCATGTGACGTTTCGACCTGAGCGGTCTTTTTCAAGCAACCATTATAGTTAATGATGTCAGATGGGGACATTCAAGCTTATGGCAATGCTGGAATGCGGAGAGATCTGGCAGCCTGCCAGATCCTAAATGCTAGTGTACAACTAGCCTAAGGCATGATGGGACAGCAGACACATAAGAAACCAGGATTCAAGCAGGGGAGATTCAAAAATTGCAAATGAGGTAAATTAAAAAAATAAATAAAAAAACCCTATCCAATGAGGACCTATCGATGAAAATACACTTTAGAGTAAAAAGTAGTTTATGGCCCAACCATTTTAAGGCGGCCATATACATTCAGCTGTTAGCTGACAGCTATTTCTCCCAACTCCCTATCAAATCTCTTATACACATACACGTTTGGTTTGGCTCATTGTGTATGTGTATTCAATGAGGAGAGAGGAGAAAAAACTCCCTTCCCATATGGACATCATACAGAGGGGAGTGATGAGCCGTTAGAAAACACAGTTTGCAAACTAGCAAACTCAGCATGGAAAGGGATCATTCACACAGTTACCTATTCATTTAAAGTACCCATGTAATCCTACATATCTACAGGGAGTGCAGAATTATTAGGCAAGTTGTATTTTTGAGGATTAATTTTATTATTGAACAACAACCATGTTCTCAATGAACCCAAAAAACTCATTAATATCAAAGCTGAATATTTTTGGAAGTAGTTTTTAGTTTGTTTTTAGTTTTAGCTATTTTGGGGGGATATCTGTGTGTGCAGGTGACTATTACTGTGCATAATTATTAGGCAACTTAACAAAAAACAAATATATACCCATTTCAATTATTTATTTTTACCAGTGAAACCAATATAACATCTCAACATTCACAAATATACATTTCTGACATTCAAAAACAAAACAAAAACAAATCAGTGACCAATATAGCCACCTTTCTTTGCAAGGACACTCAGAAGCCTGCCATCCATGGATTCTGTCAGTGTTTTGATCTGTTCACCATCAACATTGCGTGCAGCAGCAACCACAGCCTCCCAGACACTGTTCAGAGAGGTGTACTGTTTTCCCTCCTTGTAAATCTCACATTTGATGATGGACCACAGGTTCTCAATGGGGTTCAGATCAGGTGAACAAGGAGGCCATGTCATTAGATTTTCTTCTTTTATACCCTTTCTTGCCAGCCACGCTGTGGAGTACTTGGACGCGTGTGATGGAGCATTGTCCTGCATGAAAATCATGTTTTTCTTGAAGGATGCAGACTTCTTCCTGTACCACTGCTTGAAGAAGGTGTCTTCCAGAAACTGGCAGTAGGACTGGGAGTTGAGCTTGACTCCATCCTCAACCCGAAAAGGCCCCACAAGCTCATCTTTGATGATACCAGCCCAAACCAGTACTCCACCTCCACCTTGCTGGCGTCTGAGTCGGACTGGAGCTCTCTGCCCTTTACCAATCCAGCCACGGGCCCATCCATCTGGCCCATCAAGACTCACTCTCATTTCATCAGTCCATAAAACCTTAGAAAAATCAGTCTTGAGATATTTCTTGGCCCAGTCTTGACGTTTCAGCTTGTGTGTCTTGTTCAGTGGTGGTCGTCTTTCAGCCTTTCTTACCTTGGCCATGTCTCTGAGTATTGCACACCTTGTGCTTTTGGGCACTCCAGTGATGTTGCAGCTCTGAAATATGGCCAAACTGGTGGCAAGTGGCATCTTGGCAGCTGCACGCTTGACTTTTCTCAGTTCATGGGCAGTTATTTTGCGCCTTGGTTTTTCCACACGCTTCTTGCGACCCTGTTGACTATTTTGAATGAAACGCTTGATTGTTCGATGATCACGCTTCAGAAGCTTTGCAATTTTAAGAGTGCTGCATCCCTCTGCAAGATATCTCACTATTTTTGACTTTTCTGAGCCTGTCAAGTCCTTCTTTTGACCCATTTTGCCAAAGGAAAGGAAGTTGCCTAATAATTATGCACACCCAATATAGGGTGTTTATGTCATTAGACCACACCCCTTCTCATTACAGAGATGCACATCACCTAATATGCTTAATTGGTAGTAGGCTTTCGAGCCTATACAGCTTGGAGTAAGACAACATGCATAAAGAGGATGATGTGGTCAAAATACTCATTTGCCTAATAATTCTGCACGCAGTGTATTGCAGGGAAAATGATTGGCCACACAGCCTCCCATGTCAATATCTGCTGATCGCTAGAGGTTAGGGAAGATTAGCAGTTGCCAGCTGATCACAAGGAAGGCCTCATTCTGAAAAAAATGGTTGCTCCGTTAGGACCGACCTTTTACCCATGAACTTTTACCACAAAATATTTTTTTTTTTAAATGGCTACTAATGAATAGCTTAAAAATAATATATTTCAACAGACATCTTATTGATAAAAGTATGTGTACATCTCTGTTACTTGACCATCAACAATTTCAATATAATACAATAGACTGAGGACATTTCTGGAATATTTGTGAGTGGAGTGTGTGTGATGTTGCCCTCATTGCAATGTCATGAACTTGTACTACATTAGTGATGGATAGTTCCATATCCTTCTTGGGAAGTATGTCTGTAAATACACATGCATTCAATCATATCTTATACAAGAAATACTCAACCATTTAATAGGGTATAGATTTTATGTCCAAAGGAAATCACTAAAATATTGTGTGCAATACACGTTTTCAGCACTGGACAAAATGTTATATTTATGTAACACATTTCTAATATTTATCACTATCATAGAATACAATGGCATACAGAATGCAAACTCAAAAACCCACCAAAAAAGCAAGTGTGGACTACAACATTACCTATGATATACACTAACGAGCAAAAGGGTAACAATGTTTTGAACTTTTGACTTTCAGGCTCCATATCTCACCATCCACTACAGCTTTGAACATGAGACTACCATAGTTTTATAGACAATCATCTTGGCTAACTCATACATAAATTGGACTTGGAACTATTTAGCATATGATTAGTTATACAGATTCTTGTCATGTAACTGCATTGTTACTGTTTTGCTCTTAAAATTCTAAATTTTAATTTTTATTATTTTGTTAGTATTTTGTAAATCCAACTTTGGCTTTCAAATCTGACTAAATCCTTGTGGGCATGCTCTTGATCATTTTCAAGCATTGAACCATTTTTTCACCAATCTCGACGTATGCTTCGGGTTGTTGTCCTGCTGGAACATTATCTCGTCCTTTTCATACCCATAGTACTGGAGTGTACGAAGTAACTCATCTTGTAAGATACTCACATATAGCTCAGCATTGAGTGCACCATTGATTCTGGTCAAGTATCCAACGCCTTTGGCTGTGAAACAACGCCATATCATCAAGCTTCATCCACCGAACTTGACAGTCGCTTTAATTTCTCGATCCGTTAGCCCCCTTTTCCCTTGTTTCTTCCAGACCCGTTTACACCCATCTGAGCCCAGTCTGTTGACTTTAGTCTTATTGCTTCAAATCCCCCATTTCCAATCTTCTACTGTCCACTGTTCCTACTTTTTTGCAAACTTCAGCCGACGCTTCTTATGACAATATTGAAGTCGAGGCTTTTTCGCCTTTTTTTGGGGGCCACAATTCCAGACTTGTGGAATGCGTGTCGCACGGTGCTTGCATGGACATCTGTGATCTCACTATTACGAAGCATACAAGCCACCTCTACTGCCGTATTTGTGGCGCCAGAACTGATAGACCTTGTGATGAGCCGACTCTAATATTTTGCCTGGATGTCCACCTCTTGGCTTTGGAATGGATGGACTTGATTTCGTATTCTTCCAACTGTCATGGCACTCACATGATGCAGTTTGGAAATTTTCTTGCTTGAGATACTGCTGTTGATGAACTGGATGAGGCTGTTTCTCTTGGGAAATCTTCTTCATGGCTGCTTCTTGATTCAAACTAGTGATCTTTTACTTGGGAATCAACCTAATAACACACTAATTTGTAGTATACAAGAAGAAAAAGATTGTTCCACCACCAGGAGCAAAACAGTAACAATGCAGTTACATGACAAGAATCTGCTTAACTAATTATATTCTAAATAGTTGCAAGTCCAATTTATGTATGATATACAGCCAAGATGAATGTCTATAAAATTATCGTACTCTCACGTTCGAAGCTGTAGTGGATGGTGAGATATGGAGCCTGAAAGTCAAAAGTTCAAAACATTGTTACCCTTTTGCTCGTCAGTGTATATTGTGCAGCATTTCTACTACCCACTAGGTTTAACCATAAACACAGCCCCTACTATTGGAAGACCATAGGTATACATAGTAAAATATGGGGGGTCATTTATGATGCTGAAATATGCCTCTATTAGGCGTATTTCAGGCAAAAATTGAGGTGCAATCTGCAAATTCTCCTTGCTCATGCCAGGTCTAAAAAAGTGGTCATGACGTGGGTGGGGAAGGGGACTGGCCGTCTAAAACGCTGGTCTTAATAAATGAGCCGTGGTTTGTAAGGCTGAAAAAATACATCTGTCTATCCAGTTCAGCCTGTTACCCTACAAAGTTGATCTAGAGGAAGGCAAAGAACCCCATAAAGTAGAAGCCAATTTTCCTCATTATGAAAGGAAAAAATATTCCTACTCGACTCCAATCAAGCATTCAGGATAACTCCCTATGAGTTCACTATCACAACCTCATCTGGCAGAGAATTCCATAATGTCACTGTTTTTAGAATAAAGAATCCTCTTCCATGCTGATGGAGAAACCTTCTTTCTTCTAGACGTAGAGCATGTCAACTCTTCAAGGTCACAGTCCTGTGTATAATTAGATCACGGGAGAGATCTCTGCATTGATTTGTTTATACATAGCTATAGGATCTTCCCTTAGCTATCTTTTTTCTAAACTAAATAAACCTAATTTTGATAATCGTTCTGGGTACTGTAGTCCACCCATTCCAGTTATTACTTTAGTTGCCCACCTCTGAAGCCTCTTATAGCCCAGCTATGTCTTTCTTATGCACAATACTCCATGTGCAGTTTTTACAAGCGATTTGTAAAGTGGCAGGACTATGTTCTCGTCACCTGCATCTATACCCATTTTAATGTAACCAATAATCTTATTGGCCTTGGCTGCAGCTGCCTGACACTGGTTGCTTCAGTTAAAGGGTTTCTGTCACCAGAATTAACCCTATTAAACTAGCTGACATTAGCGATGTGCTAATGTCAGCTGAACCTAACTAGTCTATTCCTACTTTTATCTATGCCCCTGTTACTCCAGAAATATAACTTTTATAATATGATAATTAGCCTCTAGGTGCAGGGGGCGTTCCCCTTGCTCCTATAGGCTACGTTCTCTCATCTCTGGCCACGCCCTGCTACACTAGATTGACAGGGCCAGGCAGCGTTGGTCAGCCTTTACCTCGAACTGTCGGCCCTGTGTGCTGGGTAATTCTTGCGCCATTCAGGTGCAGTAAGGAAGCTGGCAGCCGGAGAGCACCCTTCACTCACTGCGCCTGCGCTGAATACTGAACTGGACGGCGCAGGCGCGATATTTACACGGCAGACAGGGCCGGCAGTAGGAGACCAACGCTGCCTGGCCCTGTCAATCTAGTGTAGCAGGGCGTGGCCAGAGGTGGGAGAACAGAGCCTCTAGGAGCAGGGGCAACGCCCCCTTCCTGCACCTAGAGGCTATTAGCATATTATAAAAGTTATATTTCTGGAGTAACAGGGGCATAGATAAAAGTAGGAATAGGAAAGTTAGGTTCAGCTGACATTAGTACATCGCTAATTTCAGCTAGTTTAATAGGGTGAATTCTGGTGACAGAAACCCTTCAAGTTTACCCAATGTTTTAGTATGTTTTAGTATGTATTGGTGACGTGTATTTCCCTTTCCATGTGCATAACCTTGCATATATCAGTGTTAAAACTCATTTGCAACTTCTCTGCCAAAGCCTTAAATCTAGCCAGAACCATCTGTATCAGTATACTGTGGTCTTTTGTGTTAATTACTTTACACAGTTTAGAATTGTCTGCAAAAACTGATTTTACTGTGCAACCCTTTTACAACATAATTAATAAATATATTGACGAGAATAGGGCCCAATACTGAGACCTGAGGTTTAATGTATTCGCCTTCTCATCACTGTCTATAACTCCTCCCTCATCAATCTTTAAAGTGCTAGTTTTCAGGTTTAACCTTTTTACTATTTATATAATTGAAGAACATTTTAGGGTTAGTTTTACTCTCTTTGGCAATGAGCCTCTCTGTCTCCAGCTTGTCTGCCTTTATTTGTCTTTTGTATATGTAATTTTTTGCTTTATAGTTTTTAGAGTTTCTTTGCTGCCTTTTCTTTTAGTAATTAAGAATGCTTTCTTTTTTGTCATTTATTGCCCTCTTTAAATCCCTATTTACCCAAATAGTTATTTTTATTCTTCTTGATCCTTTTATTTCTACACAAAATGTACCTCTCACAATAAAAATGTAGGATGCTTTTAAAAATATCCTATTTGTTGCTGCATTTTTATTTTTGAGAACATTGTTCCCGTTAGTTTGCTTTTCAGAAGTTCAGTGGTTTTGTGCCTCCCTTAAAAAACACACTTTTAATGACAATTTGAAGCTTATTATATTATGGGCACTATTTCCCAGGTGCTTCCCGACTTGCGTGTCTTTTGTTACAGAAAAAGCTTGTGGTGCCATTGTGTTTTGTATTTACCTTTATTTATTGTACTTGTGGGATACTTGCTCAATGTCTCCTTATTTAATGCTGCTTTTGGGACAGTTGTATTAGGTTTACACTGCACTCTTAGCTCTCCTTTTATAATTTTGTGTATTTTTCAGCATGGCACCTTGTTTCATGTGGTTATGTGTCTGTTTTTAATGATATTTTTATGGTGAGTCAATAAAGATTATGGTATTGATATTGGTCATTGTGCCCGCTGTATGTACGTGTATTAATAGTTGGGCTCTTGTTTAAACAGACAAAATCAGAGATAACTCTGATCTGACAATTTTACCCCTTAGGTGCCTGGGTCAAATGCAAATGGGACATACAACAGGTTTCACAGGGTAACTGACAAGCTCGTGGGTCCCTATGATATACTAGTTATCGAGCCCCTAAGTGTTGAAGCATCCTAGGGGGGACTTTTTTAAATAAATTAATAAAATGTTGTCAATTTATTAAAAACACACAATAAACACATTACCCATTAAACACACATATTTATGTAAAAATAAATAAATAATAATAATAATAATAATGTGGGGGATTGGGTCAGCACAACCCGTATGTAGGTGCATATCACTATGGCGAAATACATATACAAACGGAAAATGCAAATGTGATCGCACACTACATCCAGCACTCTGCCCTGCCTCCATGCTGGATGAGACATTGGTGTACATTTTGGCCAAAGCGTAATAAGCCACTCACCACGTCAAGGTCGTCTCATTTGAGTGGTCCCTAACACTAGTTCCTACCTGTTCATGGGCCATGACAGCCACACAAAGTCCCCAGGGAATGCAGGTCAGCATGCAAGCCAAGCACACTCTGCTTTTAACCCCGTCCGGTGCCATTACAGCTTTCATCGGATCCAGGGATGCAAGTACCAACATGCATGCTGAGCCCACCATATACTTCTCCTGGAGCCAAATGGCTACTGGTAGGTTCTATATAAGCAGACTCAGTTTTATACTGACTTTAAAACCAGCCTCCAGGACAGATTGACTGATCAGGTGTGCATGACTCAAAGGAGATCGCCACGCCTCCAATATATGCTACAAATAAAAAATGTGGGGGATTGGGTCAGCACAACCCGTATGTAGGTGCATATCACTATGGCGAAATACATATACAAACGGAAAATGCAAATGTGATCGCACACTACATCCAGCACGCTGCCCTGCCTCCATGCTGGATGAGACATTGGTGTACATTTTGGCCAAAGCATAATAAGCCACTCACCGCGTCAAGGTCGTCTCATTTGAGTGGTCCCTAACACTAGTTCCTACCTGTTCATGGGCCATGACAGCCACACAAAGTCCAGGGAATGCAGGCCAAGCACACTCTGCTTTTAACCCCTTTGAGTCATGCACACCTGACCAGTCAATCTGTCCTGGAGGCTGGTTTTAAAGTCAGTATAAAACTGAGTCTGCTTATATAGAACCTACCAGTAGCCATTTGGCTCCAGGAGAAGTATATGGTGGGCTCAGCATGCATGTTGGTACTTGCATCCCTGGATCCGATGAAAGCTGTAATGGCACCGGACGGGGTTAAAAGCAGAGTGTGCTTGGCTTGCATGCTGACCTGCATTCCCTGGACTTTGTGTGGCTGTCATGGCCCATGAACAGGTAGGAACTAGTGTTAGGGACCACTCAAATGAGACGACCTTGACGCGGTGAGTGGCTTATTACGCTTTGGCCAAAATGTACACCAATGTCTCATCCAGCATGGAGGCAGGGCAGAGTGCTGGATGTAGTGTGCGATCACATTTGCATTTTCCAATAATAATAATACTGTATACCTAGTTGGTGTCACCAGGTTTGTAATCACCAAAACTATTAAATAATAGTTAACCCATACGGTAAATGCTGTAAACGGTAAATAGTTAACCCACACAGTAAATGCTGTAAAAAAATAAATAAACAAATAACATTGTCAAAATTTCCAATGAAACAGACTAAAAAGTGATCAAAAAGTGACCATATACACAGCAAAAATGATACCCATTAAAAGTACAGATTGTCCTGCCACAAACAAGATTTTTTTAAGTTCTGCCATGCCAACCATTTTCTCCAGTCTCAGGAAACTTCTAGCAGCTTGGAAAATGTAGAAAAAGTGACCCATGCCTGTATTTTGCGCGCATTACGCGAATATTACATTGCCGATTTTTCCCAATCAAGAATATTATCTCCAATTCGTGAACATATGACAAATATTCGCCCAAATATTCGTGAAATATTGCAAATTCGAATATAGCCCCTGCCGCTCATCACTATATACAGTATAATATGCTGAATTTTTTTCTGAAATACTAGCTACAGCTGTAAAATAAAAATATGCAAGACATCTGCACATCAAGTAGGCCAAAAGACAACAAAAAGCATCTCTATCCTAACATTTCACCCCAGATGAATAGAAAGAGCATTTTGCGATCTGTTCTAACCCTTAGATCCTGTTTACGTAAAGCAATGAGTTGTAAAGCATGATGTGACTTGTGCAGCTGAGAAATGAAATGTTCACTCAAAGCCCTAATGGCCGAGTGTGACGACTCTTACTGATAGCTCAGAGACAAATCATTCTGAAAGGGATGGTTCATTAACTCTGTACGCTCAAGAATATTATGTTCTGAGCAAGGAGACACATAAACAAAATTCCATTAATGTGTTTCTTACCACAAGTTTTTTCCCCCCACAGTTCTGATAGATATAGACATCGGGTAGTCACTAGTGTAACTTAATTAGAATGTAATCACAGAGTACCTTCACCAGTGTATAACGTAACCTTTACTAATGATCATTAAAAATCACCCAATTTGTGCCCTTAAAAAGCAATTAACAATGAGGCTGGGTAGGACAAAGAAAGGAAAATTGACTCACTCTCACACTTGCCCTATCAAGCTATAGGCCCTGCCTAGAAAAACGGAATGGCCACCCCGATAGGGGCGATCTCGTGGCAGGAACCTCCTGATAGGCCCTATTTGTCTCTGACAAGGGTTAGATACCGCCACCCGAGAAGAGACCTAATATGACTACAGTCCAATAGTAATGTCATAAGTCAATGCATGTGTCAAAAAATAATAAAATTACAACAAAAATAATTGCACATAATATATATACCTGTGGCGTCCAGGTTTTGATCACCAGTGGAAAAGAAAGGAGGACATACCATATGTCCCGGGAATGCAAACTTTGTACCAACGCATTTCTCTGAACTGTTCTCTGGGGTCAGTTCCTCAGGGGACCACATATAACAAAAAAACTAAAAAAAAACAAACAATACAGGAATGGAGTTAATAATATGTGTGCGAATCAGAGTATATTCTTGTAGTAACCAAAAAATAATGGTAAATCTCATGGCCATAAAGAAGGGCAATTCCCACATATTTGGGACCAAATATAATGCATCTACATCACATACCAAATGTCCACAGTGCTGCTACTACTGAGACCCTTTTAAAAATCTACCACACACCATTTAAATACTGATAATCAAAGTATGGCTGTTACGCTGAGCGCTCCGGGTCCCCTGCTGGCCTTGGAGCGCTCACAGCGTATGCCCCCAGGCAGCACTCCAGCGTCTCGGCGTGTGCGTCCTCGCTCTCTAGGGCGCGCGCGCGCCGGGACTCTTAGATTCAAAGGACCAGTGCACCAGTGATTGGTGCCTGGTCCAAAGGGGTTATTAAGGGTTAAGGTTGTGAGAGGCAGTGCTGACTTAATTAGGCTGCACCTGTGCACTGCCCATTTATACCTTCTCCTCCCACAGCTTTCTGCCGGATCTTTGTGCCTTGTGCCTCAGAGAAAGCGTTCCCTACGATGTTAGTTTGCCTTACCTGTTGCCGTACCCGTTGCTACCGTCCACTCGCCTTTGAACCTTTGCCGCCTGCCCTGACCGCTGCTACGTCCGACTACGCTCTTACCTTCTCCCTGTGTACCACGCCTTATCAGCTGCCAGAGAGGTCGAGTTGTTACTAGGGGACACGACCTGGTAGTTACCGCCGCAGCAAATCCACCCCGCCTTGCAGCGGGCTCTGGTGAAGACCAGTAACTGCTTAGAACCGGTCCTCTAGTACTACCCGCGCCATCGCCTCTCTGGTCCAGAGGATTCACTACCTGTCCTGCCGGTTCGTGACAATGGCTTTCAATAAAATCGAAATAACAGCAGGATAGGCCAATCAACATAACAGTCGCTATGACAGAAAGGGCAGGATATGGTTATACTTCCCTAAATCCGTGATGAAATGCCAAGCTTGGAGAGGGTACGATAAGTGATCAGTCTGGGTCAGCACAAGAGCATTGTTGGTGCAGTGGTCGCCATCTTGATGGAAAGTCTGGTCTCTGTCCATGTCAGCATGCAATCAGCATCACTCTAAATACCCGAGCGCCAAAAAACTAAAGTCACAAGACCAGAAGTCGGCGGTGGAACGCATGGTGAAATGCATGGTGGAAAGCATAGTGGAACGTAAATACAGGAAGTAAATCACAGCTATTACTGATAATACAGAAAAATTGAAAAAACTGAAAATAGGACAGAGAAACTATTGGGCATAAAAATTATTGTACAGATGAGCAGCCATTATACTCTGTTACTACAAGAAGATTATTTGACTATTGAAAAATAGTATTTTGCCAATAGCCAACTAATCTTCTTGTATTAACTTTTTTCAGAAATAGTAAATAGAAAAAAATGTAGATATACTGTATGGTACAACCGCAATCAAAAGTACCCCTATAAAAAATATAACATGTTATTATGGCAACGGGGGGGGGAAAAAAACTATAAAAGTTAAACAATAAATTATGTATAGTTCAAAATGGTGTCAATACAAAGCACAACTCATCCTGCAAAAACGCTTTGTAGACCACCTTTGATTACCACTAACTTTGTAAATAGCAAATATAACATCTAGTTTCTTTGTAATGTATCTGCTTCACTATGTAATGTACCATATGTTAATTGTGTCCATTAGTCACTGCTGGTGTCCATTGTTTATAACAGAAACCACAATGCAGATGTGAACAGAGCCTTTTGGCTGGACCACCCCATGTCACCAGAGCTGAAGAGGGAAGCATACTTTCCTGCTCCCCACCACCAGTTTACTGCTCGTTCTGTGCTCTGCTGCCATGCTCTGGTCCTACTCGTTAATATCTAATTTGATGAGGGTCATGTGTGCCACTGCAGCCAGTGACTGGCCACTGTGGTGATGTGTCCTCCATACAGTATGTCATGGTAATGATTCACTTGACACTTAAAGAACACATTACTGCTGCAGCGAGTCATTAGCTGCAGTGGCACATGTAACCCCTGGTAAAACCAGATGTTAACAAGCGGGAACAGAGTGGCCAGCAGGTAACTGAAGGAGGAGCCAGAACTCGGCAACAGGGAGTAGATAAATATGCTTCCCTCCACATGCCCAGTAATATGGGGAGGGGGGCGGGGTCTGGTTGAAAGACCCTCTGAAGTTGGTTAATCACTTTAGAAGAAAAAGTAAAAGTAAAGTAATATGTTGTAGTACAATAATCAAGAAGTTGACTTACCAGGGATGGACACAGACACCAGAAAGTCCATTCCAAGAACAGTACAGTGGGGCAAAAATGTATTTAGTCAGTCACCAATTGTGCAAGTTCTCCCACTTAAAAAGATGAGAGAGGCCTGTAATTTTTATCATAGGTACACGTCAACTATGAGAGACAGAATGGGGGGGAAAGAATGTAGGAAATCACATTGTAGGATTTCTAATGAATTAATTGGTAAATTCCTTGGTAAAATAAGTATTTGGTCACCTACAAACAAGCAATATTTCTGGCTATCACAGACCTGAAACTTCTTCTTAAAGAGGCTCCTCTGTCCTCCACTTGTTACCTGTATTAATGGCACCTGTTTGAACTTGTTATCAGTATAAAAGACACCTGTCCACAACCTCAAACAGTCACACTCCAAACTCCACTATGGCCAAGACCAAAGATCTGTCGAAGGATACCAGAAACAAAATTGTAGACCTGCACCAGGCTGGGAAGACTGAATCTGCAATAGGCAAGCAGCTTGGTGTGAAGAAATCAACTGAGACCACTGATAATCTCCCCCCGTGGGGTCAAAATGATCACAAGAATGGTGAGCAAAAATCCCAGTACATGTCCGGGCCCGTCTGAAGTTTGCTAGAGAGCATTTGGATGATGCAGAAGAGGATTGGGAGAATGTCATATGGTCAGATGAAACCAAAGTAGAACTTTTTGGTAAAAACTTAACTCATTGTGTTTGGAGGAGAAAGAATGCTGAGTTGCATCCAAAGAACACCAAATAATACCTACTATGAAGCATGGGGCTGGAAACATCATGTTTTGGGGCTGTTTTTCTGCAAAGGGACCAGGACGAATGATCTGTGTAAAGGAAAGAATGAATGGGGCCATGTATCATGAGATTTTGAGTGAAAACCTCCTTCCATCAGCAAGGTCATTGAAGATGAAATGTGGCTGGGTCTTTCAGCATGACAATGATCCCAAACACACCGACCGGGCAATGAAGGAGTGGCTTCGTAAGAAGCATTTTAAGGTCCTGGAGTGGCCTAGCCAGTCTCCAGATCTCGACCCCATAGAAAAACTTTGGAGGGAGTTGAAAGTCCGTATTGCCCAGTGACAGCTCCAAAACATCACTGCTCTAGAGGAGATCTGCATGAAGGAATGGGCCAAAATACCAGCAACAGTATGTGAAAACCTTGTGAAGACTTACAGAAAACGTTTGACCTCTGTCATTGCCAACAAAGGGTATATAACAAAGTATTGAGATTAACTTTTGTTATTGACCAAATACTTATTTTCCACCATAATTTGCAAATAAATTCTTTAAAAATCAGACAATGTAATTTTCTGGATTTTTTTTTCTCATTATGTCTCTCATAGTTGAGGTATACCTATGATGAAAATTACAGGCCTCTCTCATCTTTTTAAGTGGGAGAACTTGCACAATTGGTGGCTGACTAAATACTTTTTTACCCCACTTTATTTGGCTCATCATAAAACCCCACATTATGTCTCTCTAAAATTCCACTAGTTGCTATGAACCATAAAACATTATTTCAGTCCCTTGAATGCGAACTAATAGACAGTAAAAATTAGCTTTTAGGATGCATCCACATGGGATGGAAATGCTGTGGATTTGCTTTCAGCAAATCGGCAGCATTTACAGTACCAGCCAAGTGGATAAAATCTCAAGAAATCTCATTCACACGCTACAGAGAAAAATCATAGTGTAAACTGATCAACATACAACATGCCAGTTTCTGCTGCAGTTGGACTTCACTCATTGCAGAAGGCTGCAAAACCAAATCAGCCAAATCACCGGCAAAATCTGCAATGTCCTACCCATATGGTTTTTGCTGTGGATTCATTGCTCCAAATCCACTACAAAATCCACATTCGATTTTCCATAGGGTTTTATGTAGATGCATCTTTACGGTAGCATTGGGCCACCTTACATATTGTACCCTTTTACCCCCTTCTTGAACCCATTCCATTCTGTAAATGAAATGCCAGCCTAGTCAGTCAAGGTTGTGTTCAATGGACTTGTAGAGATCTTCCAAACTTGATGTGTAAGGTAGATGTGATGAGTGTCTATCGTTGAGACATTCTCATAGAAATACTGAATATTAGCTCTATTTTTCAAAATAAGTGATTGCTTAGTACAGTATATAACATCAGAAGACGCTCACTGCTCGGTTCATTATATAGTTCTTATGTTTATTCCAAAATATTAAGCCTGAGAAATGTAGGAAAACCCTGCTTTGGTAGAGTTAATTTGTCTTAAACGAACGAGTACAATTTGAAACACATTTGGAGGAAAAGCAGAAATGACCTAATTATATTACACTGGTTGACTTATTATTAAACAGAAATATCTATTATACCGGATTAAGTGTGGTTTAAATCAGTCACAGGAAATTCTAATGGATTTTCTGTAAATAAACTACTGCACGCTGGAAAAATGCCTGTTAATCCCCAATTCTCCAAAATAAGAATATGTGACCTCAATTAAACTGTTCCTATGGAGCTGCAGTTGTGTTTTGCACTTCAATAATACAGAATTATTAGTAAGAAAAAGACTTGCTCAGTTTTAATAAAAAATGGAAAGTTGAAGATGGCCTATCCTAGCAGCACTGCAGTAACCAGCTCTGTCCACTACACAATAGACAGAGCTATGTAGTTCTGCTCTCTACTTTTGGTGGCAGAGCTGCTCCCAAATAGCTAATCGGCAGGGTTGCAGGATGTTAGACACCCTGCCAATCAGATGTCAATGACCGATCCTGAGGATAGGCCATCAATATAGAAGGAGTGAACATCTACTTTAAGGCCCCTTTCACACGAGCGAGTATTCCGCGCGGATGCGATGCGGGAGGTGAACGCATTGCACCCGCACTGAATACCGACCCATTCATTTCTATGGGGCTGTTCACATGAGCGGTGATTTTCACACATCACTTATGCGTTGCGTGAAAATGGCAGCATGTTCTATATTCTGTGTTTTTCACGCAACGCAGGCCCCATAGAAGTGAATGGGGTTGCGTGAAAATCGCAAGCATCCGCAAGCAAGTGCGGATGCGGTGCGATTTTCACGCACGGTTGCTAGGAGACGATCGGGATGGAGACCCGATCATTATTATTTTCCCTTATAACATGGTTATAAGGGAAAATAATAGCATTCTGAATACAGAATGCAAAGTAAAATAGCACTGGAGGGGTTAAAAAAAAATAATAATAATTTAACTCACCCTAATCCACTTGCTCGCGTAGCCCGGCATCTCCTTGTGTCTCCTTTGTTGAAGGACCTGTGGTGACGTCACTCCGGTTATCACATGGTACGTCACATGATCTTTTACCATGGTTGTTTACAAACAACATCTCTTAGCAACCATCAGTGAAAAACACATCGCACCCGCACTTGCTTGCGGATGCAAAGCGTTTTTCACGCAGCCCGATTCACTTCTATGGGGCCTGTCCTGCGTTACAAACGCAGAATATAGAACATGCTGCGATTTTAAAGCATTGCAGAAGTGATGCGTGAATAAAAACGCTCATGTACACAGACCCATTGACATTAATGGTGCCGGATTCAGTGCGGGTGCAATACGTTCACCTACCGCATTGCACCCGCGCGGAAATCTCGCCCGTGTGAACTCAGCCTAAGGATTCCATAGTTAGGGCTCATACACACCGCTGAATTGTGCTCTGCATACCATTTACAGCCAAGATCGAAGCAATATCCCATCCTGGCCTGAAAGGATGGGATGAGGCAATATCCCATCCTTTCAGGTCAGGAAAGCCTTCCCAAAAATTTTATAATGTCAAAAGATGCGATCCAATCTGTGTGCCTGAGGCCTTGGATATTTAGTCTCCAATATCTGGCCTGCATTCTCTTGTCTAGAAGCCACCAATTCCCACTTTCTGGCAGCAAATACAGAAGCCACGTAGACAAGCATTGGGCTGTGTCAAGTGGCAGTATTATATGGTGGCTCCAGGTACCAGTTTCTTCTTCCTATCTTTTACTATGGACATCTGGCACTATCTAAT
Source organism: Bufo bufo (assembly GCF_905171765.1). NCBI lineage: Eukaryota > Metazoa > Chordata > Amphibia > Anura > Bufonidae > Bufo > Bufo bufo. The sequence continues at coordinate 222,319,543 of NC_053393.1, forward strand.
ACCAAATGATGAATACCAAAGCCCTCAAAAGATCTTGACAAATATTACACAGGCATGCCAGATTTGAACTGATATGTACATCATAACATTGTCTTTTCAAAAGGGATGCCACCACTTTTATCTAGTTGAGGGCAGTCAGTTGTTTATAGCAGCATAGTTTATGATTGCTAAATGGAGCATTTTCATTTACATGCTCTATAACCTTTGAAAAATTAAATGGGTACAACTCCCAACCCTGTCTCTTACAGAGTAAAAAAAAACTAAGGAAATTTTAAAATACTACTTACAATTCTTCATATTAGCCCCCTCGTTCTTCAACATAAGCCAAGGTGGGTGTGGCAGCCACAGGTGTTCCATTCAGTCTCAGAAGCTCCCATCAGTACCTGCCACTGATGCCACCATAATACTTTCCCCATAGAAGTCCCATACACCTGCATTTAACTCTTGCATGAGTCAGGACTGATTGAACACATGTCAGGTGTACTAACTGACATTGTGGCACCAACATCAATCCTTGAACCAAGCTGCAACCTGTAGATCATGTACTTTTGGGTTGTATAGACAAAAAAAACACTGTATGGTACCATACAGTCAAAAATCTGATCTTTGTAGAGGATATGTGTTAATATGGAAGATGAATGTAGATGAACCATAGGTTTAGGGTTGGACTAGCACACCAGAGTACCAGAGGATCCTCTGGTGGGACTAGTCTCTGAAGCCAAAGTGGGCCCCAAAGGTTTAGGAGAAAAATCTTATTTGAAGCTGCCTTTGAAGCCAATTGCTTGCCACTAAAGTCTATTTCTTTGTTTCAAAACCTATTAGACCTTATTGATGATATACGGCTTGGACCGCAAATATGATTTTCTCTGATGGGAAGAAGAAACCCCAGTCCCACCATGCTTCAAAATTGAAAATTTTTTCCACTTCAGACGTTGCTTGCATTTCATGTGTACATCAATTACTTTAGGAAACTATTGCAGATATTTTTGCCCCTTTTCTGAGGCCTTTTGAAAAAATTATTGGACATCTCCTCCACTCCTCCATATATGAAACTAAGCCCAATTTCAAGAAAAGCCAATTAACCTATCATTACGTAGTTTTCAAAACTCCTATATCTCATCTCCTGTCCAATATCCTTTCAGAATTCCCAATATGCACATTTACGCTACTACAAATCCTTCATATTTTAGAGAAACAATAGCAACAAGCTAAGAAAATCTATACTAATTGCTATTTCTCTTGTGCGTACTTGTCCATGCAAGTGTCAAACTTGGTGCATGTTTAGAAATGAATCCATAGGGCCTTCTGCTTGTCTTGCTGTGGATTTGCTGTAGATTTCACACTACATTATATATTGCAAATTCGCTATGGAAATCTACAGGATAAATTGTCATGTTGCTGATTTAAAATTGCAGGTCAATTTGATTGCAGATTTTTTCCAATTTCAAACAATTTTTTTCACTGACTTATCTGCTTATCTGGAGGACTTTTGTTCTTTTCTGTGGGTGGGCAGCAGCTCACATGAAATCTCATCCCCTTGGTACTGTTGGTACTGTGAAATGTTGTGGATTTGCTACACATAAATCCACAAAAGCAAAACTACAGCGTATCCATCCAGCGTATAGTAGCTGATATATTAATTTTCAGCTAGGGACAATATAACACAGACAACACTCTGTTTACTAGATGTCAAAATTATGCTATTTTAATTTTTTATGATTCATTTCAATTTCGATTTACTTTACAAAACATTCGATTTCTGTTTGTGTTTGGCTTTCTTAGAGGATATACACTATTGCAGGAAGAACAAATTATAGTTTTCTGTTGACTTCCATACAGTTGCCGCAGAGGACTATAATATACATCTATGTCTTGCAGCATTTCAAACCAGGAAAAGATCAGAAAAGTGAAGTCAGCAGGTTAGGGATGTCAGCATAAATACTCTTACACCAAAGAGGGGATTGAAGAGTGATAGATTTAGGACTGGAGGAAAGGCACGCTGGAAACAGGATTTACACACAGCTACTTTCTAACAAACAGCTATTCAGCTGGACTATACCTTAAAGATGGTCTTTACCCCCCTCGATCCCAAATATGACCTGGACTACAACACTGATCAGGTCACTGATAAAATATCTTACTATTAGGGATGAGTGGACCCGTTGATGTTCGCGTTCTCCGGGTTCGGCCGAACTTCGGGTCAAAGTTTGGGTTTGGGACCCGAACTTGACCCGAACTCGAACCCGAACCCCATTGAAGTCAATGGGGACCTGAACTTTGGTGCACTAAAATCTCTGTAAAATAGTCATAGTACGTAAGAGCTAGAGGGCTGCAAAAGGAAGCAAAATGGGGGTAAGAGCAGGACAGTTGCCCTGCAAACAAATGTAGATAGGGAAATTACTTAAAATAACATAGAATAGAAAAAAATTTAAAATAATAATCTTGAACTAGGAGGCAGAGGTCAAAGTGGAGTAGGAGGTTGAGGAGACGGTGGATGTGGCGGTGTAGGTAGAAGCTGCTGTGTATTAGGAGGAGGTAGCGAACACGGTTTTTGTTTTTTTTGTATTTTTTTTCCCTTGATTTATTTATTTAATAAATTTGGGAAGACCTCAAAATATTAGGAAATAGAAAAGAGAATGCAAAGAGAAAGTGTGCTAGAGTATAACAATGGCCGGTATACTTGTCTACTCAGCACAAGGTACGGATCCATGCATGGTTCATTTTAATGAATGTGAGCTTGTCCACGTTGGCTGTGGACAGGCGGCTGCGCTTGTCTGTGATTACCCCCCCTGCCGTGCTAAACACACGTTCGGACAATACACTTGCTGCAAGGCAGGCCAGCACCTCCAAGACGTAAAGGGCAAGGTCAGGCCATGTGCCCAATTTGGAGACCCAGAAGTTGAATGGGGCAGGCCCATAAGTCAGTACGTGTAGGCGGGTACACACGTACTATTCCACCATGTTGCTAAAATACTGCCTCCTGCTAAGACATTCCATATCAGCTGGTGGTGCTGGTTGGCTTGCTGATAGCTTTTCCACATTTCGGCCATGCTAACCCGCCCCATCTGCGTTGGCGACTTCTTCGACCTCCTCCTCTGCCTTCGCCTTGTGCTTTCACTGAGCTCTCACTGTCAGGTGTGAATACCATCAGTAGCACGTCTACCAGCGTGCGCTTGTACTCGCGCATCTTACGATCACGCTCCAGTGACAGAATTAAGGACAGCATGTTGTCCTTATAGAGGGGATCCAGCAGGTGGCCACCCAGTAATCAGCACTGGTTAGAATGTGGGCAACTCGGCGATCAATGCGCAGGCACTGCATCATTTAGTCGCTCATGTGTGCCAGGCTGCCCAGAGGCAACGACAAGCTGTCCTCTGTGGGAGGTGTATCGTCTGTGTCCTCTGTATCCCCCCAGCCACACTGCATTGATGCCCATGAGCTGCTTTGGGTGCCACCCCGCTGTGAACATGGTTCCTCCTCCTTCTCATCCTGCAGAACTGTGCCCTGGCTGGACAATTGTGTACCTGGCCTATGTTGGTGCAGGAAACCACCTTCCGAGCCACTTGTAAATGACTGGCCTCATAACCATGGAAATGATCCTTCTTCCTCCTGTGCCACATCCTCTTCCATCATCGTCCAAAGCGTTTTTTCAAGGAGACATAGAAGTGGAATAGTAACGCTGAGCACTGCGTCATCGGCACTGGCCATTTTGGTTGAGTACTCTAAACAGTGCAACACGGCACCCACGTCCCGCATGGAGGCCCACTCGTTGGTGGTGAAGTGGTGCTGTTCCGCAGAGCGACTCACCTGTGCATGCTGCAGCTGAAACTCCACTATCATCTGCTGCTGCTCGCACAGTCTCTCCAGCCTGTGCAAGGTGAAGTTCCACCTTGTGGGCACGTCGCATATGAGGCGGTGAGCAGAGAGACCAAAGCTATGCTGCAGCGCAGACAGGTGAGCAACAGCAGGGTGAGAATGCCGAAAGCGCACACAGATGGCCCCCACTTTCTGCAGCAGCTCTGACATATTGGGGTAATTTTGCAGGATCCTCTGCACCACCAAATTCAGCACATGCGCCAGGCAAGGGATGTGCGCCAAACCGGCTAGCCCCAGAGCTGCTACGAGATTTCGCCCATTATCACACACCACCAGACCTGGCCTGAGGCTCAGCAGCACCAACTTCTCATCGGTCTGTTGTTCCATGCCCGTCCACAGCTCCTGCTCGGTGTGGGGTTTTTACCCCAAACAGATGAGTTTCAAAACAGCCTGCTGTAGTTTCCCCTTGGCTGTGGTGAAGTTGGTGGTGAGGGTGTTACACTGACCGGATGAGGAGACGGTAGAGGATGAGGAAGCGGAGTAGGAAGAGGAAGCAACAGGAGGCAAAGAGAAACGCCCTGCAATCCTCTGTGGCGGCCAGCCGCCGCCATAAGGTTTTTAAAAGTCTCTGTCTCCACCAGACGGGATGACAGCATTTCAAAGGCCAGGAGGAATTTTGAAATGCTGGCATTCAGGGCCAGGGATCGTGGGTGGGTAGGGGGGTACTTCCTCTTTCTCTCCAGTGTTTGGGGGATGGACAGCTGAACACTTCCATGGGACAGTGTGGATATGCTGGGTGACAGTGGTGGAGTTGGTGGTGTTGCTGCCACATCCTCTGCGGGGTGGCAGGTGCCACTGTCACTCCAGAGGGGGAGGAAGAGGCCAAAACTGCAACAGAAGAGGGAGCAAGAGGAGCCTGAAATCTTTTGTGTTTTTTCAGGTGTGTACTGGACTGCAGCTCGTGCTTTGAATTTAGATGCCTGGTCATGCAGGTGGTGCTTAGGTTTAGAACATTTATGCCTCACTTCAGGCTCTGATTGCACAGCGTGCAAACCACTCGCGTCTTGTCGTAAGTACATTGTCTGAAGAACTGCCATGCCAGGGAACTCCTTGGAGCTTGCTTTGGTGTGCTCAGTCCATGGTTGCGGTGGGCAGTAGCAGGCATGTTGGCTAGGGGATGGCCACTCCGCTTCTGCACCCTGCTCCCTCTTTTGCTGTGCGGCTGGCTCTGTGTGACCACCACCATCTTCCTCTGAACTGCACATGTCACTCGCATGACTTTGATTCCATGTGGCGTCTAGGACCTCATCATCCTCCACATCATCTTCCACCCACTCTTCACCCCTGCCATCCTTGCCGGTCTGCATGCACACGGCTGAAAGCCGCAGTAGATGGCACCTGTGTTTCGTCATCATCATCAGAGACATGCTGTGGTGGTCCTCCCATGTCCACATCCTGAAACATAAGTGGTTGGGCATCAGTGCACTCAATCTATTCCACTTCTGGGGCAGGGCTAGGTGGATGGCCCACGGAAACCCCGCCAGCAGAGTCATCAAAAAGCATTAGAGACAGATGCATGACGTGGGACTCAGACTGCTTGGCTGATTTGCAAGTGGGTGAGGTGATAGACAGATGCCCATGTGCTGCAGGTGCCAACTCTGCGCTTTTAGTAGGGTACCGGGTGGGAGACAATGTGAAGGAACTGGAGGCACTGCCTACTACCTCTCTGGCCTCACCATTCGTACATCGGTATTCGGTCCTACAAAATTACGCTGAACGTCCTGTCGCCTACGTGCAGCTGAGGAAGGTGTTTTATTTGGGCGTGTAGCTGGCACAGATCGACCACGTCCTCTCCCTGCAACAGGAGCTCCACCAGCACCAGCAGCACCACGACCAGGGCCACCTTATTTGATGCTCTCCCTATCTGCACACTGGGTAAATGCAGTGGCGAATGGGCCTGAGGTGGACAGCAGTTTGGCGCATGTTCTTCTACCACCAAGGATTGCAGGACGTTTCTCTTTACCTCCTGTTGCCTCCTCCTCCTACACTGCTTCCTCCTCTACCGCCTCCATCTGGTCAGCGTAACACCTTCACCACCAACTTCAGCACAGCCAGGGGGAAACGACAGCAGGCTGTTTTGAAACTCATCTGTTTGGAGTAAAAAACCCACACCAGACAGGAGCTGTGGACGGGCATGGAACAACAGACCGATGAGTGGTTGGTGCTGCTGAGCCTCAAACCCGGCCTGGTGGTGTGCAATAATGGCCGAAATCTCGTAGCAGCTCTGGGGCTAGCCGGTTTGACGCACATCCCTTGCCTGGTGTATGTGCTGAATTTGGTGGTGCAGAGGTTCCTGCAAAATTACCCCAATATGTCAGAGCTGCGGCAGAAAATGGGGGCCATCTGTGCGTTCTCACCCTGCTGCTGCTCGCCTTTCTGCGCTGTAGAGTAACTTCAGCCTTCCCACTCACCGCCTCATATGCGACGTGCCCACAAGGTGGAACTCCACCTTGCACATGCTGGCCAGACTGTGCGACCAGCAGTAGATGCTAGTGGAGTTTCAGCTGCAGCATGCACGGGTGAGTCGCTCTGCGGAATAGCACCACTTCACCACCAACGAGTGGGCCTCCATGCGGGACTTGGGTGCCGTGTTGCGCTGTTTCGAGTACTCGACCAACATGGCCAGTGCCGATGAAGCAGTCCTCAGCGTTACTATACATCTTCTATGTTTCATTGAAAAAACGCTTCGGGCGATGATGGAGGAGGATGTGGCACAGGAGGAAGAGGAGGAGGAAGAGGAGGAGGAAGAGGGATCGTTTCCACGGTTATCAGGCCAGTCATTCAAAAGTGGCTCGGAGGGTGGTTTCCTGCACCAACAGAGGCCAGGTACACAATTGTCCAGCCACAGCACAGTTCTGGAGGATGAGGAGGAGGACGATGATGATGAGGAGGAACCGTGTTCACAGCAGGGTGGCACCCAAAGCAGCTCATGGGCATCACTGGAGCGTGGCTGTGGGGATACAGAGGACACAGACGATACACCTTCCACAGAGAACAGCTTTTCGTTGCCTCTGGGCAGCCTGGCACACATGAGTGACTACATACTGCAGTGCCTGCGCAATGATCGCCGAGTTGCCCACATTCTAACCAGTGCTAATTACTGGATGGCCACGCTTCTGGATACCCACTACAAGGACAATGTGCCGTCCTTAATTCTGCCACTGGAGCATGATCGGAAGCTTGTTAACACGCTGCTGATAGCATTCCCACCTCACACCGGAGGCTCAGTGGACGCACAAGGCGAAGGCAGAAGAGGAGGTGGAAGAAGTCGCCAACGCAGCTGGGGCACAGCCAGCACCTCAGAAGGTAGAGTTAGCATGGCCGAAATGTGGAAAAGCTTTATCAGCACTCCACAATAACAGCACTACCAGCTGATATGGAACGTCTTAGCAGGAGGCAGCATTTCAGCAACACGCCTACATGTACGGACTGATGGGGCTGCCCCATTCAACTCTGGGTCTCCAAAGTGGGCACATGGCCTGAACTTGCCCTTTACGCCTTGGAGGTGCTGGCCTGTCCTGCGGCCAGTGTATTGTCCGAACGTAGTAGAAGTATACCGCCGCACCCAGCCATTGTTATACTCCAGCGCACTTTCTCTTTGTTTTCTTTTTTATATTTCCCAATGTTTTTGGGGTCTTTCCAAATTTATAAAAAAATTTAAAAATGAATAAATAAATAAAAAAAAATACAAAAATAGTGTTGCCTACCTCCTCCTCCACCACCGCTTTTTTAGAGCCATTTTAGTGCCCCAAAGTTCGGGTCCCCATTGACTTCAATGGGGTTCGGGGTCAAGTTCGCGAACCCGAACTTCCAGGTGTTCGCTCAACCCTACTACATTAATTTCCCTGTTACATATGCAGTGCAGGTGCACCTCACACCAAAAATGGGTCACCGGCTGAACTAACAGTCAGATTAACTATATTAATTTCCCTGGCACATATGCAGTGCACATATATCTCACACCAAAAATGGGTATATGTCACCGGCTGAACTAACAGTCAGATTAACTATATTAATTTCCCTGTCACGTTTAAAGTGCAGGTGTATCTCACACCAAAAATGGGTATATGTCACCCCCCGAACTAACAGACTGATTAACTATATTAATTTCCCTGTCACTTATGCAGTGCAGCTGTACCTTACACCAAAAATTAGAATATGTCACCCACCGAACTAACAGACGGATTAACTATATTAATTTACCTGTCACATATGCAGTGCAGGTGTACCTCACACCAAAAATGGGTATATGTCACCGGCTGAACTAACAGACAGATTACCTATATTAATTTCCCTGTCACATATGCAGTGCACGTGTATCTCACACCAAAAATGGGTATATATCACCCATCGAACTAACAGACGGATTAACTATTGTATTTTTGTGTTAGAGGTACAAAAATCATGCATTGCACCCACAAAAAATCACTATAGGTCACCCACAGAATTCACAGCCAGATATATTTCTGTTTCAAGGGTGCAAAGCTGGTGTATTGCACCCACAAAAAATCATTATAGGTCACCCACAAAACAAATAGCCAGATTCCTAACACTCTCCCTCGCTTCAGCTGCCTGCTTCCTGTCCCTGCACTACTCAGAGATGATGGGAGGTGCTACACGTGATCCAGCTTGTATAGAGGCTGGGTCACATGATGCACCGGCCAATCACAGCCATGCCATTACTAGTCATGGCTGTGATGGCTTCTAAGGGCACACAGCTTAAAAGCTTGTTGATTGACTGCCCTGCAGCCTTTCAAAAGCTTTATTAAATGCCCGAACACCAAACTCGAACCCGAACTTTTCGGGCAAAGTTCGGGTTCGGGTCCGGGTACCTGAACTCGCAAAGTTCGGTACGGACCCGAACTTTACAGTTCAGGTTCGCTCAACACCACTTACTATAAATTTGCCTGAACACAAATGTAAAAAAGGGTTACTATGATAGTATGCAGATATAGCCACTATTATGTTGCAGCATTTCATGGTATTAGATATAGAGACTACGACTTGAATAATGCCATGCTTTGATGTTTTTATGTTACTAGCATTATATGCTTAACGGTTGATGTGATCCACATTGTTGCACCTGTTGAAGGGGATGTGACTCTCTACTTGGATTATACACTAATCTAGTACTGTATGTTTAAAACAAATAGACACCATCCTGAATAAGAAAGTCCTTTCTAATCTTCCAAATGTTGACTATTTTGCTTTTTACTTCTCCCTGCTGATTTTTGTAAATGAACATTGTTACAGCAGCGGCTGTTGCGAGCCACCGTTTCTCCTCTTACCCTTCTGGGTGGCTCAGACCTGATTTCCGCTGTCTGGTTAGCCCGCTGAGTTTGCTCTGTACCTCTACGCAGGCTGTGGTCTATTCTTCAGCAGGGCCTCCCTTTCTCTTCCTCTCTAGGGTGTGTGCATGCTCCCTTCAGCTCCTAAATGGCCAGTGCATGCACCTATATCTTCACCAGCTAGTGCCTGACAAGTGACAACCCCGGAAAGGGAACCTGTCACCGGGATTTTGGGTATAGAGCTGAGGACATGGGTTGCTAGATGGCCGCTAGCACATCCGCAATACCCAGTCCCCGTAGCTCTGTGTGCTTTTATTGTGTAAAAAAAACGATTTGATACATATGCAAATTAACCTGAGATGAGTCCTGTCACTGAGATGAGTCATGGACAGGACTCATCTCAGGTTAATTTGCATATGTATCAAATCGGTTTTTATACACAATAAAAGCACACAGAGCTATGGGGACTGGGTATTGCGGATATACTAGCGGCCATCTAGCAACCCATGTGCTCAGCTCTATACACAAAATCCCGGTGACAGGTTCCCTTTAAGCCACTTTCCACGTTGGAAAGCTGACTGAGCAATAAGTTACTTAAAGTTACTTAGCTTGCTAAGTTTCAGCAAAGATGTGCTGTATCCTGCTGTCTTGTAACGACCTCTGCATGCATACTCATATTGAACTTTCATTGCCTGACCCGTGGCTGTTTACCATATTGACCCTACACTGCCTGCCCTTTCATCGGACCCATTCCTGTATTGCACATACTCCGCCATCCCTAACCTCAGCCTGTCCTTGACTATGTTTTCTGCCTAAACATTTGGTGCCATGCACGAGTGTCTCTGACAGAGACTATTTCAGGAGGTAGCGGCCTGGTGGTTCCCCTGCTATAAAGTCCAAATCCTGTATAGCAGTCAAACGGTGAATACCAGGTGAATGCCAGGGCAATGCCCTTAGGTGTAGCCTTAAAGAGACACTGACAGGCGAAATCAGCATATATAGTTAGATATATCACATTACAGGTCTTATAGAGTCTTTTAAAAGCATATAACTATCCCCCCTGCCCACCTTATAAAGAGCGAAATATAAAGTTTTATAACCTGCTTCTCCGTTCAGCAATCTGCCCAAGGGGCGGCGTTTCATGTGAAAATGCGCCCAGCCAGCCTTCCCAACTGCCGCTCTTAAGCCCCGCCCAGCTCATTATTATTCACTTCGCTGGGCGGCGGCTAGAACTCTCCCCAGTCCCGATTCTGCGCCTGCGCAATTCAATCCTCCGGGCATCGTTCATGCCCAATCTTCTGCGCCTGCGCCCCGCCGTGCCGTCGGACGCACTATAATTAACCCCTTATATGATGTGAGTGAGCAGCGCTCTGAAGCGCTGCTCTGAACAGTGCATGGCTGAGGCTGCAGCTGCCTCGAAGACGCAGGCTGGTGTGTGTACGCAGGCGCGATCTAACGGCACGGCGGGGCGCAGGCGCAGAAGATTGGGCATGAACGATGCCAGGAGGATTGAATTGCGCAGGCGCAGGATCGGGACTGGGGAGAGTTCTAGCCGCCGCCCAGCGAAGTGAATAATGATGAGCTGGGCGGGGCTTAAGAACGGCAGTTGGAAAGGCTGGCTGGGCGCATTTTCACATGAAATGCCGCCCCTTAGCCAGATTGCTGAACGGAGAAGCAGGTTATAAAACTTTATATTTCGCTCTTTATAAGGTGGGCAGGGGGGATAGTTATATGCTTTTAAAAGACTCTATAAGACCTGTAATGTCATATATCTAACTATATATGCTGATTTCGCCTGTCAGTGTCCCTTTAAGTCAAATCTGTTGGTTAACACATTGGCATCACACCCACTGCTGTCACATTGTTTTTCTCTTTGCTGGTTGAGTAGGCTAGCTCTTCCTAATGTGGTGTCAGAGGTATGCTGTGCACTCTAAGCCAATCAGATGTCTCGTCATTAGTTTTCCCCTCCTTTCTAATGGCATATATTTCACACACACTGAGGAAGAGGTACTATTGGAGGAACATCTCCTCCTTGTTTAGTATTTACTGTGTTGTGGGGACTGATGAGGTTTTTCAACATTTACAGAGAGCCTGCTGGGAAAGAGAAGCTGCAGGCTGCTGGGTCCTACTGAAGATACCATTATAATTAAGCAAATGTTTGCGCATAGGGTGTAAACATTGTTGTTGCGAACACCAAAATCATTGTTTTTGAGCAGCAGATTATTAATAATAATAATAATAATAATAATAATAATAATAGTTTCAATACAGGGATCCTCTGCTTGGAAACAATGAATCTCTATGGAGAAAAGCAAACACAGTAGTAATCACTTATCCCCATAAAGAGATGATTGCTGCATGTAACTGGAGCTCTCCCCTCCTCTGAGGAGCAGGCAATTATCAGACTTGAACAGTTTAATCTCAATAACTGTCTGCTGATGATTTTCCATTTTTTTCATTTTCGTTTTTTATTCCCAGCCCTCCCAAAACCATAACTTTTTTTTATTTTTTCATTCAAATAGCCATATGAGGGCTTGTTTTTTGCAGGACAACATGTACTTTCTATCGGCATCATTTACAGTTACATACAATGTGGTGGGAAGAGGGATAAAAATTCCAAATGGGGTGGAATTATTAAAAAACACCATTCTTATGGCATTTTTTTACACTGTTTCCTATGCGTTAAAACTAAGCTGTTACTTTTATTCTCCGGGTCAGTACGATTACAACGATACCACATGTGTATCATTTTTCTTTCACTTTATTAGGCCTCATGCACATGACCGTTGTTCCGTTCCGCATCCGAGCCGCAGTTTTTGCTGCTTGGGTGCGGAACCATTCACTTCAATGGGGCCGCAAAATATGCGGACAGCACTCTGTGTGCTGTCCGCATCCGTTGCTCCGTTCCGTAGCCCCGCAAAAAAAATATAACATGTCCTATTCTTGTCCGTTTTGCAGACAAGAATAGGCATTTCTACAATAGGCCGTCTGTTCCTTTCCGCAAATTGCGGAAGGCACACGGGTGGCTTCCGCAATTTGCGGACCGCAAAAAAAACTGAACGGTCATGTGCATGAGGCCTAACTTTAAAAAATGCTGCTGTACCTGCGCTCCCTGGACTTTGTGTGGCTATCATGGCCCATAACAGGTAGGTACTAGTGTTAGGGACCACTCATAGAGGCGACCTTGACGTGGTGAGTGGCTTATTACGCTTTGGCCAAAATGTACACCAATGCCTCATTCAACATCCAGCATAGAGGCAGGGCAGAGTGCTGGTTGCAGAGTGCTATTGCATTTGTGTTTTTGCGTTTGTATGTGTATTTCGCCATAGCGATGTGCATCTGCATACAGGGTTGTGCTGACTGAACCCCCCACATTTTTTCTAACTTTAAAAAAAAACACTTTTTTTTTTTGCATTGCCATATTCTGACCCCCCATAGCGGTTTATTTTTATGTGTACAGAGTTGTTTGAGAGGTAATTTTTTGCAGCGTGATACTTTTCATTGATACCATTCTGATGTGTGTATGACTTTTTAATCACTTTTTATTCATTTTCTTGTGGGAGGTGAAGCGACCAAAAAACGGTGATTTGGCCAGTTTGACTTTTTTTTCCGTTTCGCTGTTTGCCATATGGGCAAATAATAATAATAATAATAATAGAAATATTTTAACATGCGGCAATACCCAATTTTTTAAATTATTTATGTATTCCTATTTTAATTTTGGGGAAAGGGGGTGATTTGAACATTATATATATATATATATATGTGTGAAGGCTTTGGCCTGGATTTGTGGGAGGGGCTGAGGTCCGCCTCCAGCCTATTTAGGGCACCCCCCTACCTGGCTCCTGCACCGTCCGAGGTCTGAACTTGAGAGAGAGAGTCGCGTGTGGAGTTAACTGAAGAAGTTACTTACAAGTTGCTGTTTCTGAAGTTCGTTGTTTTCGGGTCCAGGATTTGGAGCATTCCGGTTCCATCCGTCCGGCTTCACCTGGTTCCTTGCGGGTCACGTTTTGCCCGTTCAAACTGTGAGTTTTTCATACGGTACAGCACAGGGCCTCACGGCTGCCCTGCCTCCAGCTCGGTTCATTTCAACATTTACCTGTAAAACCATGTCACAGGTTCATTTCAAATCACGGTTCATGCTGGCACCGTTTTCTGATCATGCATGCACGCACACCCCACCGCATCCCCACTCCTAGCACGGACAACACGTGTACCAGGTTCCCATGGCAGCAACCACGCCGTTCCCCTCCCCTCCAATCATCCCACGCACTTTTCTTCCCTCACACCCCTCGCCAGATCAGCGGCACGGCCGCCCTCTCACTTACACCAGATGCTCGCCGCTTCCCGGCCTCTCCACACGCTCCCCCGCCACAAGCCGCACCAGGGCCGCGGTCCCCCTATTCCCCGCCGCCGCGCCGGCCCGCGACTCCGTCCTCCTGCCGCGCTGCCAATGGCGGCCGCCGCATCCCGGCGCCCGGTTCGCGCATGCGCGGCGGGGGCGCTGCGCATGCGCGGCCGCGGCGGCGCATGCGCGGTAGCCTGGCGGCCGGCCACAGGTGCCGCACGCGTGCGCTGTGTGCGTGGGGGTGGGGAGCCAAGGGGTGCCGCTTGCACACCCCTGCACCAGCCCCACAGATCCAGCTACCGCTCCCCTCCATCAGGCAGCGCATCCAGGGGGGGGGGGCGCAAGTCATCATCACAAGAGCCGGCATCAGGGAACACACCCGCCAGGCCAACATCCATGTACAATTAAAAATCCATACGCTTCATACAGTCACCAAAGAAACCCGCCATATGAAAAAAAAAAAAACCAAAAAAAAAAAAAAAAAACCTGCCATATAAAAAAAAAAAAAACGCCATAAGAAAAAAAAAAAAAAAAAACCCCCCAAAAAAAAAAAAAAAAACCCGCCATATGAAAAAAAAAAAAAACACAAAACCCCGTTTCCATTAGAACATCAATATCCCAGTAAAACCAAAAAATAAAAAAATAAAAGGTCCGTATTCACACCTTCCGCCACAGCACGGGGCATCATTTCACATACCTTCCATACCATACCGGGTCACCGTTGCAACTCACGGCGCAATCCTCTCAGGTCATGCTAAACGTTCAGACCACAGTCAACTCTCGTCATAACACTTTCTGTCTACCCCTCTTTTAGGCGGTCAAGCTTAGACTTATTTACGCTGCACGTATCCAGTGACTTTTTCTTGCTACCAGGTACGTACACCTGCTCAATCGTTTTTGTTTCCTACATTTCAGTCCATCCCGTTAGGGTCAGCGTGCTGGCATCAGGGGCTTCGGAATCCCGCTAGATTAACCCCCTCTTGGCTTCGCCATCAGTCAGTGGTCCGCGAGGCCAACACCCCGCCTCACACGCTCGGAGGCAGCCGCCCATCGCGCCACTCGTTAGTAAGCCGCCTCGCTGTTGCATAGAGAGGGCCTCACCTGTCACTCCCTTTCCCTAGTCCTGTCGTACAAGTCACCGAGAGGCCTCACACTCCTGCCACCACGTCAGTGGCCTCATCAACCCCTCGCGCCAACTCATAGATAGAGCCTCTCAAGCCGCTCGGCAATTAGCAGGGCCTCATCTGTCACCATCCTAGGCTTAATTATTTCGCCATCCGGCATAGCTAGCTTGCCAGCACGGTCCTGTGTTTTCCCCACACTAACAAACTATTCTGTTTTAGCATGTCTCTGGAAGGAATTGAGAACTTTTCCCTTCCGGGCACTCCGGCTAGATCCATCACCTTAGCCCAAGGAGACGATCTTGCCAGCCCAGCATCCATCAGAGCCTGGACAATTCCGCGTATCACGGCGGAATTGAAGAGACGGCAGATCCCCTTCCCCGCCACGGCAAGGAAAGCGGAGTTTTTCCGACTACTACGCACGTCAACCAGTAATGCGGAGGCAGGGGAAGGACCCAGCCAGTCCAGCACGGGGGATATACACGCCATGCTGGCCTCTTTGATGACGTCCATGTCCAGGGTCAACGACAGGTTAGAGAGGCTGGAGTCGGTCACCACATCCCTCTCCTTGGCAGGGCCACCACCGGCAGCGTCACCGGCACCATCCGGTTTGCCAGTGGGCGTGCCATCCATCAACCCAGATGACCAAGAAGTCAGCCCGGCGCACATGATACCGGAGCACTTGAAAAGGGACATTCTGGAAGGTAAGGATGTGAACCTGGCCTCCCTCCTGATTGCCTCTCAAGATACTGTTGAGAACAAAACTTATGCTTACGACGATGTCTCAGTCGTGGTTAAATCTAGGGATGCCCGCCTCAATAGAAAACTGTCTATTCCAGAATTTGTGTTGGCTTTCGGCATCTACAGGGAGGTCATCTGCACGGTCTACCCTAACAGAAGGGAGGAGTTTGACCTCTACATGCACAAGCTGGTGGACCTGGGCAACAAATATGGGGGGTCGGCATTCTATGACTACCATAGATCTTTTTCGGCAAAGGTGGCAGGGGCTTTCTCCCAGTACGGAGTCCGCTCCAACTGGGCAAGAATCGACACTGTCATTTTTGCCGACACTTCGCAGGCCTAAGGACGCCAGCTTGTGTGCACTGCTCCTCCACTGCCCACACCACCAATTTCTGCCCAAACGCAGCGGACAGTCAAGCCCCCTCTCAAGCGGCCGGCCCCTCCGGGGTCACGGAGAAATCAAGCCGGGACAAGCTGGGGCGGCCAATCAAGTTTCTGGGCAAATCCCAGATTTGCAACAATTTCAATGTGGGATCCTGCAATTTTAGCGGGTGCAGGTTGTTGCACATTTGTACCAATTGTTTCCGGGCACATGCTAGATCAATGTGTCCAAATAAAATGTTTTCTAAACCGTATCTATCGACCATAAATATGCCGGTTTTTTCAGCATTTATGTCTCAGCACCCATCCAGACATCTCACGGATTTCCTCGTGGCAGGGCTGACAGAAGGCTTCCACACGGGCATCCTGCACATGCCGACAGGCACCCTGGAATGTCTAAATCTCCTATCCGCCCAAGGCAACCCCACCGCAATTGACGCCCTCATAGCCCAGGAAGTTGCAGAGGGTTTCGTGCTAGGACCATTCAAGACACCCCCATTCACCACATGGCGCACCAATCCCATTGGCATCGTCACCGGGAAATCTTCCCAGAAACAGAGGCTAATCATCGATCTATCGGCACCACACGGCTCAGCCGACCCCAGTCTCAACTCCCTCATTCCGTCGGAGGAATTCTCACTCCAATACACCACTATAGATCACGCCATCACCGCCATCAGGCAAGCAGGGGTCGGAGCATGGCTCAGCAAAACCGACATCGCCAATGCGTTCAAATTGCTACCAATTCACCCATCGCTGTGGCACCTTCATGGCATCAAGTGGTCCGAAAACTATTATTTTTCTCCCGGTTGACCTTCGGATCCAAAAGTAGCCCAGCCATTTTTGACACATTCGCGGAGGCACTTTGCTGGTTGCTCTTGAACGTAGCAAGATGCCCGATGGTCTTGCATTACCTGGATGACTTTCTACTCGTGGAGGAAAACATCTCCCCTCCCGCCAGCCTCAGGGCCACCATCAAGCTGTTCGGGGAACTTGGGGTACCCATCTCCACAAAGAAAACAGAGGGGCCGGACACAGTCATCACCTTCTTGGGCATTCAGTTGGATTCTGCCTCTATGCAAGCCAGTTTGCCACTCGGGAAGATCCAGGTTATTCTCAACCACATAGACAATTACCTTCAACTCGGCGACTGCAATCGCAAGGAACTACAGTCCCTATTGGGGTCCCTGAACTTTGCCATGCGCATCATCCCCCAGGGTCGCGCGTTCATTTCACGGCTTCTGCGCCTTTTCCCCCTTTTCCTTCACGACTCTCACAGGCTGCCCCTGGATGCCCACGCCACTGCAGATCTGGGTATGTGGAGGAGATTTCTGTCCGCCTGGAACGGCAGGAGCATGTTCCTCCCTCAGCTGTCGGACTCTTCCCCATCAATCTGGTCGGATGCGGCATCCACCACAGGTTTCGCGGCCATTTTTGGGAACGATTGGCTGTGGGGTAGCTGGCCTCCTGCGGTCCAGGGTTTGGAGGGATTCTCCACTACCTCGGCTCTGTTCGAGATCTACCCCATCGTGGCGGCCGCCGTGGCGTGGGGTCATTCATGGGCTAACAGGTCGGTCCGATGCTACTCAGACAACCAGGCAACCTGCCAGATCATTAACAGGGGTCGGTCCAAATCCCTCACTATCATGAGGTTCCTGCGCAGGCTTACTTGGTTGGCAGCTTGCAACAATTTCTTCATACACTGCTTCCACGTCCCGGGAAGGTGCAATACGGCAGCTGACAATCTGTCTCGTTTCCAATTTCAGGCGTTTCATCAGGCTCTCCCGTCAGCGTCACCCACGGCCTCCATCACCCCGTCATTTCACCAGCTCATTCTGGATTAGATGTCATCATGCGCCATAGCCAGTTATTATCCCATTCGGCACTATCAGACAACACACGCAGGTCATACAACAGAGCATTCACACTGTTTAACAAGTTCCTGTTGGAACACAACATCACGCACCCATTTGTCATGACTTCCCTGCTGGGGTTTGCTTCCTTTTGCCACCTCAAGCTCAAACTGTCATACAACACCATCAAACTCTATCTCACCGGCATTCAACATCACATGCTGATCATACACCCTAACAACATCAGTTTCATGGCCTCACACCAGATCAAAACCATACTCAAAGGCATTCAGAGGACAGAACCCGCACGGCCGACACAGAGACTGCCCATTAACAGTCACATTTTCAAGGCATTATCCGACTTATTAGACACCAGACCTTTTGAAGCTGTTACCAACTCCATCATCAAAACAGCGATGTACCTGGCCTTCTACGGATTCCTGAGGCCCGGGGAATTCACCACGACCTCGGCGACCCAAACCACACATTGTCTACTAGTCTCCCACTTGACGAAACACGGGGATCATTATATCCTAACCTTACCTCGCTCCAAAAGCAGTCAGCTCTCACCCGTGGACATTCCATACTACCCTACGCAGAACAGATGGTGCCCAGTCGGGGTTCTGGACGCATACAAACAGCATCACAAGCTCCTACCCTGTCAGCCACTACTTCAACTGCGTGGGTCTGCACTCACCACCACCACCTTTATGATCTATGTCAGGTCATCCCTCACTCAACTAGGCCTCAACGCATCCAACTACTCTGGGCACTCCTTTCGGATCGGGGCCGCATCCACGGCCTCCAGTGCCAACATCCCGGCTCATGTCATTAAGAAGTTGGGGCGCTGGAAGTCATCCGCTTTCACACGTTACATTCCCAATCCAACACGGGAGTTAAGAAACGCTTTCCAAGACATGTCGGGTTGAGCTTTCATGTATATCGAATACAATAAAGTGTTTATTTCATTTTGCCCTCTTCTTTCTCAGGCCTACCTCATCCTCGGTTTCGGCACACCACAACCGACTACGCTTATTCCCTGATTTCCTAGGTTCTTCACTGTACTACCGTAAGTGCCTCACACAAGTGTGAAGGCTTTGGCCTGGATTTGTGGGAGGGGCTGAGGTCCGCCTCCAGCCTATTTAGGGCACCCCCCTACCTGGCTCCTGCACCGTCCGAGGTCTGAACTTGACCCTCCCACCACTCCACTCATTTATAACTCATTTCTTCCACATCTCTTTCCTTGGGTGGGCCCTCTTCTTTCTCAGGCCTACCTCATCCTCGGTTTCGGCACACCACAACCGACTACGCTTATTCCCTGATTTCCTAGGTTCTTCACTGTACTACCGTAAGTGCCTCACACAAATATATATATATATATACAGTCAGGTCTATAAATATTGGGACATCGAAACAAGACATCGAAACAATTCTAGCATTTTTGGCTCTATATATCACCACAATGGATTTGAAATGAAACGAACAAGATGTGCTTGAACTGCAGACTGTCAGCTTTAATTTGAGAGTATTCACATCCAAATCAAGTGAACGGTGTAGGAATTACAACAGTTTGCATATGTGCCTCCCACTTGTTAAGGGACCAAAAGTAATGGGACAGAATAATAATCATAAATCAAACTTTCACTTTTTAATACTTGGTTGCAAATCCTTTGCAGTCAACTACAGCCTGAAGTCTGGAACGCATAGACATCACCAGACGCTGGGTTTCATCCCTGGTGATGCTCTGCCAGGCCTCTACTGCAACTGTCTTCAGTTCCTGCTTGTTCTTGGGGCATTTTACCCTCAGTTTTGTCTTCAGCAAGTGAAATGCATGCTCAATCGGATTCAGGTCAGGTGATTGACTTGGCCATTGCATAACATTCCACTTCTTTCCCTTAAAAAACTTTTTGGTTGTTTGTGCAGTATGCTTTGGGTCATTGTCCATCTGCACTGTGAAGCGCCGTCCAATGAGTTCTGAAGCATTTGGCTGAATATGAGCAGATAATATTGCCCAAAACACTTCAGAATTTATCCTGCTGCTTTTGTCAGTAGTCACATCATCAATAAATACAAGAGAACCAGTTCCATTGTCAGCCATACATGCCCACGCCATGACACTACCACCACCATGCTTCACTGATGAGGTGGTGTGCTTAGGATCATGAGCAGTTCCTTTTCTTCTCCATTCTCTTCTCTTCCCATCACTCTGGTACAAGGTGATCTTGGTCTCATCTGTCCATAAGATGTTGTTCCAGAACTGTGAAGGCTTTTTTAGATGTTGTTTGGCAAACTCTAATCTGGCCTTCCTGTTTTTGAGGCTCACCAATGGTTTACATCTTGTGGTGAACCCTCTGAATTCACTCTGGTGAAGTCTTCTCTTGATTGTTGACTTTGACACACATACACCTACCTCCTGGAGAGTGTTCTTGATCTGGCCAACTGTTGTGAAGGGTGTTTTCTTCACCAGGGAAAGAATTCTTTGGTCATCCACCACAGTTGTTTTCCATGGTCTTCCGGGTCTTTTGGTGTTGCTGAGCTCACCGATGCGTTCTTTATTTTTAAGAATGTTCCAAACATTGTTTTGGCCACGTCTAATGTTTTTGCTATCTCTCTGATGGGTTTGTTTTGTTTATTTCAGCCTAATGATGGCTTGCTTCACTGATAGTGACAGCTCTTTGGATCTCATCTTGAGAGTTGACAGCAACAGATTTGAAATGCAAATAGCACACTTGAAGTGAACTCTGGACCTTTTATCTGATCATTGTAATTGGGATAATGAGGGAATAACACACACCTGGCCATGGAACAGCTGAGAAGCCAATTGTCCCATTACTTTTGGTCCCTTAACAAGTGGGAGGCACATATGCAAACTGTTGTAATTCCTACACCGTTCACCTGATTTGGATGTAAATACCCTCAAATTAAAGCTGACAGTCTGCAGTTAAAACACATTTTGTTTGTTTAATTTAAAATCCATTGTGGTGGTGTATAGAGCCAAAAAATTTAGAATTGTATAGATGTACCAATATTTATGAACCTGAATGTATATATATATATATATATATATATATACACACTTACATATATAGTGGGAGTTTCAACTTAGTCACTGTTCACCCACACAGGCGTCAATTTAGTCTTCACCACAGGCAGAGTTTAATCCAGCAAACAATAATAAACATGCCCAAGCTTTAGCTTTAAAGGGACACTGACAGGCCAAAACAGCATATATAGTTAGATATATCACATTACAGGTCTTATACAGTCTTTTAAAAGCATATAAGTATCCCCCCTGTCCACCTTATAAAGAGCGAAATATAAAGTTTTATAACCTGCTTCTCCGGTCAGCAATCTGCCCAAGGGGCGGCGTTTCATGTGAAAATGCGCCCAGCCAGCCTTCCCAACTGCTGTTTGAAGCCCCGCCCAGCTCATCATTATTCACTTCGCTGGGCGGCGGCTAGAACTCTCCCCAGTCCCGATCCTGCGCCTGCGCAATTCAATCCTCCGGGCATCGTTCATGCCCAATCTTCTGCGCCTGCGCCCCGCCGTGCCTTTAGATCGCGCCTGCGTACACACACCAGCCTGCATCTTCGAAGAAGCAGGCTGGTGTGTGTACGCAGGCGCGATCTAACGGCACGGCGGGGCGCAGGCGCAGAAGATTGGGCATGAACAATGCCCGGAGGATTGAATTGCGCAGGCGCAGGATCGGGACTGGGGAGAGTTCTAGCCGCCGCCCAGCGAAGTGAATAATGATGAGCTGGGCGGGGCTTCAAACGGCAGTTGGGAAGGCTGGTTGGGCGCATTTTCACATAAAACGCCGCCCCTTGGGCAGATTGCTGACCGGAGAAGCAGGTTATAAAACTTTATATTTCGCTCTTTATAAGGTGGACAGGGGGGATACTTATATGCTTTTAAAAGACTCTATAAGACCTGTAATGTGATATATCTAACTATATATGCTGTTTTGGCCTGTCAGTGTCCCTTTAAGCTTTCTTCAACCCACACATATTTGATAACATAAAGTCCCACACCCTGGGTTCAGTCCAAGCAGGGTAACAAAACAGTAGAATCTCACCACTCTTTGGGATCTTTCTAAGACCAACTCCTAGCCCAGCTTGTTCAGCTTTCAGATAGCCCATTCACATTTGATCTTCCTAGCTAAGATCTCCCCAGCCTCTTTGACCACACCTTTAGGAAAAAAACCTGGATGGAGTACGGTAGTGACCGGTCCCACCCAAACTCTCTGGTCACTCCTAAAACCCGGACCCAAAATCCACTTTAATCAAAACCTCCCAGCAACCTAATGTTACTGGCGTACTACTTCCCGGGTATTATATCACTGAGGAATACATCCTCAGTTAGACGTACCGACCATCCACGATTCTCCCCTCTAGGTAATTACAATATATAGAGTTGCAAGAAAAAGTATGTGAACCCTTTGGAATGATATGGATTTCTGCACAAATTGGTCATAAAATGTGATCTGATCTTCATCTAAGTCACAACAATAGACAATCACTGTCTGCTTTAACTAATAACACACAAAGAATGAAATGTTACCATGTTTTTATTGAACACACCATGTAAACATTCACTGTGCAGGTGGAAAAAGTATGTGAACCCCTAGACTAATGACATCTCCAAGAGCTAATTGGAGTGAGGTGTCAGCCAACTGGAGTCCAATCAATGAGATGAGATTGGAAGTGTTGGTTACAGCTGTCCTGCCCTATAAAAAACAAACACCAGTTCTGGGTTTGCTTTTCACAAGAAGCATTGCCTGATGTGAATGATGCCTCGCACAAAAGAACTCTCAGAAGACCTACGATTAAGAATTGTTGACTTGCATAATGCTGGAAAGGGTTATAAAAGTATCTCCAAAAGCCTTGATGTTCATCAGTCCACGGTAAGACAAATTGTCTAAAAAAGGAGAAAGTTCAGCACTGCTGCTACTCTCCGTAGGAGTGGCCGTCCTGTAAAGATGACTGCAAGAGCACAGTGCAGACTGCTCAGTGAGGTGAAGAAGAATCCTAGAGTGTCAGCTAAAGACTTACAAGTCTCTGGCATATGCTAACATCCCTGTTAGCGAATCTACGATACGTAAAACACTAAACAAGAATAAATTTCATGGGAGGATACCACAGAGGAAGCCACTGCTGTCCAAAAAAACATTGCTGCACGTTTACAGTTGCACAAAAGCACCTGGATGTTCCACAGCAGTATTGGCAAAATATTCTGTGGACAGATGCAAAGTTGAGCTGTTTGGAAGAAACACACAACACTATGTGTGGAGAAAAAGAGGCACAGCACACTAACATCAAAACTTCATCCCAACTGTGAAGTATGGTGGTGGGGGCATCATGGTTTGGGGCTGCTTTGCTGCATCAGGGCCTGGGCGGATTGCTATCATCGAAGGAAAAATGAATTCCCAAGTTTATCAAGACATTTTGCAGGAGAACGTAAGGCCATCTGTTCATCAGCTGAAGCTCAACAGAAGATGGGTGTTGCAACAGGACAACGACCCAAAGCATAGAAGTAAATCAACAACAGAATGGCTTAAACAGAAGAAAATACGCTTTCTGGAGTGGCCCAGTCAGAGTCCTGATCTCAACCCGATTGAGATGCTGTGGCATGACCTCAAGAAAGCAATTCACACCAAACATCCCAAGAATATTGCTGAACCGAAACAGTTCTGTAAAGAGGAATGGTCAAGAATTACTCCTGACCGTTGTGCACGTCTGATCTGCAACTACAGGAAACATTTGGTTGAAGTTATTGCTGCCAAAGGAGGTTTAACCAGTTATTAAATCCAAGGGTTCACATACTTTTTCCACCTGCACTGTGAATGTTTACATGGTGTGTTCAATAAAAACATGGTAACATTTAATTCTTTGTGTGTTATTAGTTTAAGCAGACTGTGATTGTCTATTGTTGTGACTTACATGAAGATTAGATCACATTTTATGACCAATTTGTGCAGAAATTCATATCATTCCAAAGGGTTCACATACTTTTTCTTGCAACTGTATATATATATATATATATATATATAATATTTTGCATTATATTTTGAATTAGCATTGGAGTTTATGAGAATAACTACGGAGCCCTGCCACAGGGGCAGCCCTGTAACACAGGCAGCCCTGTTCCACTTCTGAGTACACAGGCTGCCGCACACGACATACAGTACGGCTCTCCCGATTCTTGTTGCTCCCGGTCACATTTTAAAATGGTATCTGAGGGGTTAAATGTATGTGATCAAATTTATACCTTTATAAATCTTCTGCATAGAAACAATGATTTTTGGTGCAAGCTGAAAGACACAGTCACCCAGTAAATGAGCATTAGCTCATTGATCAGCTAATTGCTGGCAGTCACTTTACATGGATCAATTAACTACAACCGCCCATCCCTGATCACTGGCCTGATGATCGGTCAGCATAAAAGGACCTTTATTCTCTGATAACTTGCTGCCACGTCTGCTACATGTGATAGATTTTAATAATCCTTATGCTCAGTGGCGTCGCTACAGGGGGGCAAGGGGGGGCAATTGCCCCTACCAGGTCATTCCTTGCCCCCCCGCTGATTCGCTGAATCGCTAACGCTAATCACTGCTGCTGCACCGCTGCTGCGCGGGCCGCCCGCACTACTGACTCAGTGTCAGTGTCTGATTAAAGTTAAAGTACACACTGACAGAGAAGAGATTTATACAGTCAGTCCGTCGTCTATGAGAGTCACATGACAGATGGGGTGGTGCCGTAGTGGGGGCGGCGTTCGGACCCAGCGGACTCGCGGAGGCAGAGCGTGCAGGGCGGGCGCAGGCTGGGAGTGTGGCAGCCGCAGAGACGAGTTGACGTCACGGTCGTCAACACGCAAAGCTGCGCTGCTGCATGCCTGCCCGCCTGCGCGAAAGGACTATGCAAATTGCTGCCGCCTGCCAGTGAGTGCCTTGCCTTGCCTTGCCTTGATGTTCTGAGTTCTCTCTGCTCCTGCTAAAAAGTTTAACAAAAAAGTATGTACCCCTATACCCCACCTACCTCGCCTCATGGCCTGCCCTCCCTCCTGCTTGGTTTGCGCGCAGCCCCTCCTCAACCTGTCCCTGATGCCCCTATAACTTAGGGTATAATTGGTACATTATACAGGGGTAATATAGCACTGAGTCCTCCTCAGTTATATTACCATTGTATAATGTACCCTGATACCCCTTAGTTATAATATTACCCATAATGTCCCCTGACTGATACCCCTCAGTTATATAACTGAGGGTAATCAGGGTACATTATACAGAGGGTAATATAACCAAGGGGTATCAGGGTACATTATACAAGGGGTAATATAACTTATATTACCACTGTATAATGCCTGATAGGCCTCCTGAGTTATATTACCCTTGTATAATTATGTACCCGGATACCCCTTAGTTATATGATCCCGGCGGGTTTTATCCTATCAGGGACGTAATATAGGGGTAATGTAAGCTATATTACCCCTTTATAATGCCTGATAGGCCTCCTGAGTTATATTACCCTTGTATAATTATGTACCCGGATACCCCTTAGTTATATGATCCCGGCGGGTTCTATCCTATCAGGGACGTAATACAGGGGTAATGTAAGCTATATTACCCCTTTATAATGCCTGATAGCCCTCCTCAGTTATATTACCGTTGTATAATGTACCCTGATACCCCTCAGTTATATTACCCCTGTGTAATGTACCCTGATATCCCTTAGTTATATAATATAAAATATAACTAAGGGGTATCAGGGTACATTATTATACAGGGGTAATATAACTCAGGAGGCCTATCAGGCATTATACGGTTGCAATATAGCTTACATTACCCCTGTATAATGTCCCATGATAGCCCTCCTCAGTTATATTACATTTACCCTTGTATAATGTACCCTGATTCCCCTCAGTTATATTACCCCTGTGTAATGTACCCTGATATCCCTTAGTTATATAATATAACTAATGGGTATCAGGGTGCATTATACAGGGGTAACCTAACTAAGGAGTGCTATCATATCAGGGATGTAATACAGGGGTAATGTAAGCTATATTACCCCTTTATAATGTCTGATAGCCCTCCTCAGTTATATTACCCATGTATAATGTACCCTGATACCCCTCAGTTATATTACCCCTGTGTAATGTACCCTGATATCGCTTAGTCATATAATATAACTAAGGGGTATCAGGGTGCATTATACAGGGGTAACCTAACTGAGGAGTGCTATCCTATCAGGGACATAATACAGGGGTAATGTAAGCTATATTACCCCTTTATAATGTCTGATAGCCCTCCTCAGTTATATTACACCCAATGTACCCTGATACCCCTTAATTATATTACCCTCGCATCAGGGGCGTAGCTGCAGGGGAAGCGGCTGCTTTAGTATTTTTCAGTAGTATGATTAGCTGGTGAAAATTATTAGTGCCCCCCCATTTTTGACTGTGTATCTTCTGTGCCCCCCCCCCTATATATTGATCCTAGAGTCGCCACTGCTTATGCTGATTTATGATGTTTTCAAAATTAAGCATTGTCTGAAGTACTTGTTGCTTGATTCTTGGCCATCTTCTACTCACTATGGGACCATTCTTCCTGATGTGCTATGCTTTTCCTTTATTTATGCAATCTTTATACACTTAAAGGCACATCATCGATTTTGTAATAGCAGGCCACTTGGCTTCTGTTTCATGATTTTTCATGTTAATTGAACTACAAAATGTTAAGCCTTATTTGCAATTAATTTAGTTAAATGATTTCAAATCGGTCCAATAAGCTTTAGTTAAAAGCCTATTACTATTATCTTGAAATGTACATGTACGGCAGAAGTTGTCTGTTTATATATGACACCCACTCGCGAGCGCAGCGGGTGCCATAGCTACCGGGTTTCTGCTGTTTGAAATTGCAGAGGGCTAATGTTTCCGATAGGTGTTATCGCCGATCACAGACATTAGCCCTCTGCAGTTTGAAACAAAAATTAACCCCTCGGATGCCACGGCCAAATGTGACCACGGCATCTGAGTACTGTAAACCCGGAAGTGCTGAACTTCTGGGCTAGGAACAGCTCCCCTATATGGCAATCAACCTGTTCATTCGCACAGATGTTCTGGGTCTCTCTGAAGAAACTCAGTGTATCAGAGGTGTAGTTCTTATGGAAGCCTGCAGGTGGCAGAGCTCCAAAGAATAAAAGTTAATAGAGCTTACAGTGCAGTGCAAATGTAAGCTAAAAGCAATCTGAAGATCACATATTCTAGTCCCCTGGGGGGGTTGGGTTAAAAAAATAAATAAAATTGTAACATCCCCAAACTGTTAAAATATAAATATATGTATCCTGTATGGTAATGGACGTAACAGAAAAAAAAAAAATCAAACTGGCCTATTTGCCATTTTTTGTCGCTTCACTTCCCTAAAATTTTTTATAAAAAGCAATCAGTCAAACACACTCAAATTCATTTCAATAAAAACTACAGATCATCCTGCAAAAAAATGAGCCCTCACACAGCTTTGTAGATGTAACTATAAAAACGTTATGGGGGTCAGAACATGGTGATGAAAATAAAAATATATTTTTTTTCAAAGACACGAGAAAGAACGTATAAATGTTGTATCGCTCTAATCTTACTGACTCAAAAATGAAAGTAAGGGTACTTTCATACTAGCGTTTTTTTTCTTTTCTGGCACTGAGTTCCGTCATAGGGGCTCAACACCAGAAAAGAACTGATCAGTTTCATCCCCATGCAGTCTGAATGGAGAGAAATCCATTCAGGATGCATCAGGATGTCTTCAGTTCAGTCACTGAACGGCGTTTTGGATGGAGGAAATACTGTTGCATGCTGCGGTATTATCTCCGTCCAAAATTCCGGATCAGTTGCCGGAATGCCGCATTGATTTACATTAAAATGTATTAGTGCCTGATCCGTCATTATAAATACCGCAATGCCAGATCCGTCCTTCTGGTCTGCGCATGGTAAAATGTGAAAAAAATATATAACGGATCCGTTTCTCCGGATGGCATACGAAGAGACGGATCCGTTCTTGCAATGCATTTATAACACGGTTCCGCATCTGGATCCGTCTACAAATTCTGTCCGTTTGCATGTGTAACACCCCAAAGTTGTGTTACTACATGCCTCTACCCCGCTACTATCTTCTAAGAGCCTTTATACTGTCATCTGATGTACATTATATTATGTCTTCCACAAATGTGCATACAAAACTATGTTAAAAGCAATTGTTCATGTAATTTGCCTGGTTACCAGTAGGTGGCAGCAACCCATTGGAAAGTACAGTTTAATGTTTTGTGAATCTGAGCTGGAATGGATTATTCCAGCTTAGCTCCCCCTCTGTGCAGAGGTGGGCTGGTCCCACATCCTGCAGCATGGGTGGAGAAGGAAGTTAGTGAGCGTGTAGCCCACCCCCTGCTAGGGGTAGGGTGTGTGTGTGTGGAGCTCCCCTACATAGTTAAGACAGCAAGGACCTAGTCTCGGCTGAGACTTGACCATATTGCCAGTCTGAGCACCTGCAGCTCACCTGGATGAGAACAGCAGAAAACTATAGACAGCCTCCAGAGTTCTAAGAATCCCCTGAGAATCCATCTGTGAGATAAGTCCAGTGCCTAGGAGAAGCCAATTCCTCCTCAGATAGTCTGTGCCCACAAAGCAGAAGGTACCAGATAAGTGCAGAAGCTAATCCTGCCATAGTTACAGAGCTACCTAGCAGATGTTTTATCCTGCAAGCTCTACATTTTTAGCAGAAGTATTCATTCCTGCCAATGATTGCCAAAACCTGCTGGGACCAAGAGACCAAAGCTGTATACTGCCTGGATGCAAGTTATTTCAAGTAAAGCAACATTTGACCTTTATCTACAGGTCAGGACATCATTTATTCTGCCAAGTTCCTCTATTATTCCTACTATCACTACACTCAAATGTATTGCAAGTGAGCCAGGAGTCCGGCCATACCCAGGTAGGAGACACCGTGACACAACTACCACAACACTACAGAGACGTTATAGGCCATTACACCACTCTGGCATTCCTAACCTGGGATATGCATTATAACACCTTGGAAGGGCCCTGGGATAGTACCCTGCGCATGCTGCAATTGGCGTCACGACAAATACAGTATATTATCCACCCGTACCTGGCCACTGCACATGGAGATTGTTTGATCCAGCAGGCAGTTCCGGCGACGGAACTGCTTGCTGGATCACTGCCGCAAGTGTGAAAGTAGCCTAACAAGTCAGTTTTACCGCTTTGTGAACACTGTAAAAACAAAACCGATAAAACTGTGGTGGAATTGCTTTTTTTTCCAATTCCACAATTTGGAATTTTCCTGCTTTCCAGTACATCATATGCAATATTAAATAGTACCATTAGAAAATACAACTTGTCCCAGAAAAAAAGAAAGACCTCATACAAAGGAAATGGAAAAATAAAAAAGTTATGGCTCTGGAGAGGCAGGAAACAAAAACTCAAAAATGAAAAATCATCCAGGGCTCATGGGGTTAACGATGGACATTATAGACATTGTAGACATACATTATAGACAATCGTTTTAGTATGGTTCTTATAAGAACTTTATTTGATTATGGTCTAAGATAAAGATGATTTTACACAAAGGGTGCTTCCAGCCAGATGGCTCAAATTAAAAATGACTCCCCCAATAAAAGACTGCATGATTATAGTCAGAGATAAGCGACGGCCAGACTCCTGTCAGCGCTTGTACATATTCGATTAAATATTAGATTATTGGCTGACATGTTACTAGTATGTATGGCTAGCCATAGACAAGAGCTTCTACAAGAGTTTAAAGAGGACCTGTCTGAATCAATAACTACCGTACTTGTTTATGGGCTGTCCCTGAATAGTCCGCCACCTGCATCACTGTAGGGACTCAGTAGCACTTTTGCATTCGTTCATAAACTTCTAGTAGGAATAATAGAGGAATGGCACAACAGATAGTCAAAAGAAAAGATCCTCCAGAATTGTTATTTCATGTGGGATCCAGTTATTTACTAAAACAGACATGTCAAGAGAGGTGACAGGACCTCTTGAAAGTGCTCAGTTCTGTTTCCTAGCTGCGTTCACTTGCAGGTTTCACACCACATTCATTTCAATATGAGGAAAAGCAGGAGAAGACAGATGCAGACCTTTACTTACTGCCAGCTTATGTCTGCTGCAGAGTACCCACATTTGCAGCTTGTGAACATGCTTTTTTTTTACAGTTTCTTATTCATTTACGTGTACTACATGTTTAGCCTGCTCAGATATTTATTCATTTATGCCAAGTACCTACAGTACAGACCAAAAGTTTGGACACACCTTCTCATTCAAAGAGTTTTCTTTATTTTCATGACTATGAAGGCATCAAAACTATGAATTAACACATGTGGAATTATATACATAACAAACAAGTGTGAAACAACTGAAAATATGTCATATTCTAGGTTCTTCAAAGTAGGCACCTTTTGCTTTGATTACTGCTTTGAACACTCTTGGCATTCTCTTGATGAGCTTCAAGAGGTAGTCCCCTGAAATGGTCTTGAAGGAGTTCCCAGAGATGCTTAGCACTTATTGGCCCTTTTGCCTTCACTCTGCGGTCCAGCTCACCCCAAACCATCTCGACTGGGTTCAGGTCCGTTGACTGTGGAGGCCAGGTCATCTGGCGCAGCACCCCATCACTCTCCATCATGGTCAAATAGCCCTTACTTTCAAAGTTTTCCCAATTTTTCGGCTGACTGACTGACCTTCATTTCTTAAAGTAATGAATGGCCACTCGTTTTTCTTTACTTAGCTGCTTTTTTCTTTCCATAATACAAATTCTAACAGTCTATTCAGTAGGACTATCAGCTGTGTATCCACCTGACTTCTCCTCAACGCAACTGATGGTCCCAACCCCATTTATAAGGCAAGAAATCCCACTTATTAAACCTGACAGGGCACACCTGTGAAGTCAAAACCATTTCAGGGGACTACCTCTTGAAGCTCCTCAAGAGAATGCCAAGAGTGTGCAAAGCAGTGATCAAAGCAAAAGGTGGCTACTTTGAAGAACCTAGAACAGGGATCAGCAAGCTTCGGCACTCCAGCTGCTGTGAAACTACAACTCCCAGCATGCAAACATGCCTGGCTGTTCTCACAACTCCCAAAGAAGTGAATAGAGCATTCTGGGAGTTGTAGTTTCAGAACATCTGGGGTGCCGGAGGTTGCTGATCCCTGACCTAGAATATGACATATTTTCAGTTGTTTCACACAGTTGTTTGTTATGTATATAATTCCACATGTGTTAATTCATAGTTTTGATGCCTTCAGTGTGAATCTACAATTTTCATAGTCATGAAAATAAAGAAAACTCTTTGAATGAGAAGGTGTGTCCAAACTTTTGGTCTGCACTGTATATGTACAGGTATATATGTAAATGTATTAATGGACATTTATGTATTAATTCCCCAGGTCAAAAAGAGGGACATTTAAGGATCAAAGAGGGACAGAGAGACTTGGGTCAAAAAGAGGGACTGTCCCTCCAAAAGAGGGACACTTGGGAGGCATGCTATGACTGAACAACACCCAGTCTTCTGGGTGACATTCACAAGGAAGTATGTGCTGTGCAACCATGCTATTAGCAGGGGATAGACAAAAACCTAAATAATGACAAGGATTGGTGGCAATCAGGGAGGAAGCAGAAGATCTGCATGAGTAGCAAAACCTAAGTGCTTGGATTTGTTCTAGTGGTAGGCCAGGATCTGGTTGCCAGTTGGAGCGAGTTTGTCCCTTTGCATGGATAAGACCGACTGCAGCTGAAGTAGTAGTGATGACCTTAGGGCTTATGCACGCAAACGTGTGCCGCCTGTGCCATGCATTGGGGACCGCAAATTGCAGTCCCCAATGAGCGTGCACCATCCGTGTAGCTGGTGCTGATGGATGCAGACCTATTCAACTTGAATGGGTCCGAGATATGTTTGCACCGCAAAAAAATGGAGCATGTTCTATTTTTTTGCGGTGCGGGGGAACAAACTAAAATGCCATGGAAGCACCCCGTAGTGCTTCCATTGCCTTCCACTAAATTTTTTCTTCTGGATTGTGGACCTATTCAAGTGAATGGGTCCAGATCTATGATACGGTGCGCACACGTCCAGTGCCCGTATATTGCGGACCCGCTGTTTGCTGGCCGCAATACTGGCCTGGCTGGCACACATTCGTGTGCATGAGTCCTTAGGTTGGGAGTTGTAATGTGGGTCTTTCCTGTGCTGAGGAAGAGACCACCTGGAGTTAATGAGCTAGTTCTTTGATAGCGGCACTGTCAAGTGTTGCCAGAAGCATGTGTCATGGAGTGGACAGTGAGCTACAAGAGTGACCAATAGTGGTCTAGGGACTGATAGGCTGTGCAGGAGAGACAATAGCTTTCTGTACCACAATGCTTTTCAACTGGACCTGCATCCTGAGAAAATGGCACTAGACATTGGTGTTGCCACTTTCCCTCTGGCCTCATCATGATCTCACCCCCTGCAATCGTAAGCATTATACCACTGCCTAAAACCTCAGAAAAAAAAAAAGATGAATTAAAGGGGTTTTCCTCATTTTACTATTGATGATCTATCCGCTGATCAGCTCCTTGAACAGCACTTGTACAAGCGCTGCCTTCTCTTCTCTGTTTACCTGATCAGCGCAACAACTGTAGTGGTGAGCAGTGTGATTACAATAATGGCATCCCCATTCACTTCTGTTGGGACAGCTCGGTCCTATTGACTTGAACAGACTGATCTGTCCCATAGAAGTGAATGGAGACGCCATTATTGTAATGACACTGCTCACTGCTACAATTGCTGCAGCGAGCAGGTAAACAGAGAAGAGCTGCTATCTCTTCAAACAGCTGATCAGTGACGGGAGTCGGACCCCTGGTGATCTGATATTGATGACCTATCCTGAGGATAGGTCATCAATAGTGAAAAAGCGGACAACCCCTTTAAGTTAAAATTGCAAATTCCCCCAGGTATTCTATAGAATGTCTAGTCAGTGTGTAAAATGACCAAACTGCAGCCTTAGGCCTTATGTTCATGGCCCTGCCCAATTATTGATCCCCCCAAAAAAAGATCCTTGAAAGGCAGATACTGTAGCTTCCATGTGCATTCCATTTTTTAAATACTTCCATCATTAGACAGGGTTATTCTCATCCACAGAACTGGAAAAGAATAGGAACTGCAGCGAGATTCAGCTGTTTTAGAAGGGCACGGTCTTCTCTCAGCTTACCAAGCACAGCACTGTACATTGTATTGTGGCTGTGATTGGTATCACAGCTCAGCCCCATTCACTTCTATGGAGCTGAACTGCGCCCTAGGCATTGTGAGTGTGACTGATGAATGTGACTTCACATGATCTAAAGAAAGCTGAGCCTTTTCATATATCTGATCGGTGGGGTCCCGGGTGTTTCAGACCTCCACCAATCAGTCATCAGTATAAAAGTCATGAAAAATCCCCTTAAGTTTCAGATATAAGATTGTTAAGATATATATATTTTTTTATCTCTATTGTCCATTATATTTTTAATTACTTTGGGGTTTCATTGTATCTGCTGTTGTCTATTACATAATTCTAGGTAAAGTATATTATTAGGTCTGACGGAAATAACCTTAATACATACTGTACTTTGTCTGTGAAGGTTCTCATTTATATCTTTACAGATATACTGTACTTTGCCCCCAAAAATGATAGCCATTCTATGCAGTACCTGCATATCACACATTGCCTGTAACATATACAGTATGTTTTTTTTTTTTTGGACTGTAAGACGATGGCCCATTTACGACCAGCTCGGATCACAAACGGAAACTTTAAATCTTTAATTGTTTAAATCTTTAATTGACTATACACGAATTTATTTTTATTTTTTTTCTAATGTAATATTTTCTTTTTCCTATTTTGGCCTGGGAACTAATACATTTCCAACTCCCAAAATATATTTTTTCTGCTATGACTGTGCAGGGTTCAGCTTAAATAAGATAAAAACAAGCCAAATACATTTATTTTCCTGGATGAATGTTATCTAGATTTAAGCCCAATGAATGTAACTCTAAATACAGAAGGAGTAAAGGAAAAAAAATAATTGCTTAAGTTTTTTTTTTCTTTTTGCTAACTTGGTGTAAACAAAGAAGATCTCTTTCAGAAGTGGAAAATGTGTCTGGGTTTTATTCTTAGTGCCCCTATAAGTGGTTAAAAACGTTTCATTAGGCAAAAAAAAATAAAAAAATTATTTTATCAGGAATTTTTGTATCCGAGGTATGTGCATGTGCATTTGATGGGAGCAATTTAATTCTCCTTCTATAATTCAATATGCACAGTATCTACAAGTAATAATACAAACTGTTTAATCTGCTGTGCATTCTGCATCAGAGTGCCGTAATAACAAGCCAAGCAGGAACTGCATTATTTTCTTTCCCAATATCTCTGGTTTGCTGAAAAGGGTTTTATCTAGCTTTGTGTTTCTGGTGAAAAGCCTTTGAATATTGGTGCATGTGTCCTTTGAGTAGCTTGGAAAATCCATCTGCTCTGTCTGAGCTACTTCTATGTTCTGAGCCAAAATGTGGGTAAAATTTAGTGTCAAACGGTATTTTGACAGGCTAGTATTATTCAGAGCGTCTGAAAGTAATCCTTAACCAACAGGGACCGGTCTGATTAATCCATCCTCCATGTTTGATAGCTGTAATAGCTAGATGGTCCTCAGAAGAGCTTAATAAAACTCATTGGTCCAAATATTTAAGAAAGTGGAGTAGAAATAGGAGGATGACAATGGAAGTCGCTTCTTTGAGAACCATCATTTTTTTTTCTTGCAAGGAAATGACAGTTTAATGAATTGTCATTTCTTTTGACATAAGGCAGACAGATGTGGCCACATCCTTTCACCGTGTACGATATTACGTCTTTCAAGTCACAAGCGCCCCAAATGTGCCATTTACTATGGCTGAGCAGGGGCATTGTTGTATATTGGTAGGTATTTAACAATATTGTATTGCTTTCTTGAAAAAGTGTAAAAGTCAAAACCTGATTATCCGTCGTATCGCTACGAGATATGTTGGTTCTATATACAGTGCTGTAAAAAAGTATTTGCCCCTCCCAGGATTTCTTCTATTTTTGCTAATTTTTGCAAATAAATAGAGATGTCGCGAACATAAAATTTTCCGTTCGCGAACGGGCGAACCGGGCGAACCGCCCTAGACTTCAATAGACAGGCGAATTTTAAAACCCACAGGGACTCTTTCTGGCCACAATAGTGATGGAAAAAGTTGTTTCAAGGGGACTAACACCTGGACTGTGGCATGCCGGAGGGGGATCCATGGAAAATTACGTAGTTGACGCAGAGTGTGGTAAGTTGAATTCGCAAAAACCTGCATTAATCGCATTGTGAATTCAATTAGAGCTAAGTTCCTAATGGTTGTATTGCTAGAATTGACGAATATAACGAATATAGCACTATATTCTCAATCTTCGTTATATCCTAGCAATACAACCATTAGGAACCCAGCTCTAAGTTTAATTCGCAATGTGATTAATATAACCTGTATTAATGGCATTGCGATTACAACTTAGTCAAAGTTGTGACACTGCAGCTTCAGAATGAATCTAATATGGATGTTGTCCTTGCTTTTTGATAGGAGGTGGGAGGGTCTGGGAGGGAGGGTATGCTGATTGGCTGGAATGTGTCTGCTGACTGTGAGGTACAGGGTCAAAGTTTGCTCAATGATGATGTATAGGGGGCGGACCGAACATCGCATATGTTTGCCCCCCGCCACGGCGAACGCGAACAAGCTATAGTTCGGGACATCTCTACTAATAAACATTCAATTAGTCTTAAATATAAGATAAAGACAACACGAGTAAACACAAAATGCAGCTTTTAAATGATCATTTATATATTGAAGACAAAGATTTATTCAAAACCCCTATCAGCCATGTGAAAAAGTAATTGCCCCCTAAATCTAATAACTGGTTGAACCACCCTTGACAGCAACAACTGCAATCAAACATTTGTAATAATTCGCTTTTACATCACAGTGGAGGAATTTTTTTAAGTCGGCTACATTGTAAGGTGTTCGAGCATGAACTGCCCATTCAAAAGGGTTGTCGGGGACTGATAAAAACATTAACCTTGTCAGAGCACCTTGGTTCCAGCACCACGACTACAATCTCAGCCTACATGCATGTGACCACTGATGGCCAGTCAATAACGTCAATGATGACATGGGCATGAACAGCACATGACTTCTGAGTCTGCACACATCACCACTGAGGCCACTGATTGGCTGACAATCACAAATAGAGAAGAATTAGATTCGGACGATTCGCTGACGTTTGACAAGAAATTTGATTTGTTTCCGAATGAATTCGTCATGAATCACGATAAATAAGGTATACCCAGGCCTTTGCCTAATCATAATTATCCCACTTGGGGGCCCAATCTCAGTGTTAATCCGTTAATCCATTAATCCGTTCTGTAGGTACTGTGCCATCAATATTAAAGGCAGTTGTAATTTATCGCCATCTACATCACTGTGCAGGACACCAAGATTCATAACTAATCCCTTCTGTTAAACAAAAAGAAAAGCATACAGTACCCTTTAGCACAGCAAAAAAACAGTGCGCACCCCTGCAGGAGTTATGTCCAAATGGCTCCTTAGTGGAACAAAATAAAGAAATGTAGGTAGCGCCAATAAAGTAGTGGAAAAAAATATATTCTTTAAATGCATGCTGTGCACATGCGTTGTAATCCCTTCTGTTAGCTGTAGATTTAGTGTGCATCAGTATTAAGCCTCTTGCACACAACCATATGGCTTTTTCTGTTATTTGCAGTCCGTTTTTCACGGATCCGTCGTTCAGTTTTTTGTTTCCGTTTCCGTTCCATTTCCGTTCCGTAGTTCCGCAAAAAATCTCTGTATGGTTACCGTATGCGATCCATTGTTTGCGGGTCGCAAACAGAAACAAATTTTTTAATCATTAATGTAATGTACAGTAATGTGTTTTAACAGTATACACATGGGCAAAGTGGGCATGGATCCGCAAAAAACATGACATACGGATGTGTTCCGTTTGCATTCCGTTTGCAGGACCAATTGACTTGAATGAAGCCACGGATCGTTATTTGCGGGCAATAATAGGACAAGTTCTATCTTTCAGCAGACCGGATATACAGAAATACAGAAACGGAATGCATACATAGTACATGCAGCACTTTTTGCGGAACCATTGAAATGAATGGTTCCACATATGGACCGCTAACGGAATTCGCAAAAACAGAACCGAATCGGAATAAAAAAACGTTTGTGTCCAAGAGTGGGTCCTGGAATGTAATGGGTCCTGCAATATAATGGAAATATTTGCATCTCTTATCTGTTTTGGACCCACTCCTGCCTTTGGGTTACTAATACTGATCAAATACTGACCAAATACTGACCGTATGAAAGAGGCCATGTGGATGCTCAAATCATTCCAGTACAGCTGGATTGTGGTCAAAACACAACCGCTGGATGACAGTGGCAGCTCTGGCCTGTTGCTGTGGATGATACCACCCCCCTCCCTTCTTCTGCTGCTACTTGTACCGCTACAGCAACATTTTTGCCACTGCCCGTTCCTTTTGAGGGCCTAGGCAACTGTCAGTTGGCCATAGTGTACAGTAACTGTACCAGTAAAGTAATGTATTAACTATGAATGTTGCAGCAGTTGAACAAGATGCACAGTGATATATTAGACCGCCCCCCTATGATACTGGAGGTTTTTTATTTTTTATTTTTCATAGCCTTATGAGGGCTTATTTTTTGGGGGACAAGTTGTATGTTCTAATGCCACCATTTATTATGGCATACAATGTAGTGGAAAGTGGGCACAAAATTCCAAATGGGGTGGAATTGGAAAAAAAACGCAATTCCTCCACTGTTTTATGGGTTTTATCTCTACGGCGTTCCCTTTGCAGCAAAACTGACCTGTGCCCTTCATTTTCTGTGTCAGTACGATTACAACTATACCACATATGTATAGGTTTTTCGATGTCAAAATAATGTAAAAATAAATTAAAACGTTGAAAAAAAAACTTCTTTTTCATATCACTATATTCTGACCCCCATAACTTTTTAATATTTATATCTAGAGATGAGCAAATCGAAGCTGACAAAGTGGAATTAGATCCAAATTTCAGGAAAAATTTGATTCGCAACGAATGTGAATTTCCTCGTGCTTCGTGGTAATGAATCGCAATTTTTCCTAAAATGGCAGCTAAAATGGCAGCTACACGTGTGAGGACATGGGGCAAGGAACTCTGGGAAGGCGGGATGACCCATAATGCTATGCATGCAGCCAATCAGCAGCCAGACAGTCCTGTGATGTCACAGCCCTATAAATAGCCGCAGCCATCTTGGATTCAGACATTTTCCAGCGTTCTGAGTGAGAAGGCACTAGGGACAGTAATAGGAAAAACCTCATTGTGAAAAAAAAGTGAAAAAACTATTTATAAGTGCAGGGAAAGGATAGGGAGGAATCATTTCACAGCATTTTAGTACAGGGAGAGACGTCAGAAGGCGTTAGGGACAGTGATAAGAAAATCCTCATTGTGAAAAAAAAGCGATTTACAAGTGCAGGGAAAGATTATTTGGGGATTCAAATAGCCATTATATAGCTCTGTCATTCCAGCAATTTGTTCTTGGGATGCAAGTGCTATGTTGAAAAGCCTTTAGTGGCTTATATCTGTGGAAAAAGAAAAATATATACGTAGTTCACTTCTGCAGTTATATGTGGTGAAAGCGTTTAGTGGCATATTTCAGTACAAAAAGAAAAATATATACGCAGTTCACTGTTTCAGTTATTTGTGTTAAAAGAGTTTAGGCGCCTATTTCTGTACAAAAAGAAAAATATATTCTCAGTTCACTTCTGCAGTTATATGTGGTGAAAGCGTTTAGTGGCCTATTTCTGTACAAAAAGAAAAATATATTTTCAGTTCAATACTGCAGCTATATGTGGTGGAAGCGTTCAGTGGCCTATTTCAGTAGAAAAAGAAAAATATATATGCAGTTTTCTTCTGTAGCTATATGTGGTGAAAGTGTTTAGTGGCGTATTTTATTACAAAAAGAAAAATATATACGCAGTTCAATTCTGCAATTATATGTGATGAAAGTGTTTAGTGATGTATTTCAGTACAAAAATAAAATTATATACACAGTTCACTGTTGCAGTTATTTGCAGTAAAAGAGTTTAGTGCCATATTTCAGTACTAAAAGAAAAATATATTCTCAGTTCACTTCTGCAGCTATATGTGGTGAAAGCATTTAGTGGCGTATTTCAGTACAAAAAGAAAAATATGTACCCAGTTCACTGTTTCAGTTATTTGTGGTAAAAGCGTTTAGTGGCCTATTTCTGTACAAGAAGAAAAATATATTCTCAGTTCACTTCTGCAGTTATATGTGGTGAAAGCGTTTAGTGGCCTATTTCAGTACAAAAACTAAAATATATTCTCAGTTCACTTTTGCAGTTATATATGGTGAAAGAGTTTAGTGGCCTATTTCAGTACAAAAACAAAAATATATTCTCAGTTCACTTCTGCAGTTATATGTGGTGGAAACGTTTAGTGGCCTATTTCAGTACAAAAAGGAAAATATATTCGGTGCTTTTAGGGATGTTTAAATTTCATTTTTATTTATTTAGTTCAGCTAACAGTATGTAAGACAGAAAAGTGCCAGGCCCTGCACAGGGGAGTGGCAGAGGCCTAAATGTTTCTGGCGCAGGCACAGGTTGCAGCAGAGTAAGGGGGTGTGGCAGCAGGGTTCACTTCGAGAGGCCTGAGCTCCCAGTGTCAGCTAGCGGTCGTGTTTTGACCAGCAACCCAGCAGTTCTTGATTGGTTGACTCAATCTTCGACTTCGTCGCAAGTGACAGCAGCGCCAGCAGCCTGAGTCTAGAGTGGCTAATGAGCAGCTTTCTTCACATGCATAGTTAAGGAACTATTCATGAGCAGGTAGACATAGAGCAGAACCTGAACCAGCAGGTGGTGGCATACTTGGAGTGCACCCTGCCAGCCGTCATTGAAGATCCGCTGGATTACTGGGAAGCCAAACTGGATTTGTGGCTGCAACTGGCCAAGTTTGCCCTGGAAAAGCTGTCCTACCCGACCAGTAGTGTAGCATCAGAGCGGGTGTTTATTGTGGCGGGGCCCATAGGTACCCAAAATGTGGAGAGACTAACCTTTGTCAAGATGAATCAGGCGTGGATCAGCCAGGATTTCCACCCACCAATGCCTGATGCGTCAGACTAGATCATCCATGGTGCCACACCAACAGTTTGACAAAAGAGATTGGTTTCTTCTGGCTACCTGCCTTAGCTACTATTCTGATTCTGCCACCCGCCTGATGCCACACATCTGATGCCAAGTGCTCCTTCTTTCACCCACCTTCATCGGCAGGTACTGGTAGTGCCACCCACCTCCCCACTCTTTCAACGGGTCACTCTGTGGTCTCCACATGCTGCTGCCACCTCCACACTATGTTACCTTGCCACTCTGTAGTCTCCTCATGCTGTTTCCACCTCACCACTCTGTCATAGGCGAACTCTGTGGCCTCCTGATGCTGCCC
This sequence comes from Bufo bufo, assembly GCF_905171765.1. Taxonomy (NCBI): domain Eukaryota; kingdom Metazoa; phylum Chordata; class Amphibia; order Anura; family Bufonidae; genus Bufo; species Bufo bufo. The sequence continues at coordinate 222,359,760 of NC_053393.1, forward strand.
CTCCTCCACACTCTGTCCCTCTGTCCACTACTTGCCGTTCAGCGGTGCAGTCATATGTGGTAAAGCCCTTTTTGCCATGTATTAGTGGCAAAAGAAAAATATATTTGCCGTTCAGCGGTGCAGTTACAGTATATGTGGTAAAGCCCTTTTTTGTCGTGTAATAGTGGCAAAAATATATATATTATTTGCCGTTGAGCGGTGCTGTTATATGTTCTAAAGCCCTTTTTGGCGTGTATTAGTGGCAAAAAAATATATATTATTTGTCGTTCAGAGGTGCAGTTATATGTTCTAAATCCTTTTGTGGAGTGCATAAGTGGAAAAAAGTAAGGGCCTATTTGACATTCAGCTGTGCAGTTATTTGTTCTAAAGCCCTTTTTGGCGTGTATTAGTAAAAAAATATATATATTATTTGTCGTTCAGCGGTGCAGTTATATGGTCTAAAGCCCTTTTTGGTGTGCTCTGCATCTCTTGTGAAGTCAATGTCTCCAACTATGCCCCTCTCTCGATTTACAGCAAATACATTATTTTCATGTAGAGATCCAATAATTATGTTGGAGGCATGCTGTATTATTGAAAATACTTTAAATAAAAAGAGATTTATAAAAAAAATATATTCATCCATCACTGCCTTTTGGATTGAGGTTGGCCAGTTGAATTTCGAATCACGGCTCGGAAAGCTTCAGGTGCTACTGAATTAACTTAAAGTTGTGTATGGAGCAGGTTATGATAGTGAGGATTCGGATGCTGCTTTCCAGGAGTTTCTTAATTGGAAACAGTAAAGTTTGGAAAAATTCAGAATGGTCAGAAGTGACACTGACAGCTCTCTGGGATTTCTCTGCAGATGGATGTGCAGGGTGGCTAGACGTCCGGTTTTAGGCCGGACAGTCCAGTTTTTCTCCTGGTCCTCCATCTGGCGCAAGGCCAGGACGGACGGACAGAAGTCCTCCTTTTTGGTTGTTATGGTCTGCTCAGACATGGTCACTTTAAGGAGGCAGGGCCCGGCAGCACGTTTCACATACTGCGTGCTTACGTGACGACGTCATTATCAGAGTGCGCTGCAGCTGCACTGGCAGGAACTGTCTGGAAGTTGGGAACAGAGGACTGTGTGTGTGCTGTGGACTGCGGGCGCGGAGCCGCATGTCCATAAGAGCGGCGCACCAATACAGGTGAATACACTATGCACTAACCCTGCACAAAAATGCTAACTAGAGTTGAGCGAACCCAAACTGTAAAGTTCGGGTTTCTACCGAACTTTAGGGTTTTCGGCACCCGAACCCAAACATTTACGTAAAAGTTCGGGTTCGGTGTTCGGCGATTTTTATGGCGCTTTTTGAAAGACTGCAAAGCAGCCAATCAACAAGCGTCATACTACTTGCCCCAAAAGGCCATCACAGCCGTGCCTACTATTGGCATGGCTGTGATTGGCCAACTGCAGCATGTGACCCAGCCTCTATTTAAGCTGGAGTCATGTAGCGCCGCCCGTCACTCTGCTCGGATTAGTGTAGGGAGAGGCTGCAGCTGCTGTGAGGGAGAGATCAGGGAGAAATCTTACCAAGAACTGGTTTATGTACTCAGCGATCTACAGAAAAAGTGTTTTGTGGGTGCAGTGCACAATTTTTTTAAGTCTGCCCTGAGCCAACTACTGCTGAAAACGAACTTTTTTTTCTTCAGTTAGTCAATATCAATACATGATCGGCAGCCATTTTATGCAACGATAGTGCACCAGCATAGGCTATCTTCAAGTCCAAAAATACAGCTTTGGCATACTGGGGTGAAAAAACCCTCTAATATACTGCACATCTGGGATTAGACAAGCATAAGTGACTGTCACATTTAGGACAGAAATACAGCTTTTTGGTTAGGGTGAAAAAACCCTCTAATATACTGCACATCAGGGATTACACGTGCATAAGTAACTGTCACATTTAGGACAGAAATACAGCATTTTGGTTATGGTGAAAAAACCCTCTAATACACTGCACATCTGGGATTACACGTGCATAAGTCACTGTTACATTTAGGACAGAAATACAGCTTTTTGGTTAGGGAGAAAAAACCCTCTAATATACTGCACATCTGGGATAACACGTGCATAAGTGACTGTCACATTTAGGCCATAAATACGGCTTTGGCATACTGGGGTGAAAAAAGCCTCTCATATACTGCACATCTGGGATTACATGTGCATAAGTCACTGTCACATTTAGGACAGAAATACAGCTTTTTGGTTAGGGTGAAAAAACTCTCTAATATACTGCACATCTGGAATTACACTTGCATAAATCACTGTCACATTTAGGACAGAAATACAGCTTTTTGGTTAGGGTGAAAAAACCCTCTAATATACTGCACATCTGGGATTACACGTGCATAAATCACTGTCACATTTAGGCCATAAATACGGCTTTGGCATACTGGGGTGAAAAAAGCCTCTCATATACTGCACATCTGGGATTACATGTGCATAAGTCACTGTCACATTTAGGACAGAAATACAGCTTTTTGGTTAGGGTGAAAAAAACCTCTAATATACTGCTCATCTGGGATTACACGTGCATAAATCACTGTCACATTTAGGACAGAAATACAGCTTTGTGGTTAGGGTGAAAAAACCCTCTAATATACTGCACATCTGGGATTACACGTGCATAAATGACTGTCACATTTAGGCCATAAATACGGCTTTGGCATACTGGGGTGAAAAAAGCCTCTCATATACTGCACATCTGGGATTAGATGTGCATAAGTCACTGTCGCATTTAGGACAGAAATACAGCTTTTTGGTTAGGGTGAAAAAACCCTCTAATATACTGCACATCTGGGATTAGACAAGCATAAGTGACTTTTCACATTTAGGACAGAAATACAGCTTTTTGGTTAGGGTGAAAAAACCCTCTAATATACTGCACATCTGGGATTACACATGCATAAGTCACTGTCACATTTAGGACAGAAATACAGATTTTTGGTTAGGGTGAAAAAACCCTCTAATATACTGCACATCTGGGATTACACGTGCATAAATCACTGTCACATTTAGGACAGAAATACGGCTTTGGCATACTGGGGTAAAAAAAGTCTCTCATATACTGCACATCTGGGATTACACGTGCATAAGTGACTGTCACATTTAGGACAGAAATACAGCTTTTTGGTTAGGGGAAAAAAAACTCTAATACTGCACATCTGGGATTACACGTGCATAAATCACTGTCACATTTAGGACAGAAATACAGATTTTTGGTTAGGGTGAAAAAACCCTCTAATATACTGCACATCTGGGATTACACGTGCATAAGTGACTGTCACATTTAGGACAGAAATACCGATTTTTGGTTAGGGAGAAAAAACCCTCTAATATACTGCACATCTGGGATAACACGTGCATAAGTGACTGTCACATTTAGGCCATAAATACGGCTTTGGCATACTGGGGTGAAAAAAGCATCTTATATACTGCACTGTCACATTTAGGACAGAAATACAGCTTTTTGGTTAGGGTGAAAATACCCTCTAATATACTGCACATTTGGGATTAGACAAGCATAAGTGACTGTCACATTTAGGACAGAAATACAACTTTTTGGTTAGGGTGAAAAAACCCTCTAATATACTGCACATCTGGGATTACACGTGCATAAATGACTGTCACATTTAGGCCATAAATATGGCTTTCAAGAAATATTTGAGATCTGCACACCCTAGACGGTGGGTGCTCGTAGAGGACAGACGTCAATGGATTCACTTGAAAAATCCACGGCACACCAATTACGTTTTCATTAGTTATTCATTTTTAATTCATAGTTGTTTTGTACATCAATTCAATGTTCCATCCAGAGCAATTATATACGCACTATTTTTTAGTAAAGCAATACAAACCCTATGGGGTTGTATTGCTTTACTAAAAAATAGTGCGTATATAATTGCTCTGGATGGAACATTGAATTGATGTACAAAACAACTATGAATTAAAAATGAATAACTAATGAAAACGTAATTGGTGTGCCGTGGATTTTTCAAGTGGATAAATATGGCTTTGGCATACTGGGGTGAAAAAAGCCTCTCATATACTGCACATCTGGGATTACATGTGCATAAGTCACTGTCACATTTAGGACAGAAATACAGCTTTTTGGTTAGGGTGAAAATACCCTCTAATATACTGCACATCTGGGATTAGACAAGCATAAGTGACTGTCACATTTTAGGCCATAAATACGGCTTTGGCATACTGGGGTGAAAAAAGCCTCTCATATACTGCACATCTGGGATTGCACGTGCATAAGTGACTGTCATATTTAGGACAGAAATACAGCTTTTTGGTTAGGGTGAGAAAACCCTCTAATATACTGCACATCTGGGATTAGACAAGCATTAGTGACTGTCACATTTAGGCCAGAAATACGGCTTTTTTGTTACTGGGGTGAAAAACCCTCTGATATACTGCACATCTGGGATAAGACGTGCTTAAGTGAGTGTCACATTTAGGCCACAAATACCGCTGTTATATAGAGTTAAAAAAAAAATATAGAGTGCAATACCCTACATCAGGGTTTATATTGGCGGTTAATTATTTTTAACATACTTTTTACTTTGCTTTGTGAACGCTTACTATGAGGCAAACATCTAATAAGGGACGCGGTCATGGTGGTGGTGGAGCCTCTGGTGCAGGGAGAGGACGTGGCCGTTCTGCCACAGCTACACGTCCTACTGAACCTACTACCTCAGGTCCCAGTAGCCGCCAGAATCTACAGCGATATTTGGTCGGGCCTAATGCCGTTCTAAGGATGGTAAGGCCTGAGCAAGTACAGGCACTAGTCAATTTGATGGCCGACAGTGGATCCAGCACGTTCACATTATCTCCCACACATCACCCCCGTGCATATCGGGGAACCTGTCTGAGCCTCAAGTCATGCAGCAGTCTCTTATGCTGTTTGAAGACTCTACTGGCAGGGTTTCCCAAGGGCATCCACCTAGCCCTTCCCCAGGAGTGGAAGACATAGAATGCACTGACGCACAACCACTTATGTTTCCTGATGAGGACATGGGAATACCACCTCAGCACGTCTCTGATGATGACGAAACACAGGTGCCAACTGCTGTGTCTTTCTGCAGTGTGCAGACCGAAAAGGAGGTCAGGGAGGAAGACTGGGTGGAAGACGATGCAGGGGACGATGAGGTCCTAGACCTCACATGGAATGAAGGTCGTGCCACTGACTTTCAGAGTTCGGAGGAAGAGGCAGTGATGAGACTGAGCCAACAGCGTAGCAAAAGCGGGAGCAGGGTGCAAAAGCAGAGCAGCCGTCGCCAAAACAGTTTGCCTGCTACTGGCCACCGTCACTAGGGACCGAGCACACCAAAGGCAGCTTCAAGGAGTTCCCTGGCATGGCACTTCTTCACACAATGTGCTGACGACAAGACCCGAGTGGTTTGCACGCTGTGCCATCAGAGCCTGAAGCGAGGCATTAACGTTCTGAACCTTAGCACAACCTGCATGACCAGGCATCTCCATGCGAGACACGGGCTGCAGTGGAGTAAGCACCTTCAAAACCAAGAAAGGGCTCAGGCCCCTCCTGCTCCCTCTTCTTCTGCTGTCTCGGCCTCTTCCTCCGCCTCTGGAGGAATGTTGGCACCTGCCGCCCAGCAAACAGAGGATGTGCCACCAACAACACCACCTCCGTCACCAAGCATCTCCACAATGTCACACGGAAGCGTTCAGCTCTCCATCTCACAAACCTTTGAGAGAAAGCGCAAATTCCAACCTAGCCACCCTCGATCCCTGGCCCTGAATGCCAGCATTTCTAAACTACTGGCCTTTGAAATGCTGTCATTCAGGCTGGCGGAGACAGTCAGCTTGAAACAGCTCATGTCGCTTGCTGTCCCACAGTACGTCGTTCCCAACTTCTCCAAGAGAGCCGTGCCCTCCCTGCACAACCAAGTATCGGATAAAATCAAGTGTGCACTGCGCAACGCCATCTGTGGCAAGGTCCACCTAACCACAGATACGTGGACCAGTAAGCACGGCCAGGGACGCTATCTCCCTAACTGCACACTGGGTAAATGTAGTGGCGGCTGAGCCCCAGGCGGAGAGCTGTTTGGCGCACGTTCTTCCGCCGCCAAGAATCGCAGGGCATCATTCTTTGCCTCCTGTTGCCTCCTCTTCCTACTCGGCTTCCTCCTCCTCTTCTACCACCTCATCATCCGGGCAGCGACAGACCTTCACCACCAACTTCAGCACAGCCAGGGGTAAACTTCAGCAGGCCGTTCTGAAACTGATGTGTTTGGGGGACAGGCCCCACACCGCGCCGGAGTTGTGGCGGGGTATAGAACAACAGACCGACGAGTGGTTGCTGCCAGTGAGCCTCAAGCCCGGCCTGGTGGTGTGCGATAAAAGGAAAAATCTCGTTGCAGCTCTGGGACTAGCCATTTTGACGCACATCCCTTACCTGGCGCATGTGCTGAATTTGGTGGTGCAGAAATTCATTCACAACTACCCCGACATGTCAGAGCTGCTGCATAAAGTGCGGGCCGTCTGTGCACGCTTCCGGCGTTCTCATCCTGCCGCCGCTCGCTCACCGCCTTATATGCGACGTGCCCACCAGGTGGAACTCCACCTTGCACATGCTGGAGAGACTGTGCGAGCAGCAGCAGGCCATAGTGGAGTTTCAGCTGCAGCACGCACGGGTGAGTCGCACTGCGGAACAGCACCACTTCATCACCAATGACTGGGCCTCCATGCGAGACGTGTGTCCTGTTGCGCTGTTTCGAGTACTCCACCAACATGCCAGGTGGTGATGACGCCGTTATCAGCGTTACAATACAACTTCTATGTCTCCTTGAGAAAACACTTAGGGCGATGATGGAAGAGGATGTGGCCCAGGATGAGGAGGTGGAAGAGGGGTCATCTCTAACACTTTCAGGCCAGTCTTTTAGAAGTGGCTCAGAAAGAGGATTTTTGCAACAGCAGAGGCCAGGTACAAATTTGGCCAGCCAGGGCCCACTACTGGAGGATGAGGAGGAGGAGGATCAGAAGGAGGAGGATGGGGATGAAGCATGTTCACAGCGGGGTGGCATCCAACGCAGCTCGGGCCCATCACTGGTGCGTGGCTGGAGGGATACGGAGGACGCAGACGATACGCCTCCCACAGAGGACAGCTTGTCCTTACCTCTGGGCAGCCTGGCACACATGAGCAAATACATGCTGCAGTGCCTGCGCAATGACTGCAGAGTTGCCCACATTTTAACATGTGCTGACTACTGGGTGGCCACCCTGCTGGATCTCCGTTACAAAGACAATGTGCCGTCCTTAATTCCCTCACTGGAGCGTGATCGGAAGATGCGCGACTACAGGCGCACGCTGGTAGACGCGCTCCTGAGAGCATTCCCGACTGACGCCGGGGAACAAGTGGAAGCACAAGGTGAAGGCAGGGGAGGAGGAAGAGGTTGCATGGCCGACATGTGGAAAAGCTTTGTCACCTCGCCGCAACAACCGGCCCCAACTGCTGATATGGAGCGTGTTAGCAGGAGGCAGCATTTGGACAACATGGTGGAACAGTACCTGTGCACACGACTACACGTACTGACTGATGGTTCTGCCCCATTCAAATTGTCCACATGGCCAGAGCTTGCCCTGTATGCATTGGAGGTGCTGGCCTGCCCTACAGCCAGTGTACTCTCTGAACGTTTATTTAGCACGGCAGGAGGCGTCATTACAGACAGACGCAGCCGCCTGTCCACAGCCAATGTGGACAAGCTCACGTTCATTAAAATGAACCAGGCTTGGATCCCACAAGACTTGTCTGTACCTTGTGCAGAATAGACATTTATACCACCATCAAACATACATTCTTGTACTCAAGTTAAGTGCAATGATTCTTAGATTGTTTGTTTTTTATTTGTCCCAATATTTTGGGGGCTACCTACCCCAATAAAAAAAAATAAAAAAAACATTGTTGGCTACCTCCTCCTCCTCCATTGCTGCCTCCACCTACAACACCACATTCACCGCCTCCTCAACCTCCGACTCCATATCCACCTCCTTCTCTGAGTTGCAGGTTAATAATTTGTCAATTTTAGTTATTTTATTTCATTTTAAGTTATTTCCCTATCCACATTTGTTTGCAGAGCAGTTGCCATGCTCTTAAGCGCATTTTACTGCCTTTTACATCCCTCTAGCCTTTTAAAGGACTATTTTAGAGCCATTTTAATTTTAAAAAGTGCCAATTTTACTGCCCTTAATTCAAAAAATTCTTATTTTCAATTGTCGGTGGACATTTTACCATTTTTGGCGTATTCAAACCCCTGCTGTGCCTGGGTGACAGGGGCCTAAATCTCAAAAAATCCTCTGTTGTATTGCTGGGTGACATAAACCCCCTTATGCCGTGAATGAACCCCTGCTCTGCATTGCTGACAGGGGCCTAAATCTCTCAAAATCCTCTGTTCTATTGCTGGGTGACATGAACCCCCTTTTGCCGTGAATGAACCCCTGCTGTGCCTGGGTGACAGGGGCCTAAATCTCTCAAAATCCTCTGTTCTATTGCTGGGTGACATGAACCCCCTTATGCCGTGAATAAACCCCTGCTCTGCATTGCTGACAGGGGCATAAATCTCTCAAAATCCTCTGTTTTATTGCTGGGTGACATGAACCCCCTTTTGCCGTGAATGAACCCCTGCTGTGCCTGGGTGACAGGGGCCTAAATCTCTCAAAATCCTCTGTTCTATTGCTGGGTGACATGAACCCCCTTTTGCCGTGAATGAACCCCTGCTCTGCATTGCTGATAGGGAACTAAATTTAGTGAAAACATCTGTTACTGATCGGAAGATGCGCGACTACAAGCGCACGCTGATGATAGCATTCCCACCTGACAGCGGGGGCACAGTGAAAGCACAAGGCGAAGGCAGAGGAGGAGGAAGAGGTCGCCAACGCAGCTAGGGCACCACCAGCACCTGAGAAGGCAAGGTTAGCATGGCCAAAATGTGGAAAAGCTTTGTCAGCCTTGGAGGTGCTGACCTGCCCTGCAGCCAGTGTATAGTGTGAACGTGTGTTTAGCACGGCAGAGAGCATTATCACAGGCCGCAGCCAATGTGGACAAGCTTACGTTTATTAAAATGAACCAGGCATGGATCCCACAGGACTTGTCCGTACCTTGTGCAGAATAGACATTTATACCAGCCTCAACCATCCATTCTTGTACTCAAGTGCACTTATTCTTAGTTTTATTTTGTTATATGTCCCAATATTTTGGGGGATACCCCAATTGAAAAATAAAAAATAACACAAATCAGTGTTGGCTACCTATTCCTCCTTCACCGCCGCTTCCACCTACACCGCCACGTCAACCTACACCGCCACATACACCAATCCACCGCCTCCTCAACCTCCTACTCCTAGATCCAGATTGTTATTTTTAATTTTTCAGTATTTTATGTTATTTTAAGTCATTTCCCTATCCACATTTGTTTGCAGAACAGTTGTCATGCTCTTAAGCACACGTTGATGCCTTTTACAGCCCTCTAGCCCTTTCCAGGACTATTTTAGAGCCATTTTAGTGCCCAAAAGTTCGGGGCCCCATTGACTTCAATGGGGTTCGGGGTCAAGTTCGGGTCAAGTTCGCGTCCCGAACACAAACTTTTTTTTCAAGTTCGGCCGAACCTGCCGAACCCGAACATCCAGGTGTCCGCTCAACTCTAATGCTAACTAATTTACACCAGCCCCCATCTATCTGTGGTATTGCTTACTGGAAACTACGGGGACTTCTCTGCAGCACAGAAACCGCACGAGCACCGCGTCTCGCTCTTCCAGCGAGGACCTACTACCTCCGCTACGTCCCATTCCCTTCAGATCACTCCGCCTCAGGCGCCGGTGTTTTTTTTTAACTGACAGCCTATAACCCTCTGTTGAAAAGCCTTTAGTGGCGTATATACCTGGAAAAAGAAAAATATACTCAACGTTCACTGTTCCATTTATATGTGGCAAAACCTTTAGTTGCGTATATCAGTAGAAAAATAAAAATGTATTCGCCATTCAGCACTGCAGTTGTCTGTTGAAAAACCTTTTGTGGCGTATATACGTGAAAAAAGAAAAATATACTCAGCGTTCACTGTCCCAGTTATATGTGGTAAAGCCTTTAGTGGAGTATATCTGTAGAAAAAGAAAAATATATTCGGCGTTCAGCACTGCAGTTATATGCAGGGCTGTGGAGTCGGTAGATAAATGCTCCGACTCCAACTCAGACTCCTCAGTTTGGTACTTCCGACTCTGACTCCTTGACTCCGACTCCTCTGTATTTAATATGCGAATGTATTTTATACATTCCTTGAAGGAAAGAAAGGCAACATACATGTCATTACCACAGAACTACTGGCTGGGAAGCTGCTGCCTTCTCCTTTGTGTGCTGATCTTCTGCTGAAGATAGGGCAGTGGGAGGATCCAGGAAGGGGCATTTATTTTAAAACATGATTTCCCTAGTAGAATCCCATAGTCATGTTTAAAGTTTAAGCTAACAATCTGAGTTTACAAGTTTTTATAGCCTTAGCTGAATGACAGCAGTTTTTCCAATGGTTTAGAGCTTCAGTCTTGAACTATTGACTATCCATTCCCGTCACTTATACAAGTGTCTCTAGTCCTGCAAAAAACATATTTACTTAATCAGTTATCAGTGAGAGACTAGGTTAACCCTGTAACAGCGGAACACAACACAATGGAAAGTAAAAGTATTGCCGCTCCTTAACTGTGCGTTGCGTGCCATATAGTGAAGCATATGAAAAGCATGCTTCTTCATGGTCACTTAATGTGTTCGTTTTGCGGTAACGTGACGCACTGTATGCATTGGCCTTTATTCTTACAGTAGAGAAGTACCGTATTTTTCGCAAAAGTTGGGGGAAAAATAGCAGTGCGTCTTAGGGGCGAATGCTGCGACCATCCGGTGAATAGGCTGAGAGAAAGAAGGGGCTGGGGGCCGGCATCTGTTTCTGTAATGGCAGCGGGGCCCGGTGCAGTCACTGTATTCTACTACACCGGGCCCCGCTCACTGTAGTATACGGTAATCATATCTAACTTGTGGGTATTGTTAAAGTATTCCAATCATCTTAAATCTAGCACTGTACTACTTACTACTAAACTCTTGGCAGTCAGGAGGCCGGGTGGGCGCTCGTAGCGTAGCTCACTTAGTCACGCGCCTGCTCCGCCCACTTTATGAATGAAGCAGGCACCGGGCCCCTTCTGCCATTACAGAAACAGATGCCGGCCCCCATTCACTACAAAAGGACACTGTTATGGGTGGATCTGTGGATGACACATAAGATAAGATGCTATATATGTGTCATCCACAGATGCCCCATAACAGTGCAATCCACAGATGCCCCCACAATGATCCCCCATAACAGTGCCATCCACATATGCCCCCATAACAGTGCCATCCACAGAAGCCCCCATAACTGTGCCATCCACAGATGCCCCCATAACAGTGCCATCCACAGATGCCCCCATAACAGTGCCATCCACAGATCCCCCATAATAGTGTCATCCACAGACCACCATTAGTTAAAAAAAAAAACAAAAGCACACCTTTTGGTTCAAAATATATTTTTTCTTATTTTCCTCCTTAAAAACCTAGGTGCGTCCTATGGGCAGGTGCTTCTTATAGAGTGAAAAATACAGAAATTAATTATAACTTTTTGTGAATTGGGTCATTTAAACTTTTTAATTTTTTTTTATTTATTCCAATTTAAATCTAGTAGGAGTCGGAGTCGGTTTCTTCGACTCCGACTCCAGGTACCCAAAATTGCCTCCCACTCCTCGACTCCGACTCCACAGCCCTGTTGAAAACAAAGGATGACTTTTTGCAATCATGCCACAAATTGAAGAGACACTGTATAATCAGGGCTGTGGAGTCGGAGGCAATTTTGGGTACCTGGAGTCGGAGTTGGAGTCGGCAAAAAATGAACCGACTCCGTCTCCTACAAGATTTATATTGGAATAAGTAAAAAAAAAAGCAAGTTTAAATGTCCCAATTCACAAAAAGTTATAATTAATCACCGTATTTTTCGCCCTATAAGATGCACCTGCCCATTAGATGCACTTAGGTTTTTGAGGAGGAAAATAAGAAAAAAAAAATTGAACCAAAAGGTGTTCTTTTGGTGGGTTTTGAACTAATGGTGGTCTGTGGATGACACTATTATGGGGGATCTGTGGATGGCACTGTTATGGGGGCATCTGTGGATGGCACTGTTATGGGGGCATCTGTGGATGGCACTGTTATGGGGGCATTTGTGGATGGCACTGTTATGGGGATCATTGTGGGGGCATCTGTGGATTGCACTGTTATGGGGGCATCTGAGGATGACACATATATAGCATCTTATCTTATGTGTCATCCACAGATCCCCCCAATAACAGTGTCCCTGTGTAGTGAATGGGGGCCGGCATCTGTTTCTGTAATGGCAGAAGGGGCCCGGTGCCTGCTTCATTCATAAAGTGGACGGAGCAGACGCGTGACGTAGTGTGCTACGCTACGAGCGCCCACCCGGCCTCCTGACTGCCAAGAAGTTAGTAGTAAGTAGTACAGCGCTAGATTTAAGATGATTGGAATACTTTAACAATACCCACAAGTTAGATATGATTACCGTATACTACAGTGAGCGGGGCCCGGTGTAGTAAAATACAGTGACTGCACCGGGCCCCGCTGCCATTACAGAAACAGATGCCGGCCCCCAGCCCCTCTTCCATCTCAGCCTATTCACCGGATGGTCGCAGCATTCTCCCTATAAGACGCACTGCTATTTTTCCCCCACTTTTGCGAAAAATACGGTACTTCTCTACTGTAAGAATAAAGGCCAATGCATGCAGTGCGTCACGTTACCGCAAAACAAACACGTCAAGTGACCATGAAGAAGCATGCTTTTCATATGCTTCACTATTTGGCACGCAACGCACAGTTAAGGAGCGGCAATACTTACACTTTCCATTGTGTTGTGTTCCGCTGTTACAGGGTTAACCTAGCCTCTCACTAATAACTGATTAAGTAAATATGTTTTTTGCAGGACTAGAGACACTTGTATAAGTGACGGGAATGGATAGTCAATAGTTCAAGACTGAAACTGTAAACCATTTGAAAAACTGCTGTCATTCGGCTAAGGCTATAAAAACTTGTAAACTCAGATTGTTAGCTTAAACTTTAAACATGACTATGGGATTCTACTAGGGAAATCATGTTTTAAAATAAATGCACCTTCCCCTGCCCCTTCCTGGATCCTCCCACTGCCCTATCTTCAGCAGAAGATCAGCACACAAAGGAGAAGGCAGCAGCCTCCTAGCCAGTAGTTCGCATATTAAATAAAGAGGAGTCGGAGTCGGAAGTACCAAAAACTGAGGAGTCGGAGCATTTATCTACCGACTCCACAGCCCTGGTTATATGTGGTAAAGTCTTTTTTGCGATATGGACCGAATTATGTTGTCGTGAAATTTTTTATTTCAAACATGTTTTTTCGGGAAAATTGATGGGTGCTTGAAGAGCTCCTTTTGCTATAAGTACTGAATAACGTTGTCGTGAAATTTTGGATTTCAAAATAGTTTTTTTCTGTAAAATTGATGGGTGCCTTTACCATCTATTCACAATTAAATCAAGCAGCTTCAGTAAGTTGAATATATTCATGTGCTACCATCATCACACTATGTCATCTTGCCACTCTGTGGCTTCCTGATGCTGTCACCACCTCCACACTCTGTCATTGTACCACTCTGTGGCCTCCTGATGCTGTCACAACCTCCAGACTCTGTCATTGTGCCACTCTGTGGCCTCCTCCTGATGCTGCTGCCACCTTCAGACTCTGTCATTGGGCCACTCTGTGGTCTCCTCATGCTGCTTCCATCTCACCAATATATCATAGGGCCACTCTGTGGACTTCTCATGCTGTTCCCACCCTCCCCACTTCATGACTGGGCCACTATTTTGCCTTTCTCCCTGGCTGACATCATCATTTATTTGACCCTTTTTCTGATCTGTCAGAAGGAAGGAAAAATGAGATGCACAATGGATCCTGTCTGTGTAGCAGCTGTAAGGCCTGTATGGTCCTATCAGAATTGGCTTATGATTTGGTAGTCAAAAGCATGAGTGGGTACAAAACACAGAAGACATGCAAATATTCCATTCTTGTGTTATCTCTGTTTTAGATCCACTCCTGTTTTTTTTGGCATTAGCAATACTGATGGATTCTTGAGCAAATGCTCACCGAGTAAAGGTGTATGCTCCACAGAAAGGATCCGTTTTTTGTGGGTTATTGGTGTGACATATCAGAAGAAGGGAAAATTAATCAGTGACGTCAACACAAACTTACTGCCGACACCCTCTCCACTCTGTCAGGGGGGCTCTACTTGTATAAGCATTTAATAGAACAGGTTCTGCAGACATCTATGTGGAATCAGCTGATGAGGGTGTAAAAGGAGTGCGCTTCTTCTTGACGCTAACATCGACCTGTAAGGCTGAGTTGATACTTCAGTTATTTGGTCAGTTTTGGCCCCGTGACTGCCCAAATAAGTGAAATATGTAGTGATTTTGCCCTGTCATCTGCATGTCATACTGACTCACAGTATTATTTCACTACCAAAGCAGACTCCCTATGCGTGTTACTGCAAGGCACAGTGTTCTACACCACTATAAAGGCTCGCTGCAGCCCGGAAATAGGTGGTTTTTAATGTAATTCGCCGCAAATAAATTAGTATCAAAGCGAATGTTTTCGAAAAATTTGGCGAATCGGCCGGATCGAATTTTTGGGAAAATTCGCTCATCTCTTGTTATATCTACTGAGCTGTGTGGGAGCTCATTTGTTGCAGGATGATCTGTAGTTTTTTATTGATACTTGGATACTTGGTGTGGCGAAACCAACCTCGCCACTGGGTGCTGGAGAAGCCTGGTTGCCAGCCTCTTGCCCCAGGATTATGGGCCCTCTCATCAGCCCATGCTAAACTTAAACCCCATGGCGATTTGACTGTGTTTGTGGCATCTGAGCGCTGTTTGGATATATTGAGCGCTCAGATCCAAGCCATCTGGGGATAAGTTGAATGTGGGGGTTCTGTTCAGTTTGATAGGAGTTATGTATTTTTGTGTAGTTTTGCTGTTGTGAATAGAGGTATTTTCTGTACCTAGTTGGCTTACCACACCCAGTTAAGCTAATTATCTCACACAGCCTAAGGCCTCTTTCACACTACCATTTTTTTTTTCCGTATTGCGGTCCGTTTTTTGCGTTCCGTATACGGTCCGTATACGGAACCATTCATTTCAATGGTTCAGCAAAAAAACGGAATGTGTTCCGTATGCATTCCGTTTCCGTATTTCCGTTCCGTTGAAAGATAGAACATGTCCTATATTTGGCCGCAAATCACGTTCCGTGGCTCCATTAAAGTCAATGGGTCCGCAAAAAAACTTATCCGTTCCGTTTTTTCTGAACCATCTATTGAAAATGTTATGCCCAGCCCAATTTTTTCTATGTAATTACTGTATACTGTATATGCCATACGGAAAAACGGAACGGAAAAACGGAACCAAAACGGAAACACAACGAAAACAAAAAAACGGAAAAACGGATCCGTGAAAAACGGAACGCAAAACACTGAAATCGACATACTGTAGTGTGAAAGAGGCCTAACTCTGTAAAAACTGGTTTTGGGCAGAAAAGCCATGCTTCCTTTGTTCACAAAGGACTTTTACTAACTTTTGAACCCCTGGTCTAATTCGTGCCATTTTTGGATATGTTAAATGTCTGTGTTTACTGTAATGGTTGTGACATTGTATATTTGAATAGTGATTTCTGTCCTGTTGTCCCCACGTGTACAATGGCGATGTCCCTTTGTCCTGAGAGATAATTTAATTACTCCTCGGTTGTCTCCAGGGCAGAGAGGAGGAAACCAGGATTCATTGTGGGGATGTATTGTGTCTGTGTATCCTGAATTGCTGCCTCTGTCCTTGGAGATAAATTGGATTACTTCCCAATTATCTCCAGGACAGAAGACTCTGTAAAACTGTGTATTCTCCTGCCTGTGATAATTACATTAACCCATTGTGTAAGGTAATTGTATCACAGGCAGAGGGGAGGATTTTGTGTGGGAGTGTTTTACTGTATTGTACGTGTTTATTGGTTGTCTTACAAAACCCTGTGGGTGGCACTAATGTGTAACAATGTTATATAAGAACAATAAACACACAGCTCTGGCTGTCCACTGCTTTACCCTCAACACAGAGCCTCGTCTCGTTCTTGGGGGGATTTACTGTATGCTGTTAGAGACTGATTGCTAGGAGTGTAAGCCGCTTGGGTGCGTTTCCTATTCGTCTGCTAGCAGCTATTCGTGAGGTTCCGTTCGGGAGTTTGGAGCATTTCCTTGTATGCCGTTACACTTGGAGTATGTGACTTTTTGATCACATTTTATAAAAGAAATTGAGGTAAGGGAAGAGATGAAAAAATTTCAAATCGGCCATTTTGACCAATGTGTTTGAAGGTTACAAGACTGTATTTTTTTTATTCTGTACCAATATGTTTCTTATACATCCATATTGGTTCTAGAATTGCTCATTTCTTATGTTGGCCTGCCGGCATCCTCACTGGCCTCAGAGGATGCTGGTAAGATGCTTTAGCTTTTAGATGCCGTGAACACATTTGATCGCGGCATCTAAAGGCTTTAATGACTGGGATCAGAATTATTGCCAGTTGTGGTCATTAGCCATAGGTCTCTGCTGTTTGAAACCACAGAGACCCGCCGGCCATGGTGCCCGCTGCACGCACGAGTGGGTGCCATGTTTACCCATGCCGTACATGTATGGCGCTGGTAGTGAAAGGGTTAATACTGAGGTACAGTAAGTCTATCTGTAAAATAACGGATTAACAACGAATGTCATAGCAGTTAAACAAGATGCACGCTGTGATATATTAGACTTCCTTTAATACTGAGGCACAGTAAGTCTATCTGTAAAATAATGAAATAATGGATTAACTATGAATTTTGCACCAGTTGAATAAGATGCACATGGCAATTACACTCAACCTGCAGTCTCCCTGCTGTCTCCCTACACTCTTCCTACAGTCTAAAAAAAACTCTCCCTACGATTTTCCTGCACTGTTCCTGCACTCTCCCTATCCAATATTGTTTTTTAAACCGTTTACATGCAACACGATTGCCACGTCTCTCTCTATGCACAGCTCACACATGCAGCCACCACTTTAGAAAAAAAACTATTCGTTACCATGAGGCGCAAGGAAATTTGGATTCATAGGAATTTTTCCTAAACTTTGGATAGAATTCCACTTCGGATGCTTAGGTTCGCTCAACACTAGTCACAAACTGAATGTCAGATATTTTCCATCAAGATCTTCTGATATAGAGCAGAATTGATACTTCCATTACTTATGAAAGTAAAGCAGCCCCAGACCATCACCATACCACCACCAGGTTTGACCCATGGTATGACATTCTTATGGTGAAATACGGTGATATATTTAAGCCAGATGTAATGAGACCTGTGTCTTTCAAAAAGTTCCACCTTTAACTCATCAGTCTACAGAATATTATCCCAAAAATCTGCTAGACTTTCTGAAGGATGCTATTTTTGCACTGTGTCTCTCCTATTGTGGAATAGTGTACATCGACCTTAATTGAGGTAAGTGAGGCCTGCAGTTCTTTAGATATTCATTTAGGTTCTTTTCTAACCTCTTGGTTTGGTAGGCCAGCCATTACTGGGAAGGTTCGTCATTAGCTTTTCTGATCTTTTCCAGACTTGTGGATTCCAGGGACTTTGTTTCATATCTGTATTATAAATCTCTTAAGAATGTGGCATCATGTGTTGCTTCATTAAACTTTCTAGCTGGCTGCACATTGCCAGAAGTTTAAATACAACAGGTCTGGCAATAATCATGCCTGGGTGTGATTAATCTCCAACGAATGAGATAGTGTGAGTGTCATACTGTGTGAGTATGTATTTTGGAATGGTTAAGTCAGAGTCCAGACTTTAATCCTATTAAGATGCTGTGGCATGGCCTAAAGATTGCTGTACACAAGGCATGCCAAAAATATTGATGAACTAAAATACGTTTGCAGGGTGGAATGGTCCAAAATTCCTCTTCAACATTGTTCAAATCATATTTACATCCACAGATAATATTTGATAATTCCAAAGGACATATGCAGGTTTTTGAATTTAAGAGTTCACTTACTTTTTCTCCTTGCACTGTGACTGTTACTCAATGCGCTCAATAAAAGACATGAAAAGTACAACTGTTTGTATGTTATTGGCAGGATTCTGATTGTCTATAATTGTGACTTAGATAATAAAGGGAGTCTGTCACCTTCTCTGAGTGTTTTAGACCACTTAGATCACGTTATAGAATGTTTGCACCCGATTAAAATAGTACCTCTCTTGTGTCCATCCCACATATTGATCCTGAAAAAGTACTTTATAAAGTTATGTAAATTTGCTGTCGCAAGTGCCCAGGGGTGGAGTTATGGCCGCAAGTGCCCAGGCCCCCCAAGTACTTGCCCAGATTACTGCTCCCCTCGCTGTCCTCTGTCCCACCCTCCTCCTCTACTTCATCCTCCTACTCTGGCTTGGAGATCTTGTGCTAGAGCCAGCCACAACCAGGCCCGTGCATGCACACTGCTCTGCCCACTATAGGCAGATGCACTGATCTTAACAGTGCCCATGTGCAGGTCTGGCAGTAAGTGTAGTGTCCCACTAGGTAATTGTGGGCACTACACAAGGGTCAATATGGTCATTGTATTTTATATAATGTTTTATGTGATTTTCCTGTGTATTTCCTGTATCAGGCCTGTTAGGGTGTAGTTCCACCTCCTAGACAATAGAGGGAGCTAGGGAACCCCTAAGATATATAGTTAGGCCCAGACAGGAAGGAGGCAGGGCAGAGTAGTCCAGGAGGCTAGTGAGTGCAGTCTAGCCTGCCTGAGGTTCCTGAGAAAAGCAAGCTCAGAAGTTGCCCCACCAGGAGAAGGGTTTGCATCCTCAGAAACAAGCTCCCATAACAGAGCAGAGCAGAGCCAGCATTCCAGCCAGACAAGAGAGCTGCAGGGCAGAAGGATTTTATAGGAAAGCAAGGACATATACCTGAGGAAGTTTCCCTAACCAAGGATAAAGCCAACAATAGGGCATACTGGCCTTGGGATAAAGACAGACAGGATTTCTGAGGAAAAGTACGGCCTGATCTGTAAGTGTGTTAACCCTCTGAGTATCTTGCAAGAACATTGTGCCTGCCATTTATATAAGCCTGCTTGTAACTGCTGCTGTCATATGGAACTGAACCAAAGACTGTAAATAGTTCATTGTTTCCAGTAAAAGGAAATTCTGGTTCACCACAACATCGTGTTCCTCCATTATTCCTATTATGAATCAGTGTGCCACCGTTACCGGCACTGGTGTCACGAACTTAAAGGGACCTTGCCACCGGCACATTAAACCTGCAACACCCAGGGCACCTCACCTACCACCAGCCTGGTCCCTATACATTGAGAGTGCCCCAGAGGACTTCTGTGTCAGCCTCTCCATCACTGTTGTACGCCTGCCCAGGGTCTCCTATGAACTGTGAGTAACCAAGAGCAACCCTCGTTTGCCTAATAACCGTGACCTCACTATCGCAATACCCTGCAGGACTGCGTACTGCATATTTTGGCATCATGAACAGGATGCGATCATTCCTGTGCCATTGTGGAATATAAACTGTGTGCCGTTATTGCCATAAAGTGATAAAGCCCTATCTGTTTATTCGCAAAATTGCTGGGCCAAGAACTGTGAAAATCACGGTGTTAAAATTTGATTGCTGTGGACTGTTTTGGCACTTCTAAGTCACCGCTTGCTGTCAGTGAATAGACAGCGTTATACTCAAAGATGGCCGCTTAAGTTAACAAGACTATCAGTGCGCCTCGTTGTGTCTGTTTGGCGCGAAAAAGAGAAGGTACCGCCCAGCCTGTGAAAGAAAAGTACCACCCTGTCTGTAGAGAAGATACCGCCTACCTTGAATCCCGGAGCTCCAAGAGGCCGCACCTATCTCCTGACGCTGCGCGTGGGACCTCCGCACGACGTAATCCCGTGCCTCGCGAGACCTGGACTGCGCATCACCGGAGTAAGTAAACTTTCGGTACGCACCGATTTCTTGATATTTGAGCACCGGGTGAATTCCGATCTTGCTGGGAAGCTGAGGGGAGGTCCCTCCTTAGCAATAAGAGACTTGATCCAGGGGAGAACACATCCGATTTGGATCCTGGCCTTATTCCGGCTCTACCCTATCTCTACTGAGCAACAAATGGAGATCCTCTTAGCACAGTTAGAACGTGCCGCCCACAGGGAGGTCATGTCATGGCCCGTTCTGAAAAGAGTAGCCTGGAACAGATCTTTGATCGCCTCTGCACCACGTTTGAGGCCAGAACGGTGTCCGAAGTTAAAATGCGATTTTTCAGCAGGAAGCAACAGCCTGGTGAGTCACTCCGTTATTTTGCTTTGTCCTTGCAAGAGACCCTGAGGGCTGTGGTCCAGGTGGACCCCCGGGAGGCTGAGGACCAGGACCGGACTCTGAGCAGTTCATAGCGGGTGTAAACACTGAGCACTTAAAAGGCCAGCTGAGGATGCTGTCGGCCCAACCCCCAAATTGTGCGTTTTTAGACTTTAAAGAGCTGGCCATCAGTATCCTAGGCCAAAATCCGCCCACGGGGCCAGCGGCCTCCCTCGAACCTCAGGCCTGTCAGTCAAAGACTATTAATTTGAGGCCGTCCGGAGCCAGTCAAGCCACCCATGCTCCAGTAACAGATGTGGTGGCGGCATTAATGGAGCAAGTTAACCATCTCACTAAAAGCCTGGAAAAGGTGTGCAGGAAAATAGAGGAATGGGAAAGACCATTGTTCTTGGAAGACGAGAGCCCCTTACCTCAAAGTCTCCTCCCACCTGCATATAAAGAGGTATACTCCAAAGAACCGGATGGACGACCGAATTACCGGTCTAAGAACCGCAAGCAGCCTGTCTGCCACTATTGTAAAAAATATGGACATACTGAATCAACGTGTTGGCAGTTAAACGGGCCACCCCCGAAGCCGAGGACCGCCCCTCGGGAGGTAGAACAGTAGGTCCAAAGGATCCAAGTTGGATGCCCAGATACGTGGGATCTCGTCCAAAGATTAACATAAGCATCAACGGGATACCTTTTGAAGCCCTGCTGGATACTGGGTCTCAGGTCACCACCATCCAACGACCCGCCTTTGATAAATTCTGGGATTCAAGTCTCCTCACCCAGCCACCAGAATCCTGGCTGGATATCATTGCCAGCAACGGCAAGCCGGTGAAAGTTCATGGGTACTGGGAACCTACCCTTCAGGTGGGAGAAGCCACCTTACCACAGCAAGGTGTGATTGTGGTGTAAGCCGGAGATAAAGGGGGACACCCCGTGATCCTAGGGACTAATGTCTTTAAAAATTGTTACTCCAAGGTCCTCGAGGCATTGAACCAATCCATACCTTCAGCTTCATCTGCTTCCAAAAGAGTCATTCAAAAGACTATCAGTGTGCTGTGTGCTCAGCAAAGATTTGCAAATGAAAAAGGAGAAATTTGTACTGACCGACCGGTAATCCTGCCACCGAATTCCCAGATCATCTTATGGTGCTGCTCTGTGCTAGGGATCCAGGGCCTGGACTATCAAGCCCTAGTAGAGCCTATCCAAATTGAGAATCATCCCTTTGTGTGAGCAGCCAAGAGCCTGGTGACCGTACCCCAAGGTAAAGTGCCTGTCCATTTGATTAATTTTGGTGATCACCCTGTTACTCTCTCTAAGCACTGCCCTGTGGCTCAGCTTTTCCAGGTATCCTTCCAGGATGTTATCCGTCTGCCTGCCACGGAGACGTTCCAGACCGCACAGAGCAGCAGTGCACCTGCCAGCGCCTCTTCAGTAACCTGGTGGGAGGAACTTCATGTGGGGAACAAATCCACCCCGAAGGAGCAAATAGAGGGAGTCCTGAATTTGGTGAAAGAGCACCACAAGGCTTTCAGCAAGCACTCCACGGACTACGGAGAGGTCAGTGTAATCAAACATACCATACCCACTGGCTCTCATCCTCCTATTAAAGAGAGATACAGACCCATGCCGCCTACTACCTATCAGTCCGTGAAAGAGATGATACAGGAAATGAAAGACTCTAATATAATCCGGGACAGTCATAGTCCCTGGGCTGCGCCCCTAGTTCTTGTTTGAAAAAAAGATGGCAGCATTAGGTTCTGCGTGGACTATAGAAAAATCTATCAAATCACCCATAAAGACGCTTATCCGTTGCCATGCATTGAAGAGTCATTGACTGCCCTGGGGTCATCAGCCTACTTCTCCACTCTGGACTTAACCAGTGGGTACTGGCGGGTACCTATGGCCCCAGAAGATCGGGAGAAGACCGCTTTCACTACGCCTATGGGTCTGTTTAAATTTAATTATATGCCTTTCGGACTGTGTAACGCTCCAGGGACGTTCCATCGATTTATGGAGCGTTGTTTAGGCCATAAGAACTTTGAGACTGTACTGCTATACTTGGATGACGTCATTATCTACTCCAAGACGTATGAGGATCATTTAAAACACCTGGCTGAAGTGTTTCAAGTCCTTGTTAAATATGGCCTTAAAATAAAGCCGTCCAAGTGCCATCTGCTGAAACCAGCAGTAAAGTACCTAGGGCATGTTGTTAGTGCCGAAGGAGTCCAGCCTGATCCTGATAAACTTGCTGCTGTCCGTAATTGGCCTACTCCCACCACTGTGAAAGAGGTGAGAGGTTTCCTCAGCTTTGCAGGATATTATAGACGCTTCGTCATGCATTTTGTACAAATTGCGGATCCGATCCAGGAACTCCTAAGGGGGCATCCCAAGAAGAGTCCAAAGACTTCTATCCTTGTTGAATGGAATGAAGAACGGGAGATTGCCTTCCAGCTCCTAAAGAAAAAGCTGACTGAACCCCCTGTCCTGGGTTACCTGGATTATCAGAAGCCGTTCCACCTCTACACGGATGCTAGTAAAAGAGGCCTAGGAGCCGTGCTGGCTCAGGTGCAAGACAACAAAGAGAGGGTGATTGCCTACGCCAGCAGATCTCTGAGGGGAGCTGAGAAAAACAATCAGAATTATAGTTCCTTCAGGCTGGAGTTCCTTGCCTTAGTGTGGGCTGTGACTGAAAAGTTCAAGGACTACCTTGCTGCCACTCCATTTGTCGCCTTCACGGACAACAATCCCCTGGCACATCCAAATACAGCCAAGTTGGGAGCTCTGGAGCAAAGATGGGCCTCCCGCCTTGCCAATTATGACTTCACTGTGAAATACCGGGCAGGCAGCTCCAATGATAATGCTGATGCCCTGTCTCGGCTCCCCACTACAGAAGCACCAGATGAACCTAAGGATGCCTGGGAAGAGGTGGAGATGCCGGCGTTTTACAACAAATTCGCTCAGCAAGATAATGTTCGCACTAAAAATCACCCAGCTGCTGATCCCTCTTCATCAAATATTCCAGGGGCGAACAAGAAAGGTGGATTAAGCTCCAGTCAGAAAGTAGAGTCCTCGGTGAACTGCTCGACTTCCTTACTAGTGGAAGAACTCCTGAGAGAGTCCGCAGGAAGAGTGCAGACCCAGAACTATTGAGACTGTGGAGACATTGCCACCAGCTCTTCCTTCAAAAAGGCCTGTTGCTTAGAAGGAGCCTGGATCCAGTGTCCTGCGATACAGTGTACCAGATCCTCATACCCCGCCGAGACGCCAGTCTGGTGTTAGAGATGTATCATAACCAGTCCGGACACTTCGGCGTACAGAAAACTGAGGCCACCATTCGCAGGAGGTTCTATTGGATCGGAATGAGAGAAGACATTGAAAAATGGTGCCGGGAATGTACTGCCTGTGCCGTCGGGAGAAGTGAACGCCATGACCAGAGAGCGCCTCTCCATCCTATCGTGAGTAAAACTCCCTTAGAACTTGTTGCCATTGATCATGTGAAGTTGGAGCCAAGTCGCTCAGGGTATACTTATGCCATGACCATTATTGATCACTTCACTAAGTTTGTTGTAGCAGTGCCTGTGAAAGACCTGACAGCCAAGACTGCGGCGGTGGCGTTCTGGAAGCATTTCCTCCTACCCTACGGCTGCCCAGAGAGGATCCTCACCGACCAGAGGTCTGCGTTTGAATCACAGTTGTTCCAGGAGATGTGCCTGCTACATAATTGCCAGAAGGTCCGGACCACAGCTTATCATCCGCAAGGTAACGGACTCTGCGAAAAAATGAATCAAACTCTCATTGAAATGTTGAGAGCAGTGCCCCCTGAGACAAGGGGTAATTGGCCTACTCTGCTGCCACAACTCATGTATACATATAACAATACAATTCACTGCTCCACCGGGTACACGCCCTTCTATCTGATGTTCGGCCGTCAAGGGAGGCTACCTGCTGACCAATCTCTGGATGTACAGGTGCCTGATGGATGTCATCAATGCACTACCAAAGACTGATTGGGTGGTGGAGCATCAAAGACGTCTCCTTAATGCTAAGGAGATTGTTCAGGAGCGCATGGAAAGTGCCCGAGAGCGACAGCAGAGAGACTATGACCTGGCTGCTCATGCGGAACCTCTAGCTTTAGGAGACATGGTGTGGTTGAAAAATAACCACCGAACCAGTAAACTGGACAGTAAGTGGGAAAGGACTCCCTACGTCATTTCTGCTATCGCTAATGCTGAGGCCCACATTTATCAAATTTCTAGAAAAGATAAAGGATCCCAAATTGTACACAGGAATCGTTTAAAACCCTGCATAGAAGGAGAAATTGCAGCAGGGGATATTGAGCCAGAGTCTCCTGAGCCCGAGTTGCCAGCCCAACCTGCTGATCCTATGCAGGCTGTTGAGAACCTGATACATGATAAAGAGCCACTTCATTGGTTCCTCACACCCTGGTTGAACTTGGTGGTACCAGCTCCAGTTCCTGATAGTCCTCAACCCCAGGATGACCTGTCCCAGAGTGTACCTGAAAGAGCTCCAGAGCCTGTGGACTCCTCTGACCCTCCTGAACCAAGGCAGGAAGAACCTCTGCCAGTAAGAAGGTCCACTCGGTCTACTAAGGGGCATCCACCTGTGAGATTCGGAGACTACATTGTGGGCCAGAGTAGCCCCTCCCGGGAAACCCCTGTTTAACTATTTGCAAGACCTGGGTACGGACTCATTTTGTTCTTTTGAGCCTCCAGGAGCTTATGTTATATTAGCATTTTCTATCATTATCATTATGGACTATCCTGGTTATTCCTGATACGCTGTACCAGGTCAACACCCCTGTTCCCTATTCTATCCTGTATGAAGAGAACGATGCCCCTTTTCACCGCACTTGTTATTTTGCCAGCGGAGCTGCCTGATATATTTATACTACAAAAGTTGTGTTCGTAGTATATGCCTGTTTCTCATTTTGTCTTTCAGGTTGCAGTTTGCACCTGGGCGGGCCCCTTGTGTTGCTACGAGGACGGGCAACGTCAAAGCAACGGGTTATGTAGTGTCCCACTAGGTAATTGTGGGCACTACACAAGAGTCAATATGGTCATTGTATTTTATATGATGTTTTATGTGATTTTCCTGTGTATTTCCTGTATCAGGCCTGTTAGGGTGTAGTTCCACCTCCTAGACAATAGAGGGAGCTAGGGAACCCCTAAGATATATAGTTAGGCCCAGACAGGAAGGAGGCAGGGCAGAGTAGTCCAGGAGGCTAGTGAGTGCAGTCTAGCCTGCCTGAGGTTCCTGAGAAAAGCAAGCTCAGAAGTTGCCCCACCAGGAGAAGGGTTTGCCTCCTCAGAAACAAGTTCCCATAACAGAGAAGAGCAGAGCCAGCATTCCAGCCAGACAAGAGAGCTGCAGGGCAGAAGGATTTTATAGGAAAGCAAGGACATATACCTGAGGAAGTTTCCCTAACCAAGGATAAAGCCAACAATAGGGCATACGGGCCTTGGGATAAAGACAGACAGGATTTCTGAGGAAAAGTACGGCCTGATCTGTAAGTGTGTTAACCCTCTGAGTATCTTGCAAGAACATTGTGCCTGCCATTTATATAAGCCTGCTTGTAACTGCTGCTGTCATATGGAACTGAACCAAAGACTGTAAATAGTTCATTGTTTCCAGTAAAAGGAAATTCTGGTTCACCACAACATCGCGTTCTTCTATTATTCCTATTATAAATCGGTGTGCCACCGTTACCGGCACTGGCGTCACGAACTTAAAGGGACCTTGCCACCGGCACATTAAACCTGCAACACCCAGGGCACCTCACTACCACCAGCCTGGTCCCTATACATTGAGAGTGCCCCAGAGGACTTCTGTGCCAGCCTCTCCATCACTGCTGTACGCCTGCCCAGGGTCTCCTATGAACTGTGAGTAACCAAGAGCAACCCTCGTTTGCCTAATAACCGTGACCTCACTATCGCAATACCCTGCAGGGCTGCGTACTGCAAGTGGTGCTTGCGTGAGATCTCCAAGCCAGAGGAGGAAGACAAAGTAGGAGAGGAGGGTAGGCCAGAGGACTGCAAGGGGAACGGTTATATGGGCACATAGGAGGGACATTCTCTAACACAATAATAACAGATAACTCTGAGCTGTCAGTGGTGTACGGAGTACATTTTATCAATGGGGCCACAGCAGTGCTGTGTGTATGGGCAGGAGCGCACATTGCTGCTCCTGCCCATTCCCCCCGGAGGATTACTACCTCTTGGCATAGTACATGGGTACCCTGTACCTATGTACTATGCGAAGATTAGTTAAGCAGAGCCGGCTCCTGCTTCTTCCTGCTCCGCTAAGCTAAGAGAGCTGACATGCAGTTCTCTTAGCTTAGCTGAGCAGGCAGGAGCAGGAACCGGTTATGCTCAGTTAATCTTGGCATAGTTCATGGGTATAGGGTACCCATGTGCTATACCAAGAGTTAGTAATCATCCAGGGAGCACGGGCAGGAGCAGCAATATGTGCTCCTGCCCATACTCACAGCGCTGCTGCTGCCCCATTGATAAAATGTACTCCGTACACCACTGAGCTGTCAGCGGTGTACAGAGAACAGAGTTTAAAGCGCACAGTGAAAAAGTAAAAAAAGAAAATTGATTTATAAAGTATAGTTTTATTAGGGCATTAGGGAAAACATATTAAAAGTTTATATTAAGGTTTAGTTACGCTTTAAATTTTGCATGTGACCACTGAGGTTGGTGATTGGCTGAAACTGTGATGTGCTGGTACTGCTGGACCAAAGGAGAAGGTGGACCAAGTTCGTAAATCAAAATGTCAGTTTTTATTTCACACAAAAATCAAAAGAAAAACAACTTAATACAGTCTTGGTGTTAAATTCACACAATGAAAAGTCCATAGGACAGTCAGGTCACCTTTCTAGCCGTTTTATCCCCGGCAGTCCACAGCAGGCTTTAGGGGGCCTGTTTCTCAGCGTGCAGCTCTCAGCCTTCCAGCACAGTACCATGCTTTAGATTCCAAAACAGAGACTCAGCTACTGAGCCCAGCTGCCTATTTAAAGAACAGCCAGGTGCTGCCAAAACCCAGACCGACACTTAAACTCCGGTCCGGTATTTGATCTCACCTGGCTGGAAATCAGCACAGCCGCCCATGTTGGGAGGAAAATACCTGCCTTCCCAAACAAAACCCCTTGCTATGTCACAATATCTATAGAGTTAATGGAACACTAAAGTATAACTGATACCTAAGATTCAGAGTTTTTTGGTTATAATCCAAGAATGGTTTAGTGCTAGGTGATATTTTGTTACATTGAGATTGTAATGTACTTGGAATAGAGAGAACTGTTTATTCAGAATATTAAATCACTTTTTGACTCAGGATTTGAGCAAAATCTGTTAGTAAAATGTAAAGTATAAAATTACAAAAGTCATGATGTAATCACACTTAAGAGGAAACTTGCCTAGTAAATCAGTAAATCAGTACTTGATAAGAGGATGTGACGATTCACATAGATCCAAAGGGTCGCTGTTGGTAGCCAAAAAGACTGAAAGCTCTAATGCAGGGGTGAACAACCATTCTGTGCGGCCCCCAACCATTTGGTAACAGACATGTATACATGTATGTCTATGCCTTGTGGCTGCTTGTGTATTCTCCATTAAATGGGAATCCTGGAGGTGTAACCAGACATTTCTAGTATATACTGTATGTACAATATGCCATTAAATACAGTATTTCAATTGGTAATACCCCTTTAACTTTTATTTTCAGCCCCTGGAATTCCTTCAGAATGACAATGTGGCCCCCAGCCAGAAAAGGTTGTGCACCCCTGCTCTAATGTACCGTATATTTACCGTCTAATGTACCGTATTAGTCACTGCTCGGTCACTTGTGGTACTTGGGGGAAAAGGCTCACTGTCCCGACTTGCCCATTTTCCCCCAAGTACCACAAGTGACCGAGCAGTGACTACGTCGGTCGGGGTGATCTGCAGAGCCAGTCTCACATAGAGGTGGTGTTTGTAAGTTTAACAAGATACGCTACCACAGCTCCAGCTGGTGAGTCACGTGAGACGTCACGTTCTGACTCCATACCACGTGGGACGCCGCGTTAGCTGTGTTCGGCTGCTACTTCGCTTCACCACAGCGAGCTTACTGAAGGCATATGGTTAGAAGCATCTACTGCTATTATTTCGCTATTACATCTGAAAAGCGATTATTTCCAGGACTTGATACTATTATCTATCCTCCTGCTCTGGAGGTTTGAAGCTGGACATTGTGTGGCAACTATACCTTCATTTGATACAAACTAACCACACACTCTTGGATTTGTATCCAGGTGCATGTAGACCTGCTGGGACTGATTATCATTGTGGGCAGTGTCCCATGAACCTTTGAACTTTTATTTTCAACAGGTCTCTTCAGGACCCTACCTTTGGTTTTCCATTTTTATTGTTATTGATTTTATGTATATGACAATTGGATGTGATGCGTGTTATTTACATAAAATTTTAATTTGGACAAATATTTTATCTTCACTACCGTTTCTTGTTCCCTTATAAGGAGTGCCCCTCATTTTTCTATTACCAATTTTTGTCTACCGTGCGGTCTGGGTGGACCGAGAGGTGAGCACCCATCTCCATTCGGTCTATAGGTTGAGCCGCTGGTTTCTATTACTTGCTTTTATTTTAACAGTCTCTTAATTTTTAATGGTCTGTTCCATATAGAATACCCATAAAAGGGCGCCGTCATACATTTTGTCATGGTTTCAGTGACCAACGATGAGCTGCAGTAAGTGGTGTTAATAGTAAGATTCTGAAGATTACCCGATACAGTATAAATTGACTTAACAACCAATATCTATAAAAATATTTATACATCATTTCTTTTTACAGGCCTTGACACATCTGTTCTTTGTCTCACACTGGATTTTCTTTATCAACTTCTAGGTGTTGTCCATCAGGAGTAACGTAAATAAATGAAAATCAGATAGTACATGACAAAGCTAAAATCAGCCCTTACTGCACATGGATCCAGAGATTTCCCCATTCTTTCCTCTAGTTGCTCTGCTAGATTAATTTCAAGCTGGAAGCTCAGAGGGCATGTCCTTTCTCAGGCGGTATGTCTTTTCTGCTGCAGCTCTTTCCCTGTATTTGTCATTGCTGGAGGCATGTCCTTTCTGCTGCAGCTGGTGGTAGTTGAAGGATGGAACTGAACATGTGGCACCAGCTCAGCAAGGTGGACAGAGAAATAAAGAAAAGAACAGACAGCATGTGGTACTACACAAATACATTTTATAGAATAACTCAGTGGCTATACTCAATTTCAAATTACAGGTACATGCAATTACAAAAGTATTCAGATGATGTACCATACCAAGGGGATGATGTGTAATACCCCTGAGTGGTATTACCATTTCTACACATTGCTACTGTCTTTAACTGCTAATCACAATGTCATTTGTGTATTTGTCCCAGGTCCTCCTACTTTGTGCATTCCTAACGTTGTTATGAAACTGTTTTGTACATATAATGTGCCTGGTTCACCAGCAGGTGGCAGCGGATACATGGCAGACAGATCTCTAGATAGAATGCAACTTACCATTCCATTCCCCCCCTTTTGGGCAGAAGTGAGCTAGTCCTATTTCCTACCAAGGGAGGGGCGGCAGGAAGTGTCTAGTCAGTCTAAGCCGGGGCAGCGTCAGATGTAGATGTGCCAAGATGTAGCAGTGAGGGGAGGCCCCCTCCTGCAGCAGGAATCCCTCCAGAGGGAATCAGCTCACAGAGCACCATGACTCCTTGCACATTTATTTACAGAGTGTCACGAGGAGATCAGCAGCCAAACGCACCACACTCCAGAGATACCAGAACAAAGAGAAATCAGAGTACTCAAGTTTGCCTGCTAGTTTATGCCAATGCCTGCTGGAACCAAGAGAAAGCCTGAATATTATCTGAATACAAGTTGATGCAATTAAAGCTGTTGAACTTTATAATAGTCGGAACTCGACTTATTCTCCACCACCATTACTCATCCCCTTTATTGCTTTCGAGCCAGGCCCTGGGAACCGACGGTATCCACGTAGGAGCACTGTGACACACAGAGACTGTTAAGGCTGCACCATACCACTTGGCATTCCTATAGACCTGGGATGCGATCTGTCTTGGGATGGGGTGGGGGGGGGAGCACATTGCAGATGTACCAAAGAGTGCCACTAAAAATACTAAATAATCTAGTGTACTCATAGCATTATCTATCTTTAGAAGGATTCAAATTCACTACTCACAAAAAGTTAGGGATATTTGGATTTCGGCTGAAATTTATGGAAAACTTAAAAAGTGCACGCTACAGTTATATTTAGAGATGAGCGAATCAAAGTTGACAAAGTGGAATTAGATCCAAATTTCAGGAAAAATTTGATTCGCACCGAATCCGAATTTCCTCATGCTTCGTGGTAATGAATCACATTTTTTCATAAAATGGCTGGTGCACGTGTTTGGACATGGAGCAAGGAACTCTGGGAATGAAGTATCACCCACAATGTCATGTGTGCAGCCAATCAGCAGCCAGCCCTGTGATGTCACAGCCCTATAAATAGCCTCAGCCATCTTGGATTCTGCCATTTTCCAGTTTACTTAGTGAAGGGAGAGACGTCAGCAGGCGCTAGGGACAGTGGTAGAAAAGAGTTTAAAACTTTTATTTTGCTGTATAGAAGTTAAGGGAAAGGATAGGAAGGAATCATTCCACAGTATTGAAGCGGAACAGGGTTCAGTAGGGGAGGTTACAGCCTGGGTAATAGTATTACACCTTGCTGCACTGACTGTGGATCCAAATTGCCGTTATGCAGCTCTGTAATTCCAGCAAACCGTTTTCTTGTTATTGGGGTACAAGTGCTCTTTGATACAGCCATTAACAGGGTTTATTACAAGGAAATATCTCTACGTCTTATTTGCCTTTGTGTGGTGCAGTTATATGTTCTAAAGCATTTTTTGGTTTGTATTAGTGGGGAAAAAAAGGGCTTATTAGCCGTTGTATGGTGAAGTGAGAAAATGACAGCCCTTTTTGGCATGTATTAGTTTCAAAAAAATATATATTTGTCGTTCAGCGGTGTAGTTATATGTTCTAAAGCCCTTTTTGGCATGTATTAGTGGCAAAAAAATATATATTATTCGCCGTTCAGTGGTGCAGTTATATGTTCTAAAGCCTTTTGTGGCGTGTATAAGTGGAAAAATAGAAGGGCCTATTTGCCATTCAGCAGTGCAGTTATATGTTCTAAAGCCCTTTTTGGCATGTATTAGTGGCAAAAAAATATATATTATTTGCCGTTCAGAGGTGCAGTTATATGTTCTAAATACTTTTGTGGAGTGTACAAGTGGAAAAAAGTAAGGGCCTATTTGACGTTCAGCGGTGCAGTTATTTGTTCTAAAGCCCTTTTTGGCGTGTATTCGTGGCAAAAAAAATATATATATTATTTGCCGTTCAGAGGTGCAGTTATATGTTCTAAATACTTTTGTGGAGTGTACAAGTGGAAAAAAGTAAGGGCCTATTTGACGTTCAGCGGTGCAGTTATTTGTTCTAAAGCCCTTTTTGGTGTGTATTCGTGGCAAAAAAATATATATATTATTTGTTGTTCAGCGGTGCAGTTACATGTTCTAAAGCCTTTTTTGCGTGTAATAGTGGCACAAAAAAAAAGTATTCGCCGTTGTGTGGTGAAGTGAGAAAATTACAGCCCCTTTTGGAGTGTATTAGTGGCAAAAATATATATATTTGCCGTTCAGTGGTGCAGTTACCGTATATGTTCTAAAACCCTTTTTGGCGTGTATTAGTGGCAAAAAATATATATATTTGCCATTTAGCGGTACAGTTATATGTTCTAAAGTTCCTTTTTGGAGTGTATTAATGGCAAAAAAATATATATTTGCTATTCAGCAGTGCAGTTATATGTTCTTAAGCCTTTTGTGGTGTGTATAAGTGGAAAAAATAAGGGCCTATTTGCTATTCAGTGGTGCAGCTATATGTTCTATAGCCCTTTTTGGCATGTATTAGTGGAAAATAAAAAAGGGCTTATTAGCCGTTGTGTGGTGAAGTGAAAAAATTACAGACTTATTTGGGGAGTATTAATTTCCTTTTTATTTATTTATTTATTTGATCTAACAGTATGTCAGACAGAGAAGTGCCAGGCCCTGGAGTGGCAGAGGCCTAAATGTTTCTGGCGCAGGCACAGGTTGCAGCAGAGTAAGGGGGCATGGCAGCAGAAGTGGCAGCAAGAGGCCTGAGCTCCTAATGTCAGCTAGCGGTCGTGTCTTGACCAGCAACCCAGCGGTTCTTAAATGGTTGACTCGGTCATCCACTTTGTCCCAAGTGACATCAGACTACCCCAGCCAAGAGTCGGTGGGTTCATCAGACACAACCCTTAGTTGGCATGGCCCGGGAGCAGGCCCTGTACCATCACCTGTCCTCAACCTGCCTCTGTCCTTTTCTGTTCCCTCAGCCAGAGAAGTATTATATGCTGTGGGCTCAGCTCCACTATACAGCGAGGATGAGCTACTAGAGGACAGTCAGCAGCTACAGGCCAGCCAAGATGTGGAGGAGACATCCGCCACTTCCTCCGCTAGGCGGGCAAGTAGTGATGAGGAGAGTGGTGTGGGAGCTTGTGTTTCGAGCGGTTAGGCTCCTGACCCAGAGACCGTTGAGGAGGACATCAGTGATGTGCAGACAGTACTCGATGATGATGATGTAGCTGATGGAACTTGGGAGCCGGGTGAATTAGGGGCTTCATCATCGTCGAGAGAGGCAGCGGTGGAGCCAGCAAGTCAAGTCACTAGAGTGGTCGGGTGTCAGCAGGGTGGCAGCATTGGGAGGTCGAGAGCCAAACGTGCCCAGGGTAGACCACCCGCTTTGCAGGAGCCTACCTGCCCAGAAAGTAGTGGTGCAGGGGTTCACGAAAGCAGTGGCGGTGGCAGTCAGTCAGTGCGGAGCATTGGGGGTAAAAATCACCTACACGGCGGTGTGGCAGTTTTTTGTTAAGCCGCCAGAGGAGGTGAACATGGCCATTTGTAGAATCTGTGGGCAGAAGGTGAAGCGTGGCCAGGGTGCCAATGTTGGCACCACAGCGCTACGTCAACATATGCAGCTTCACCATAAAGTGGCCTGGGAGAAACGTGGCTCCGATGTGGTGGTCCAGCCTGCCGCAGCAACCGCTGCATCACCCAGTGGCATGCACCCGATTTCAGGCAGTCAAGGCTCCGCCATCTCAGCCGAAGGGAGCTGTCTGTCCCATCATCTGCTGAACTTGATGTTCCTGCTCATCCTCCTACTCCTCATCAGTCATTCCGTCAGTAATCGATCACCGAAGCGATTGCCAAGAGACAACAGTATGCGTGCACTCATCCAATGGCGCAGAAGCTAAATGTGCTCCTGGCCAAGTTGTGGGTGCTGCAGTCCCTCCCTTTCCAAGTGGTGGACTCTGCACCTTTCAGAGAACTGATGGCTTGTGCCGAGGTGGAGAGTCCCAAGCCATCATTTCTTTGCCAATAAGGCAGTACCAGCCCTGCACACGTATGTAGAACAGAAGGTGGGCCAGTCCTTGAGCCTGTCGGTGTCTGCCAAAGTGCACGGCAGCGCTGACGTGTGGAGCTGTAACTACGGTCAAGGACAATACATGTCCTTTACGGCCCACTGGGTGAATGTGGTTCCTGCACAGCCACACCAGCAACTTGGCCAGGTGATGCCGCTTCCACCTCCACGTTCTCACGCCGTTGGTTCTGCGACAATGTCCGCCTCTGCCTCCTCATCCTCCACCGAGTCCTCAGCCTCCACTGCAGGGACAATTCACAGTGCCCCTCCAGAATACCACATGTGCAGAGCACAGCGGTGCCACGCTGTTCTGCACCACGTTTGCCTGAGCGAACGGAGTCACACAGGGGAGTAACTACTCCGTGTTCTTCATCAAGAAATCGAATCCTGGCTTTCTCCGTGACAACTTAAAATCAGAACCATGGTGACCGACAACAGGAGGAATATATTGTCGGCGCTGCGCCAAGGAGGGCTGAGCCGTGCGGCCTGCATGGCACACATGTTCAATCTGGTTGTCAAGCGGTTTCTGAAGTCTTCCACCCATCTGCAAGACATCCTAAAAATGGCCAGGAGACTTTGCATGCACTTCAGCCACTTGTACACCACAAAGCACATCCTCCTTGAGCTGCAGTGGCGGAACGGCATCCCCCAACATAGGCTGATATGCAACATTTTCACCCATCGGAATTCCAACCTTCCATACGTTGGACCAACTATACGAACAGACAAAGGCCATAAACGATTTCTTGATGATCCAAGCAGACAGGAGTACTCTTCTGTGTAACTTTGATGTCAGCCAGTGGCTACTCGTGTAACACCTGCCGTTTGCTCAGTCCCTATGAGGAGGCCACGTTATTTGTCAGTCGCCAGGACTACGGGATGAACAATGTCATTCCACTGCATCATGTCCTGGAACAGATACTGGTAAATCTGGCTGGTCAGGGAACTGGAGACGTGGCGCCTAGATCTTACGGCCACATGAGCCCTGTGGGGGCTGAACTGGTGGAGGAGAAGGAAGAGGAGCACAAGCAATGTGTAGCGAAATGGGTGGTTTCTAGTGTTGATCGAGCACCATAGTGCTCGGGGCCCGGGCCGAACACATGGGGATGCTCACAATGGAAGTCAATGGGACAACCCGAGCATTAAACCAGGCACCCCCTGCTCTGAAGACGGGAGGGCACCTGGTTCATAGGAAAAGGTCAGAAATTGATGGAAACACCACCGAAATGGTTCAGGAAAGGCATAGGGAGGATGTCTCAATGCATCTTGGACTCCCAGGTCGCTGCTGGGAACGATGTTGTCCGAGTAGTACGCCACTTTTACAGACTGACAATAATACGCACAAAACCAAAGATAAAATCGATTTTAGAGGAAAAATTGTTAGGAAACATTCTTTCCTGTATATTTACTTGTATATAAAGTGCAAGTGCTGCCAAACATTACAAGGTAAAAGGCACTCCGATACAACCTATGTGATGTATATCACATAAAGGAGGGCCTCATTCACATTGTGGTACAAATGTTCAGGTAGTGGGACTCCTACACTCATAAATCCTATGTACTAAGTGAAAGGGCTGCCAAAAATTACAAGGAACTGGCACTCCAATACACCTTTTGTTACACATAAAAGAGGGTATCATACACAGTGTAAGGGATCATCTCTTTTCAGGGGGTCACACTCACAGATATCTTCGCAGACACCGTTATAATGTCCAAACTCTTGCTTTATTTCAGACACTTTAGCAAAGCACAGGTTATGAAGTCGCAGCTTCAAATTATCATGTGTGACATTACACAAAATAACAAACCCTTGCCAGTCTAGGCTCTAACTAAACACATAAGCATAACCCTGACTCACCTAGAGAGCCCTGTTCACACATGGAACACAAATGCGGCTTTCCTCAGCCATACAGTCCAGCAACCTCCAGGCTGTGACACTTCAATACCATTTGGGGGATTTTGGCCCAGTAGTCCTCCCGCCTCTGGCCTCGTGATCCTTGTTTCACAGGCGTCACCGCATCCCCCAAAGTTCCGGCTATCGCCTAGCCTCGTGGCCCCGCAGCCCAGCCGGCTGAGACCACTCACACAGAGCCTCACCAGGACTCTGCTTCACAAAACAGTCCAGAGTGAGACACACCCAATTCTAGAAACCAGATTAAATGTAATCCCTGGACATGAGCATGCCCTAAGTCCCGGACTGGAGCATGGGGAACAGGCACCCACCCAACACATTGCCTGTTCCCAGTAAAAGCCCGCCCTGAAATAGCTGAACCAGCTACACTATCTATATGGTGTCCCCCAACTTCTTTAGTGGACACCTGGACTAGGGCTTTTACTGCACCAAGGCCGGGCCCCTTGGTGACACGCTCCTGGTGCAAACAACACCTCAATGTTCACATTGCCACAACAGCCTTGAAAAATTATGATTGATGGCCTGCTGGTGACCCTCAAAAACAAGCGCCTGCTGATTTGACCATATAAAACATGGGCGAGGGCCTGCTGCCGCTTTGGTGACTCTAGATAACCTGGGGCCGATCGCACGTCCCCGTGACGGCGATGATCCATTCGGATGTCTGCCCTATCAACTTTCGATTTTCATCGCCAACCACGGTGACCATGGGTAAGGGGGAATCAGTGTTCGATTCCGGAGAGGGAGCCTGAGAAACGGCTACGGCTACCACATCAAAGCAAGGCAGCATGTGTGCAAATTACCTATAAGGTATAATTAGGTGAGGGCCAGCAGGTGAGCTGACCCTGTAAAAGATTGTAGATGAGGGCCTGCTGGTGAGCTGACCCTCTAAAAGATTGTAGGTGAGGGCCTACAGGTGAGCTGACCCTCTAAAACATTATATGCGAGAGCCTGCAGGTGATCTGACCCTCTAAAAAAAAAAATTATGTGAGGGCCTGCTGCTAAGTTGACCCTCTAAAACATTATGGTTGAGGGCCTGCTGCTGAGCTGACCATTTTAAAAAATATAGGAGAGTGCCTGCTGTTTATCTGACCATTGAAAAAAATGTACATTGTTCAAAGCAGGCCGGGTCGCCTGAATACTTCAGCTAGGGATAATGGAATAGGACTCCTGTTCTATTTTGTAGGTTTTCGGAACTGGGGCCATGATTAAGAGGGACGGCCGGGGGCATCCGTATTGCGCCGCTAGAGGTGAAATTCTTGGACCAGTGGAAGACGAACCAAAGCTAAAGCATTTGCCAAGAATGTTTTCATTAATCAAAAACGAAAGTCGGAGGTTCGAAGACGATCAGAAGCAGACAACGTGTATGGAAATATTACATTGTATGTCACACATAAATTTTTGAAGTGCACACATTACACTGCAGATGTGGTCCTGGTAAGGTCACTGTTATAAGCGGACACCGTCTACGGAAAAATTACAATGTATGTCACAGATAAATTTTTGAAGCGCACACGTTACACTGCAGATGTGGCCCTGGTATGGTCACTATCAGAAGCGGGCACGGTCTACGGAAAAAGTACAATGTATGTCACATAAAATTTTTTGAAGCGCACACGTTACATTGCAAATGTTGCCCTGGTAAGGTCACTGTCAGAAGCGGACACCGTCTACAGAAAAAGTACAATGTATGTTACAGAATTTTTTTTGAAGCGCGCACGTTACACTGCAGATGTGGCTCTGGTAAGGTCACTGTCAGAAGCGGACAACGTCTACGGAAAAAGCACATTGGATGTCACTGATATTTTAGGGATGCGCACACTTTACACAGGAGATGTGATGCAGCTAATGTCGCTGTCCGCCGCGGATACCGTCTATTTAATAAGTACACTGGATGTCACAGATATTTTTGGGATGCGCACACTTTACACTGGAGATGTGGCGCAGCTAATCTCACTGTCCACAGCGGACACCGTCTATTGAAAAAGTACACTGGATATCACTGATATTTTAGGGATGCACACACTTTACACAGGAGATGTGGCGCAGATAATGACTGTCCGCAGCGGACGCCGTCTACGGAAAAAGTACACTGGATGCAGGGCCAGCACTTCCATATAGGCAAGGGGGGCAGTAGGATGATTTGTCCAGAAGATGGGAGGATGATGGAAAAGTAGTAAACTAAGATTTTAAATTTTTTGGTAAAACTGCAGAGACGGAAAATGGCGACAAAATGGTGGTCTGGTCTGAAAGGAGAAGACGAGGACAGAGAGCATCTTCATCAAAGGAGACGTCACTGGATGTAAGAGGTATGGGGCGCTGTATTTCTGTAGTGATGGGGGGGACGTTAAAGTCAGCAAGTGTCATGTGGGGGGGGCCCTTATTGTTTTTCATCTAGAACCGGCCCTGACTGCGCACACTTTACACAGGAGATGTGACGCAGATAATTTAACTGTCCGCAGCGGACACCGTCTACGGAAAAAGTACACTGGATGTCACAGATATTTTAGGGATGCGCACACTTTACACAGGAAATGTAGCGTGGGTAATTTAACTGTCCCCAGCGGACACCGTCTACGGAAAAAAAGTACACTGGATGTCACTGATATTTTTGGGATGCGCAAACTTTACACAGGAGATGTGGCGCGGATATAATTTTACTGTCCGCAGCGGCCTATTAGACACTATTTAGCGCAGGATGCGCTAAAAGTATATATTGCTGCTGTCACACATAAAAGTCCTTAAAAGGACTTTTGGGTCTCTGAAAAGTTTTTTGTATAAAAATCTTCCTATTACACTCCCTACACTGACACTGTTTGTCCCTTCCTATGCACAGCTCTTCCTAAGGCTACATGCACACGAACGTTGTTTGTTTCCGTGTCCATTACGGGGTTTTTTTGCGGATAGGATGCGGACCCATTCATTTCAATGCGTCCGGAAAAAATGCCGACAGTATGTCCGATCCGTAGCTCCGCAAAAAAATTAGAACATGTCCTATTCTTGTCCGTTTTAGGCATTGTTACAATGGATCCGCAAAAAGAAACAGATGGCATACGGTCCGCAAAACACATACGGTCGTGTGCATGTAGCCTAACACTGAGCAATTTGGCGCAGGTTGCGCTACAAACATATATTGCTGCTGTCACACACAATAGACCTTAAAAGGACTTTTGGGTCCCTAAAAACGTTTTTGTACAAAATAAATATTCAATTTCACTCCCTAAACTCTCTGTCCCTTCCTATGCTCAGCTCTCCCTGACTACAAATGAGCCGACCAAGCGTCATCGGGTGCTATATAGCACCCGATGGCGCGTTCCAGCTAGCCAATCACTGTAATGCCAGTAGCCAACATGGCTACTGGCATTACAGTGAGGGCAGTTCTTACCTGCACATTTATTGGCTGCGTGGCAGCCAAGAAACATGCGGGGAGGAGACTCGAGCATGGCACTCGAGCACGGCACTCGAGCACATGCAGTTCTCGGCCGAGTACTGCCATGTGCCGAGCATCGAGATGCTCGAGCCGAACCGGTGTTCAGCCGAGCATGCTCGATCATCACTAGTGGTTTCTCTACACAGGTGACAGGAGAAGAGGAGCAGGAGCAGCCAGAAGAGCTACAGGGTGATGAGGAAAAGGAGGCAGAGGACCCAGACACACCGTGGCAATATGCAGTGGAGATGGAGGCAGGGAATCCCTCCGAGTCACTTGCACAAATGGCCCGATGCATGCTCACGTGCTTGTGTAGTGACAGCCGAATTGTCACCATTCAGCAGAGGGATGACTTCTGGCTCTCCACCTTGTTGGACCCTCACTACCGGTCCAAAATAGGGGCTTTTTTTTACACCCGCTGAGAGGGAGGACAACTGAACTACTATAGAAACATCCTATGTAGTCAGTTGGCCACTGCCTATCTGCACCATCGTCCATCCTCTCGCAAGTCTGACCATGGGGGCCGTCTGCGCTCACGTTCCTCTGCCATGGCTGCTGTGGCAGGGAGGGGGGGTAGGAGCAGTTCCAGCTCCATCAGCAGCAACTTGAGTCTAGAATCACTGATGAGCAGCTTTCTTCACTACTCACCAGCAGCAGCAGCAGCTAGACCTGGAGCAAGAACTGAACCAGCAGGTGGTGGCATACTTAGACAGCATCCTGCCACCCCACATTGAAGATCCGCTGGACTACTGGGCAGCCAAACTGGATTTGTGACCACAACTGGCAGAGTTTGCCCTGGAAATGCTGTCCTGCCTGGCCAGTAGTGTGGCATCAGAGAGGGTGTTTAGTGCGGCGGTGGCCATAGTTACCCCAAGAATAACTCGCCTGTCCACCCAAAATGTGGAGAGACTGACCTTTGTCAAGATGAATCAAGGAGTGGATCAACCAGGATTTCAACCCACCAATGCCTGATGCATCAGACTAGATAATCCATGGTGCACACTTTGACAAAAGAGACCGGTTTCATCTGGCTACCTGCCTCATTATATCATGAAAGTAGTAGCACCACCACAAAGGCTCGTCTGGGGACAACATTGGCTGATGCATAGTGCTCTCCTTGACGTTTCCAATATTGTTGATACGCGATGCTCGGGTGTTCTACCAAGCACAATGGAAGTCAATGGGAGAACCCCAGGTACCCCCTGCTCTGAAGAGGGGAGGGTGTTGGGATTCTAGTTCGGCTTAGGAGTCCCTGCTCTGACTCCATATATAGCTATATCCATATATGGAGTCAGTGCTTGGGGACACCCCAGTGTATTTAAATCAAATTTCTGAAAAGTTTATGCTGGGATATGAACTCTCAACCCAGTGTACATTAGAGGCAAGGCCATTATCCACTCAGCTAAAAAGCTGAATGCTAAACTGTGTCAGAAAACCCTCATAGAAGTTTCTGATGTAGTGAGTATTCCTATTCAGCAGAAGACTTATTTTATATTCCTGTGCAGGTTAACATGTAGCTCTATAGTAAAGTGATTAACATCTTTGCCTCTAATGTAAAAGGTTGGGAGTTTGAAACGTTTCAGAAATAGAGATTAAATTTATATATTTGATATTTTTTTTAGTAATTGTAAAAAATGTACAGCACAAAATAAATGTGTAATTACTAACAAAAAAAAAAATATATATATATATAAAAAATATACAGTACAGACCAAAAGTTTGGACACACCTTCTCATTCAAAGAGTTTTCTTTATTTTCATGACTATGAAAATTGTAGATTCACACTGAAGGCATCAAAACTACCTCTTGAAGCTCATCAAGAGAATGCCAAGAGTGTGCAAAGCAGTAATCAAAGCAAAAGGTGGCTACTTTGAAGAACCTAGAATATGACATATTTTCAGTTGTTTCACACTTGTTTGTTATGTATATAATTCCACATGTGTTAATTCATAGTTATGATGCCTTCATTGTCATGAAAATAAAGAAAACTCTTTGAATGAGAAGGTGTGTCCAAACTTTTGGTCTGTACTGTTTATATATAGATAAAATATACTGATATATATGAATGCATAATATGTGGGAAACTACTACTGATGTTTTAAGCCTTTTTTTTTTTTTTTTTTTTAAACACAGTTTAGCATTCAGCTTTATAGGTGAGTGGATAAGGTCCTTGCCTCTAATGTACAAGGGGTTGGGAGTCCAAATCCCAGCAGAAACTTTTCAGAAATAGATGCTAAATTACATTTAAATACACTGACTCGAGCACACGCGGTGTTCGGCCGAGCATGCTCGATCTACACTAGTCTCCAACATTGTTGGCTTTCTGCTCAATGTGAATTGACTTTCATCAGTGAACAGCACTGAGACCTGCTGTTCCC
The DNA here is from genome assembly GCF_905171765.1 of Bufo bufo. Lineage (NCBI taxonomy): Eukaryota > Metazoa > Chordata > Amphibia > Anura > Bufonidae > Bufo > Bufo bufo. The sequence goes on from NC_053393.1 coordinate 222,401,513, forward strand.
TTGCCCAGCTTAGATGCCCCCTGACCCATGCAAGATGATGATGCCTGTGGTCAGGTGCCCTTTCAGGTCATCTAGCAGACAGACCACACTGATGTAAATGGTTTCTAATGGTCTGACGTGACACTTGGGTGCCTCTCACCTCCCTTAAATGTGCCTGGAGTTGTGTGGCATTCATCATTAGGTTCTGCAGGGCATTGTCATCAATGTGGGATGTGGCCAAAGGATGTCCAATTCTATGCCTTTCTGTGACTCTTTCAGTCTCTCTGTTGCTTATGATGATTGTGACACTCTAAGCTTAGTGGCCACTTCCATCTGAGAACATCCTGCTTGAAGCCTCGCAATGGTGAGGTACTGTTGATCAATTGTTAGGTGTCATCTTGGTCTCATGATGTCAAAATGTGAACAACATGATGAGGAGGACTGTTTAAATACCAATTTTAATTGAACCAGGAAAATTTATTGGGTGATTCATAGATCAAACACCTGTTGTGAATTTTGCTGTTAAGCTCCTTGTTAGAGAACAGCAAGTTGTGCAAAAAGTACTGAAACACTGAACAGTTGGACATGTGCATTCAAACATTTAGAGAAGGTCACATTTAGTTAACCTGTAAAGGTTAGAGTGCATTTTAGGTTCCTCCTGAAATTTCACCCACAAGTGTTATACTTATACATTTGGATGAATATGCCATTCCATTATTTAAAAAAAAAGTATACCTTTAGTTGCTACAAACATTTTTGGGGTTGAGACCTAAACATACCAGACATAGATGTAGGATGCTTTTTAAAATGTCTATAAATACTGTACAGTATACATCTTGATGCCATGTTATAGTTTATATTGTCAACTGTACAGTAAAATGTGGTGTGAATTGAGCCCCATTGCTACCTTTCATGGAAATAAGCTAAAAACCAATATGTTAAATAAACAACATTTGCAATAATTTATTATTGGGGGTAAAAATGGGTAAGCTGCAAGCTTTTTATTTTTGCACAGTGCTTTTAAACAACAAAAGTTTTCTTAAACAAACCAATCTTTTTTAAAACATAAGTGCACGGACTCATGACCCCTTAAAGACCAGATGATTTTGGCCCTATAGTGATTGCAAAACTAAATTTTTAGAAAATAAAGCGTATGTACTTATTCAATCCCCTGCCACTCCAGCACCAATGCTCTAGTAGTCCTTGTCATAAAATCCAGATGACCACTGCAGCCAGTCATTGGCTGTAATGGTCACAGGGACCTCTGATGCATTGGTGCTGGAGAAGGGGGTAAGAGGGAGAATTGATTGAGCAGGTACAGTAGGTGATCTTTGTTTTATATTTACACTGTAATATATATATATATATATTATATAATATATATACTATATATGTATATATATATATACATATATATATATATATATATATACGTATATATATTCTGTATAAAATAAAAATTTGCATATTGTATTTTTTGTGCTGTAGTGTTGTTCTTTTAAAAGGAATATGTCATCAGAAAATGACTGGTTTTATGTTACACATTTTTCTAGTGTTTTTTTTTGTTTTTGTTCTTACATCCTGCTGTTTTCGCACTGGTCACTAAGCCTAATAATATGTGGAGACTTCCTATTCTGCACAGATCACTTTCTAACAGTCATCTCATTATCATAACAGACATGCTTACAAAGGCAGATAACACCTATTAATGGACTACACAGGATACACCATTCATCGGGGATGGTCACAATTTATCAAATCCTCTTCCATGCACAATGACCTCTGTACAGGCCACAGAGCATGCCAATGTCAATGAATTCCCCCATGTCTATTGTGTCTTTGGCCCTTGGTAGCCGCTTAAAATATATCTCTAAATACTGTTAAGAACAGCTCAGAGAAGATAGCAGCCCTCATAATAATGTATAGAAAATAGAATAAAAAAATAAAAATAAAAGAATATATTACATTATCTGGTTTTAATTGGCAGAAACAAATTATTGGCTCATTCCAATTAATTCATTTGATTTATTTTTAGCATTCTTTTCAATGGAAACCCTTTCTTTGAAATATTTTTAACCATATTGTCATATACTTATATAATAGTAAATTACCAATTGTGCATATAAAACACCCCGGTGCCTAACAGTGACTAACACTAGATAGCCTTTTATAAGGCTACTTTCACACCAGCGTTTTCAATTCTGCTATTGAGATGTGTCATAGGATCTCAATAGCGGAGGAAAACGCTTCAGTTTTGTCCCCATTCATTGTCAATAGGACAAAACTGAACTGAACGAAGCAGAATGGTCCAAAATGCATTCCGTTCAATTTGGTTGCGCTCCCATCGCGGACAGACTAATGCTGCAAGCAGCGTTTTCTGTCTGTGATGTGGTGCGGAGCAAGACGGATCCTGACACATAATGTAAGTCAATGGGGGCGGATCCATTTTCTCTGACACAATAGAAAACGGATCCGTCCCCCATTGACTTTCAATGGTGTTCAAGATGGATCCGTCATGGCTATATAAGACATAATTCAACCGGAAACGTTCAGGACGGATGCAGGCGATTGTATTATTGTAATGGAAGCTTTTTTGCAGATCCATGAGGGATCCACAAAAAACGCTAGTGTGAAAGTAGCCTTAGACCAACGGCTGTCAGTATTTTTCAGTCACCCAGCCAAGTGCAAGTTTAACAGAGGTTAACAAATTTGTAATAACACCCTACTGGCTCCTAATGTTTTCTATTTACAAACTAAATGAAACATTTTTATTATAATTTTGCTTTAATATGCTATATTCCAAACATATTTCCCAAAATTGAAATGTGACATAGATACAAGGATTCTTATGTATAATTACAATTATGCTGAATAAACAGTATGATAGCCTTACAGAAGTAGGATGTTGATGTCTTTTTAAAGGGGCCCAACACCATTACTTTTGTATGTTCATTTCATGGGAACAGTTTTGTTTAAAATGTATCACAGCCCTCGAGCATACAGTACATGTAACTTCCCAGACACAAGCCAGATTTGTATACACTAATAAGTGGAGATGGCCATGTGTTGCTAAGTCTGTAGTAAGAGTCTAATAGTTTAGGAATGTTTTACGTTTCTTACCTCATGCTGTGTCATTTATTCCAGTTTGTTAGACTGCTCCGACAAGATCGTGTGTTTAGCATAGTAAGCAAAATATATTTTTTTACATTCACCAGATCCATCATTTCCATTAAACTGTCAATGTATGGGAAACACTTAGAGACATATGCACATAGCTAATCTACTTCCTACAGCTGCCATGCTACCACTAGGCCATTGTTATAACCATTTACATTACATCTTGATTCAGTATACAGAAACTACACAGCACTGCAGATCACTACCAAACTTCTGGCTCATTAGTTCTCAAGACTATTACTAAGGGTCTCAATACACTGGCCGATCTTCCGGCAGGACAAATGCTGATCGGCAATAACATCAGGGATTGGCGGTCTTTTGCTTTGGCCTATTATACTGGCTTATGCAAAGTAAATCGAGAGGAATGATGGCTAACATGATCATTTCTCTTCCAATCAGTTGTATGGATTCTCCACAGCACATACCTAATTAAACAGAGCGATATGCTCAGTCTCGGACTGGGGTACCTAGGGCCCACCAGTGTAACTGATTCTGGGGGGCCACCTTAGGGCTCCTGCACACAAACTTATATTTTTTCCGTGTCCGTACCGTTTTTTGTTTTTTTTGTGGCCTGTATGTGAAACCATTCACTTCAATGGGGCCGCAAAAAACGTAAATGACTCCATGTGCATTCTGTGTCTGTATGTCCGCATGGCCATTACGCCAAATTATAGAACACGTCCTAGTATTGTCAGAATTACAGACAAGGATAGGACTGTTCTATTAGAGGCCGGCTGTTCTGTTCCACATAATGTGGAATGCACACACCCAGTACCCATGTTTTGCAGATCTGCAAAACATCCAACGGTCGTGTTCATGAGCCCTTACAGTGATCACAGAAATATTAAAGATGAAGTAGGATGGTAGACAGTCACAGCAAAATGCACAAACATACATGTGGCAGAATTTAGGCTACTTTCACACTTGCAGTAGCAGGGTCCGGCAGGACGTTCCAGCGGGGTAACAGCCTGCCGCATCCGTGCTAACGCTAGCCCACAGTGCCGGCTGAAGTCCGCTGTAGTTTTTGTACGGCCGCCTCTCGGCATGTTTACTGTGCTGCGATCGGATCTCCAGCCTGCCCCCATTATAGTGAATGGGGCCGTGGGCTAGCGTAAGCATGGATCTGGCAGGCTGTTCCCCCACTGGAATAGCCTGTCGGACCCTGCTACCGCAAGTGTGAAGGTAGACTTACACATACAGTATATGGATATCCTGCTCTTAAGTCAGTCACAAACAAGGCACATGCAGTTCCTATCACACATAGGAAACATGCAATGCACGCACCAAGACATTTTTTGCCTAACCCTGTTTGCCTAACCCTGTTAGTGTAGCACACAAGGGGCTGCCGCACCTCAACAAATGGCATTTATTATGTAGAGAAAGTTAATACAAGGAACTTAGTAACATAGTAACATAGTAACATACGTACATAAGGCCGAAAAAAGACATTTGTCCATCCAGTTCGGCCTGTTAACCTGCAAGTTAACCTGCAACTTACTAATGTATTCTGATTCTCCATATTGGCTCTTTTCCATCACATTACACACTGCTCATATCCATGGTTTAGACCACTCTGCAATCGAGCCGTGTTGGCCTATGCGCACTTCCAGCCTTTCCTTATAGTGTGTAAGCACGGCCACCACTGCTGGATTGCAGGGTGGTCGTAACCACGGATACGTGCTGAGTATAATGTGATGGAAAGGAAGCAATATGGATAATAACAATATATTAGTAAGTGCCTTGTATTAAAGGGATTCTGTCATCAGGTTTGGGGCTATAGAGATACGGACATGCACGGCTAGATCGCCGCTAGCATGTCCGCAATATATGTGTCCTATAGGGCTGTTTGGTTTTAATTTCTTTAAAAAAAGATTTTATAGATATGCAAATGAGTGTTGAATGTGTCCAAGGGGCTGCACTAACCTTACTTGTGCCCAGCCGTGCCCAGCCACGCCCGCCTGTGAAGGAGCCCAGCACCGCCTATGTCTCCTCCTTTCATCAACGATAGATTGCCGTAATCTCGCGATGCGCGAGCTCGCGTATGCGCAGTGGCGGTATAGTGTTCCTTCCCTGTGCTGGCATCAGCCTCAGGGAAAGAACTGCGCATGTCCAAAATTAATACAAACAAGTCACAGGGGGCTGATGGGATACACCCAAAGCTATTAAAAGAGCTTAGCGGTGTACTAGCAAAACCATTAACAGATTTATTTAACCAATCACTGGTAGCAGGAGTCATCCCAAAAGATTGGAAATTAGCAAATGTTAGCAAATAGGTAACGGCCATCAGGATCTACCAATTTAGATACTAGAGTGAAGGGGAAATTCTGCCCAAAGCCTATGGAGACCCCTCTGGCTGCTGAAGAGTACGCGGCATGATGCCACATAGGGGAGGATTTACTTATCACGTTAGGCACGTGAAGATGCCTGAAGTGGGTCTCTTGTAGAAAAACCAAGTCAGCCCCTTCTTTACGGAGCAGATGGTAAATTTGACTCCTCTTTTGCGGGGTGTTCATGCCATTTACATTAAATGACACAACCTTTAAATCAGACATGGTGACATCTTGTAAGTCTGCTCTGGTGGACTGATCAGAGGGTGACACAGGGCAACAGAAAAACAAAAATACATAAAATAAAATATAAACATTGTTTTCTGCAGTATACTCAAACTACAGTAGCTACCTAGGAGGTAGAAGACCTCGGTAGGGGAGGGGGAATTAGTGTGGAAGTACCTAAAGAACCGGGCCCCCACACCAACCCCAACAAAATGAAGGCACATAGTGGACATATACACTCACCTAAAGAATTATTAGGAACACCATACTAATACGGTGTTGGACCCCCTTTTGCCTTCAGAACTGCCTTAATTCTACATGGCATTGATTCAACAAGGAGCTGATAGCATTCTTTAGAAATGTTGGCCCATATTGATAGCATAGCATCTTGCAGTTGATGGAGATTTGAGGGATGCACATCCAGGGCACGAAGCTCCCGTTCCACCACATCCCAAAGATGCTCTATTGAGTTGAGATCTGGGGATTGTGGGGGCCATTGTAGTACAGTGAACTCATTGTCATGTTCAAGAAACCAATTTGAAATGATTTGAGCTTTGTGACATGGTGCATTATCCTGCTGGAAGTAGCCATCAGAGGATGGATACATGTTCTCATTCCGTTTACGCCAAATTCGGACTCTACCATTTGAATGTCTCAACAGAAATCGAGACTCATCAGACCAGGCAACATTTTCCAGTCTTCAACAGTCCAATTTTGGTGAGCTCTTACAAATTGTAGCCTCTTTTTCCTATTTGTAGTGGAGATGAGTGGTACCCGGTGGGGTCTTCTGCTGTTGTAGCCCATCCGCCTCAAGGTTGTGCGTGTTTTGGCTTCACAAATGCTTTGCTGCATACCTCGGTTGTAACGAGTGGTTATTTCAGTCAACGTTGCTCTTCTATCAGCTTGAATCAGTCGGCCCATTCTCCTCTGACCTCTAGCATCCACAAGGCATTTTTGCCCACTGGACTGCCGCATACTGGATGTTTTTCCCTTTTCACACCATTCTTTGTAAACCCTAGAAATGGTTGTGCGTGAAAATCCCAGTAACTGAGCAGATTGTGAAATACTCAGACCGGCCCGTCTGGCACCAACAACCATGCCACGCTCAAAATTGCTTAAATCATCTTTCTTTCCCATTCTGACATTCAGTTTGGAGTTCAGGAGATTGTCTTGACCAGGACCACCCCCATAAATGCATTGAAGCAACTGCCATGTGATAGGTTGACTAGATAATTGCATTAATGAGAAATAGAACAGGTGTTCCTAATAATTCTTTAGGTGAGTGTATATGGAGCAATAAGGAGCATAAACATGAAACCGCAGTCAGGGTAAGCGCTCCATAGTTACAATATACTTCTATCGCTTTAAACTCCAATCCTATCTGGCTGGGGTAAATCTTGTGAGTGGCCACCAGCATAAGATTAAATGAAAAGCCGCACAAAGGTGATGAGGAGAGTGTAGGAGAAGAATCGGTCACGGGAGAGGCATATAGGAGGGGGAGGGGAAAGGATGCTGAGGCAGAGGGAAAAGGGGAAATAGGGTGAGGTGAATAATGGTGGTAGCGGCAGTAAATCGAAGCCAGGCGGCCATAAGAAGTAACAGAGACAGAAAAGGGATTAACTTCATAAGAAGGCACTGGATTAGATAGAACCTGAGTCCCGTCAGATGAAGGTGCGGTTGTACGGTCTCAACGGCGACGAACCACAAAGTCTCCTTTCATTGCAAAGAACGCTTCCTTATCTTCGGATGGAAGCATTTCAATAGGCCCTTTTTTTCGGCGATTTTTTCTTCTGCGCCAGACGCCATTCCTCCGGCTGTGGTAAACTACGGAGGTCCGGTGACGGATTGCAGCGGAGCCAAGACGGAATGTCCAGGGCCTCGGTTCCTAAGGCCTCCCACACAGGCGGTAAGTCCTCAGGGGTTCGTACCGTATATTGCTTCCCCCCGATTGAAGTGCACAGATCGAAAGGAAAGAGCCATCTGACCGGCAGCTTTTTATCTGTCAACAGCGAGGTCAACGGGCGTAAGTTCCTGCGCTTGGCCAATGTGCTTGCCGCTAGATCCTGAAATAAAAGCGCTTTATGACCATCTAGCGTGGCATCACCTTTCTCTCTAGCCACTCTCAAAACGGCAGCTGTGTCCAAAAAGTTCATCAGAGCACATACAATGTCTCTAGGTGGTTCTCCCGCGGCAGGTTTGGGCCTGAGAGCCCTATGGGCCCTTTCGATAGTAATGGCGGCAGCCTGTTCCTCGCCCACTAAGGTGGCAAATAGGCGGCGGACCGTGTCCGTCAGATCTTCAGCCTGCACTGATTCGAGTATACCCCGCAGCCGAACGTTTTTCCTCCGGCTTCTGTTTTCCTGGTCCTCCAGGTTGAAGAAAGCTGTATTAATAATTTTAGACATGGCCGTCAGGTGATCGTGAACTCCATGCTCATGCTGGATAAGGAGGTCATGGCTGTCTTCCAGACGTTCGACCCGATGACCGAGCTGCTGAAACTCAGACTTGATGTCCAATAGTTCTTTCATGACTGGTGAAAGGGCTTGGGCCAAAGATTGCTGTAAGAAGCCTCGGGTGAGAGGGAGGGAGTCCGTATCACCTCCGGTGTATGTCTCAGCATCCGAGCTGTCAGCCTCTGAGTCAGCTCCTTCTCTCTCGGAGTTGATTCGCGCCTCGCGCGCCATCTTGCCTCCGTCAGGGTGCGAGGAGGATCTCCTATTAAGGTATTTTGTCAGGTCACCCTGCGTCTTTTTTTTCTTCAGGGTGTTCCCTGATGCACCCTCTTTGTCTCGCAAGGTTTTCCCCATCTTAAATCTGTGTCCACTAGATTATAAGCTAAAGAAGCTGGGTTAATGGTGAGGAACTCCGGCAGACACGTCCTACACCATGGCTTGCTGGCTCCGCCCAGTAACAGTTCCCTGATGAGCCGTTATAGACATGAAGGCCAAACGCATTGGGACCACTACATTATATGAGGTTGATTTTTGATAACTTGTGCAACCACCTGGGACAGATAAGACTACTATAGATAATTGACCAAGTGGATCTGGTTTCATTTCATGTACAGTACAGACCAAAAGTTTGGACACACCTTCTCATTCAAAGAGTTTTCTTTATTTTCATGACTATGAAGCCATCAAAACTATGAATTAACACATGTGGAATTTTATACATAACAAACAAGTGTGAAACAACTGAAAATATGTCATATTCTAGGTTCTTCAAAGTAGCCACCTTTTGCTTTGATTATTGCTTTGTACACTCTTGGCATTCTCTTGATGAGCTTCAAGAGGTAGTCCCCTGAAATGGTCTTCCAACAGTCTTGAAGGAGTTCCCAGAGATGGCCCTTTTGCCTTCACTCTGCGGTCCAGCTCACCCCAAACCATCTCGATTGGGTTCAGGTCCGGTGACTGTGGAGGCCAGGTCATCTGGCGCAGCACCCCATCACTCTCCTTCATGGTCAAATAGCCCTTACTTTCAAAGTTTTCCCAATTTTTCGGCTGACTGACTGACCTTCAATTCTTAAAGTAATGATGGCCACTCGTTTTTCTTTACTTAGCTGCTTTTTTCTTGCCATAATACAAATTCTAACAGTCTATTCAGTAGGACTATCAGCTGCGTATCCACCTGACTTCTCCTCAACGCAACTGATGGTCCCAACCCCATTTATAAGGCAAGAAATTCCACTTATTAAACCTGACAGGGCACACCTGTGAAGTGAAAACCATTTCAGGGGACTACCTCTTGAAGCTCATCAAGAGAATGCCAAGAGTGTGCAAAGAAGTAATCAAAGCAAAAGGTGTCTACTTTGAAGAACCTAGAATATGACATATTTTCAGTTGTTTCACACTTGAAGATGACACAATATGGCTCAATTTTCAAACGGATCCGTCCCCATTGACTTTCAATGTAAAGTCTGGACGGATCCGTCTGAACTACTTTCACACTTAGAATTTTTTCTAAGCTATAATGCAGACGGATCCGTTCTGAACGGATCCAAACGTCTGCATTATAGGAGCGGATCCGTCTGTGCAGACAGCAGACGGATCCGCTCTGAACGCAAGTGTGAAAGTAGCCTAAGGCTTAATGGTGGCTGTCTGTGAATAATTATACTTCTCTTCACCACTATTATTATTTGGACCCCCTGACGGGAATTTGTCAGAACTGTGACAACTATACCCTACACATTTAGCCACATCAAAACTGGAAAGCCCCTCCCGAAAATGTACCTACACATTTAGAACATATACAAACGGAAAATGCAAATGTGATCGCACACTACATCCAGCACTCTGCCCTGCCTCCATGCTGGATGAGACATTGGTGTACATTTTGGCCAAAGCGTAATAAGCCACTCACCGCGTCAAGGTCGTCTCATTTGAGTGGTCCCTAACTCTTGTTCCTACCTGTTTATGGGCCATGACAGCCACATAAAGTCCAGGGAATGCAGGTCAGCATGCAAGCCAAGCACACTCTGCTTTTAACCCCGTCCGGTGCCATTACAGCTTTCATCGGATCCAGGGATGCAAGTACCAACATGCATGCTGAGCCCACCATATACTTTTCCTGGAGCCAAATGGCTACTGGTAGGTTCTATATAAGCAGACTCAGTTTTATACTGACTTTAAAACCAGCCTCCAGGACAGATTGACTGGTCAGGTGTGCATGACTCAAAGGAGATCGCCACGCCTCCAATATAAACTACAAAACCCCCTACATTTAGAACATAAATTAAACTACAGTTACTGTAATGTCACAGTATTATTGTAGATTTTGACTTTGTCTCAAGTAAATGTATTATCTGGTGCATAATTCAGGTGACTGAAGTGCATTTTAACTAAGTAGCATTTCTCTCCATGATCCATTGGTTGTAATAATTTTACTGTATGATACCTTGAATTTTGCAGGATATGAGGTGGGGGGTAGGGAAGGTAAATACTCTACATTCCTGAATCAAGCTTCCCTGCAATGGAGCATAGTATAGCTCTGGTTTGTCATACTGTTTAATTTTGTAAAACTAATTGAAAATGCTCATTTATGGTGACAGTAAGTGAGAGAAACTGTCATAGTCGTTATTACTATTACATTATTATTATTAATTATTACTTATATTATTATGATTAGTTACCGAGTATAACAAGAGAAGCGCTCCACAGGTTTTGCACTAAAGTATGGACAGGATAAAGGAAATTTATTGATCTCTGTATATACCAGGGATCAGCAACCTTCGGCACTCCAGCTGTTGTGAAACTACAATTCCCAGCATGCTCCATTCATTTCTATGTGAGTTTTTAGAAGAGCAGAGCAAGTATGCATGATGGGAGTTGTAGTTTCACAACAGCTGGAGTGCCGGAGGTTGCCTACCCCCGGTATATACCATAGGGTAAAAATGTTTTGTGTGACTTATTCAACAATGTAAATCACGAAGCTGGTAAATGTCTGGGTCATGGCATCAAATAAATGGCATAATTAGGCACAGAGCAGTGATTAGATGAACAAGCACACAACTTCTCACTCCTTTCCTGGAACAAAAATAACCCCATATGTGACTAGACAAATCAAGTATTCTCTCTGATTGAAGGGGAAGAGGAGGATAGATAACATGCACACTTCTCCTCCTCCTCCAGGCTGGCTGAGATTACAGATGACTGAAGAGGATGGGTTACATTACCCCTTTATATCTCAGGCTGTTTAGCAGTTAATGACGTGATCTTCTTTGAAAGCTGCCAATCTAAGTTTTTAAAACAAGATCAAGATTGCAGTGTTAGCTGTGCTAAATCAAGAGATACAGCCTTTAGAAAATAGGTTGGGAGTTAATGCTTTGGGTTTATGCAGCTGTCACTGGACTCATTTCTAAGGGCTGTAACTCACGATATATATTGAGACTAGTACAGCGATCTTGTATTAAAGTTTAGACTGCCAGCTTTAAAACAACACCCTGTTTGTAACCCGATCACAGCCCATGAAATAGTTATCAGAAGTGGCCCTTTGGAATGATCAGTGTGTATGTGGGGGATTAATACTCATTAAATTCTCCCCAGATGGCACCATTGCTACATATTTACCTTGAATATGCCTATAAATACAGGCCTATAAATAATAATATATGTTTATCATGGATTAACAATGCATAGGGGACAATGTTTGGCTGAGAAGCCCTAGAGGGAACAAGAATAAATCGAAACCCTTGACTGCTGAGTGAAATTGTATAAATGTATAATGAAATTATATCGTATAAGTGAAACTGGAATCACCTTTTTGGAACACCATCATAAATCTAACCTAAGCTATATTTTTTGAGCAATGGAAAACACTTATTGAAGCCATCATTCCAAGAAGGGAAGAGAAAAACTGGTTTGTCAATTCAGATAAACTGTATGGAACAATCAAGAAAACTTGAGGGGCACATTGTAATCTTGAAACTTCCTGAATAAGTTAGGCTACTTTCACACTTGCGGCAGAGAGATCCGGCAAGCAGTTCTGTCGCCGGAACTGCCTGCCGGATTAGGCGAAATGTATGCAAACTTATGGCATTAGTAAGACTGATCAGGATCCTGATTAGTCGAAAAAATGCCTGATCAGTCGAAAAAATGCATTGAAATGGCGGATCCGTCTTTCCGGTGTCATCCGGCAAAACGGACCCGGCATTTATTTTTTTCACCTTTTTTTCGATCTGCACATGCGCAGACCGGAAGGACAGATCCGGCATTCCGGTATTCTGAATGCCGGATCTGGCACTAATACATTCCTGTGGGAAAAAATGCCGGATCCGGCATTCAGGCAAGTCTTCTGTTTTTTTCGCCGGAGATAAAACCGTAGCATGCTGCGGTTTTCTCTTTTGCCTGATCAGTCAAAACGACTGAACTGAAGACATCCTGATGCATCCTGAACGGATTACTCTCCATTCAGAATGCATGGGGATAAAACTGATTAGTTATTTTCCGGTATAGAGCCTGTGACGGAACTCTATGCCAGAAAAGAAAAACGCAAGTGTGAAAGTACCCTTAGGTGACTACACAACCCAAGCAATTCCAGTAATACAATTGACAAACTGTGTAGCATATCTAATTCTATTGGTATTCTAAGTTATTTTTCTTTTTTTATGTATTCTTTCTTTGTACTCAATACTTCGTAGTATATCATCTGTGTTCTATAATCTTCTCATTCTTAAAAATAAGAAAAAAAAAGTTTTAAAAAACTGCTCTTCTTGATAACTGAAGTGCAGAACACTGGTTACCAAAGTTCATAGAGTATATTTTTTCTTTAAAACAAAGTAGAATGTTTGCAGGATCAAAGGGTGGAATATTAAACACTTGAAGAAAATGCATCTTTAGTGTTCCTCATGAACTATTTACCTTTACAGTTGACTGAAAATGTAGTCACTATGCCAATATAATAATCCTCGTCTATTCTTTATAATTGTCATTTTTGTAAATAGTTTTTTAAGAATTTCACAGTATGATTACAGAATTGCTTCCTGTCGGTAAAACATGTGTAAGTAAGGGAGATTAAACATAATGACGACCAGCTGGATGGAGCTACTGTTCTCATAGACCTCATGTTATCATTGAGTTTAAAGGTCACTGCTGCAGTCTAGACACAGCAGAGACGTGTTGTCTTACCTTTTAATATTTATAAAAAATGCTAAATGTTTTTTGTATGAAAAAGAACAGAATGCATGCATTTTGAGAACCACTAAACATTTGAGATGGAGATTGGAAACTGTCACCTACAAACTTTTGACCATAAATATTTATCTTTTAATAAGATGGAAGAGCAACAAAAAATAAACTTAACTTAATATTACATACAATGCAATGGGAAGCTGGAAAAAATCCAAATGAGGTGATATTGGGGGAAAAAATGCAATTCGGGCATAGTTTTATGGGTTTCGTTTTTACAACTTTGCCTATGCAGTAAAACTGACCTGTACCCTTCATTCTCTGGGTCAGTACAAATATGGCAATATCCTGTTTTTCTTGTGTTTTAATACTTAAAAAATAAAAACTTTAGAAAAAATATTTTTTTCTTTGCATCACCATATTCTGACCCCCATAACTTTTTTGGTATTTATGTCTACTGAGCTATGTGAGGGATCATTTTTTTTTTGCAGGGCAATCTGTAGCTTTTATCACTATAATTTAGGGAGTGTATATCTTTTTGATCACTTTTTATTTAAAAAAATTTGGGAGAGGATAAGTGACAAAAAACGGCAAATCGGCCATTTGCATTTTTTTTACTGTATGGGAAAACTATTTTTGTATTTTTATAGTATGGGCATTTTGGGACACGGCGATACCTATGGTGTTTATTTTTTTCATTGGCAGGGCCTCATAGGAACATAGCTGTTGTAGGTCTCAGATTCTTCAGACAGCCCAAAGCTGCCATAGCATCCAAACAGCTCACTCGATCACCACTCGGGGGAACTCTTCGGGCAATGGGAGTACAGCTCTCCTGGGGAAAGCCCTCTTAGATGACATGGTCACAATTGACCACGACATCTGAGTGGTTCAATCTCTGTGGCTAGGTCATCAGCAAAAAAAGATTCATAATATTTCAATAATGGGTTCCTTCCCCTTCAAACTAAATCCATAAAATGTGGGGGGTTGAGCCCGCACAACCTGCCTGTAGGTGCAGATCACTATGGCGAAATACATATACAAACGGAAAATGCAAATGTGATTGCACACTACATCCAGCACTCTGCCCTCCATGCTGGATGAGACATTGGTGTACATTTTGGCCAAAGCGTAATAAGCCACTCACCGCGTCAAGGTCGTCTCATTTGAGTGGTCCCTAACACTAGTTCCTACCTGTTTATGGGCCATGACAGCCACACAAAGTCCAGGGAATGCAGGTCAGCATGCAAGCCAAGCACACTCTGCTTTTAACCCCGTCCGCTGACCTGCATTCCCTGGACTTTATGTGGCTGTCATGGCCCATAAACAGGTAGGAACAAGAGTTAGGGACCACTCAAATGAGATGACCTTGACGCGGTGAGTGGTTTAATTACGCTTTGGCCAAAATGTACACCAATGTCTCATCCAGCATGGAGGGCAGAGTGCTGGATGTAGTGTGCGATCACATTTGCATTTTCCGTTTGTATATGTATTTCGCCAAAGTGATCTGCACCTACAGGCAGGTTGTGCGGGCTCAACCCCCCACATTTTTTCTTTGTAGCATATATTGGAGGCGTGGCGATCTCCTTTGAGTCAAGCACACCTGACCAGTCAATCTGTCCTGGAGGCTGGTTTTAAAGTCAGTATAAAACTGAGTCTGCTTATATAGAACCTACCATTAGCCATTTGGCTCCAGGAGAAGTATATGAAGGGTTCAGCATGCATGTTGGTACTTGCATCCCTGGATCCGATGAAAGCTGTAATGGCACCGGACGGGGTTAAAAGCAGAGTGTACTTGGCTTGCATGCTGACCTGCATTCCCTGGACTTTATGTGGCTGTCATGGCCCATAAACAGGTAGGAACAAGAGTTAGGGACCACTCAAATAAGACGACCTTGACGCGGTGAGTGGCTTAATTACGCTTTGGCCAAAATGTACACCAATGTCTCATCCAGCATGGAGGGCAGAGTGCTGGATGTAGTGTGCGATCACATTTGCATTTTCCGTTTGTATATGTATTTCGCCATAGTGATCTGCACCTACAGGCAGGTTGTGCGGGCTCAACCCCCCACATTTTTTCTTTGTAGCATATATTGGAGGCGTGGCGATCTCCTTTGAGTCAAGCACACCTGACCAGTCAATCTGTCCTGGAGGCTGGTTTTAAAGTCAGTATAAAACTGAGTCTGCTTATATAGAACCTACCATTAGCCATTTGGCTCCAGGAGAAGTATATGGTGGGTTCAGCATGCATGTTGGTACTTGCATCCCTGGATCCGGTGAAAGCTGTAATGGCACCGGACGGGGTTAAAAGCAGAGTGTACTTGGCTTGCATGCTGACCTGCATTCCCTGGACTTTATGTGGCTGTCATGGCCCATAAACAGGTAGGAACAAGAGTTAGGGACCACTCAAATGAGACGACCTTGACGCGGTGAGTGGCTTAATTACGCTTTGGCCAAAATGTACACCAATGTCTCATCCAGCATGGAGGGCAGAGTGCTGGATGTAGTGTGCGATCACATTTGCATTTTCCGTTTGTATATGTATTTCGCCATAGTGATCTGCACCTACAGGCAGGTTGTGCGGGCTCAACCCCCCACATTTTTTCTTTGTAGCATATATTGGAGGCGTGGCGATCTCCTTTGAGTCAAGCACACCTGACCAGTCAATCTGTCCTGGAGGCTGGTTTTAAAGTCAGTATAAAACTGAGTCTGCTTATATAGAACCTACCATTAGCCATTTGGCTCCAGGAGAAGTAAATGGTGGGTTCAGCATGCATGTTGGTACTTGCATCCCTGGATCCGATGAAAGCTGTAATGGCACCGGACGGGGTTAAAAGCAGAGTGTACTTGGCTTGCATGCTGACCTGCATTCCCTGGACTTTATGTGGCTGTCATGGCCCATAAACAGGTAGGAACAAGAGTTAGGGACCACTCAAATGAGACGACCTTGACGCGGTGAGTGGCTTAATTACGCTTTGGCCAAAATGTACACCAATGTCTCATCCAGCATGGAGGGCAGAGTGCTGGATGTAGTGTGCGATCACATTTGCATTTTCCGTTTGTATATGTATTTCGCCATAGTGATCTGCACCTACAGGCAGGTTGTGCGGGCTCAACCCCCCACATTTTTTCTTTGTAGCATATATTGGAGGCGTGGCGATCTCCTTTGAGTCAAGCACACCTGACCAGTCAATCTGTCCTGGAGGCTGGTTTTAAAGTCAGTATAAAACTGAGTCTGCTTATATAGAACCTACCATTAGCCATTTGGCTCCAGGAGAAGTAAATGGTGGGTTCAGCATGCATGTTGGTACTTGCATCCCTGGATCCGATGAAAGCTGTAATGGCACCGGACGGGGTTAAAAGCAGAGTGTACTTGGCTTGCATGCTGACCTGCATTCCCTGGACTTTATGTGGCTGTCATGGCCCATAAACAGGTAGGAACAAGAGTTAGGGACCACTCAAATGAGACGACCTTGACGCGGTGAGTGGCTTAATTACGCTTTGGCCAAAATGTACACCAATGTCTCATCCAGCATGGAGGGCAGAGTGCTGGATGTAGTGTGCGATCACATTTGCATTTTCCGTTTGTATATGTATTTCGCCATAGTGATCTGCACCTACAGGCAGGTTGTGCGGGCTCAACCCCCCACATTTTTTCTTTGTAGCATATATTGGAGGCGTGGCGATCTCCTTTGAGTCAAGCACACCTGACCAGTCAATCTGTCCTGGAGGCTGGTTTTAAAGTCAGTATAAAACTGAGTCTGCTTATATAGAACCTACCATTAGCCATTTGGCTCCAGGAGAAGTATATGGTGGGTTCAGCATGCATGTTGGTACTTGCATCCCTGGATCCGATGAAAGCTGTAATGGCACCGGACGGGGTTAAAAGCAGAGTGTACTTGGCTTGCATGCTGACCTGCATTCCCTGGACTTTATGTGGCTGTCATGGCCCATAAACAGGTAGGAACAAGAGTTAGGGACCACTCAAATGAGACGACCTTGACGCGGTGAGTGGCTTAATTACGCTTTGGACAAAATGTACACCAATGTCTCATCCAGCATGGAGGGCAGAGTGCTGGATGTAGTGTGCGATCGCATTTGCATTTTCCGTTTAAATCCATAAAATAGCTAAAGATTGTTCTAATTCTTGTGAATAGTTTATTTTTCAGATACATTTAGCTAGTATATCATTATCAGAAATACATGTAAATCTCACAATCTAAAACCAGTCCAACTTTTTTATAGTTCTCATACAACCTGTTTCCTGGATTTACCTTTTTTAACTGCAGCAATTACTGTGCATTAGTAACCAGTCGTACGCCCCCATGTTAATATCTCTATGACAGGCACAACGCCTGCACCCCCTGTGGTTCTATGGATCTGAACTTACGTCACCATAGGGTTCAATACTAAGCCTACATGGTTCAAATGGTTCCATTGGAGGTCTGGGTGTTGTAGCTGAAATATGGATGTTAAAACGTGATCATATAAGCTTGCTTTCCTGTGCAGTGATTTAATTAATTATGAGTGACTAGTTGCTCCTGGTGCAGTTTCTGGGCAATAGTAATGGGCAGCAGCGTGAAAAGTAACTGGGGCATGACAGCCTCAGTAGTCCTGAAGTATTCAACATGCTTTCTTCGTTACTGGTAAATAACAAGTTAATTGGGATCAGATACATACTCTGCCCCTTCAGGGTAGCACATTCAGGCAGCATGACAGGTGCTTGCATGGTTTTGTACTATAGTTCATGTACCTTGCATTCCTAAATGCTGTACTTTGCAAAAAGCAGCAAAATGTTTTTGTCTGAAGATATAATCGATTCTGAGTGTCTTATTGTGGCAATGGCTGACGTGTGGAAGAAGCCAGGTGAATGTTCTAGCTACCCTATCCTGTCTTCCAGGATTGCGTCTACCCTCTTGAAGTCATAAGGCTGACTCATTTCCATTTCTACTTGGCAGATTCTTTGTTTTTGATTATGGACTGTTATTTTTTTCTTGGACTGAATAGCTCTTAATTAAGGACATATTTTGAGATCCATGTTTTATTATTTTTTCCTTTTTTCCACATCTAAAGTCCTATTTTTCCTGCCGGTAATGCAAACCAGGGATCATTTGCAGGTGCATAAGGCAGAAGTTTGCCATAAAAATTTTACTTTCCACGTATTATTTTAAAATCTAAATTGTACAGATGTGAACCAGTAGAAGTACACACTAATCCGCTACATTTCGGAATAGCCTGGTCAATGAAATGTTTGTAACTATATGCTTTGTGCTTTGGAAACATTTTAGTACTGTATTTTGTACAGGTTTCTGTTTTTCTGAAAGCTTCAGGATGCCCCAGTTTTATTACTTTGTTGACTTCTTAGGAGTAGGACCTTTTTACATGGGCAGATGATCAGGCCAATTATTTGGAACAAATGTTTGTATAAATACCCATTCCCATAATTGACCCATGTAAATGTGCTGGTGATAGGCTGATCATTCGTCCACTGATTGGCATAAAAGTGCTCACATGTTGCCAGCACATCTCCCCACATAAATAGGGGATGTGCTGCTGACATGATGCAAACGTATATGGAGGCTTAATGATCATAGTAACAAATGTGCCCCCTCCATGCACGTTCCAGTGCCTTGTGTAATGGCCTTTAACACCTTCCCAAAAGGCCCATATCGGGCCTTTAAAATTGTTAAATACAGCAGACACTCACGGCTAATGACATTTAACCCCTCATATGTCGTAGTCAAATGCGACCACAGCATCTGAGAGGCCATAAACATAGAAGCGCACAATTCATGGGCAGGAACGCATACTCTGGGATGAGATCGGGGAAGGCGTTCCTTGTAAGTAATGAGCCAGAGCCTGTACTAATTCCATTACTCTATGCAAATTGGAATCTGATGATTGTATGCTGTGGTCCACTTGGAGACCTAACAAAAGGTAAAAATTAATAAATAAAAAAAAGTTAAAAAAAATAAATAAAAAAAATAAGAATTCAAATCACCATCCTCTCCCCAAAATAGAAATACTTAAACAATAAAAAACATAATCAGCATTGCCGCATGCAAAAACACCTGTACTATTAAAATATTTAAAAAAAATATCCCATATAGTGAATGGTGTAAAAAAAATGTCCAATTTACTATTTTTTTTATCACTTTACGTCCCCCCAAAAATTTAATAAGAAGTAATTACAATACACTCCAAAATGACATTAACAAAAACTAAAGACTGTCCTGTAAAAAAATTAGCCCCCACAAATCTCCGTAGACATAACTATAAAAAAGTTAAGTGGAGATCAGAATGAAAAAATTTTTTATTTCTCAGAAGTTTTTTTTTTTGCAGTATTTAAACTGTAAAAAAAAACTATACTTATGTGGTATCACCTTAATCGTACTAACCTGGAGAATAAAGAGTAAAAACGACCATAATAATAATAATAATAATAAGTACAGGAGTGGCAATGATTTGATGGAGACAGAAAAAATTATGGAAACCTTTAACAATAGCTCTGTTTCACTCTTTGGTTCTGATGGGATCCAAGTTCCAACCTTACTCATATCCCACTCCATGCAGCCTTCTGTGATACAGGGCACAAGCCTCTTCCAGCTTGAGTTGCCAGATCCCGGTGCAGGCAGTCGCTATGACATCACCGTGCACTCATTTACAACTCTTAGACACACTACGTTCATCTAAATGCGGCGTTAGACTCAGACCATATTTAGGTTAGGTTACCGCTCTGTTCAGCACTGGATTTGTTTCACTTCAAAACTTGAAATGTAGCCAAAAGAGTGAAGCATCAAGCCCAGTTTGCATTTTGCAAGTTTATATGAATGAAGCTATAGAAAAGGTTAGGGGGAGGCATGCTTTCTATATATAGTTTATTCACTGGCAAAGAACTGATAATTGAACCAATTCATCTAAAAGACAGACTTGAAACTAAGCCTAAATAACAAAAAATATTTCAATGGTAACATGTCAATATTTTTTCATTAGTAGTGGACTTAGTGCTAAAATATCCTACAGATCACTAGAACAAAAGTGCAGAATTGTCTAGCTGAGCATTGTGCCCCTTTGCCTCCCAATGCAGTGTTTATGGACTAGTAGGAAGACTATAACCCATATATGGTTTATCTGATCCACCAGGCCTCATGCACATAGCCATTGTTTGGGTCCACATCCGATCTCCATTCTTCGTAGATCACACACGAACCCACTAATATCTAAAAATCTTTAACGGTCGCGTACACACAAACACAGGGGGGAGGGAAGTGACCACTGCGCTCCACCCTTACCCCTGGCCCTGCCTACTTGCCTCTCGAGTCCTAATCACAGGGTACAACTGGACGGCAATCCCTAGCTTGGAATAAGTGCAGGGATGACAGACAGACAAACAACAGAACGAGAACGGACCGAGTCAATACCAGGAAAGCAACAAAGTACAAATGGAGCAAGCAGAGAATTGTCAGGAGATGCCGGGGTCATAAATACCAGGAGAGTCGTGAAGTACCAAAGGAGTCAGCAGAGGATCGTCAGGAGGAGGCCGGGGTCAGAATACCAGGAGAGCAGCAAAGTACACAAGGAGCAGGCAGAGGATCGTCAGGAATTCAGCAGGAGGTAAGTACACCAGGAAAGACAAAATCACAGGTGGCTGCCTGTATTTATAGTGGGGATTGAGGGTCATGTGATGTGGCCAGCGTCACATGACCGAACGACCAACCAGTCAAGCACCGAGTGATCAGCTCGGCGCTCAAGGCAGACTTAGGAGCAGGGGGACTCCCAGCTAGCAAAGCCGCCCTCTGGAACGAGGTCAAACACAGATCCTCGCTCCCAAAGCTAAGCAGCAGGTCTGCGGCTAATGGGAGACCGAGTGCACCTTCGGAACCCCGTTACAGTACCCCCCCCTTTTACGAAGGGCCCCCGGACCCAAGACTTCAGGCGATGGCGTTTCAGGGTGTTCTAAATGAAATTTTCGAACAAGTCTAGGAGCATGAACCTCCCTGGCAGGTACCCAAGATCTCTCTTCAGGTCCATACCCCTTCCAGTGAATCAGGTACTGCAAGGAATTACGCACCTTCCTGACATCCACTATTTTAGACACCACATACTCGACAGCATCATTAACAAGAACCGGCAGAGGTGAGGCTTTCGATGGTACTACCGGTTCAAAATATTTTTTAAGTAGAGATTTATGGAACACATTATGAATGTGGAATGACTCGGGCAGCTCCAACCTAAATGATACCGGGTTAATCACCTCCGTGATCTTACATGGTCCAATAAAACAAGGAGCAAACTTTTTTGAATCTACCTTAAGAGAGAGATTCTTGGAGGACAACCATACCTTATCCCCAACCTGAAAATTCACCCCCCTTGAACGTCTCCTATCGGCCTTGAATTTCTGAGAACTTTGAGCCTTTTCTAAGTTCGATTGAACCCGGGCCCAAACTGTGCACAGTTCAGAGGAGAGCCTATCCGCCTCAGGGTTAGAGGAGGAGACGGATGACCCAGAATGAAAACGGGGATGGAAACCATGGTTACAAAAGAAAGGTGAAACCCCAGCAGAATAATTGACACGGTTATTCAAAGCAAATTCAGCCAATGGAAGAAATTTCACCCATAATTGCTGGTCATCAGCAACATACAACCTCAAGAATTGTTCCACAGACTGATTAAGGCGTTCAGTCTGCCCATTATTCTCAGGGTGGTAGGCAGAGGAAAAAGACAATTAAATTTTACATTTTTGACAGAAGGCCCTCCAGAATTTGGACACAAACTGCACACCCCTGTCAGAAACAATATTTTCCGGGACACCATGCAATCGAACAATTTCTTTCACAAAAATAGACGCCAGGGTTTTGGCATTCGGGAGTTTAGACAGGGGAATGAAATAGACCATCTTGCTAAACCTATCGACCACTACCCAAACTACAGTATTACCCTCCGCCGGCGGTAGGTCAGTTATAAAGTCCATCGAGATATGGGACCAGGGTCTACTGGGAATGGGTAGGGGTCGTAGGTTACCAGCAGGGCGAGTCCTAGGTGTCTTGGACCTGGCACAAACCTCACAGGCTGACACGTAGGACTTGACATCCCTAGTTAGAGTGGGCCACCAATAAGATCTAGAAACCAGATCCTTAGTGCCCTCAACACCCGGATGTCCACAAAAGGCAGAATCGTGACACTCACGTAACAGCTGGAGACGAAATTGTACGGGAACAAACAACTTATCTGTTGGGGTGGATACTGGTTCCAGATGTTGTTCAAACCTAATGCGAGCCGAGATATCCTGGGTTAGAGCTGCTATGAAGATTTTTGCTGGTAAGATGGATTCAGGTGGTACCTCAGTAGGTTGAAAAGCATAGAATCTCCGAGATAATGCGTCCGCCTTCACATTTTTACTTCCCGGCCTGAACGTAATGGAAAATTCAAAACGAGTAAAAAACAGAGCCCATCTGGCTTGACGGGGATTCAACCTCTTAGCAGACTCGAGAAACATAAGGTTTTTATGGTCAGTGACAACAGTTACACAATGCCTTGCCCCCTCCAGAAAATGCCTCCATTCCTCAAATGCCCATTTAATGGCCAGAAGCCCCCCTTTTCCCTATGTCGTAGTTTCTCTCCGTGGGAGAGAATTTCCTGGAGAAGAAGGCACATGGTCTCAGGTTAGTGAGGCTAGCAGGACCTTGTGAAAGGACTGCTCCTGCGCCGTCCTCGGACGCATCCACCTCCACAATAAAAGATTTCTCCTGATCAGGCTGGATCAGAATGGGAGCGCTACTGAATGCCTTTTTTAATTTTTCAAATGAAGAAATGGCCTCAGTAGACCAATTCTCCAAATCCGCCCGTTTCTTAGTAAGGTCGGTCAACGGTTTAGCAATTACGGAAAAATTCATAATAAATTTACGATAGTAATTGGCGAAACCTAAGAACCGTTGTAAGGCCTTTAAGGATGAAGGTCTTACCTATTCCTTAATTGCTAGTACCTTACCAGGATCCATCTTGAAGGCGTGAGGAGTCAGAACATGCCCTAGAAACAGAATCTCCTGTACACCAAAGACACATTTCTCTTGCTTAGCGGATATCTGATTCTGCCTCAACACCTCTAATACTTGTTTAACACGAGACACATGGGATTCGAAGTCAGGAGAGAATATCAAAATGTCGTCAAGATAGACAATAACAAATTTACCTAAGAACTCCCTAAGAATGTCATTCATGAAGTTTTGGAACACAGCTGGGGCATTGCTGAGTCCAAAAGGCATCACCTGATATTCAAAGTGTCCTACTGGAGTATTGAATGCCGTCTTCCATTCGTCTCCCTCCTTGATTCGGATTAGATTATATGCCCCTTTCAGGTCAATTTTGGAAAACCAGGTTGCCCCCAGAACCTGGTTAAATAAATCCGGAATCAATGGGAGGGAGTATCTATTATGGACAGTGGTTTTATTTAATCTCCGGTAATCGATACATGGCCTAAGACCACCATCTTTTTTCTTAACAAAGAAAAACCCCACCCCCATAGGAGAGACAGAAGGTCTAATATGCCCTTTACCAAGGCTCTCCTTAATATAATCTTCCATGGCCTTGCGTTCGGGCTTAGAAAGATTATAAATTCGCCCCTTAGGAAACTTGGCCCCCTCTACTAGCTCTATAGTACAATCATAAGGTCTATGGGGGGGTAGAACCTCCGGGGTTGGTGATGAGAATACATCAGAATATTCCCTAACAACAGTGGGTAAAGTATCAGACTTTACTGAGACCCCAGCCTGTACCACGGACAAGCACGAGTCACACTTGGGCTCCCATCTCACCATTTCCCCATTGGACCAATCTATAATGGGGTTATGTAGTCGGAGCCAAGGCAACCCTAGTACTACCTCAGCCGGTAGGTTCTCCAGGACTAAAAGGGAACATCTCTCTGAGTGGCACACACCCACTGTTAGAGAAATCTCCGAGGTACATGAGCTCACCGTACCACCAATAAGAGGAGTAGCATCAATAGCCATGACATGGATAGGAGTTGGTAAAGCAAACATTGGAATACCCAATCTTACAGCATACTCAGAGTCAATAAAGCTGGCCGCTGAGCCAGAATCAATAAAGGCCTT
Organism: Bufo bufo; assembly: GCF_905171765.1. Taxonomy (NCBI): domain Eukaryota; kingdom Metazoa; phylum Chordata; class Amphibia; order Anura; family Bufonidae; genus Bufo; species Bufo bufo. Next base: position 222,425,948 of record NC_053393.1, read on the forward strand.
ACCCGGCCATTTATCTACTCCCAGAGAAATCGTAATGGGTACCAAAAGCTTACATTTAGAAAAATCAGGGTGTACCTGGTTTTTAGGTTGCCTTGCCTTAGGAGACTTGACAGAGAGGACCTTCTTAGGACACTGGTTGATCCAATGGTCAGGATCTCCACAGTAAAAGCATTCTCCACGTCTGCGGCGAAGATTCCCTTGGGTCATGCCAACCTGCATGGGTTCCTCGGTGGAGACCTCAGCATTGTCTCTGGGATAGGCCTCTGGCTGGACCACCATCTGGGAAGAGAACTGTTGTTCCTGTCGTCTCTCTCTAACCCGTCGATCAAGTCGGACAACAAGGGTCATCATCTCCTCTAAGGTCTCTGGAAGTTGATAACTGACCAGAAGATCCTTTAAATTATCAGACAGACCTGACCTGAACTGACTCTTCAGGGCTGGTTCATTCCATCCTGAGGGGACACACCACCTTCTGAATTGGGTGCAATAATCCTCCTCAGGCAGAACCAGTGCCTTTAGAGCGTCTCGGCTACTAGAGCCCTTTCTGGTTCATCATAGAGGGTAGAATTAGTTTGTAAACTGGGAATCATAAAACATAACATTTACTAAGTCATTTAAAATATGGTGAATACCACTGGGTGAGAGACAACAAAATACAAATACCTCCACTATTACAAATCACAATAAGTGAAGAAAAGGGTGGGTCTTACTACGTCTTGTGAGATCCACAACCAATGGAGCAAGATCCTGGCAGTTGGTGATACCTGGGACCAGCGTGACCAAGGTGCTTGTGTTAGGTGGCAGTTTTAAACCTCCTAGTACACCCTATTATGGCTTTCCTGCCTGTATAAGGGCTGGGGGCTGTTCTTATTGCCTGCCTAGCACACATGGAGCACCCGCCCCGACAGGGGCGACCCCACACCGAACCTTTACCTCAGTATGGGTCTAGTATTCTACGTAACCCTAATTACAAATCCCTACACGCCATGTTTCAGTCTTGCTTTTCAGACATCATCAGGGGACTTCACAAAAGTATTCAGGGGTAGCTAAAAACAGAATTACAAACACTAAGTATAGGTCACACATACTTCTGAGTACCAGATGTTAAATAACTTGTTAAAAACTCAGATTACCTTCACTCTGGATAGTGGGTAATTCTTATCCATGCCACATCATGGGAAGTGTCCCATGTCAGCTTGTGTCTCACCTCAAACAGTGGTGATTTGGGTGAGAAATTGGTGATTGTTGTCCACCTCCTTATATTACCCCACCTCCAAGTGGATGGTGGAATCCAATTGCAACATATTCAGTATAGGCGGGGGTCATATAAAGCAACTGTAATTCTGTTGTTCGTTCAAGCCGGACGGGTGGACCATCTTAAGATAGAAGATCCACTTCGCTTCACATTGAAGGATCCTCCTATCAAAGTCCCATCATTCCTGGCTTAATTTTTTCAATCCCCATGAAGGAGAGACACTCCGGCCTACCATCATGTTCAGTATTTACATGTCGTGCCACCGATGTGTCTCTACCGTTTTTAATGTTGCTCACATGCTCTCCTATCCTAAACAAGCCGATGACCTGAGAATTTGATTTTTGGACCGCGTATATCCAGCAGGTGTACTGACGCCAGCGTTCCAGATGGCCCTTAACAAGGACAGAGTGTCCTTGCTTGCCCCGCAAGGTGATGCCCCCATGACTATTGGCTCCAATGAAAATAGGGAGATCCATCTCATTAGCACATATAATGGTTGCTCTTCTGCAATCAGAGATATTATATCTAAACATTGGCATGTGCTGCAAATGGACCCAGACATCTGTAAGGTCGTAAAGGGGCACCCTAGCATCACCTATAGGCGTGGCAGAAGTGTCCGTGACCTGATGGTGCATAGCCACTATACACCAGCGCCCCCTAAAAAAACATGGCTTGAGAGAGGCATTAGTGGCAATTTTAAATGCAGAGGATGCGTGGCGTGCCCCTTTATGACGAAGGTAAAAACATTCAGGAGTAATAACACCGGTAAAACATATACAGTAAATGACATTATTAACTGCAGAAGTATGGGATTGGTGTACAAAATAACATGTGACTGCGGAAAAGAGTATGTCGGTAAGACTGGTAGAGAACTAAGGAGAAGGATTGGAGAGCATGTGAGCAACATTAAAAACGGTAGAGACACATCGGTGGCACGACATGTAAATACCGAACATGATGGTAGGCCGGAGTGTCTCTCCTTCATGGGGATTGAAAAAATTAAGCCAGGAATGAGGGGACTTTGATAGGAGGATCCTTCAATGTGAAGCGAAGTGGATCTTCTATCTTAAGACGGTCCACTCGTCCGGCTTGAACGAACAACAGAATTACAGTTGTTTTATATGACCCCCGCCTATACTGAATATGTTGCAATTGGATTCCACCATTCATAAGTAGAATCAACAGGAGCGCAGTAATCTGACCAAACTTCCCTTAAATTCTTACATGCTTATCTGATTATACTAGCATGCGAAGTTTGATGGAAGATTTGGTCAGAAAAACTAATAGTTAATACAGATGGAATATGGACATGATACAGATATCATACAATGAAGCAAATGTATTTGTCTCCATGGCTATGCCGGCTGCTATTAGGCCGCGTATCGTGGCATGAGTTTGGCTGTCCTGCCAATTTAAATCCAAATTGCGATTCTGCATGTATAAAAAGCAGGCAAGTTATCATTTGCCGTTTGATCGGGCCGTGTTGATATGAGCTAGGAGGTTGCCATGCAACTGGCGACGCTCAGACGCAGGTCCTTAACTCACTTCCGGTTAGCCCGCACCATGTGATTCCAGCTTCCGGTCCGGTGGAGCGCACGCGAGCGGCGTGCGTTCCACATGCACTAACAGGCACCTCTGAGGATGCGGACAGGTGAGGCAGGTAATCAGGGGGGCATACACCCACTTGGAGGTGGGGTAATATAAGGAGGTGGACAACAATCACCAATTTCTCACCCAAATCACCACTGTTTGAGGTGAGACACAAGCTGACATGGGACACTTCCCATGATGTGGCATGGATAAGAATTACCCACTATCCAGAGTGAAGGTAATCTGAGTTTTTAACAAGTTATTTAACATCTGGTACTCAGAAGTATGTGTGACCTATACTTAGTGTATATTTGTAATTCTGTTTTTAGCTACCCCTGAATACTTTTGTGAAGTCCCCTGATGATGTCTGAAAAGCAAGACTGAAACATGGCGTGTAGGGATTTGTAATTAGGGTTACGTAGAATACTAGACCCATACTGAGGTAAAGGTTCGGTGTGGGGTCGCCCCTGTCGGGGCGGGTGCTCCATGTGTGCTAGGCAGGCAATAAGAACAGCCCCCAGCCCTTATACAGGCAGGAAAGCCATAATAGGGTGTACTAGGAGGTTTAAAACTGCCACCTAACACAAGCACCTTGGTCACGCTGGTCCCAGGTATCACCAACTGCCAGGACCTTGCTCCATTGGTTGTGGATCTCTCAAGACGTGGTAAGATCCACCCTTTTCTTCACTTATTGTGATTTGTAATAGTGGAGGTATTTGTATTTTGTTGTCTCTCACCCAGTGGTATTCACCATATTTTAAATGACTTAGTAAATGTTATGTTTTATGATTCCCAGTTTACAAACTAATTCTGCTTTATTTGGGTGTGACTATATACCCCTACACACCTATCACAGTGTGGCGGTATAATTAATATCATTATAGAGGGTACCCAGGGCCTGAAAGAACCCCTCCACAGAAGATAAACAACTGGCGCCAGCAGGTAAAGAGAACGCCCAGTCCTGGGGATCACCCTGTAGTCGGGAAATTATAATTCCCACGCGTTGACTCTCGGGGCCAGAGGACACGGGGCGCAAACGGATGTAAAGTTTGCAATTCTCCTTAAAAGAGAGAAACTTCTTCCGGTCTCCAGAAAAGGGTTCTGGGAGCTTAATCTGGGGCTCAAAATGCGGACTGGATGCCTGAGGAGTGGAAGAACCTTGCCTTAACTCAAAAGAACTGGGTTTTTCCCCTAACTCCTGCACCATCTGTATCAGATTAGAGAAATGGTCAGTCAGGGTCACCAGAGGATTCATTATACAGTGGTTATTGGGCCTGTTAATCTGTAACGGTCGTGTACACACACACACAGGGGGGAGGGAAGTGACCACTGCGCTCCACCCTTACCCCTGGCCCTGCCTACTTGCCTCGCGAGTCCTAATGACAGGGGACAACTGGACGGCAATCCCTAGCTTGGAATACGTGCAGGGATGACAGACAGACAAACAACAGAACGAGAACAGACCGAGTCAATACCAGGAAAGCAACAAAGTACAAATGGAGCAAGCAGAGAATTGTCAGGAGATGCCGGGGTCATAAATACCAGGAGAGTCGTGAAGTACCAAAGGAGTCAGCAGAGGATCGTCAGGAGGAGGCCGGGGTCAGAATACCAGGAGAGCAGCAAAGTACACAAGGAGCAGGCAGAGGATCGTCAGGAATTCAGCAGGAGGTAAGTACGCCAGGAAAGACAAAATCACAGGTGGAACCTAAATTAACAGGCAACCTGTGGCCAGCAGGCTGCCTGTATTTATAGTGGGGAGTGAGGGTCATGTGACGTGGCCAGCGTCACATGACTGACAGACCAACCAGTCAAGCACCGAGTGATCAGCTCGGCGCTCAAGGCAGACTTAGGAGCAGGGGGCCTCCCAGCTAGCAAAGCAGCCCTGGGAACGAGATTAAACACAGATCCTCGCTCCCAAAGCTAAGCAGCAGGTCTGCGGCTAATGGGAGACCAAGTGCACCTTCGGAACCCTGTTACAAAATCCATTCATGTGCTGTTCGCATCAATACTACCATTCCGCAAATTATGGAACATTTTCCATTTTGAAAATAAGAATAGTCAGTTTTGTGGCTTGCACATGGCTGGTATCCATTTTTAATGGACCAAAAATACATATGTGAGGAGTGCATGAGGCCTTAGAAAAAGTTGAGAAAGTGAATAGGAGCCAATGGGGCCCAGTGGTCAGACAAATGCTTTGCCTTGTTATTCTGGTGGGGTCTCCGCAAATTAAATTTCTTATAGATCACTAGTGTTGGGCGCAAATATTCGAAACGTGAATATTAATCGCGAATGTCGAGAACTTCGAGAATTCGAGAATATTTAGAATATAGTGATATATATTCGTGATTTCGAATATTCTAGATTTTTTTTCATCAGTAACCTCTCTTCTTGCTTGTGAGCCAATGAAAAGGCTGCAATGTCTTTGTCTGAGCTTAGCAACATCCCTAGCAACCAATAGGAAAGTTGCCTACCCCTTTAGTATATAAGAACCTCCCCAGTAGCCCTTGTATGCAGTATTTTGCAGATCTGAGAGAGACAGCAGTGTTATTGCTGTGCTCTCTGCTTTCCTGTGTCATTACATTAGATAGATAGTTAGTTAGTTAGTTAGTTAGTTAGTTAGTGTGATGAATATGGATCATTATTTAATGGCAGTCATGATATTCATCTGATTCACCTTTGGCAGTGTACCTGCAAAATAATTTCTCACTCCAACCATTTGCTTGTCAGAACTCCACAGGGGTTCTGGCTTCAAGGAAGCCACATGTGAACGAATTCACACCTCAACCAGCCAGTATGGAGGCCAGCTAATCCTACAGGAAAACCTCTCTGTAGGGGGTCTCAGCCCTTGCTTAGATCTATCATTTCCCCCCAGACACCATGGAACCGGCGGTTCATAAGGAATTATGAATCCCCTGTCCATCCCAGACATAAGTCAAATATATTTATGCGATCCTGGGACAAAGATGAACATGCCCATGGTCATAGGTTGGAGGTCGGGTGCCAGGGAAGGGAGATATATATATCTTTCCACAGAAACCCAATAACGGTACCATGCTTGGACTATAATTGTAGCCAGAACCCAGGTGGGTCTGTTGGTCCCAGAACCATCTCCCTGTGACCTTCTGGTCTGGAGCTATGAACCCTAAAGGGTTTTGTGGGTCATTGAGCTGCCAGGATCAGCAGGGAGGGGGGAACCTTCCCAGAGGCAGGAATAGGAGGGGCCGGCTACAGTTTAAAAGGCTTGTGCCAGCAAGCGGGTGGGTCTTTTCTCTAAAAGGGGGTCACATCGTGTCATGTGTTTAGAGGGACCTGCAACCGGCTGACATCACTTCCTTCGATGTGAATACAACTAAGAACTCATCACAACTCAAAAGGACTCATCCATCAGGTAAACTGACTTTTGTTCTGCTTAACCCTGTTTATACCATACCACCTGTATTTGTAACCTCAGACCACTGTATATATTTTCTGTGTGTATAGTGTTATGTCTAGTGAGCCCTTAAGGCGATTAAATATATAATTTAATCTTGTGCTGTTCTTGTATCTCGATCACGAATACCCACGTCCGTGTTTCGGCCTAGTTATACGCTACCGTGGGTTGGTTTCTTACCCTATATAATCCCATTAGCGGACCAGGCTTATATAAAACAAGAAACTGGTGGCAGTCTTTCCGGGCTGAGAATGCGCTGTTTCACTGGGGCAGTGAAAAGGCTCTCTCAGCTATTTGCCTCTCTGTGCCCGTGTGGACAGGAGGAATCTGTGAAAACTGTACCAAGACTGACCTTACCCGCTCCTTGGTAACTGTCACACCTTGGTAACCAGTGACCATACCGCATCTTGTGAGCTCGACGTAGTTGACGTCAAGCGGGAGCGAGGGGTGGTATTCGTCACAGTTAGTTAGTTACCTTATATATATAATACAGATAGTTAGTGGGAGATAGTCATTGTAGGTTAGATAGTGATATAGTGTAGCATATATAAATGCTACATACATAGTGCTGTGATGTCACAATTTCCCAACAATACATAGTGCACCAATCACTAATAAGTAGTCAGACCTGTTAAAATGTGAAGTTGCAAGTATTGCACCAAAATATTTGCATCATTAGTGCCGATTTCGCAATCTCAAATACAAACCGGATTCCAAAAAAGTTGGGACACTATACAAATCGTGAATAAAAACTGAATGCAATGATGTGGAGGTGCCAACTTCTAATATTTTATTCAGAATAGAACATAAATCACGGAACAAAAGTTTAAACTGAGAAAATGTACCATTTTAAGGGAAAAATATGTTGAATCAGAATTTCATGGTGGCAACAAATCCCCAAAAAGTTGGGACAAGGCCATTTTCACCACTGTGTGGCATCTCCCCTTCTTCTTACAACACTGAACAGACGTCTGGGGACCGAGGAGACCAGTTTCTCAAGTTTTTAGAAATAGGAATGCTCTCCCATTCTTGTCTAATACAGGCCTCTAACTGTTCAATCGTCTTGGGCCTTCTTTGTTGCACCTTCCTCTTTATGATGCGCCAAATGTTCTCTATAGGTGAAAGATCTGGACTGCAGACTGGCCATTTCAGTACCCGGATCCTTCTCCTACGCAGTCATGATGTTGTGATTGATGCAGAATGTGGTCTGGCATTATCTTTTTGAAAAATGCAGGGTCTTCCCTGAAAGAGATGACGTCTGGATGGGAGCATATGTTGTTCTAGAACCTGAATATATTTTTCTGCATTGATGGTGCCTTTCCAGACATGCAAGCTGCCCATGCCACACGCACTCATGCAACCCCATACCATCAGAGATGCAGGCTTCTGAACTGAGCGTTGATAACAACTTGGGTTGTCCTTGTCCTCTTTGGTCCGGATGACATGGCCTCCCAGATTTCCAAAAAGAACTTTGAATCGTGACTCGTCTGACCACAGAACAGTCATCCATTTTGCCACACTCCATTTTAAATGATCCCTGGCCCAGTGAAAACGCCTGAGCTTGTGGATCTTGCTTAGAAATGGCTTCTTCTTTGCACTGTAGAGTTTCAGCTGGCAACGGCGGATGGCACGGTGGATTGTGTTCACTGACAATGGTTTCTGGAAGTATTCCTGAGCCCATTCTGTGATTTCCTTTACAGTAGCATTCCTGTTTGTGGTGCAGTGTCGTTTAAGGGCCCGGAGATCACGGGCATCCAGTATGGTTTTACGGCCTTGACCCTTACGCACAGAGATTGTTCCAGATTCACGGAATCTTCGGATGATGTTATGCACAGTTGATGATGATAGATGCAAAGTCTTTGCAATTTTTCGCTGGGTAACACCTTTCTGATATTGCTCCACTATCTTTCTGCGCAACATTGTGGGAATTGGTGATCCTCTACCCATCTTGGCTTCTGAGAGACACTGCCACTCTGAGAAGCTCTTTTTATACCCAATCATGTTGCCAATTGACCTAATTAGTGTTAATTGGTCTTCCAGCTCTTCGTTATGCTCAAATTTACTTTTTCCAGCCTCTTATTGCTACTTGTCCCAACTTTTTGGGGATTTGCTGACACCGTGAAAATTGGAATCAACGTATTTTTCCTTTAAAATGATACATTTACTCAGATTAAACGTTTGATCTGTCATCTACGTTCTATTACAAAGAAAATATTGACATTTGCCATCTCCACATCATTGCATTCAGTTTTTATTCACAATTTGTTTAGTGTCCCAACTTTTTTGGAATCCGGTTTGTATATTGGAGAACTCTATCTGCATATAAAGCTATTGTAATGTTCTGCCATGCCAACCATTTTCTCCAGTCTCGGTAAACTTCTAGCAGCTTGAAAAATGTAGCTATAGTGACCAACGCCTGTATTTCGTGCGCATTATGTGGATATTACATTGCCAATTTTTCCCGATCAAGAAAATAATCTTGAATTTGCAAATATATGACGAATATTCTACCAAATATTTGCGAAAATATTGCAAATTCAAATATTTCCCCTGCGGCTCATCACTATAGATCACTATGTTTTGTCTTGTGCTTTTTCAAAGCTCCACTTTGAAGCCACGTTGAAGTGAAATATAATAGAAATATGTTATTAGAAACATTCCTTTTACATGTAAAAGTGATCTGGTGAGAGTCCACAGGGGTGTACTTACTGTGTAGAAGTTGCCAGCAGGATGCAGGCTGCCATTTATAGTTCATTGACTTGGGAAACAGTAGGAATCTCACAATATATACAATACAATATGCAATGTGACTAGAGAATTCCAAACATACAGTATGTAATACAACTAGCGATTTAGTCAAGTACTATATAAAGTAACAAATTTGTTGCTACACTACATCATATTACCAGTCTATAAATGAAATGGAATGGTCGTCCAGGGTACACACAGTCTTCAACTTGGTGCAGGCCACAAACTAGTCAATATTGTCCTTCTCAGCGATCAACTTATGAAGCAAACTTGGTCCATGACTTCCAAGCAGTGTGGAACTGGGGTGCTTCACCTGTAGAATTTGCTCTAGGGTCCACTGTAAAGCTATATGCAAATATTATTTGCTCACATAGTGGCTGGCAGCAGCAAGACACTATAAGATGATGATTATGAGGATTCCTTCAGTGACTTCATAAAGCTAGGTCTCAGATGAAAGAAAACACAGACTACTCTGCCTCTATACCAACTGTGCTCTGCCTATCTGTATGTAGTAGTCACTCTACTGTGCCATGTGCCACTTGTACAGGGATGGGGGACTAGTGGCCCATCTTGCTCAAGGTCCCACAGATTCACCGATTCCCCTGATGGCCAGTCTGAGCCTGCTTCCAAGCTTCAAATAAGAATCATGGCATTGACTAGAGATGAGTGAATTTCTAAAAATTGATTTCTGGTCTTATTATTCAAATCGGCCATCAAATTCAATTTTGTCCAAGTAAATTCAACCCGAGTCAAAAGTGCTCCAATTGCCCTGAAAAGTAATGTATGATACTCTTAGGTTTTTCTAAGGCTTTATGCAACCCCTTTCAAGTTCTTTAATGTCAGGACAACGTTAGTAATGTCAAAGTGACAGTGACCTACAATATGGTTATAGGTAAACAGATGGTAGTCGGTGGTACCAAACAGCCGGTTTAAAAACACACTGCACTGTCAGATTTTTTTTATTTACGTAAAAACAGCCCAGACATTTTTTTTTTGTGTCAGATGCCTTCTTCTCTGTTTTCTGGTTTGTAAAACGGTGGCTGCTATTTTGAGCAATTTGTATTGGACAACTCACAAAAGTTTCAGTTTCACCAAAATTTTTATATTTCAGGAAATTTGTAACTAATTCAAATCGTGTACAGTCGGTTCGTTCGTCTCTAGCCGTGATGAGTGAAGTAATGAAAAATTTGATTCGGCTGCTTCGCCAACTTTCACAAAGAAATTTGATTTGTGATGAATTACTTTGTCACGGAGTGCATTTATTTGTATGTAGCGGGCGCAATGACAGGGAATGGCTATGGCGCCACCCCTTCATCATTGAACCCCTCGGATGCTGCATTCATTGTTGAAAACGGCATCTGCTGCTACAATTGAGGCCTTTCAGGGGTTAATCAGGTTAAAAAAAAATACTCTCACCTTATCCATTTGCTTGCAGAGAGGCCATCATGGCCATCTTAATTGAAGACATTGCATAAAATGTCACGTGGGGACATGACGACGCTTGTTTTGTGGTGACAGCTCGCTGGCGTGGTGACGTCACATGTCACCCTGTGCGAGATATTGCACTGTATCTTCAATCTAGATGGCCACGAAGGCCTCTCTGCGAGTAAATGGATGAGGTGAGTATGTTTTTTTTTTTTATGCCATTTCAGGAATAATAGATTCGTTACCATAAAGCTTGAGGAAATTTTGCTTTGCGGCAAATTACATTTTTCATGAAATTCGGATCGAAGTCAATTCGATTTGATCAACACTAATCTCTAGTATTAACTTAATGTTATAATTAATATTCTTCCTATTATTACCATTGTCCCTTTGTTTACATATCCCCATCTGTAAAGACTTTACCCCATTTATAGAAAGAGGACATTCGAAGACTGCAAAGGGCCCCCGTGCAAAAAAAGTAATGAAGTAGAGATTAGGAAGCATTGTTGTTGGTAAGATGGGCCCTTTTTTGTACTGAGCCCCTGTGCAGTTGTACAGGCTGCTTATAAGGTATGTCAAACTGAGATCTGGTTATTACTTCAAAGGTCAGCTCTAGCTTCTGCTAGTACTCAGGGGCCCTGTTTTATTAGGGGTCCATTATTGTGTCAGAGCTTGAGTCCACCGGATGATCCTCTGATACTATGGTGGGATAGTCTAATGCTGTATACAATACTATTACATTTTAGGCAGAGGGGGCTTTAGAGGTAGTAGGTCTAAGAGGATCATTTTATAGAAATCCAGGAAAAGCATTAGACTTCATGTTATATCCGGTTTAGCCTGTAAAAACGTGTTTACTCAAGTTTCTATAAATTGTACAAGCATTTATATCACGTTATATCAGTATGAGGTCTGTTAATTTATTGCTATTTTACAAAACAGGGTCTCTATTTTCGTGACATTTTATTATTTCTCTTTACACTGAGCCCAGCATGTAGTGTGTGTGCACACAAATTCCAGCCCTTTACTGAAGCATAACCAATTCTTCATGAAATGCTGGCCTTTTCCTATGTGATTTTCAATTTATCCTCTATGAAGATTTTAATCCTTCTTAAGGGTTGTTCATACTGGTGGAGTTTTGCCCTTGAATTTTACAAAAGTGTTAAGGATACAGATCTTCTCCCCTGTTGTCACCTCCAGCCTTCAGGAGAAGTGAGTTTTTTCCTTTGTGGTTCATGAAGATGCTAAACAGTGGTTTTAGAAGATATATATATATATATGTTGGTAAGGCTGATTAGTCAGCCTGCATTTGTGGGAGGGGCGGAGGCTCTTCATATACGAGCCACACCTTCACTTCCAGGCGTGTTTTCTTAGGTGCACAGCTGCTGCTGGGTGTCATTAGCAAACTAGCTTCTCTGGTGGTAGGAGTCTTTCTTTGCAGCATGGAGCTTGTTATTTTGCTCTCTGCTACCGTGGTATGCACGCGCCATACTATGTAAGTAGGTTGGGCCGAGGCCGTCTCTCCTGGCCGGTCGGAACCGTCTTTGCCTCAGAATCTGCTACCTCAGGTTTGCTCGTTGGGCCTAAATATTTCTATTTATTTTCAACTTTGTTTGTTGGTAATAGGAGTTAGTTCCTATAAATCTTACAAGTTTCACTTTGCTTCGTTCGTCTCGTATGTAAAGTTACTTCAGCCAGTTTGCTGTAAAAATAGTTACCCGGGCTGCACGTGATGTCACGTTTGGAGATCGGACGCAGCTGTTATTGTTTAGGCCTCTTGCTGTAGCTGTTCCTTGCCATGTGTCTCCCCCCCCTCCCCCGCTACCACCATCTTTAGACTTCATGTATTTCACTGCTCCATGTACTTAAAAACCCTGCCGCACTTTCATGCTCTGCTGTTATCCTGAGCGGCATTTACACTTTCGGCTTTTATTTCATGTCTTATGCTGCATCCGCACGTCCTTACTGTCCTGCACTTTTCTACTTTTGGTTCGTATTCACTCAGATTGGTCTCCCATTCAAGCTGCATTCACCTGTTGGCTGTTACATCTCATTCCGTCCCCAGCCGACAGCCGGATCCGTATTACACACCTGTTATTACATGTTGTATACTCGGCTTACAGCCATAGCTGCTACTGTTACTCCGTTTTCATGCTCTGGACGCACCACCCTGGTGTTCCCACCTTGCTCCACTCACAACCAGAGCTGCGTTTATACCAAATTTCATGCTCCGCTTATACCCAAAGTTGTGTTCACACTTCTACTGCTACACCAGGTCGTATACCCCACCAAAGCCGCTTTCCATGTCTGCTGTCACATCAAGTTAATTTTCTGTTCACATCCAAAGCTGCGTCCGCATGTCTGCTTTCACATCTTGTCCTATACTCCTTTCACTACTAGAGCTGCGTCCACGTGTCTGCTTTCGCATCACGTCAATACTCTGCTCACTTTCAGGTTGCATTTATACGTCTGCTTTATACCATGCTTTTCATGCGCTACCCATACTCAGAGCTGCGCCCATACCATGTTTTTTAGGTACCACTCACATCCAAAGCTGCATTCACCCATTTGTTGTTACATCATGTGTTGTACTCTGCTCACACTCAAAGCTGCATTCTCCTGTTCATTGCTACGTCATTGTTTTGCTCAATCCCACTGGGGCAGTCTGCACCCACCGCTCTGGTACCGCTCTCCCGACAAAACATAACTGCGTTCTTTTCAGGCTTACGTTCCCTTCCTCGGTGGTCTGTTACATTCCATAGGCCTACTTTCTGTTTTAATCCTGGTTCATATTCACTCAGACTGGTCTCCTTTTACTTCTGGTTCGTATTCACTCAGCTTGGTCTCCTGTCCCAGTTCACCAAACAGCTCCTCAGCAGAGGTCAGTGGGCCAGTAAGTTTCCTGCTATGTTTTCACAAGCTGTTTATTTGTTTGTCATGATAAGAGACTTCTCTTAGGCTGGGTTCAGACCTAAGCGTATTTGATATGCGCGTTTAACGCGCGTTTTTGTCGCGCGTTTTTATGCGCGTTTTTTGCAGTAGTAAACGCGCGTTTGACGCGCGTTTGTGTGATTGACTGCAGTGTCCTATGGCCACAAACGCGCGTCAAAACGCCCCAAAGAAGCTCAAGAACTTGTTTGAGCGTAGGGCGTTTTTCAGCGCTTTCAAACGCGCTGTAAAATGCTCAAGTGAGAACCAGGGCCATAGGGAAGCATTGGTTTTCATGTGTTGAGCGTTTTACAGCGCGTTTGAACGCGCTGTAAAACGCTCAAGTGTGAACCCAGCCTTAGCGAACTTGCAATGCCTCAGGCTCTTGTTTTTTCTCCCATCTCTGTTTCAATTTCATGTTTACCTTTATGGTTCGCGGTGGTTAGTGTGTATGCACGTGCTTCGGATTACTAATGTCTATATTTTTAACGCCTGTTGGCAGTCATCTTCCTTAGGCCACCTTCTAGCCAATCCAATCATTCAAGTCGCTTCATATGCCATCAGGTCCGGCTTACGTTTTAATTACTTATCGTCACTGCAACGTCATCCCTCTGTCTTCGGGGGCCCTTTGACTGATCCGGCCTCATGGCTCCGGGGGCACCATGACCGTTTTTTCATGTTTTGTTTGTTAGGGGTACGACATGGTTGTAGGCTGATTAGTGTTCCAGGTTTGCTGTTGGAGGGGGTCATGGTTATGCGAGTCCCCAGGCATTCTGGTGCTGCATAAGTGGTTTATTAAAAAAAATAATAATAATAATTCATAAGAGGCTCGCACGAGTGGCTCTTCGCTTATAGGACCTCACGACTGGCATCGTCATTCGTAGTTCGCATGGTCATCTGATACTTGTTCCGCCATAAGAGGCTCTCACGCATGGCTCCCGCCATAGGGGGACTCTCACGCATGGCTCCCGCCATAGGGGGACTCTCACGCATGGCTCCCGCCATAGGGGGACTCTCACGCATGGCTCCCGCCATAGGGGGACTCTCACGCATGGCTCCCGCCATAGGGGGACTCTCACGCATGGCTCCCGCCATAGGGGGACTCTCACGCATGGCTCCCGCCATAGGGGGACTCTCACGCATGGCTCACGCCATAGGGGGACTCTCACGCATGGCTCTTGGCTTAGAGGATTTCACAATTGTCATCGACATTGGTAGGTCATACGGCCATCTGATACTATTTTCCATGGCACACCTTTCAGAAGTTTTCTTTTGTTCATTTATATTTTACAGATTGGTACTTGCGGTTCATTTCAGCCTCATTTCATTAAGAAGCTTTACCCCATGTCTTTGTCTTTCTAGGTTATCGAGTCCCGGTTGATTACTAAACCCGTTGGGTTAAGCCCCGATCTTTTCCCCAGCCGTCCTTAATTCTAAGGTTCGCATCCTGGCCCCATGGGCCCCTGGTGGTTGCTTCGGCCCCATGGCTTCAGGGGTCCGACCAACGGTTGTCAGTCCACCTGTGCAGCTATGCTTTTGAATGACATATTTTTACCTGCTTGCCAGCTTATTTTATTCAGGTTTAATTTTAGTTTGTCTGTTATTATCTCAATTTTCTGTCACCTTTCCCTTCGTCTTTTCAGGTCATGCAGTTGAACTCATATTGGGGTCACCTTCCACGTCGGTCAGGTCTCGTTCCTAACTATATTTCGCCTTGCATGTTATTCATCGGGGGCCCGATGACAGCTTCGGCGGCCCGATAACAGCTTCGGCCCCATGGCTTCGGGGGCCCGATGACCTCTTCGGCCCCATGGCTTCGGGGGCCCGATGACCGCTTCGGCCCCATGGCTTCGGGGGCCCGATGACCGCTTCGGCCCCATGGCTTCGGGGGCCCGATGACCTCTTCGGCCCCATGGCTTCGGGGGCCCGATGACCTCTTCGGCCCCATGGCTTCGGGGGCCCGATGACAGCTTTGGCCCCATGGCTTCGGGGGCCCGATGACTGTTTTCAGTCCTGCTGGGCTGATTGCCTGGTTGGTTGTCCATATGTGCATCTGGGCTGATTTGGCCCCTATGTATCGCATACATACCTGCTTCCCTAATTTCCTAATAATCCATGTTGATTGCTAACTTTATGTTTTGACCGCAAACTGGTCCGGTTCGCCCTACAGCATAATTGTCATGTCTTACGCAGATATTTCGTCTTTCTTTATTTGGTCATGCTTTCGTTCAGGTCCTGCCAGAGGAAGAACAAGTAGGGCAATTCCCTCTAACATTTCAGTCTCTGATCGTAGTCGATCATATCTTGTCAACCAGGTCCCCGCGCAAAGTCTTTGCCTTTTTACCACGACCAGGAATTCATTTTCAGATAGTAGGTCGGTCTTCACGTCTCAAGCGTAAAAACAATTCTCAGGGGCACACAGTAGAACAACGCGCGGACCACGGCTAGCAGTTAGCTGTTGTCTGGGGAACTATTCAAGGATTCTCTTCCTATCTACATGGTTCTTTTGGCCCTCATTCCTGCATAGTCTAGGCAGTTAGGTTTCGGTCCCATGATCTCCCGGGGCTAGGACATTGCCAGTACTCGCACTAGAACTAAACTTTACAAGTTTCAGTTGGTTTTTATGATCCATTTCACAACGTATTCCCGGTCCTCCATTCCGCTTTGGGACAGTATCCGTAATATTGAGCATCATGTCTCTGGCCTTGTCATCCACAAGATGGGTTGTAGGTCTCCTACTGGTCTTGCCTCATATACTCCGAATTTTCGCTCTAGATCCCTGACGCCTTGCAGTTGGCTTGGGGATTAGTTTGCACATGCCATTCGAATTCCTTGTCTACCCTACTTGGCTTGGTTTTTGCCCACTTATAGGCCTACCCACGATCATGGCTTAGGGCACACAACAAGCCATTTAGTCAGGTCAGCTAAGACACGCCTAGCTGGGTTAGGTTGTTCCCGTTGTTTCTCTCCCTAGGGTTCTTCGGATACCTCTTGGCCGTAGCCATGACCACAAGTTGGTAAGGCTGATTAGTCAGCCTGCATTTGTGGGAGGGGCGGAGGCTCTTCAAATACGAGCCACACCTTCACTTCCAGGCGTGTGTTTTCAGGTGCCCCACCCTCCCTCCCTTATCTTCTCATTTCCACAGGGTATGCCCACTTATAGGCCTACCCACGATCATCGCTTAGGGCACACAACAAGCCATTTAGTCAGGTCAGCTAAGACACGCCTAGCTGGGTTAGGTTGTTCCCGTTGTTTCTCTCCCTAGGGTTCTTCGGATACCTCTTGGCCGTAGCCATGACCACAAATATATATATATATATATATATATATATATACAGTACAGACCAAAAGTTTGGACACACCTTCTCATTCAAAGAGTTTTCTTTATTTTCATGACTATGAAGGCATCAAAACTATGAATTAACACATGTGGAATTTTATACATAACAAACAAGTGTGAAACAACTGAAAATATGTCATATTCTAGGTTCTTCAAAGTAGCCACCTTTTGCTTTGATTACTGCTTTGCACACTCTTGGCATTCTCTTGATGAGCTTCAAGAGGTACTCACCTGAAATGGTCTTCCAACAGTCTTGAAGGAGTTCCCAGAGATGCTTAGCACTTGTTGGCCCTTTTGCCTTCACTCTGCGGTCCAGCTCACCCCAAACCATCTCGATTGGGTTCAGGTCCGGTGACTGTGGAGGCCAGGTCATCTGGCGCAGCACCCCATCACTCTCCTTCATGGTCAAATAGCCCTTACTATCAAAGTTTTCCCAATTTTTCGGCTGACTGACTGACCTTCATTTCTTAAAGTAATGATGGCCACTCGTTTTTCTTTACTTAGCTGCTTTTTTCTTGCCATAATACAAATTCTAACAGTCTATTCAGTAGGAGTATCAGCTGTGTATCCACCTGACTTCTCCTCAACACAACTGATGGTCCCAACCCCATTTATAAGGCAAGAAATCCCACTTATTAAACCTGACAGGGCACACCTGTGAAGTGAAAACCATTTCAGGGGACTACCTCTTGAAGATCATCAAGAGAATGCCAAGAGTGTGCAAAGCAGTAATCAAAGC
The DNA here is from genome assembly GCF_905171765.1 of Bufo bufo. Lineage (NCBI taxonomy): Eukaryota > Metazoa > Chordata > Amphibia > Anura > Bufonidae > Bufo > Bufo bufo. The sequence continues at coordinate 222,443,401 of NC_053393.1, forward strand.
AAAAGGTGGCTACTTTGAAGAACCTAGAATATGACATATTTTCAGTTGTTTCACACTTGTTTGTTATGTATATAATTCCACATGTGTTAATTCATAGTTTTGATGCCTTCAGTGTGAATCTACAATTTTCATAGTCATGAAAATAAAGAAAACTCTTTGAATGAGAAGGTGTGTCCAAACTTTTGGTCTGTACTGATATATATATATATATATATATATATATATATATATATATATATATAGTGAGACAGTGGCAGGTCTCACGCATAGTGCGGTCCACACCCCTGTTCCACCACAGGTGAGACTAGCTGGATATAATCAGCCTGGCATAAAGCACCTCCCAGAGTGTCAGCAAGAGGGGAGTGTGTTACCTGTAGACAGAGGCCTGGAGGCTCTGTCTGTGTGGCCTCAGCTGGGCTAGGCTGAGGGACCACGAAGCTAAGTGACAGCCTGGAATTTGGGGGACGCAGTGACGCCTGCAGTACAAGGTCAGAGTCGGGAGGACTGCTGAACCACAATCCCCCAAAGGGACTTGCGTTTGCTACAGCCTGGAGGCTGCTGGGCTAGCTGAGAAAGCCGCATGTTATGACCGTGTCTGAACAGCACTCTATAGGTGAGTCAGGGATTCTGCACTATGTTTAGTTAGAGCCCAGCCGGGCAGGTATTTGTTTTGTATTATGTTTGTTTTGCACAATAAATGCAATGTTTGGACCTGAAACCTGGTGTCCTGAACCCTGGTGTCCTGTATCTGTGGAATGACCCCCGGAGAAGAGCTAACCCCCCACAATTGGTGTCGGATGCGGCCAGGTGTCCCTGCTGATAAGTAAAAGGGCTGGAAGCCTGCTAGTTTGCAGGAGCAGCGGCTGCTGGAAAACTGCTGGTGTTAATCTGGACATTTTTTTTTTCTGTGGTGCAAAGTGTGCAGGATTTAAAGGGCCAGAAGCCAGTGAGAGACACTGACCTGTGGAAGTTTTTTTCTTTTTGGTCAAAATGGCGACCTGGATAAAAGATGGTCCGGTGTGGTGGAAAGTTTGCATACCGGAGGTGATGTCCTCTAGGGGAAGTGGCCCGGTTTGGCGGAAAACCGAGGGCACAGAGAAAGTAATAAAGCAGCTGGTGCAGGAAACAAATGCCTTGTTGAGGAAGCCAAGTGCTGCACTTGGAGAGGCTGCTCTGAACTTGCCGAAGAATGGAGTGCTGGAGAACAATATGTATGCCGTTGCCAAGGGCAACCGACGGGAAGAAAGCGAGATAGAGCGGTGCGACTTTCAGGAGTTATGGTATTCCCTGCCAGTGGGTACAGAGTTCTAAAGTGTGCGGCTGGAGTGACCGTCCGGAAGGAGACTGGAGTCGAGGTGTTTCCGATGGCAACGACTGCACTGAGAAGCCTGTGTGTGTTCCGGTGACCAGGAACCAAGGGCTGGAGGTTCCTAACATCCTGGAGAAGGAAGGTGACTGCTATGGAGATGTGCGTACAGCACTTGAGAGCGCCAAACCCGTGACGGCTGTGGGTAAGAGCGTTCGAGTTGTTTTGTATACAGCAGTCTGGAGGTTGGGCATGTTGCTGACCAGTGCCCTAATGCCTCAGAAGCCCTGTGCTGTGGTATGAGCTGGCAGCAGTTGCTATCTGCCGAGCCAGTGGGTGTAAAAACACCAGGACTAGAGACTGCTACACAAATGTGTGACCTTGTGGAGAAGGGCAGTCCAGTCCAGGTGTTGTTGGACGCAGAGAGCCAGGTGAGCCTGGTACCTGCCAGCCGGTTGGCTGAGACCTATGTGCGGGACTTTCATGGAGTTAGCATGAACTGTCCGGTTGCTCTCCTTGAGTGTGAGACTCCAGTGCAATCTGGGACTTGTGAACTTAGTGATGCAGTTTCACATATACATAATGTGTTATTGGGCCATGATATCGGTTTGTTGCTGTGGGGTAAGGTAGACACTTCTGCAGATAGTGACAAAACTCCTGCAGAACCTGTACCTGTCCCTTTAAGTGAGGATCTAAGGGAGCTGCACTTTGACCTGCATGGGGAAAGAATATTGACCATTGGAAACAATGGTGCTGGTCAAGTGAAATGTGATGGTGACAAAAGTGCGGAATTGCATAAGGAAAATATGATGTCATATGAAATATGTGGTGACAGTAATATACCTTTTCCGTTGCAGTTGTGGTCAGGGGAGAAGCGCCCCCTGGTGGTAAAAATGTAAATGATGATGAAACTTTATTTTCTGCATCTGCTATGTTTCATGAAGCACTATATGACTTAATCAAAAGGTTTGAAGACATGCATATAAGTAGTGTGGAGCAAAGCCCAGCTCCAGCTCAGTGTTTGAAGGTGCAGGGAAATATGATAGGGTTAGAGGGTGTACCGCACGTACCAGAGGTGGAAATGCAGTCTCCACAATGTTGGTTGGTTACTAAGGAGGTGTCCCAGGTGGGGATTAGCTCATCGGTGCCCCTAGAGGTCAGAATTTATAATGACACGAGCGGTATAGGTGACGTATGTGCTGTGACCGATAGCAACCCAGAGAGTGAAGCTACCATGTCAAGTTCCTGCGAAACAAAGGTGGTTACTAGTAGCGACCAGACAGTTATATCTGACCAGATGAGAATTAAGTCGGGTGACGTCAGCCTAGGGTCTGAAGCCCATATCCAGACAGTTGTAGATGACACGACAGTACAGCTGCAAACAGGAAGATGATCTCTCTCTCTCTCCTCACGCTCCCTAGAAACGTTAGAGACGGGACAAGCTGTCTTCACAGAGCAACTGAAGAAGGTTTCAGAAAGGGCAAAGAAGGAGAGCCAGAAAGAGAATGGTGATACTCCTACATCTGCTGCAGCAGAGCCGAGCAAGGAGCAGCTGGAACCAGAGGCCCAAAAGCGGGGCACCCACAAGCTTGTGCAAAAAGCTGAAAAGAAACTGCTGAAAAACATGGAGTTGGTGGTTGAGCGCCTGGCGGAACAGGGTGTGACATATACGAAAAGGTGGAGAAAACCAAGAACAAACTTCAGCGAGAATTGGATGATCTGATGGTGGACCTGGACCACCAGAAGCAAGTTATGTCTAATCTAGCAAAGAAAAAGGTGAAGTTTGACTGGCTCCTAGCTGAAGAGAAATACATCTCGGCTCGATATGGTAAAAAACGTGACCAAACAGAGACTGATGCTTGGGGAAAAGGAGACCAAGGCCCTCTCCTTGGCTAGAGCCCTGGAAGAAGCGCCTGAGGAGAATGCTGAATTGGAGAGGCTGAACAAGCAACTCAGAGCAGAGACGGAAAATCTCATGAGCTTAAAAGATGAGTTGGAGAAATCTAAGGGTGCTCTCGAGCAGCAGGTGGAAGGTGAGATACCTGAAGAGGAGAGGTCTCTGAAGGACGTTAAGAAACCAGAGCCTGTTAAAAATTGGACTGGAGATGGTGCCACTGTGGTGCTGGCTGTGGCAGAGAAGATGGAAGATGCTTCTGCTGAACCAGCTGATGGGGCTGATGTGGATGCTGAAGATCACAGACCCGTGGTAGCGTGTAGCCCAGGCCTGGAAGACGTCCCCTCTGCATACAAGGCCTTCCAAATAGCCAGCAGCCTGCTGGGGAAGAAGTACGAGGAGGCGAACTATCAGTTTTTGGATCCGGGCTATTACGATAGGCTGTATCTCCTGACTCCTACACAAAAGGAGAACAGTGTCCTGGGTGAGCCTCTGGAGAAAATGACAGAAGACGAGGAGTCTGCTGAAGACCCTGGTGCCTCCTGCCTTGATGAGAAAGAGGGGGAGGGGGTAACAGGGCAAGTGTATGGTGCCATGTCCGAGAAGGATTAGAAGGCGGTCAAAGAGACTGGAGACTTCGAGAAGACAAAGGCTGAAAAAGTTAAGGCCGATGTGTTGGTTGACGTCAAGTCCCCAGGTGCTACAGAGACCAAGGTTAAGCCAAAGGGAGCCGCGGCCGAAGTGGAAAATGCCGCTAAAGAAGCAGAGGTCTCTGAAACTGCCATAGTAGCTGGGGTAACTACTGCTGGAAAGAAGGAAGAAGTGATCCAGATGCACGTAAAGGAAACGAGTAGGGGCAAGCATGCTCTGCTGAAGGAGCCCTGCAAAGCAAAGGAGAAAGTGTCAGGATATGACCATGACTGGGAACAGTTCAGGCAAGAGCTGCAGCAGTCCAAGAAAGGACGTGAGGCGCATGTGCAGGAGCCAGAGGATCTAAAAAGAGAGAGACATCAAAATATACGACAGCGCATAATTATCACCCCGGAAAGAGGAAAAAAAAGAGTATCTGGCCATGAGATGGGCACATGAGGCCGTTAGGCAGTTTCTGTTAGGCAAGATGTTGGTTTTGGTGATAAACCAAGCTCTGCTGGCGTGGGTCTGGCAGAACAAGGGGAAGGTAAGTGTCACCGAGGTTCCTGGCCTTGGTGAAATAAGAACCGGTAATTTTCTGTGTCAGCGGCAGCTAGTGCTCGCTGACACTGGGTTACTTAGTGTGGCTGTAAAGCCAATCTGGGCCGGTTCTTATTGGGAGCAGCCAAAGAGCAGGGTGGGTGGCTGTTCCCCACGTCCAGGCCAGGTGGATACCCTCTCACCAGCCTCCCGTGGTTATGCAGGTGTTCACCGTCACGAGCTTGAACAAAGGGGGGGGTTATGTGAGACAGTTACAGGTCTCACGCAGGTTGGAGGCAAGGAAGGGGTGGATAGTGTGGTCCACACCCCTGTTCCACCACAGATGAGACAAGCTGAATGTAATCAGCCTGACATAAAGAACCTCCCAGGGTGTCAGCAAGGGGGGAGTGTTACCTGTAGACAGAGGCCTGGAGGCTCTGTCTGTGTGGCCTCAGCTGGGCTAGGCTGAGGGACCACGAGGCTAAGTGACAGCCTGGAATTTTGGGGACGCAGTGACGCCTGCGGTACAAGGGCCACAAGGTCGGGAGGACTGCTGCACCACAATCCCCCAAAGGGACTTGCGTTTGCTACAGCCTGGAGGCTGCTGGGCTAGCTGAGAAAGCTGCATGTTATGACCGTGTCTGAACAGCACTCTATAGGTGAGTCAGGGATTCTGCACTATGTTTAGTTAGAGCCCAGCCGGGCAGGTATTTGTTTTGTATTATGTTTGTTTTGCACAATAAATGCAATGTTTGGACCTGAAACCTGGTGTCCTGAACCCTGGTGTCCTGTATCTGTCGAATGACCCCCGGAGAAGAGATAACCTCCCCACAATATATATAAATATATTGTGGGGTTTCGCTCTGGTAGATAGGGTAAGTGGGCGCAGTGCAGAGGCAAAATACAAGTTCTTGACTCAAAATGTCAATTTGCACAAAACAGCACGTAACTTTGCAGTCTTGGTGTTAATTCACACACAATGGAAAGTTCATATAACACAAGGCACCTTGTTGGCAGTTCTGCCTCAAGTAGTCCACAGCAGGCTTTAGGGGGCCTGTTTCCCCAGTGTGCGGCTGTCAGCCTTCCTGCACGGCACAAAGCCTCAGACCCCAAAAACAGAGACATCTCTGCTGAGCCCAGGTGCCTATTTAAGGACAGCCAGGTGCTGCCAAAACCCTAACGGGCACTTAAACTCCGGTCCGGTATTTGACCTCACCTGGCTGGAAACCAGCCCAACCACACATGCCGGGAGTAGGGTTGAGCGAACCCGAACTGTAAAGTTCGGGTTCGTACTGAACTTTAGGATTTTTGCCCCCGAACCCGAACATTTCAGTAAAAGTTCGGGTTCGGTGTTCGGCGCTTTCTTGGCGCTTTTTGAAAGGCTCCAGAGCAGCCAATCAACAAGCGGTTAACTGTCTGACCTTAGAAGCCATCACAGCCATGCCTACTAATGGCATGGCTGTGATTGAACAATGTAACATGTGACCCAGCCTCTATATAAGCTGGAGTCACATAGCGCTGCACATCACTCTGCTATGCTTAGTGTAGGGAGAGGATGCTGCTGGTGATTTCAGGGAAAGAATAGGACTGAATCTTTTCTCAAAATCTGAATCTAACTCAGCGACATTGTGTTTTGTGGGTGCAGGGCACAATTTTTTTATCCTGCCCTGAGCCCAGTGACAGAAAAAAAATAACTTTAATAAGTCAGTTAGGTGGGCGGCGGCGGCAGCCATTTTATGCAAGCTCAGTGCACTTACACTGCATCTGAGCTTTTGGGACATTGAAAATCCCAATTTTTTGGGCAATTTACAACATCTGGTCCATTTTCAGGCTTAGTCAGTGTGCAATTTAAGCTAGAAATACAGCCATCATTTTCTGGGGTTTTAAAAACACACTTTTTTTGGCCAAAAAACACTATTTTCCTGATTTGCAAGTGTTAAATTCAAGTTTAATATATACAGCTTTCATATTCTGTTACCAAAAAAACACTTTTTTGGCAATATACAACATCTGGATTAGGCTACATGCACACGATCGTGCTGTTTTTTGCGGTCCGCAAACTGCGGATCTGCAAAAAACGGAAGCCGCCCGTGTGCCTTCCGCAATTTGCCATTGTAGACATGCCTATTCTTGTCCGCAAAACGGACAAGAATAAGACATGCTATATTTTTTTTTGCGGGGCCACGGAACGGTGCAACGGATGCGGACAGCACACGGAGTGCTGTCCGCATCTTTTGCGGCCCAATTAAAGTGAATGGGTCCGCATCCAAACCGCAAAAACGGCGGCTCGGATGCGGACAAAGAAAACCGTCGTGTACATGAGGCCTTAGTCAGTGTGCAATTTAAGCTAGAAATACAGCCATCATTTTCTGGGGTTTTAAAAACACACTTTTTTGCCAAAAAACACTATTTTTAGGCCTTGCAGCATCAGCACGTATGAAATTACAGGCTTATATACTGCTGTCAAATTCAGTTATTAAACAAACACCCAATTAGCTGTCAGCCTTTGCTGCATATGTCATTGTGAGATACACCCTTTATACATTTGGATTATATTCAGATATTTGAAATACCGCCATTTGGTGCACAAATCTTTAATTCAGGCCTACTGTGGGTCAGGCCATGTGAGATACACCCTTTAAATACAGGGGTTTGATTCAGGTATTTGAAATACAGCCATTTTGGGCAAACAAATCTTTAATTCAGGCATCTTATGGGTCAGGCCGTGTGAGATATACCCTTTACATACTGTCGTTATATTCTACTATTAATTAAACACCCATTTAGGGCAAGATCCTAAATTCGAGAAATATGAGGAGAGTGTCAAATAAGGGACGTGGCCCAGGTCGTGGTGCTGCTGGTGGAGCTCCTGTTGCAGGGAGAGGACGTGGTCGATCTGTACCAGCTACACGCACAAGTGAAAACCCTTCCTCAGGTGCGAGTAGGCGACAGAACCTGCAGAGGTATTTGGTCGGGCCTAATGCGGCTCTACGAATGGTGAGGCCTGAACAAGTACAGGCGATAGTAGATTGGGTTGCTGACAGTGGATGCAGTTCCTTCACATTGTCTCCCACCCAGTCTCCTGCTGAAAGACCACAGTTGGCACCTGCAGCTGATGTCCATCAGTCTTTCACCTCACCCCCTTGCAAATCAGCCAAGCAGTCTGAACCCCAAGTCATGCAGCAGTCTCTTCTGTTTTTTGATGACTCTGTTAGCAGGGCTTCCCAGGGCATCCACCTAGCCCTGCTCCAGAAGTTGAAGAGATTGAGTGCACCGATGCCCAACCACTTATCTTTCAGGATGAGTACATGGGAGGACCATCGCAGCACGTCTCGGATGATGACGAAACACAGGTGCCAACTGCTGGGGCTTTCGAAAGTGTGCAGACCGACAAGGAAGGCAGGGGTGAAGAGTGGGTGGAAGATGATGTGGAGGACGATGAGGTCCTCGACCCCACATGTAATCAAGGTCATGCGAGTCACCTATGTAGTTAGAAGGAAGAGGTGGTGGTCGCACAGAACCACCAGCACAGCAGAAGAGGGAGCAGGGTGCAAAAGGGGAGCGGCCGTCCTCTAGACAGTACGCCTGCTACTGCCCACCGCAGCAAGGGACCGAGCACACCAAAGCCAGCTCCAAGGAGTTCCCTTGCGTGGCAGTTCTTCAGACAATGTGCTGACGACAAGACACGAGTGGTTTGCACGCTGTGCAGTCAGAGCCTGAAGCGAGGCATAAACGTTCTCAACCTGAGCACAACCTGCATGACCAGGCATTTAAGTGCAAAGCACGAGCTGCAGTGGAGTAGACACCTCAAAAACCAAGAAAGGTCTCTGGCTCCTCCTGCTTCCTCTTCTGCTGCAGTCTCAGCCTCTTCATCCACCTCCGGAGTGACAGTGCCACCTGCCACCCCGCAAACAGAGGATCTGCCAGCAACACCAACACCTGGGTCACCAAGCATCTCCACAATGTCCCACGGAAGCGTTTAGCTCTCCATCTCCCAAACACTGGAGAGGAAGAGGAAGTACCCCCCTACCCACCCGCGATCCCTAGCCCTGTGCGAGCAGCAGCAAGCGATAGTGGCGTTTCAGCTGCAGCACGCACGGGTGAGTCGCTTGGCGGAACAGCACCACTTCACCACCAATGACTGGGCCTCCAAGCGAGATCTCTGTTCCTTGTTGCGCTCTTTCGAGCACAGTTCTGGAGGAGGACGAGGTGGAGGACGAGGTGGAGGAGGAGATGAAGGAGGAGGAACCATGTTCACAGCAGGGTTGCACCTAGACCAGCTCATGGCCATCACTGGTGCGTGGCTGGGGGGATACAGAGGACACAGAGGATACACCTCCCACAGAGGACAGCTTTTCGTTGCCTCTGGGCAGCCTGGCACACATGAGCGATTACATGCTGCAGTGTCTCTGCAACGACCGCCGAGTTGCCCACATTCTAACTTGTGCTGATTACTGGGTGGCCACGCTGCTGGATCCCCGTTACAAGGACAACGTACCGTCCTTAATTCCCTCACTGGAGCGTGATCGTAAGATGCGCGAGTACAAGCGCACGCTGGTAGACGCGCTGCTGGTGGCATTCCCACCTGACAGTGGGGGCACAGTGGAAGCACAAGGCGAAGGCAGAGGAAAAGGTTGCCAACGCAGCTGGGGCACCGCCAGCACCTCAGAAGGCAGGGTTAGCATGGCCGAAATGTGGAAAAGCTCTGTCAGCACGCCCCAACAACAGCACCACCAGCTGATATGGAACGTCTTAGCAGGAGGCAGCATTTCACCAACATGGTGGAGCAGTATGTGTGCACACGCCTACACGTACTGAATGACGGGTCTGCCCCCTTCAACTTTTGGGTCTCCGAATTGGGCACATGGCCTGAGCTTGCTCTTTATGCCTTGGAGGTGCTAGCCTGCCCTGCAGCCAGTGTATTAACTGAACGTGTGTTTAGCACGGCAGGGGGCGTCACGTTCATTAAAATAAACCAGGCATGGATTCCCCAGGACTTGTCCGTACCTTGTACAGAATAGACATGTATACCGGCACTAACCAGCCATTGTTATACTGCAGCGCAATTGCTCATTCTTGTATTTTGGATATTTCACACTCTTTTGGAGTATACCTTAATTTAAAAAAATTAAATTAAAACCAAAAACCTGTGTTGGCTACCTCGTCCTCCTCCACCGCTGCTTCCACCTACACTGCTTCGTCCACCGCCTCCTCAAACTCCTACTCCATATAGAACTCCACCACATAAATCAATATATATATTTTTTTTTATTTGTACATATTTTATTTTATATCATTTCACTACTTTGTCAGTTACATTTTTTCTAGTGAAATTCACCAATTTTGGGGTGTATAGTACCACTGCTATACCTAGTAGATAGGTAAAAATTATAATTTGTCAGTTACATTTTAGTGTCAAATTCACCAATTTTTGGGTGTAATATATCCCTCTTCTACCTAGTTGACAGCTTAATAAATTTCAATTTTTATTTTACATTTTCGGGTGACAATAAACATTTTTTTTTTCTGTCATAGACCCCTTCTCTACAAAGTAGACAGGTTAATACATTTCTGTAATTTTTCTGTTACATTCTTGGGTTGACATTATACAATTTTAGACGTGAATAAACCCCTGCTCTGCATAGTTGACATGGAATAAAATTTCTGAAATGCTTCTTTAATTGATGCGCGCCACCTCCTTTGATTCAATGCTTAAACTTAAACAAGTTGTACCACATTTGCACTTCAATAATTTGTCCCACATTTCCGCTATACTCTTTTGGCCCACATTTGGACTTCTGTAATTTGTCCCACATTTGCACCTCAATAGCTTTTCCCACATTTCTGCTCGATCCCCAAATTTTTTTATAAATTTATCTCCCTTAAATTTGGTCTCTTTTTTTTCTCACGCTCCCTCTCCGGCCTGGAACCCTGATTCCCTGCCATCCGTGATTACCATGGTAGGAGCATAAAAGAACATCGAAAGTTGATAAAGCAGATATCAAATTGGATCGTGAACATCACGGGGACGTGCGACATGGTGGGGCAGTAAGTTTGCACACGCCTACACGAACTGACTGACAGGGGTCAGCCCCTGCAACTTCTGGGTCTCCAAATTGGGTTTGCCCTTTACCCCTTGGAGGTGCTGGCCTGCCCTGCAGCCAGTGCATTGTCTGAACGTGTGTTTAGCACGACTGGAGGGTTATATTTCCCAATGTTTTGGGGTGTACCCTAATTTAAAAAAATAAAAATAAATTTTAAACCAAAAAGCAGTGTAGGCTACCTCCACCGCCACTTCCACCTACGCCGCCACATCCACCGCCTCCTCAACCTCCTACTCCATATGGACCTCGTCCTCCTAGACCAAGATTATTATTTTTTATTTTTGCGTATTTTATGTTATTTAAAATCATTTCCCTGTACACATTTGTTTGCAAAGCACTTGCCATGCCCTTAACCACATTTTGATGACATTTGCATCCCTCTAGCCCTTTCCATGACATTTTTACAGCCATTTTAGTGCTCAAAAGTTCAGGTCCCCATTGACTTCAATGGGGTTCGGGGTCAAGTTCGGGTCCCGAACTCGAACTTTTTTCTGAAGTTCGGCCGAACCCGTCGAACCCGAACATCCAGGTGTCCGCTCAACTCTAGCCGGGAGGAAAATACCTGCCTTACCAGACACAACCCCTCACTGTGTCACATATATTCCCTCCTTTGTTCAACCCTGAGGGAATGGACACACGACAAACAATGCACCCGGGACAGGGCATCCACGTTTCCATGCAACCGGCTTGCTCTGTGTTCTACCGAGAACTTAAAGTTCTGCAGTGACAAAAATCTGGTGACCCGGGCATTCCTGTCTTTGGCCTGGCTCATCCACTTGAGAGGAGAGTGGTCGGTCACCAGGCTGAACTTTCTTCCCAACAAATAGTAGCGGAGAGAGCACTCTCTCTCCACTATACTGTACCTGGTTTCGGCAAGGGTGAGCCTGCGGCTTAGGAAGACAACGGGATGCTCCTCCCCGTTGACTTCCTGAGACAGTACAGCACCGAGGCCTACTTTGGAGGCATCTGTTTGTACCACAAACTCCCTCTTGAAGTCGGGCGTCACCAAACTCTGCACCCAATGACATACCCAAGGAACTTAGTCTCTTCTAAACCTATTGCACATTTTTTGGGGTTAGCAGTTAGGCCAGCTTTCGGAAGGGAGTCCACTACAGCCTGCACTTTGGTGGGTAGGTGACTTTCCCAGTTGGTACTGTGGATGACAATATCGTCCAGGTAACCCGAAGCGTACCGACGATGCGGACGAAGCACAATGTCCATTAGTCGTTCAAAAGTGGCAGGAGTGCCATGCAGACCAAAGGGTAAAATACAGCCCCTAAGGTGTGATGAAGGCAGTTTTCTCTTTGGCAGCCTCCGTTAGGGGCACCTGCCAGTACCCTTTCGTGAGTTCCAAAACAGAAAAATACCGGGCTTGTCCTAACCTCTCGATGAGGTCATCCACCCGGGGCATGGGATACTTATCGAATTTGGAAGCCTCGTTAAAGTTGTTACAAAACCGAAACGTCCTGTCCGGCTTGGGTATCAATACTATAGGACTGGCCCACTCACTTTTTGACTCCTCAATGACGTCTAGCTGCAACATTAGCTGCACCTCCTCCGATATGGCTTGTCGGACTTTTGCCTGAGGCTCAGTGACAATGTCATGCTGGATTAGTGAAGTCCAGGGAGGTCCGAGAACACATCCGTTTTCCGACTAAGGAACTCCCTGTCCTCCTGAGTCTGTTTAGAAGAGAGGCTGTCAGCAATTTTTACTGTGGCAGCTGCTTCTCTTGCATCAGACAGAGGGACCTGTACCTCTTTTAGAAAACCCAGCCGCGGGCTGTCTTCTGTACAGGTTTCCCTATCTTTCCACGGTTTGGGTAAATTCACATGGTAAACCTGCTCCGGCTTTTGCCGCCCTGGCTGGTGTACCTTGTAGCTTACATCTCCAATTTTCTCGAGTACCTCGTAGGGCCCCTGGCACCTAGCCAGGAACTTACTGTCCACGGTCATCACCAGAACCAAAACCCGATCACCCAGGTTAAAGATCCGGACCCGAGCCTGCCGATTATACAGTCATGGACAAAAGTTTTGAGAATTACATAAATATTTGAAATTGGAAAAAAAAAAATTTATATTATAAATATTTTTATTTTCCAAATCACAATATTAATACATAAAACAATATTAATCACAACGATATGCCTAGCATGGCAATCATAGACATCATTATAAGAGAAATTCTACACAACGTCCTAAGAACACCCTCGCGATAATATATAATAATAACTATATCAACCCCTCCCCCCATTGGCTGCCGTCCACTCCATTCATTGATGTGTAGCATAGTTTCAGTATTAATTATAGCTATGTAGTTCTGCGTGCAACTCTCCGTTTCCTTTCGATGTCCTCATATACTCTAATTTGTTGAAGATATGAACTCCACTCCCTTGTTGAGGGCGGGGAGACAGAGCCCCAATACTTTATCAATAAAGCTTTAGCGACCATCAATCTCCGCATCCAAATCCGTCTGACCTGGGGCGGGACTTCCACTTCTGACCCATAATCTCCAAAGATCACTATCAAAATCCCAGAGGTTATAGTATTAATATAAATATTATATATAATATAAATATTTTCTTATTTTGGTGCAGCTCCAAAGCAAATGGACATAGTTTGCATTAACGTATCCACATTTAGAGCAGCAGCAATCCCGATCTTTATTTTGGGGAAATTTTCCTTGGGTTTTAGGCGTATAATACAGTCTATGGAGGATCTTAAATTGAATTAACCTATGCGCACTGGAAACTGTCGCCTTTCTCACATTCCTATAAATAGTAGACCACTGTAGTGGGGGGCAATTCAACTCTTGCTCCCACTTATCTGTGCTTTTAAAAGGTGTAACAGTTGCCAGTGCTATTCGGAGTTTCGCATAAAGTCTAGATAACTTCACCTTTTCATACTTCTGAGCGTCACAAAAATCAAAAAATATATTATCTCGTGGAAAAATGCGACCCCTATTCCTAGAGGCTTCAAATATATGTTTCAAACGTGAGTACATAAATAAATCTAATGGTGAACTATCAGTAAAACCAAATTCTAAAAGTGATTTAAAACGACCCAAATAAAAAAGTTCAGACACCCTGTTGATACCATTACGTAACCAATAACCAAAATCTGTAATTTTGAAGAACTCCTCCAGCCCCCTGTTCTCCCACAAAGGGGTGAAAACAAACGGACCAGGAGATTTAAGGATCTCCCTCAGTCTGTTCCAAACCTCTGCAGTGAGCACGGGATCAGCAAGGACCTCCTCATCCCCATAAAACCAGTCTCCAAACATGCAAAAATATTATCAACTGGTTTATCAAAAACTTTAGTCAAATATCGTGAAAGTAAACTCTCTTTTGAAAAACAGCAACGCTGAATCTGTGCACATAAAAAAGGTAATGACAGCCCACCATCTGCCTCCGACAGCCATAGATATCTCTGCTTTATGCGCACCCTCTTCCTTCCCCAAATTAAATCGTTGATCAGAGTCTCCAACCTATGAAAGAAGATATCATCTATCCAGATGGGGGAGGCACACAACGGAAACAAAACTATCGGTAAGATAATCATTTTAATCAGAGATATTCGATCCGTCTGTGCCAATATCAATTTCCGCCAAGCGCTGATTTTGTCCCTGACTTTATTCAGAACCGGGGCCAGATTAAGCTCATAAAACCTATTTATAGGAACCCCAATCTTAACCCCCAAATAATCGAAGGTGTCATTGGGGACCAAAACACGAACTCGCTTCCCCTCATCTACAGCTTTCCGGTTCAGCGGGAGGAGCGATGACTTTGACCAGTTGATTCTATAGCCTGATAGTTTACCATAATCTTCTATTACCTCTATGACATACGGGAGAATTTTCCACCGCTGGTCCAGGAACAGAATCACGTCATCGGCATATAAGCTTATTTTATCGCTCACTCCCGCCACCCCAAAGCCATCTATACAACTATCTAAACGAATCCGGGAAGCCAATGGTTCAATAAAAAGAGCGAAGAGGATAGGAGACAGGGGACAACCCTGACGCATCCCTCTCTGCATCATAACGGGGGAAGAACTAATACCGTTGACACTGATATATGCAACTGGATGTGCATATAGCATTTGAGTCATTTCCAGAAACGGATTCCCAAGGCCAAAATGGGACATTGTAGCCCACAAAAAGGACCACTCCATCCTGTCAAACGCCTTTGCGGCATCTAAAGACAGAATGGAGTGGTCTATACTGCCCCCAACAGACAAATTCAAATAAACCCTATATAGACTCATCTGTATTTGCTGTCCCGGGATAAAGCCCGTCTGATTGGGGTGTACCAAACCCGCTATAACCCTCTTCAGACGATTAGCCAGAATTTTTGCGAAAATCTTATAGTCCGTATTTAGGAGTGATATGGGTCTATATGACCCCATATCACACGGATCCTTCTCCTTTTTTAAGACCAAGATAATCACTGCCTCTCTAAATGATGGAGGTAAAGAGCAGCATGCACAGGATTCATTCAGGACTAGAAGCAGGATCGGCAAAAGTGCTTTAGCGTGGTACCTATATAGATCAAACGGCAATCCATCTGAGCCGGGGGCTGAGTTATATTTTAGAGAGGAAAGAGTCGCCTGGAGTTCCTCTAAAAGAATGGGGGAGTCCAAGCGCTCTCTATCTTGAGAACATAACTGGGGGAGCTCTAATTTTTGAAGATATTGATCCATGTCAGTGCGACTAAACATAGACTCAGATTTATAAAGGGTAGAGTAATATCTCACAAATTCCTCCCTTATCTCCTCTGCAGAACTCACCCCAGCACCCTGTGAGTTCCTGATTTCTCTTATACTGGTAGACTCTCTCTGGTTGGCCACCAGACGAGCCAAAAACCTGCCTGTTTTACCAGATTCGCAAAAACGATTCTGGCCTTGAAATAGGAGCTTATGTTGTGCTTTTTTATAAAGGAGCGTCTTAAGCTGTAAGTTGGCCTCTTTTAACTGATAAATGGATTGCTCCGTATAGGAGTCAATTAATGCGGCGCGTAAACTCCTTATTAAGTCTGTCAATTGTTGTTCCCTGCGCCGTACTTCCATTCTGAACCTATTAATTTTACTAAAGTATAAGCCCCTTATATGGGCCTTCAAAGCGTCCCACACATAGTGAATATGCGCTGATCCTACGTTGAGGCCCCAAAATTCCTGAATATCCTGGTCTATTCGGGATTGCTCCCCTATCACATCAAACCAGTGCGGGTTCAGTTTAAAGATTCTACCTGTATTTGGAGCCTCCGCAAATATAACAAGAACTGGGGAGTGATCCGAGATTCCATGGGGTTCATACCTCATTCTCAGGACGCGACCGCACAGATCCCGGTCCACAGAGCCAGATCTATACGGGACATTGACCCGAATGACTGGCTAAAACATGAAAAGATTTTTTTATTGCCATAGAGGTGGCGCCAGATATCGACCAGCGCCAGCTCCTGGCATACAGCAGTCAAAGGGGATCCAGTGCGGCCGCGCCCAGAGAACGACGAGAACCGGTCTAACTCAGGATCAGGTACTGCATTAAAGTCACCTGCCACTAATAGCACACATTGATTTTTTTGTGGATATATATTGGACTAACTGTGAAAACACCGTTGCATTAAATGGTGGGGGGATATAAATAAAAGCCAATATGACCTCCTGACCTTTCCAATACCCGTGGAGGAATACAAATCTCCCTTCTTTATCAATCAGACTATCTAGCGGTTGATACTCCATCCCATAATGAATATATACGCTAACCCCTCTTGCATAAGAAGAGTAGCAAGTGTGGTACTCAAGAGAAGCCCATTTCCTTTTCAGTGTGTAAATCCTATCTAATATAGCATGGGTCTCCAATAGTACCACAATCGCCGGCAGATGGCGGACCACGAGATCAAATACCACCGTCCTCTTCACTCTGTCTCCCAGCCCTCTCACATTCCAAAATAGAATGTTACACGGCATATCCTATGAATAAAGTGATTTCCAAAACCCCCTTTCTTAACAGAGAGGCACGCATATCTACACAGCAAACGACGGCAGCCAATCCCTCCCTTAAACCCACCCCCAAAAAACCCCCCTGCATGGTTGACAGGGCATTTCGCAATACCCATCAACCTCTCTCCTTCCACCAAACCTCCCCCCCACCACCTTCCCTCATTAACCTCCCTCCTCACCCACCTTCCGTACTTTTCATAGGCCCTTTAAGTCCAGCCATTGCGCCGCTTCCGTCTGTGTGGAAAAAAAACGCACAGAATCATTGTATACCACTCTCAATTTAGCGGGATATAACATTGAATAGTTAATCTTAGCTGCAATCAATCTTTTTTTCACATCAAAAAAAGATCTTTTATTTTGGGTCTCTCGCGAGAAATCGGGAAAAATTGATATTAGATTACCATTAAATTGTCTGTCTGCTACCTCTCTTTTGCGTCTAAGGACCCAGTCCCGATCCTTTGAGCAAACAAATTTTGCCAGGATTGCCCTGGGAGGGGCCCCTGGGAGAGGTTTTTTGAAGGGGATTCTATGGGCTCTTTCCACACAGAAGGTAGATACATCATAGTCTGGTCCCAGACTTTCTACCAACCACTTCTGGATGAAATTCGACGGGTTATCCTGTTCTACCCCTTCTGGGAACCCTACTAACCGCAGGTTATATCTACGAGACCTATCCTCCAGCTCTACCACTTTTCTTCTTAACCAAGAGCGGTCTTCATCTACCTCTTCTAGTCTGTTCTTTAATACACCATTCTCTACGGTGACAGAGTTGACTGCAGATTCCAATTCCTTCACCTTTAGTCTCAACTTCGACATTTCGTCTCTTATTATGGTGACGTCGCCTTGTACTACTGCAAGGGAAGAAGCCAACTCTGCCACCGAAGTGTTAGTAGTGTTTACTACTCCCAATATATCCTGGAGTTTTTTATTAATACTGTCAAAACCTTCACTATGGTAGGAACTGGCCTTTGATAAATCCCGCTCTAACTGATCCGTATTATCTAATCCTGGCTCAATCTGAGGAGCAGATCTATGTACACCTCCTCTAGTATTAGGTGGTGGTGACTTCAGAAATTTGTCTAATCGGGCCTGTGGGCTCCCCCCTGATCCTCCTTTTGGGGAGGACAGTCCTCCTGATTTGCGAAATTTTGGCGGCATTTTTATCTAAATAAGTAAGCTGCAGTTATAAACACAATTCAACGCCCCAACTATGGACCCAACTCAGCCCCCAAAAAAGCCGGTTATTAACAGTATCAAATACTCATAGGAAGGAAAAGATAAGTTACAGGTAGATATAGCCCTAAGAGAAAGCAGATACTGGGTAGATGCACAACCCTACACACAAGATAGTTACAGACTAAATAGATAGTTACATCCCCTAAATACAAGACTATAAACGGTTGCAGGTAATTATATAACAATCATCGCATAGGACAGAGAGAGGTACAGAGCCATTAACAAACAAAATATAGTTGGTAATCATTCTATGAGAATCATATCCATAAAAGTGAGACTGGGCCACTAAATAACTAAATAACTTATTGAAATAACTAAATAACTTATTGAAATTAGAATTAGTGTGTAAGTCCAGTTTACTGAGTACGTCAGCAGGATACCCAGTAATGACGCCGTTCTTGCTTTCTGATTAGGGCCCCAAAAATATAGCTTTTCAGCCACCCCGCTATAATGACAAAAGCGCCCAAGTAAATTCCCCACTGACGACTGCAATTTTCAGAAGGTCAATCCATCTAGACAATCCATCCAAGTAGGATAGACAGAGGAAGTCCTAACATCTATCAATGGAAAAGGATCCTCATGGGCCTTATCGCTTCATCTGTAGAAAAGAGGGGGGAACCGTTCCTTAAGTTCCCAGGATCCAGCTCCAATGACCAAAGCGAGTCATACAGCTGACAGCCCCACGGGAATTCAACAGGGGCCACAGAAATACCGTGGAGTAAAGTACACCCCTACCTCACAACGCCCCCGCCAACAACACAAGTTCATTGCCGTCTCCCAAAAATATGTTAATATGTTAGTAGTCGAGAGAGATCACCGGATTCACCCACAGGACACCGAACCCAAGCTCTCCACTCCACCCACGGAAACCGCAGCTCAGCAACTCAACAGGTTCACCAGCTCCAGCGCCCCCAATACCTTACAAGCAGCAGACCGCATGCGGCAAGTCACTGGCACACCGCCGATCAGAGGTAACGAACAGCATGAGGCGGGTCCCAGCCGGCAGCAAACATAGGGCAGAGCAAACACCATACAGCGGGCCGCAGGGAGCGGATCAGGGCAGGTACCGTAGAGTAGGCAGCAGGCGGCAGGATGAAATGGCAGGCGGCAGGTCACATCGAGTAGCAGGGGACCGTTCAGAGCAGGTAACAGACGGCAGGTTGCGTCAAAGCAGATCACGGCAGGCGGCAGGACGAAACGGCAGGCGGCAGGTCACATCAAGTAACAGGGGACCGCTCAGAGCAGGTAACAGACGGCAAGTTGCATCAAAGCAAATCACGGTCCCATCAGTCCCATCTGGGCTCGATTAGCCAGGGCTGGTCTGGAATCGGCGTTCCTTCGGCGGTTTACTTCCAGGAGCGAGGTGGGGAGAGAGAGGAGAGGGCAGCCAGAGGAGGAGCGCGGCACACCTACAAATTGGAAAAGTTGCTGCTTAAGTTTTTATAATAGCAATTTGCATATACTCCAGAATGTTATGAAGAGTGATCAGATGAATTGCATAGTCCTTCTTTGTCATGAAAATTAACTTAATCCCAAAAAAACCTTTCCACTGCATTTCATTGCTGTCATTAAAGGACCTGCTGAGATCATTTCAGTAATCGTCTTGTTAACTCAGGTGAGAATGTTGACGAGCACAAGGCTGGAGATCATTATGTCAGGCTGATTGGGTTAAAATGGCAGACTTGACTTGTTAAAAGGAGAGTGATGCTTGAAATCATTGTTCTTCCATTGTTAACCATGGTGACCTGCAAAGAAACGCGTGCAGCCATCATTGCGTTGCATAAAAATGGCTTCACAGGCAAGGATATTGTGGGTACTAAGATTGCACCTCAATCAACAATTTATAGGATCATCAAGAACTTCAAGGAAAGAGGTTCAATTCTTGTTAAGAAGGCTTCAGGGTGTCCAAGAAAGTCCAGCAAGCGCCAGGATTGTCTCCTAAAGAGGATTCAGCTGCGGGATCGGAGTGCCACCAGTGCAGAGCTTGCTCAGGAATGGCAGCAGGCAGGTGTGAGCGCATCTGCACGCACAGTGAGGCGAAGACTTTTGGAAGATGGCCTGGTGTCAAGAAGGGCAGCAAAGAAGCCACTTCTCTCCAAAAAAAACATCAGGGACAGATTGATCTTCTGCGGAAAGTATGGTGAATGGACTGCTGAGGACTGGGGCAAAGTCATATTCTCCGATGAAGCCTCTTTCCGATTGTTTGGGGCATCAGGAAAAAGGCTTGTCCGGAGAAGAAAAGGTGAGCGCTACCATCAGTCCTGTGTCATGCCAACAGTAAAGCATCCTGAGACCATTCATGTGTGGGGTTGCTTCTCATCCAAGGGAGTGGGCTCACTCACAATTTTGCCCAAAAACACAGCCATGAATAAAGAATGTACCAAAACAGCCTCCAACAGAAACTTCTTCCAACAATCCAATAACAGTTTGGTGAAGAACAATGCATTTTCCACCCCAATGGAGCACTGTGCCATAAGGCAAAAGTGATAACTAAGTGGCTCGGGGACCAAAACGTTGACATTTTGGGTCCATGGCCTGGAAACTCCGCAGATCTTAATCCCATTGAGAACTTGTGGTCAATCCTCAAGAGGCGGGTGGACAAACAAAAACCCACTAATTCTGACAAACTCCAAGAAGTGATTATGAAAGAATGGGTTGCTATCAGTCAGGAATTGGCCCAGAAGTTGATTGAGAGCATGCCCAGTCGAATTGCAGAGGTCCTGAAAAAGAAGGGCCAACACTGCAAATACTGACTCTTTGCATAAATGTCATGTAATTGTCGATAAAAGCCTTTGAAACGTATGAAGTGCGTGTAATTATATTTCACTACATCACAGAAACAACTGAAACAAAGATCTAAAAGCAGTTTAGCAGCAAACTTTGTGAAAACTAATATTTGTGTCATTCTCAAAACTTTTGGCCACGACTGTAGACCAGTCTCTGGGCTTGCTGAGCTGCCTCCATATGCTCCCTAACAAGAGACAACCCTTTCTCTATCCGATCTTGCATCTGGGTAACGTACTCAATGAAACTTTTATGTGAAGTGGGTTGAAGTTCCCACGCCGTTTTGGCCACGTCCAAGAGGCTGCGAGGGTCTCTGCCATATAGCAGTTCGAAGGGCGAGAACCCAGTAGAGGCCTGGGGTACCTCTTGCACTGCAAACATGAGATAGGGCAGAAGGAGGTCCCAGTCCTTCCCATCTTTAGACACTACCTTTTTCACCATATTATTTAATGTTTGGTTAAACCGTTCTACCATACCGTCTGTGGATAGTAAACGGACGTTCATAGTTGTTTTATGTGCAGCAACTTACAGAGTTCCCTCATCACCTTGGACATAAAAGGGGTCCCTTGGTCGGTCAGAACCTATTTAGGTAGTCCTACTTGGGAAAACATCTCCATTAACTCCTTAGCTATGAGTTTGGCCAAGATAAGTCACAGCGGCACCGCCTCTGGGTTCTGAGTGGCATAGTCTAGAATGACTAAGATGTGTTGATGCCCTCTGGCGGACTTCGGTACTGGGCCTATGAGGTCCATAGCTATTCGGTCAAACTATACTTTGATAATCAGGAGAGGTACTAGGGGACTACGGAAATGTGGCTGGGGGCTAGTTATCTGGAAGTTGGGCAAGACTTATAAAACTCTTCCACTTCATTGAATATGCTGGGCCAGTAAAACCTGTAGAATACGATCCAGAGTTTTCTGCAGCCCCAGGTGACCCCCGAGAACGTGTTGGTGGGCTAGATCTAACACAAGCTTGCGATAAGCCTTGGAGACCACCAACTGTTTAACAGTCTCACCCCTGAGCAGGGCCACTCTGCTAGGGTCACCCCTATCTCATGGGTATCAGTCACTCTCATAGCAGGCCACAGTGCCGGGAAGTCTCTCCGTATTATAAATTCGTAGTGTAAATTTGGGGCAACTGCCACTTCGTGAGTCCATCTGCCAAATCCTGTGGTTAGAGACACCAGCGCTGTGGGATAGTCTTTTAAGTCTCCATGGATGCACATGACGCCAACTTTACGGCCAGTATACTCCGCTGACTGTACCAGGGGAGCCCTTACTAGGGACACCAGACTCCCTGAGTCCAGCAGAGCCTCCACTGGAGTGTCTCCTACATCCACCTGGCACAGGTGGTTTAGAGGTTTTGGGGTACCTGCTGTACACAGTTTCCTGGCATATAGCGACTGACGTCCACTTGATGGGGACAGTCAGCTCTTACATGGCCCGCGTCCTGACACCACCAGCAGACTATCGTAGCCAGGTCCATAGAGGGTACACCCCGAGTGGGTTTGGTTGGTACAAGTCGCCGGGTCTGGGATAGAGATGTACAGAATTTGACTGCCCCCTCCCAAAAGAACCCCCTGTAAAAGTCTTAGTAGTGCTCCACCAGGTACACCATTTCTAGGGCGTTGCCAGGAGACACCTGGCCGATCCAGTGCTGGAGAGGGGGTGGCAGAGCCCTCCAGAACATATTAGCCAATAGTCTATCCAGCATAGCCGTAGGACTCAGCACATCAGGCTGTGGCCACTTTTGCAAGAGTTGGAGTAAGTCATAATACTGGATCCTCGCAGGCTCAGACGGCTTAAACCCCCACTGATGTACCCGCTGGGCCCGGACCAACACATTCACCCCCAGTCTTGCCAAAATCTCACTCTTTACTTTTTGGTAGTCGGCCGCTTGATCGTCCGGCAAGTGAAATACACCCGTTGGGAATCTGATGCCAGGATAAGAGCAACGACCTCAGCCCACTGGTCACGGGGTAGCTTTTCCCCGATGGCCACTTTCTCGTACATCGCCAGGTAGGTTATAATGTCGTCTGCGGGGGTCATCTTAGAAATCACGGCACGGACTGCTTTCCAGGCATCGTGGACGCTCAGGGTTGCTCCTGCTGTCTGCAAAGCCATCACGTGTTGTAGCAGCAACTGATTAGTCTCCTGCCCCTGCTTATTAGCCTCACGTTGCTGCAGATTTGTCTCTCGCTGCTGCAGATTAGCCTCCATGAGGGCCTTTACAGCAGCCTCCATTTTGTCATGGGAAACTGGTTGTAATACAGCTGGTTTAATGTACGACATACAACCGTGCCTGAGCCTCACTGCTCTTGCCCGCATCCTCCACCAATTGCGGGGTTTCGCTCTGGTAGATAGAGTAAGAGGGCACAGTACAGAGGCAAAATACAAGTTCTTAACTCAAAACGTCAGTTTTTATTCACACTTGAGGCAATTGCACAAAACAGCACGTAACTTTGCAGTCTTGGTGTTAATTCACACACAATGGAAAGTTTATATAACACAAGTCACCTTGCTGGCAGTTCTGCCACCAGTAGTCCACAGCAGGCTTTAAGGGGCCTGTTTCCCCAGCATGCGGCTCTCAGTTCTCCAGCATGGCACAAAGCCTCAGATCCCAAAACAGAGACATCTCTGCTGAGCCCAACTGGAGCAGCCAAAACCTGGACCAGCACTTAAACTCCGGTCCGGTATTTGACCTCACCTGGCTGGAAACCAGCCCAACCGCACATGCCGGGAGGAAAATTCCTGCCTTGCCAGACACAACCCTTCACTGTATCTATATATATATATATATATATATATATATATAAAAAAAGAAAAAAAGAGATGACAGCACCGTCACAGTGGAAAAAATGGATGCAGGGTGCACAGGCCCAGTATGGATATAAGCCAATCCAGTAAAATGTAGGACGATGAAAAAGGGCAGCACTCCAATAGATAAAAATAAACATAACTTTATTTACCCATAAGGCTGTAGCGACGTTTCGGCTCTTACACAGGAGCCTTCCTCAAGCAGTGTGTATAGATCAAACTCTAAGTATATATAGTGTTACAACCAATCATAGCCAATTACATATCAAATGGACATAATTAATAAAAAATCAAAATACATGATACATTATAAATATACAGACAAATAAAACCAACCATGTAGCATTATCAAATCGTGATACACATAATTATAAAGTAGTTCAGTGAATATAAAGTACAGTACATTTTTTATACAGAGCAAGAATTAATAATATTATAAGTGCCAGCTGTGGACAATTAAATAAAGTGCTAAGTGCTTACTGATACAGGTGATACACGTAACAGATGCAGGAGGGAGGACGGCTGTCATCCATGTTGACATGTGCGATCCGGCGTACCTGAATCGCCAATGCGCATGCCCCTATGACGCATAATGTGTGCTTCCGTCTTACACTAACCTCGTCACATGACGCATGCGCTCTTGAGCTGCAACACTGAAACGGCCATTTTAGATAGGGGCAAAGAGCCCACTAGATTACGCTACTGCTCACAATAACTACTATAGCCGGTACACTGCAGGCTCAGGGTGACAATGACATATACAAATGCCAGAGTGTCACAGTGGCCAAGTGGACTCGGGAGAAGGCCACACCTACACATTGAAGTGGAGCCGTCTGCCATGATCATAGAGCGGGTGCGCATCTGCATGTGAATACAGAGTCGCACCGCTACAACGGTCAAAATCCACCTATCACCACCTCACTCTGAGGGTTCTCCTCATAACACCCCGCCATGCTTGTAGCGAACAATAAAAAAGAAAACAAAAGCAATTATTAAAGGAAATACAGAAGTATAAAAGCCGCATTATGCATGAACAATGGTGTCCAGATGTCGTGATCGCACAGCCCACATGAATGCCACACCGCTTCTCCTCATCCCAGACCCGGTAAAAAACCATCTAAAAAGTAAAAGAAAAGACCGTGTGGTTGTAGGGAATTGAGCGTGTAAATCCGTTGGGGTTGGTTAGCTGCGTGGTTTGCCCTCTCTCTTGGCATTCTAAATGTCGACTGCCTTACTGTAAATTATGTGACTTGTGTGTATAAAACATAAATTCCTGTTTATTCCGAAAGTTCTTTTTTATCAAAAAATATTTATTTTAGATTTCTTCATTTAATATATTCTCTTTTCTTTTCTTTTACTTTTTAGATGGTTTTTTACCGGGTCTGGGATGAGGAGAAGAGGTGTGGCATTTATGTGGGCTGTGCGATCACGACATCTGGACACCATTGTTCATGCATAATGCGGCTTTTATACTTCTGTATTTCCTTTAATAATTGCTTTTGTTTTCTTTTTTATTGTTCGCTACAAGCATGGCGGGGTGTTATGAGGAGAACCCTCAGAGTGAGGTGGTGATAGGTGGATTTTGACCGTTGTAGCGGTGCGACTCTGTATTCACATGCAGATGCGCAGCCGCTCTATGATCACGGCAGACGGCTCTACTTCAATGTGTAGGTGTGGCCTTCTCCCGAGTCCACTTGGCCACTGTGACACTCTGGCATTTGTATATGTCATTGTCACCCTGAGCCTGCAGTGTACCGGCTATAGTAGTTATTGTGAGCAGTAGCGTAATCTAGTGGGCTCTTTGCCCCTACCTAAAATGGCCGTTTCAGTGTTGCAGCTCAAGAGCGCATGCGTCATGTGACGAGGTTAGTGTAAGACGGAAGCACACATTATGCGTCATAGGGGCATGCGCATTGGCGATTCAGGTACGCCGGATCGCACATGTCAACATGGATGACAGCCGTCCTTCCTCCTGCATCTGTTACGTGTATCGCCTGTATCAGTAAGCACTTAGCACTTTATTTAATTGTCCACAGCTGGCACTTATAATATTATTAATTCTTGCTCTGTATAAAAAATGTACTGTACTTTATATTCACTGAACTACTTTATAATTATGTGTATCACGATTTGATAATGCTACATGGTTGGTTTTATTTGTCTGTATATTTATAATGTATCATGTATTTTGATTTTTTATTAATTATGTCCACTTGATATGTAATTGGCTATGATTGGTTGTAACACTATATATACTTAGAGTTTGATCTATACACACTGCTTGAGGAAGGCTCCTGTGTAAGAGCCGAAACGTCGCTACAGCCTTATGGGTAAATAAAGTTATTTTTATTTTTTTCTATTGGAGTGCTGCCCTTTTTCATCGCCTACATTTTACTGGATTGGCTTATATCCATACTGGGCCTGTGCACCCTGCATCCATTTTTTCTACTGTGACGGTGCTGCCATCTCTTTTTTTCTTTTTTATATACAGCCGTTGTTTGGCATTTGCACGTCTTTTTTCATACGGACTTATTATTTCAAGTATGTCTACCAGTGACCAAATTGCACCCGGAGGCTTCACATACACACAGGAAGCGGTCGACAGGATTTTATGCTTGATTGAGGGAGATGCCATGTTCCTTACCACTCCAACAGCCAAGGAGCTAAAGAGGAAACACGAATTCCTATCAAAGAGGTCCATCTCTTTGCGTCTCCACATGACCACCCTTGGGGAATATTTTAAAGCACAGCGCGTACCAAGAGGGATGAGATCTAATCTACGCCCTAATCTATTCTCTGGCTGTCCACTATTTTGTAAAAAATTCGAAAACCTCTCTAATAGGTATGCATTGGATTTTATACTGCTCAATATTGAATTTCTACAGGGCGAACTGTCTAATGTTATGCTTGAATTGGCAAGTGTGGAACAACAACTGATTAATCTGTCCTCAGTTGAGGAATTTGGGACATATAATGATGTATTGTCTACTCAGCTCCAGATCTTTCATGTTGATATGGAGGAAGGCAAACGCCTTAAGTGGAATCGGGACTGTGACGACTATAAAAAAGGAAATATCTATTCCTGGCAATCCAGCGATAAAAATGTCTATACAAACAAGGATGCATGGAAGAAGAAGCATAAATCCATCCAAGAAGCATTTTCTGTGGATCAGGCTTTTTTAGGGGTAAGAGAGACGGAACTGTCCGGAGACCAGGGCCGGCCTTAGGTGTCCAGGCGCCCTGTGCGAGCTAACCTTGTGGCGCCCCCCCCCCCAAAAAAAATAAAAACACTGCTTGTTGCTGGCATCATGGCATAGGCTGGCTGACTATCCAACCAAGTAGTTACCAGCCCACACACCCCAAAGGCCGGTGTAATGTCATACTTCCCTACTTCGTGAGATTTCCCTACCCTCGTCACTTCCGGTCGCACCGGACATGACGTGAGGAGGTGTGCAGCGCCGCGCAGGCGCACAACGTCAGGTTAGGGAAGTTTCACAGCAGAGTGCGCATGCGCCAGGAGTCTCGCCGGCGGTTAGGGAAGGGAAAAATTACGTACGGGCCAGTGCTTTTTCCCTACCCTAACCGCCGGCGAGGCTCCCAGCGCATGCGCACTCTGCTGTGAAATTTCCCTAACCCATCGTTGTGCGAAGTGCGCCCCCCCAGTATGATAAACATTGGTGGCGCAGTGCGCCCCCCCTACACCCCAGTATAATAAACATTGGTGGCGCAGTGCGCCCCCCCAACACCCCAGTATAATAAACATTGGTGGCGCAGTGCGCCCCCCCAACACCCCAGTATAATAAACATTGGCGCAGTGCGCCCCCCCAACACCCCAGTATAATAAACATTGGCGCAGTGCGCCCCCCCTCAATATAATAAACATTGGTGGCGCAGTGCGCCCCCCCTCAATATAATAAACATTGGTGGCGCAGTGGGCAGTGCCAATGAGGGTTAAAAAATAAAAAAATAATTAACTCACCTCCTCCAATTGATCGTCTTCTGTTCTTTCTTCATGACCTGTCAAAGGACCTGTGGTGACATCACTGTGCTCATCACATGATACATCACATGATCCATCACCATGGTATTGGGTCATGTGATGAGCTCAGTGACGTCACCACAGGTCCTGAAGAAAGACCGGCAGCTACGCGATCAACTGGAGGAGGTGAGTTAATTTTTTTAAATTATTTTTTAACCCTCATTGGCACTTCCCACTGAGCCACCAATGTTTCTTATTCTGGGGGGGGCGCACTGTGCCACCAACGTTTCTTATACTAGGGGGGGCGCACTGAGCCACCAATTATGTTTGTTTCTTATACTGGGGTGTTTGGGGGGGGGGCGCACTGTGCCACCAACGTTTCTTATACTAGGGGGGGCGCACTGAGCCACCAATTATGTTTCTTATACTGGGGTGTTGGGGGGGGGGGGGCGCACTGTGCCACCAACGTTTCTTATACAAATACAGGAGGCGGGTGCCGGAATCAAATAGCCGGCACCCGACCTCTGTGACAGGAAGCTGCGATCAGCGGCAGTTAACCCCTCAGGTACCGCACCTGAAGGGTTAACTCAACTGCAGCTGATCACAGCTCCCTGTCACAGAGGACGGGTGCCGGCTATTTGATTCCGGCACCCGCCTCCTGTATTTGTATTCAGGTCAGTTTTCTTCATTGGTGGCGCAGTGGCCACAGCCCCTCCCCTCCTCCTACTCCTGTCTCTCTTCTTATTGGCAGCGGCGGGGGCAGCAGGCAGGTCAGACAGGGGAGGGGGAGATGGAGGGGGCGCCCCGAGGGAGAACACAAGTACAGCCTCGCCTGCCGCAGATTACAATGTGAGCTGTCGGCCGCCCAGAGCCCCTGTTACTATGGCGCCCTGTGCGGCCGCACAGCCCGCACACCCCAAAGGCCGGCCCTGCCGGAGACAACGCATCCGGCGTGGAAGCCGCAGACATCAGAGATACCAAAAAGCAACGCAACAACAAACCCCGACCTCCTGGCCGAAACATGCCGTCCAGGAAGAAGTAACGGTAGTAAATCTTTCTTCTAAGAGTCTGACCGATGCCCAAGTGAGTGTGCTGAGTAAGGGGCTCTCATTTTGCCCTCGAGCCAGTGCAGATTGGTTCGAACTTGATTTTGATCTGTGTACTTTTTTTCGTGCCATCAAATTGAAGATTTGGTTTCATGGTAGGGAACGGATCGAGCATGCCAAGATGAGTGAACTCTCTCTTGGCATGCTCGATCTCTCACCCAGAAGCAGCTTTAACCCAGTCATTAATGAGCCTGCAGTTGAGGCGTATATGGCTTCTGTTAAATCTGATATTCAGAATTTAAAAGCGATACATTCTCCACAACCTTTTGGTCATCCCAATGTGACAACAGAAGAGATGGTAGCTCTTAAAGAATTAAAGCTTGACCACGAACTTACCGATAAGGCCGCAGATAAGGGCGGTGCGGTGGTCGTGCTAGACACCCATAAGTACATTGCCGAAATCATGCGGCAATTGGGTGATAAAACCATCTATAGACACATTGATTTTGACCCAAGGTTTAAAATTGCTGGGTTGATTGATAACATATTGACGGAGGCCTTGCATGCGGGGGTCATTGACGAGGGGCTTGTGGATTTTCTCACGGTAACGCATCCAGTCACTCCGGTGCTCTATGTGTTGCCCAAGATCCACAAGTCCCTCGTCGATCCACCTGGCCGCCCCATTGTTTCGGGCTCTGATTCAATCTTCAGTCATGTTGCTATCTTCCTTGATAAGGTTTTATGTAGCTTTGCATGTGGAGGCAGTTCATATATCTGCGATACTAGCGACTTTTTGCTTAAACTACAGGAGATTGATCTGGTTGATGTATCTGATGTGACACTAGCATCATTTGATGTGACTTCACTTTATACATCAATAGATCATCAAAAGGGATTAGCGGCGGTCTCTTCAATGATGGAGAAATCCACATTTACTGATGGCGCCCAGCATTTTATACTATCTTTGTTGGAAATCGTACTCAGACAGAATTATTTCCTATTTCAGGATTCATACTACGTACAAGAACAGGGTGTGGCGATGGGGTCCAACGTGGCCCCAACTTACGCCAATATTTTTATGCGTCAGTTTGAGGAAGATGTCGTCTATGGAAGCCACCACTTCCAACATGTCAGGGCGTGGTGGCGGTACATAGACGACATCTTCCTCATCTGGACGGGCGATGTTCAACAACTCTTTGATTTCCATGGTTTTCTAAATGGAATTGATAAGGCATTGCAGTTTACTTCGGTGCACTCCCCTGTGGAAATGCAATTTCTGGACACTCGCGTGATCCTGTCGGCGGATAAAGTGCAGACAGAGTTGTTTACTAAGCCAACCGACAGGAACACGCTACTGACTTATAACAGTAAGTGTTTTCCCTGTTTGTCCTGCATAAACTGCAAATACATCATTAAAGGTAGGTCCTTCATACATCCACAAACTGGAGTTTCATATCAGATAAGGCATTATCTGACTTGTGACTCCAACCATGTCGTGTATGTGATTGTTTGTCCATGTAATTTGATATACGTTGGAGAAACAACAACTGATTTTAAGACACGGTTTAATAACCATCGACTTAGTGTCAGGAAGAAACGACTGGATCTACCAGTATCTAAACACTTTGCCAATCATAAACACACTGAGAAAGACCTGAAGTGTTACATCATTGACCATATACCAATGCCCAGGAGAGGTGGCAACAGAATTGGTCTCCTAAAAAAGAGGGAGCTAAAATGGATTTACACGCTCAATTCCCTACAACCACACGGTCTTAATGTGGATTACAAGGTTGGGGTTGGTTAGCTGCGTGGTTTGCCCTCTCTCTTTGCATTCTAAATGTCGACTGCCTTACTGTAAATTATGTGACTTGTGTGTATAAAACATAAATTCCTGTTTATTCCGAAAGTTCTTTTTTATCAAAAAATATTTATTTTTGATTTCTATATTTAATATATTCTCTTTTCTTTTCTTTTACTTTTTAGATGTTTTTTTACCGGGTCTGGGATGAGGAGAAGCGGTGTGGCATTCATGTGGGCTGTGCGATCACGACATCTGGACACCATTGTTCATGCATAATGCGGCTTTTATACTTCTGTATTTCCTTTAATAATTGCTTTTGTTTTCTTTTTTTATTGTTCGCTACAAGCATGGCGGGGTGTTATGAGGAGAACCCTCAGAGTGAGGTGGTGATAGGTGGATTTTGACCGTTGTAGCGGTGCGACTCTGTATTCACATGCAGATGCGCAGCCGCTCTATGATCACGGCAGACGGCTCCACTTCAATGTGTAGGTGTGGCCTTCTCCCGAGTCCACTTGTCCACTGTGACACTCTGGCATTTGTATATGTCATTGTCACCCTGAGCCTGCAGTGTACCGGCTATAGTAGTTATTGTGAGCAGTAGCGTAATCTAGTGGGCTCTTTGCCCCTATCTAAAATGGCCGTTTCAGTGTTGCAGCTCAAGAGCGCATGCGTCATGTGACGAGGTTAGTGTAAGACGGAAGCACACATTATGCGTCATAGGGGCATGCGCATTGGCGATTCAGGTACGCCGGATCGCACATGTCAACATGGATGACAGCCGTCCTCCCTCCTGCATCTGTTACGTGTATCACCTGTATCAGTAAGCACTTAGCACTTTATTTAATTGTCCACAGCTGGCACTTATAATATTATTAATTCTTGCTCTGTATAAAAAATGTACTGTACTTTATATTCACTGAACTACTTTATAATTATGTGTATCACGATTTGATAATGCTACATGGTTGGTTTTATTTGTCTGTATATTTATAATGTATCATGTATTTTGATTTTTTATTAATTATGTCCACTTGATATGTAATTGGCTATGATTGGTTGTAACACTATATATACTTAGAGTTTGATCTATACACACTGCTTGAGGAAGGCTCCTGTGTAAGAGCCGAAACGTCGCTACAGCCTTATGGGTAAATAAAGTTATTTTTATTTTTATCTATTGGAGTGCTGCCCTTTTTCATCGCCTATATATATATATATATATATATATATATATATATATATATATGTGTATGAAACTTAAATACCATATGGTGACATAGATCAAAGCATCTCTATCCTTCACAGTGATTTTGACATTGGGGGAGGGGGGAGATTGATCAAAACTGGTGCATAGTAGAAGTGGAGGTTACCTATAGCAATCGGATTCCACCTTATTTTTTGCTGGGGACAACTGCTTTGTTTCCTTTGCATGTCTTATGATAAATCTTCTCCCCTTGGGTGTTGTTATTAAAAATGGTATCAGTCAATTCTTTATACTGATGAATCAAGAGGATTAGCAAATTTTTTTGAAAGCATAGCCATATTTCTTGCAAATTATCATGTTGGTGAAATAGTAGAACTTTTTGTATTTAATTTTTTTCATAGTTTTCCAATGCACCTATGTCCTCCATGAAAATGAATAGAAACCCTGTGCCTGGTTCACTTTAGAATTCCTGCAGATTTACAGAAATGTGGATGGGGTTTTCAAAACTTTAGCTAAATGTAGCGGAAGAAATCTCCATGGGAAAAAAGAAATCTGAAATCAAATTCAAAGCATGATCGGTATCTTTCAGAAAGCACTGGATCAGTAGATTTTTCCAGCTCCTGGGAAATGTGTAATGCTTTGTTTTCCCTGTGGTCCTGCCAAATTTAAAACTTTTGGTCTCATCAAATAGATATCATGTGATCAGCTTATCGTTGGAGGACGTTCGGAACAAAAAGGCATTTTCCAAAACAGACAACTTCTGTAATTAGCCATAAAACCAAATTAACTATTTAGAGATCCTTGTAAGGAGGTTCAGGCTTTTTAGAAATCACAATGAAATACACTGCTCAAAAAAATAAAGGGAACACAAAAATAACACATCCTAGATCTGAGTTAATTAAATATTCTTCTGAAATACTTTGTTCTTTACATAGTTGAATGTGCTGACAACAAAATCACACAAAAATAAAAAAATGGAAATCAAATTTTTCAACCCATGGAGGTCTGGATTTGGAGTCACACTCAAAATTAAAGTGGAAAAACACACTACAGGCTGATCCAACTTTAATGTAATGTCCTTAAAACAAGTCAAAATGAGGCTCAGTAGTGTGTGTGGCCTCCACGTGCCTGTATGACCTCCCTACAATGCCTGTGCATGCTCCTGATGAGGTGGCGGACGGTCTCCTGAGGGATCTCCTCCCAGACCTGGACTAAAGCATCTGCCAACTCCTGGACAGTCTGTGGTGCAATGTGACGTTGGTGGATAGAGCGAGACATGATGTCCCAGATGTGCTCAATTGGATTCAGGTCTGGGGAACGGGCGGGCCAGTCCATAGCATCAATGCCTTCGTCTTACAGGAACTGCTGACACACTCCAGCCACATGAGATCTAGCATTGTCTTGCATTAGGAGGAACCCAGGGCCAAACGCAAAAGCATATGGTCTCACAAGGGGTCTGAGGATCTCATCTCGGTACCTAATGGCAGTCAGGCTACCTCTGGCGAGCACATGGAGGGCTGTGCGGCCCTCCAAAGAAATGCCACCCCACACCATTACTGACCCAATGCCAAACCGGTCATGCTGGAGGATGTTGCAGGCAGCAGAACGTTCTCCACGGCGTCTCCAGACTCTGTCACGTCTGTCACATGTGCTCAGTGTGAACCTGCTTTCACCTGTGAAGAGTACAGGGCGACAGTGGCGAATTTGCCAATCTTGGTGTTCTCTGGCAAATGCCAAACGTCCTGCACGGTGTTGGGCTGTAAGCAAAACCCCCACCTGTGGACGTCGGGCCCTCATATCACCCTCATGGAGTCTGTTTCTGACCGTTTGAGCAGACACATGCACATTTCTGGCCTGCTGGAGGTCATTTTGCAGGGCTCTGGCAGTGCTCCTCCTGTTCCTCCTTGCACAAAGGCGGAGGTAGCAGTCCTGCTGCTGGGTTGTTGCCCTCCTACGGCCTCCTCCACGTCTCCTGATGTACTGGCCTGTCTCCTGGTAGCGCCTCCATGCTCTGGACACTACGCTGACAGACACAGCAAACCTTCTTGCCACAGCTCGCATTGATGTGCCATCCTGGATAAGCTGCACTACCTGAGCCACTTGTGTGGGTTGTAGACTCCGTCTCATGCTACCACTAGAGTGAAAGCACCGCCAGCATTCAAAAGTGACCAAAACATCAGCCAGGAAGCATAGGAACTGAGAAGTGGTCTGTGGTCACCACCTGCAGAACCACTTCTTTATTGGGGGTGTCTTGCTAATTGCCTATAATTTCCACCTGTTGTCTATCCCATTTGCACAACAGCATGTGAAATTGATTGTCACTCAGTGTTGCTTCCTAAGTGGACAGTTTGATTTCACAGAAGTGTGATTGACTTGGAGTTACATTGTGTTGTTTAAGTGTTCCCTTTATTTTTTTGAGCAGTGTACATTAAAAACATGATCTCTTTTTGTCATAACTACAAAGACCATTGAAGGACGGAAACAAGAACCAGGCTATGGTGGTATATTCTGCAGGAACCTGTACTGTCAGGTGTATCATGTATGCCCATAATCAACAGTGTACCATAAATGTAACATAATTGCTGAGTCCTGATTTCCACATACTGTAGATGCTAGGTGCTCCAGGGAGAGAGAAAAGAGACACTCTTTGGAGATGCTGTCAACTATGGGGAACAGATGAGGACGGATCATGAACAGGGGACCTCCTCTATTAACTTGGAATTCCCTAATAGTATATTTGAAAATGGGTTTTATAAGACAACCCCTTTAAGGTTGTTTAGTTAAAATGTCATACACAGATTTGAACTATTGTAAAAATCTGAGTTTCATTATCTCTATGATTAACCAACACTTCACAGGAATATTTGCATATCTGAGGCCAAATTAATATTGAAAATTAATTTGAATATGAGAGGCATGATCTAGTTTGTCTATCTAGCCATCTTTAATCATTTGAGTGCATGATTTGTATCCGGGACCATTCCTTTCATTTCTTATAATCTTGTGGTAGTCTTATCTACTTTCTATGGCACAATCTCAAGCTAGGAGGTCCATATCCAAGCCTGAAGACTTGACTTTATTCTTGTATAATGACTTTCACAACCTTTTTTCCCCAGTGTAAAACATTTGTTATACTAACGTGCTTGTATAGTTATACCATATTTATTATATACTAGACTTTGGACTGGGACATAGTTATAGGCAGTACAAAAGGAAATACCTTAAACTGGGTCTTGTGCCTTAGGAAGGGGAAGGGGCAAAATCTTCTATCTAACATAGTGCAGGAATCAGTATTATTTACACATTTTAGGTGGAGTTTACAAACTTTAAACTAGGGTCCAAGAGATTCAAATTATGTCTCTGGAACTGTACATACAGGGAGTGCAGAATTATTAGGCAAGTTGTATTTTTGAGGATTAATTTTATTATTGAACAACAACCATGTTCTCAATGAACCCAAAAAACTCATTAATATCAAAGCTGAATATTTTTGGAAGTAGTTTTTAGTTTGTTTTTAGTTTTAGCTATTTTAGGGGGATATCTGTGTGTGCAGGTGACTATTACTGTGCATAATTATTAGGCAACTTAACAAAAAACAAATATATACCCATTTCAATTATTTATTTTTACCAGTGAAACCAATATAACATCTCAACATTCACAAATATACATTTCTGACATTCAAAAACAAAACAAAAACAAATCAGTGACCAATATAGCCACCTTTCTTTGCAAGGACACTCAAAAGCCTGCCATCCATGGATTCTGTCAGTGTTTTGATCTGTTCACCATCAACATTGCGTGCAGCAGCAACCACAGCCTCCCAGACACTGTTCAGAGAGGTGTACTGTTTTCCCTCCTTGTAAATCTCACATTTGATGATGGACCACAGGTTCTCAATGGGGTTCAGATCAGGGGAACAAGGAGGCCATGTCATTAGATTTTCTTCTTTTATACCCTTTCTTGCCAGCCACGCTGTGGAGTACTTGGACGCGTGTGATGGAGCATTGTCCTGCATGAAAATCATGTTTTTCTTGAAGGATGAAGACTTCTTCCTGTACCACTGCTTGAAGAAGGTGTCTTCCAGAAACTGGCAGTAGGACTGGGAGTTGAGCTTGACTCCATCCTCAACCCGATAAGGCCCCACAAGCTCATCTTTGATGATACCAGCCCAAACCAGTACTCCACCTTCACCTTGCTGGCGTCTGAGTCGGACTGGAGCTCTCTGCCCTTTACCAATCCAGCCACGAGCCCATCCATCTGGCCCATCAAGACTCACTCTCATTTCATCAGTCCATAAAACCTTAGAAAAATCAGTCTTGACGTTTCAGCTTGTGTGTCTTGTTCAGTGGTGGTCACCTTTAGCCTTTCTTACCTTGGCCATGTCTCTGAGTATTGCACACCTTGTGCTTTTGGGCACTCCAGTGATGTTGCAGCTCTGAAATATGGCCAAACTGGTGGCAAGTGGCATCTTGGCAGCTGCACGCTTGACTTTTCTCAGTTCATGGGCAGTTATTTTGCGCCTTGGTTTTTCCACACGCTTCTTGCGACCCTGTTGACTATTTTGAATGAAACGCTTGATTGTTCGATGATCACGCTTCAGAAGCTTTGCAATTTTAAGAGTGCTGCATCCCTCTGCAAGATATCTCACTATTTTTGACTTTTCTGAGCCTGTCAAGTCCTTCTTTTGACCCATTTTGCCAAAGGAAAGGAAGTTGCCTAATAATTATGCACACCTAATATAGGGTGTTGATGTCATTAGACCACACCCCTTCTCATTACAGAGATGCACATCACCTAATATGCTTAATTGGTAGTAGGCTTTCGAGCCTATACAGCTTGGAGTAAGACAACATGCATAAAGAGGATGATGTGGTCAAAATACTCATTTGCCTAATAATTCTGCACGCAGTGTATATGTTTTATTATACAATATAAAGAGATTTGTCCATGTATTATATACTCTGTGTGTAAATTGCTGAGTATATTACTGACTATTCTGAAGGAAATCTTCTAAAAGTACTATTTTCTAGATTATTAAAACCACACACTCCACTGCCAATCCTACCCCTACAGATTGAGGACCTCATTACCAAACATATCTTCATACCTCCTCAACTGAAATACAGTTTGCCTGCCATCTCATATACACAAGTTCAGTACGTCAGGAAATGAGCACACTGTATCACTGGAGGACGCATGATGACGTCTTTTGCCCCTCCTTCTGCAGCCTTCATATGGACGGAAGCTCCATTTCAGCTGGACAGTAGGTGGGTTTAATATGGCCAAGAGGAAATAAAGTTGTGTTAGTCAGCACCACTTAATCCTCATTAGGATTCACAGATCTTCAGTTAAAATAAATGTACTGCCCCCTTTAAGAACACATGACCCAACATTATTTTATGTAAGGGCCTCTCTGGGGGTGTCTAAACTCAAAAGTTCATGTCTTTTTGGAAGTTCTCAGAGCTGGACAAATGGGTATACCCCTCAACTGTACCTCAATAATGTTCAGTTTCTTGGATGGTTTCCCAGCTTGACCCTGACCTTCATATCTGATTGAGCTCTGCGCCAGTTTCCCCTACACCCTGCTGATAGGCCACTCTGGAGTGCCAGCTTTTGCTGTCTATCATGCTCAGCCCCAACTATCTCTACACTCCAGCTGATACACCTCATCAGCCCACAAGTGCCACTGCTGATGTATACCACACTGTATTTCAGCTGTCTATGTTCCAGCTGATACACCTCCCCAGTCCATATGTTCCTCTCTAGATTGCCGGGCATTGCTGTTTTCTATACTATGTTCCAGATGATATGCCTCACCGGTCCTTGACTACTGCTCCAGTTTGTTTGAGCAGGCAATATCTTGCTTTTAGTCAATACTACCACTGTGGGTTATTTCATGAATCTTGAGGCGTCACGTGACATACAGTACACATAGTGTATTTTGTGTCAATGATAACTTCTAATACAAGAATGACATCCATTTTTAGTATAGCAGTTCATAAAGCAAGCTTTTAGCGTGCTCTTTTTATTTATGTCTTCGCATATTGCTAGTTGGACTCAATGCTCATTTCACAAGCTGATGCATTAGTGATGTTTGTTTAGTAACCCTGGCCCCTTTTGGATATTTTCCATTAGTACTAAGTGTGCAGCAGAACTGCCTCATCGACTCTCTATTTCAAAACAGCATGATCATTTCTGAAAAAAATCATTAACAAAGTAAGCAAAAGATGTTGGCTTCCTATGACAAAACATAGACAGCTGACATTAGAATCCTATCTGCAAGTCACTTTATTCAACTGTTCACATTTATGGAGAATAGTGCAAACATGTTGATTACATTTCTGTCAATTGTGTTTGAATTACATTTGCAAAATAGAGGATTTTTTTATTGGTATTGAGCATTAACAATATTTATTTCTTGTTCATAAACGCCATTGTCGTTTGTATTAACAGTTTCTGGAAATCACGGAAAAAATACAAAACATCCTGCATGATATGATAATGAATATGCGGACATGCATGGCTACCTTTATAAAATCATGGAAAATAATGCACTATACAAACATAACATATGGACTAAGCCCTCAATCTGATATAATAAAAATTGAGTCTCAGATTTATATTTAGAGATGCCTTTGTGGTTCGCCAGGCGGTCGTTTTGCAGCGAACTTCACGATTCGCCAAACATGCGAACATATGAAACATATCGCTCCTGACGAAGCGTGACAGCGAAACCCGGGCGGGCGATACAGAAATGTGCATATCATTGTTTTATGCATTTTTATCAGAGATACTGTAGTAAGTACTGTACAATAAATCGTTGCACGTGACGGTGGCAGTCTGGGCTTCACTATTGTTGCGACCTTTAATTACCCACAGGAGTGTTGGAGAGAGGAGGGATCCTTGGGTATACCCCTTTCAGATCCTTCCCCGTGCCTTTTGTAACCCGTACCAAGAAGGGAGGAGGTGTATCAAGCAGCGCGGTTTTCCACTTTCTTGATTTACTTGCTTCTGTGATCTTCCCACATCGCATTGAAAACCTGCAGAGCAATATTACAGATAACGATACGTATACTAGTGACTTTTCTATTGTGAACATATGGCGATGTCCGCCGGCGCCATATTCTTTTGCATTGCACCAAACTTTAACCATGAAACACACATCAGTTGGGACAGGACAGCCAAATGAGATGTTTCAGTACATGGACACACCCCCACCCTATAACAGAACCCGATCTGGCAGCCATTTTACATTCTGTGTTTTGACAGTGTAGGAAAAGGTTGCTTTGTGAAGCAGGGACAGACTGTTAGGGACACCAAATGCTAGGTAATGGGGTCCCAAAAGTCCTATAAGGACTGGTATAATGTGTGCTATCGATAGGTGTGATATACTGAGGGGTGTGATACTGTGATATACTTTTAATATACTTTCTAACATAGAAAGTATATTATAGTGCATTTGTATTGTGCAGCAGTTGTGTGTGGTTCTGCTGCGATACCGCAGCTATATAGCGGGACAAGCGCTATTGGAACAACTATTTGCAACGGGTGTGATATACCTGTTGCCCCCAAAAAACTGATTGAGGGGTGTGATATACCTGCTTCCACAAAATACTAATTGACGGCTGCTATATACCTGTAACCTGTTGCCTCAAGCAAACAGGGTGGTGTGATTTAACTGTTGTGGCAAAATAAATAATTGAGGGGTGTGATAAACCTGCTTCCACAAAATAATGATTAAGAGGATTGATATACCTGCTTCCACCAAATATTGATTAAGGCCTGCGATACACCTGCTTCCACAAAATACTGATTAAGGGGTTTGATATACCTGCTTCCACCAAATACTGATTACGAGGAGGAGACTGAGGATGGAGTAAAAGGAGGAGAAGAAGAGGCAGGCCTGCATGCAATCCGTCGAGGTAACACCAAATCCAGACGGGAGCCACGGGTTACAGTACATGCTTGACGGCCGTCAGAAGGTTCACCCAGTAGGCAGTAAAAGTTATGTACCTTTCCTGCTCTTGTGGTCTAGCAAACATGTCTGTGGTCCGATGTATCTTGGAACCGACACTGTGTGCCAGAGATATATTCACTTGCCGCTAAAAAAGGCCATATAGCTCTGGCATGCCCTTGTAGGAGAAATATTTCCTTCCGGGGACCTTCCATTGCGGTGTGCCAATGGCCCCAAATTTTCTAAAGACCTCCGAGTCCACCAGTTTATATGGCAGTAGTTGGTGGGCTAGCAGTTCGACAAGCCAGCGGTCAGTCGTTGGGCAAGAGGGTTATCCGGCGTCATCAACTTTTTACACTCAATATTTGGTGGAAACAGGTATATCAAACCCCTTAATCAGTATTTTGTGGAAGCAGGTATCTCGCAGGCCTCAATCAGTATTTGGTGGAAGCAGGAATATCAAACCCCTTAATCAGTATTTTGTGGAAGCAGGTATCTCGCAGGCCTCAATCAGTATTTGGTGGAAGCAGGAATATCAAACCCCTTAATCAGTATTTTGTGGAAGCAGGTGTATCGCAGGCCTCAATCAATATTTGTTGTCAGACAAAGAAAGCTTCTCCTGACCAACAGGACACAAACTCTAATCTATAGACTCTGTGTGTGTGTGTGGTATATAGTGTGTGGTAGGAAAATGGATGTGCAATGTGAATTTGAGATATATTTATCTGCTGTCCATACATACATGTTACAGACATAGTGCTGTGATGTCACAACAATACTTAGTGCACCAATCAGTAATATGTAGTCAGACCTGATAAAATGTGAAGTTGTATGTATTGCAAATACAAATTTGCATCAATAGCGCAGCTTTTCACAATCACGAATATTTTGGAACACTCAATCTGCATATAAAGCCATTGTTCTGCAATGCATGCAAAATGTAATCAAATACAGTGCTGTAATGTAACATTACTTACAGTGATCAGGAGTTCTTACTCACAGTCCTGAAAATTGCTGCCCACCATCTTTTCCAGTCTCTGCAAGCTTTCTGCAGTTTGAAAAAGGTAGCAAACCTAGGCCAAGCCAGCATTTCACATGCGCAAGTACGCGCATATTATATGTCCGATTTCCACGTTCAAGAAAATCATCTTGAATTCTCGAATATGACTAATACTCTACTGAATATTCGCGAAATATCACGAATTAGAATATTGCCCCTGCCGCTTATCACTAGTCATTAACAGCCTATCAAGCATATACAAGCTGGAGTTCCAGCGTGTCGGGCTGTCACAAATCAGATGTCTGACGGCAGGTGGTGTCGCCGCTGAACGTCAGCCAGGCGAGCCATGGCTGTGTAAGATCTTCTAAAATGGCCAGAGATTTTCCTGGCCTGCCGCAAGACGTCCTGGACCCCGAGGTATTGGGCAACGAATTGTTGCACAACTAAGTTCAGGACGGGGTCCAGGACGTCTTGCGGCAGGCCATGAAAATCTCTGGCCATTTTAGAAGATCTTACACAGCCATGGCTCGCCTTGCTGACGTTCAGCGGCGACAACACCTGCCTTCAGACATCTGATTTGTGACAGCCCGACGCGCTGGAACTCCAACTTGTATATGCTTGATAGGCTGCTCCAGCAGCAACGTGCCTTTAATGACTAGTGATGAGCGGCAGGGGCAATATTCTAATTCGTGATATTTTGTGAATATTCAGTAGAATATTAGTTAGCTCAGACCCCACAAACATACAATTGCAATACAATCCGATCTCATAATGTTAACATTAAATCTAATATTTCCCCTTCAAACACTTAAATTGTTTTGGCTGTGTTGTTGATGACATTATTTTCAATACTTGTATTTAAAAAATTGGGATTATATGCTTGCATGTATTGGTTGTTGGAAATTGATTATGCAAGCGAGGTGGACTAAATCAGAGATATAAAGTGGAAATATTACAGGGAGCATAAAGGATGAAATAAAATGTATTCACCATGGATGAGTGGTAGATTTTAAAACACTACTTCATGCACAGGCCAGATTTTTTTAGGGCAGGTTTTGCAGTGGTAAATGTAAATGGTGTCCTTCCTAATACCCCTTTTTGAACACACTATGCATCTTTTTTGGGTCCTTCCCTTTCTTGCTGTCTGGGGGACTTCATCTTGGAATGATCTGGAACAGCTGCACATGAAAAAAAAAAAATCTGTACAGCAATTCCGGATCTTCTTCTTTCTTCTTCTTCTTTTCTTTTTTCTTTTCAGCATGAAGGGGGTTAAATCTCAGCGGTGTGCACCAAAAGTCCCAGCAAGCCACAAGCAGCACAGAAAGGTACATAACCTCTCTGCATGCAGGCACCAGCTAGAATGGCTGCATGAAGGGAAGTTCTGCCTCTTCCTGTACAGCTACAGTCCTGCCATTGGCTGGAGCGTTGTTCCAGCCAATAGGAGCGCTGGCAGGCGACCTAAAACACTGATGTCCCCTGCCTCACCTCGGAGTAGACAGGTGATGACTTTTTCATCGTCGGTCACCGCCACATGACACCCACCGCCCCCTGCAGCTCTGGATCTGCAATGCGCATGTGTAAGGAATCTGGCCAATAACAGCGATCGGGGCTGCAAGGGGCTGGAAAAACCTCCCACAGCCCTTAGTTAACATGGCTGCCTGCTCGGCAGAGCAGCATTTGCACCCCGGCTCCTGAACAATGATGCCTGGTGGCCGGGTGTTCGCTGCACCGTAATAGTACGGCGTTGGGCGGCATGTCACGTCCCACTGCACTGTACTTTTACGGCGCTGGTCGGGAAGGGGTGAAAATGTCCAACAATGAGGGGACAACACATAGTACAGTAATATAAAACAATAACACTTGACACTAACTTTGGAATCTACATAAAAACCATTAACTAACCAAATAAATAACATTATACTCTACTTAACTATCACTAACTAACCAACTATATAATTAGCATAAATATCATTAACTAACGAATTGAGATGTAAATCGGCAGTGCTTAAACAAATACTACACACAATGCACTAATTGCCTCTTAATCTGAATTGTAATTTTCTTTTCTTTTTTTTTCCTAACAAAACAGTACTCAGTAAATTTAAAATACTCCTGCACAAGATGCAGCAGGAGAAGAAATAAAACATGCAGGAGATCCAGGAGCAGCAGCAGCAGCTGGCAAAGAAGGTGAAGGAGATCCATGAGCAGCAGCGGAAGCTTGCACTGAAGGTGCAGCAGTTTGATGCACTGCAACTAAATCAGATACAGGAGTTCTGTGACCTCCACGAGCTGCTTAAAAAGTTGCCATAGAGCCATTTTTGGCTCCAACTTTTGAATGAATAGTTTTTGCAGTTAAAACGTGTGCATACTTTTTTAATACTGTTATGTTTTCATGTAATTTTAAACTATAAGGTTGCAGTAAGGCCCCTTTTAGTCCATGGCAAACTCACTAGGATCAGGACAGACAGCAGCAGCAGTGGGTAATGGTAACGGTGGAGTATAAGACCTACACATAACTCAGCAGGATTAGGACAGACGGCAGCAGCTAAAGGTAATGGTGTAGTATAAGGCCTACACATAACTTAGCATGATCAGGACAGACAGCAGCAGGTTCTTTGCCGCAGGAATGTGTTCCCAGGAATGGTCCCCCACCAGACCGGGGCAACACCACAAATAAACTTAGACATATCTGACAACAGCAGGTTTTTCGTCTAGAGCAGGAATGTGCTCCAATGCATACAAAATGCAATATTTTCCATTGAAATAGTTTTTTTTCAAAGGCATTTTAACTTCCATATCGGGCACATCGAGTCTGGAGCAGAACACTGTGGTAATTCAGCCTGCCACGCCTTGTGCTGATTTCTCCAAGCCAGAGGACAGCAGGACTGGCGAGGTTTAGCAGCGGATCCCTCATCCTCCTTTTGTTTGTGGTTTTTGGGGATACCTGGTGTTGTCCGTGGCTGGGGGGAGGAGACCGAGGACGAAATTCTCCTGGGCGATGAGCAGGAGCCAGGGCACTCCTCTGCTTCCAATTTAGTGCAAATGGGGGCCTTTATACTCCAGTGTTTGAAGAGGGACCCCCGTATAAAAAACATAAAGGGAAAGGACCAGTACTGGGTGGCAACTTAATTAGATCCCCGGTACAAACACAAAATAACAGACATGTTACCAGCATCACAGAGGGCTGGCAGAATGCAGCATTTCCAGGCGTTGCTGCGAGAGATGCTGCATTCTGCTGTTGCTGGTGCTGGCAGAGAAATTTTCAACCGACAGCAAAACAGGTACGGGTACTAATCCTACCGCACCTGCAAGAAGAGGGCGGTTTAAAGATGTGTTGGTCACTTCGGATATAAGATCATTCTTGCAGCCAACCCATCGCCAGCGTTAGGGAACGCCTAGATCGACAGGTGTCCAACTACATCGGGTTAACGGCCGATGTGGACGCTCTGAGAAGCGAGGAACCCCTGGACTACTGGGTGTGCAGGCTTGACCTGTGGCCAGAGCTGACACAATTTGCCATGGAACTCTTGGCTTGCCCCTCGTCGAGTGTCCTATCAAAAAGGATGTTCAGCGCATCAGGGGGGATTGTGACCGATAAGCGCACTCGCCTAGCTCACGACAGTGTGGACTACCTCACATTTCTAAAAATTTATGAGTCATGGATCTCAGAGGAATTCAACACCTGTGATGACCACGTGTAATTGAATTTCCACATGCCAGCCCACACATATCTGCCAGGACCCAGAACAAAGAATGGTCCTTGTCTTATGTATATACAGCGGCATAAAAGGCTTTTTCTGTCAGGTGATGGTCTAATTTTTGGGGCCTCTACTCCAGTGGCCTACAGAATTTTTTTTATCCAGTGACCGCTTAATGTACCTCCAGCCACATCATCAC
Organism: Bufo bufo; assembly: GCF_905171765.1. Classification (NCBI taxonomy): domain Eukaryota; kingdom Metazoa; phylum Chordata; class Amphibia; order Anura; family Bufonidae; genus Bufo; species Bufo bufo. The sequence goes on from NC_053393.1 coordinate 222,487,595, forward strand.
AAGTTCTTTTCTGTCAGGTGAATGCCTAATTTTTGGGGCCTGTACTCCACCAGCCTACAGTAAAATGTTTTGCCGGTGCCCTCCTAATATACCTCCAGCCACATCATCACAAGTTCTTTTCTGTCAGGTGAATGCCTATGTTTTGGGGCCTATACTCCCGTGGCCTAAGATTAAAATTTTTTAGGCTCCAGCAGGGCACATTTTTCCCAGGACACAGTTTCCCTTTAAGACGCATAAAAATGGCCCCTGATTTAAATACATATTTTTTGTGGGAATTTTTGCCAATGATCCCCCTCTGGTATGTCACTGTCCATGTTGTGGGACTATTTGTGCACTTCTAGTAGGTATTTGGTGGCTGCAAATATGACCTGAAGGTTTTTCAGGTTCGCCTGCCATTAAAATGAATGGGGCCCCTCCGCGAACGCGAGGTTCACGAACATTTGATTGCAAACGCACGTTCGCGAAACGTCCCGGCCGATGTTCGTCCATCACTGTTTATATTATTAATAATAATAAAAATATATGTGCCCGCCTACCAGTGTTAAGGTGGTCTCAGTCGGGCAGGTCTGCTCTTCTGAATGTAGATGCCCAACGGCATAGGTAGGTTTTCTGATTTTCTGAATAGTCCTAAAGGAGGGGCACTTTTAGGTGTGAATGTGCTTCTATTTTGGGAGTAGAATTTTTGTGCACTTTTGCCTCGCCTATCCCTTAGGTGACCTTTATTAGTGGTACATATAGCTGTACAGTTTCCTTCTCTTATTGGTTGCTTGATGCACACAGAGGTAACTAGGAGCAGCACACTATATGTGCAGGGTCTGCTCTTCTGAATGTAGATGCCCAACGGACATTTTTATAGTTGAGTTCAGTTAATTAATCATTATGTAAGCTCTTTAACTCTCCTTTATAGCAACCACAATTTTAGCACTTAAAGAGGACCTTTCACTTGTAAAAACAATGTGAACTAAGTATGCTGACATGTAGAGCGGCGCCCGGGGATCTCACTGCACTTACTATTATCCCTGGGCGCCGCTCCGTTCTCCCGTTATGCCCTCCGGTACCTTTGCTCTGTAAGTTATAGTAGGCGGTGTCTTCCCTTGTCCTGTGGGTGTCTCCTTCTCCTAGGCTGCAGCGCTGGCCAATCGCAGCGCACAGCTCACAGCCTGGGAGGTTTTTTTCTCCCAGGCTGTGAGCTGTGCGCTACAGCCTAGGAGAAGGAGATGCCCAAAGGACAAGGGCAGACACCGCCTACTATAACTTACAGAGCAAATGTACCGGAGGGCATAACGGGAGAACGGAGCGGCGCCCAGGGATAATAGTAAGTGCAGTGAGATCCTCGGGCGCCGCTCTACATGTCAGCATACTTAGTTCATATTGTTTTTACAAGTGAAAGGTCCTCTTTAATAAAGGAGTATTTCCATCTCTCACATTTATGCCATAAATGTTTGATAGACTTAAGTCCTACTTGGTGATCAGACGCAATTAAAGAGGTTATTACCATGATCAATGTAAAAATGAAAATCATACATACTCTATTTAGTACATGGCAACCCATTTCTATCAAAGCTAGAACCAGCCCTGTATCTCACATGGATCCAGAGATCTCCCCATTCATTGCTCCAGTTGTTCTGCTAGATTTATTTAAAGCTGCCAGCTTAGGGGAAATGTCCTTTTCTCAGAGGGTGCGGTATACCGCAGCTAGTGGTCGATTAATGGATAGATATTAAACTAGATAAAGAGCAAACAGCAGTTGGCACTATACAGATGGAGCTAATTGAATAATTGGAGATACTACATTTTTTATTGCATACAATTACAAAAGGATTCAGATCCAGGGGCTGGTTTAAAAACTGTAGAATATTATTCGTGGGACAACCCTTTTAATTTACATTTGTGCTCAATGTACTGTCACCTTAAAGTCCCAATCAAAAATGTTGGACTGTCCTGGTTTTTATCAGAAATTCATTGTAAGAGTTCTCCAGAGTCCAGACAATGAGAGAGAGCATTTTTATTTTTTTATTGGTGTGGCCATCTGAAGGCTTGATTTATGCAGAAGAAATGTTATTATTTTTGGCATTGTTCAGGGGTACATACTGTACATATAAATTACGGAGTACAGTGATTTTTGGTGCTGTTTTTATTGTTTATTTTTTACGCCATTCATACTTCACACTAAAGAACCTAAAGAATTCTTCAGGGTATAAAGGGGATACCTAATATGAATAGTTTTTATATTTTTCAATTTAATTTGTGCACAGTAAAATATATTGAATACAAAAAAATTGCTTTTTTCAGGAGGGGGGTTAATATATTTTTTTTAATTTTTATTATGTTTGCTTATAACATATATATTTTTAAATTCCATTATTGGATTACTCCTGTATGGTAATACATTATGTTCTGTGTCACTATGGCACAGGCTGCTGTTAGAGCAATACTCCAACAGTATGGCTTAACTGCGGACAGCTCGCCCAGTGTCTGATCGGGTCACTGGGAAACATGGTGACCCAATTGTAGGGGGAGTCCTCTTTTATAATGCTGCCTTATGAACTGCTACAGTAAAAGGGTTAATGGCAGGGATCAGAGCTTCCTCCTATCCAGGTTGTGAAGCAGGAACTGGTGCCAAGAACTGTAGCTGTGAGTACCAACAGATGCTGACAACCCCTCTACTGCAGTGATGCCAAAAGGGGGTCTCCGTTGACCACCAAAAGACAGTGAGTGGTCATTAAATGGTTAAACCATATGTTTCTGATGTGGGCAAAAATGTTGTCTAACCTGCATATTTTGGGTCTGTTTACTACTGTCTGTCTCATTTTTCCAAAACAAACTTCAACTTCACCCCCTCTTCCACCATTACTGTCCTCTGTCCTTAATTTATGTTTTTATACTAGCCCCTTCCCACTCAACCACATACCAATTACTAATACGCTGCTGTAAGTAGCCAGTTAACTCTCAGCACTGTAATAGTATGGCACTGTGAGCATACCATCACTTGTGGGTGCTAGCTATATTATACAGCTAGCACCCTGCTCTCGCTACAGGGTTAGGCCCCTTTCACACAGGCGAGTTTTCCGTGCGGGTGAACGCATTGCACCCGCACTGAATCTGGACCCATTTACTTCAATGGGCTGTGCAGATGAGCCGTGATTTTTACGCATCACTTGTGCATTGCGTGAAAATCGCAGCATGCTCTATATTCTGCGTTTTTCACGCAACGCAGAACCATAGAAATGAATGGGACTGCATGAATAATAATAGCATTCCTAATACAGAATGCTTACTAAAATGTGGCTTGAGGGGTTAACAAAATAAATAAAAATTAACTCACCTCATCCTCTTGTTCGCACAGCTGGCATCGTCTTCTTTCAGGACCTGCAAAAGGACTTTTGATTCTTATCTTTATTCAGCAGGACCTGCGCTGACTTCACCACACTCACCACGTGGTGAGCGCAGTGATGTCAGCGCAGGTCCTGCTGAATGAAAATAAGAATCAAAAGTCCTTTTGCAGGTCCTGAAAGAAGACGATGCCGGTGAACAAGAGGATGAGGTGAGTTTTATTTATTTTTTAACACCTCAAGCCACATTTTAGTAAGCATTCTGTATTAAGAATGCTATTATTTTCCCTTATAACCATGTTATAAGGCAAAATAATAAAATCTACAGAACACCTAACCCAAACCCGAACTTCAGTGAATAAGTCCGGGTTCGGGTCTGGGTACCACATTCAGTTTTTTATCACGCACGTGCAAAACGCATTGCACCCGCACGATAAAAACTGAACAACACAACGCAATCGCAGTCAAAACTCACGCGGGTTTCCCGCAATGCACACGCGACGCATCCGGAGCAAATCCGGGAAGTCTGTGTGAAAGAGGCCTTAGACTTAACTCTAATTACCGCAGTTTAGCCCCTTAGAAGCTACTGTCAGTGTTGACTGTGGCATCTAAGTGGTTAGAGAGAGTGATGGGGCCCCTTTCTCACCCTATTTTTACTTCCCCTCCACAATGTAACCTCTGGATGCTGACATGACATCCCAGAGCTAAGAATATCCTTCAGGAATGGCAAGTACAAATGCATCTGGCATGGCTGAACAGACATTATATCAGTTTTACAGTAACTAAAATAATATGCTGCAATATAGAATTAAAGCAATTAAAAAAATTCAAGAATTCAAAAGCAAGCCTTCATATGGCTATCTCAGTAGAACCAAGCTAGACTGTATCTTAAGAGGACCTGTAACCTTTCATGACATACCTGTTTTAGCTACTACTTGCACCCTCTTGTAGTAACAATTCTAGATAATTCTAGATAATATGACTCCATGTTGTGCCATTCATTTATTATTCCTATTAGAAGTTCTGAATAAATTACTAGGAGTTTGCAATGAAGATCCAGCTAGCAGTCAACAGTTGGGAAGGTGTCACTGCACAGTCTGACACTCTCCAATCAGTGCTACCAGTGGCAAACTGTATAGGGACAAACCCCAACGGGTAACACCCAGCAGGACCTTCATTGCAAACTGCTAGTAATTCTTTAATAGCCTCTAGTAGTAAAAGTAAACACACGGGGCAACATAGAGTCATGAAAATATATTCTCCAGAACTGTTATTACATGGGGAACATAGGGTCACATTTATTAAGACCGGTGTTTTAGACGGCCCATAGCTGGTGGAGGATCCCCTAAAGTTATGAATAGGCCCAGGCCTCTCCATAACTTCGGCATATCCAGGGCCAATTCTAAATGTAAGACAGCTTCCTGCCTATTTCAGTATAATAAATGACCCCCACAGTTACTAAAATAGACATGTCAGGAGAGGTTACAGGGCCTCTTTAAGGGGCGAGATAGATTTTTTTAGGGACTGAAGAGGTTTATGAAATTGTACAGAGAGCCAGTAGGAATGAGAAGGGAAACTGCAAGCTGCTGAAAGGAGAGGACTACTTTTTATAGAAAAAAATTGTTATGTGCTGTCTGTGCTTTATTGCTGTTTTTTATAGCAATAAGGCATATCAGTATCTAAAAGCTATTTAAAGGGGTATTCCGACCATATCAAGTTATTTTCCATCCATAGGAAAGGGGGTAACCAGGGGCGCAACTACCATAGCGGCAGACCATGCGACTGCTATGGGTTCCAGGGCAAGAGGGGGCCCAGTCTTAGTTAGGATTATCTCCTCTTCTACTGGAGGTGAAAACTTGGTCAGGACTTTACCTTCTAAAGGAACAACCTTTAGCAAATGAGGCAGTGGAAAAATGGCCCAAGGGTCATTGGAAAGGGTTTAGGCAGAAACCCTTCTATCCTGTGTGGGGGGCCTGGTTTGATCCTTGCTATGGGGCCCTTACTTCTCTATGTACACCACTGGGGGTAACTATTAATCTAAGTGGAGGTCCTTCCACTGGGATCCCAACCAATCATGAGAATGAGGGCCCCAAACTCAATGAAGCCCCCCTGAAGTGAACAAGTGGATGGTTGGAAATGCGTGTGGCCTCTCCATTCATTTCTATGGGAACTTGATATAACATTACATTAAAATCAGTAATACAGTGCAAGCATCATTTGGACTGTCTGTTTCATAGATGTAGTAAAAGGAAATCCAGTGAAATAATATCCTGATGTAAATGTATATGCCATGCAGTGATTTAATTTCTTCACACATCTGTTCACATAGTGCAGTACCAGGGGCAGATTGGACATACACCCTACAGGCAAATTTCCTCACAGCCTCCAGCCAGGTTCATAATTAACTGATTCTCTCTTATGCACCCGACCAGCAGCCGCAGGTCCCCTCCTGAATTCACCTGTATTGACATCCACAGGACAGCAATACAGTTGAATACTGTGGCACAGGTGGCAGTATTTTGTACTGTGCTGTGGTATTTGGTTCTGCTGGGTGGTATAATGCTCTGCACTATGGTATTGCTGGCCCTGCCTACTTCTGTTGTCCTTGTCTAACCCTGTCTTCCGTCAATTTGGACCCACATGGGGCCACTTTTACCTTTTTTTCCAGGGCCACTTTTAGTTCCCAGTCTGCCTCTGTGCGTTACTGCATGGTTGCTGTTGTTGCTGTGGTGCCCTGCCTAAGGTTTGGTGGGACCAAGTGCTAAGGGGACTTAGTCTAACAGCAGGGGTGCCTTTGGACTACTGGGTCATGAATTCTGTGGGCTCTATGATGTGGTGGTGGCTGACGCCGTTTGGTCCTGTGCCAAGTTAGAGTAAGTACCCACTCGAAAGAGACAACCTTGACATGGTGACAGCGCTTATGCATTTAGATCAAAACGTATAAAAATGCCTTGTGTACAGTATAAGAATGATGACGTTGTATACAATTAATTATGCTGAGAAGCAATCGATTTTTTTTTGTTGTAATATCCTGATGTAAAATACACATCATATGAAGAAAGTGTAAAGCAGTACTACAATCTTTATATATATATATATATATATATATATATATATATATATAAAACACAAAGAAATAGCAGCAGCACTACTTAGCAGATGAAGCCGGGTGCAAAAAATCCTCTGACCTTAGGCTGTTGGGTCAAATTGTTGTAGGTTTTTCAAAGAAGAGGCAGCACTCCAAGATACGGTGAAAAAACGACCCTCTTTATTTCCCCTGTGCAACGTTTCAACTGCTCATTGCAGTCTTTCTCAAGCATAACAGTGGTGTCACAGCATTTACATTTATACCCACAATGCTTAGTGGGTCAATTAACACAGTAATTGACAACAATATAGTCAGATTAAATATAAAAACGTGAATTACAATAAAATATTTTCATGATCATAGATGTAACATGTATGCCGGTCACAATCTTTACATACATCGTGCAATTTCATAAAAATCACAAATCAGTAGACAATACCAAGTGCATAAAGTGCCTTGTGCTTTGTGCCCAATTATAGTGATCACCTGTGTATATTAATTACGCGGTACGAGGCCGCATGGTTAAAAAAACTTACATAGTGGAGTGTAACGATGGCAGGCATCTCGGCGTCCCTGTAGCCTCACCGCGCATGCCCGGTATCCTGGATACCGATGTACACAATGGGAAGACGCAACCGGAAGTGACGTCAAACCCGATGCGCACATCAGCATCCCGGCGCCAACCCCACAGTATGACGGAATGGAGGGCAGCATCTCCCTGTCCGGCCTCCCGATCACATGACTTTGTCACGTGAATCGTTGCCTGGCAACCAGGAAGCGTTTACCCTCAACACCACGCCACCTCCGGGGTCGATCAGAGCACGGTCGTGAAAGCTATATCAGGGACAAATTAGTTGGAGAATGATAAGGTCATGCACACTATTCTCATGGTTATAGTAAAAAACTGAAGTATAAAGATATATAAAAAAACAGGATATCAAATCGTGAATATCGGAGGATTGTACTCCTTAAAGGGGACAACACATATATTGTTTTATTTAGTTTTTTTGTTTTTATGGAGAAAGGGGGGTATGGTCTATAAGGATGAACCACACAAGTGACCATCCCCATAAACCCGAAGGCCCGCGGGGCGCAAAATGTTGTCCACACCCCGCATCCCCACACGCCTTCTTCTACCCTCCATACATCTCCTATAACCATGACTTCCTCCATTCACGACTTATCCATTTTTTCTTTCAATGTGATACCATGATTCAATTGTGTGCCCCATTCTCCCATTCCAAACTTATGCCGCGAAGGCGACCGCCATCATTCTCTTCCACCATGGAAATAACTTGAAGAGTAAGTATATCCCTTTAGGATCTAAATAGTCCTAAAAAGAGAATAAAAAGAATAAGTAAATATAATAATTTAAATTTTGACACCAAAGGTGGTCACATAATCAATTTGGCGGACTGAAACCCCACACAGGCGCAATAGGACCCAGTTTACATGATATTCCACTTAAAGTCCACATTTAGACCCTTAGGTTTGAGTGACTGTAGGCGATGTATCCACCGCAGTTCCCGTTGATTAAGGGTCACTGTACGGTCGCCACCTCGTCTACCCCTCTGAACCTGGTCTATAATAATACACTTAAGGTCTTTCTCAGTATGGCCATACTCCACAAAGTGTTTAGGGACCGGTAGGTCCAATCTTTTGCGTCTTATCGAGAACCGGTGGTTATTTAACCGCGTTTTCATGTCACATGTGGTCTCCCCCACATAGAGGAGACCACATGGACATTTCAACACATAAATAACAAACGTGCTGTCACACGTCAAATAATGACTAATGTCATATTGTGCTCCAGTTTCCGGATGTGTAAAGACATTACCCTTGATCATATAAGTGCAGTTCACACATGAAAGGCACGGGAAACATCCCGTCCTCCTTGCACCAAGAAATGTCTGCACCTTCTTTTTAATAGGGACATCGGCTCTCACTAATCTGTCTCTCAGGTTAGTGGGCTGTCTATACGATAAGAGAGGAGGTCTCATTAATTTCTCAATCTTAGGGAAATTACTCTGTAGGATAGGCCAGTGTTTTTTTAAAATACCAGCTATATCCTTACTTTGTTCAGAGTAAGTTGTTACAAACGGGATCTGTTCAAATTTTGGTCTTCTCTCTTCCTCCTCCTGTGGATACTGAATTTTCTCCAGATGTCTCACTAGATTTTTTTGCGGGTACCCCCTCTGTCTGTGTTAATTGACCCACTAAGCATTGTGGGTATAAATGTAAATGCTGTGACACCACTGTTATGCTTGAGAAAGACTGCAATGAGCAGTTGAAACGTTGCAAAGGGGAAATAAAGAGGGTCGTTTTTTCACCGTATCTTGGAGTGCTGCCTCTTCTTTGAAAAACCTATATATATATATATATATATATATATATATATAATAGCTATATACCATCGTGGTAATGTGCACTTTTAAAGGAGTTGTTTTATGCAAAGGCAGTTGTCATGCAAACAGAAGAACACTCATACTTTACTTCCAACAGGCTCCTCTTGGGGATTCCTTTGAATGTACACTGTAGGTTTCAGACAAGAAAAAGCAGAGTGGTTCTTAAATAACAGAATTGAAATGTCTGTTTTCAAAATTTACAAGTCATCTAACCTTCAGGCATTTCTACACATTCACTTAGGAATACTTTATATGCTTTAGTTTTAACCTCTTGCCAAGTTTGATTGTGCTACTAAGAGGAAAAAAAATGCAGGATTTAAAATAATATGACTTATGGGCAAAACGCACAAGCCTGTGCAGTTATAAAGAAAAAGATACAAGAACGATAGAAATGGGTTGTTTCACTTGACAGATGTAGAGTAGCATAAAACTCTAAGTGATTCTTCCTGGCAAAAAAATATATCTATAAAAAAAATACATCTATACGTGCTGTCAGATTAGGTTATAAATAGTGTTGGGTGAGCATGCTCGGCCGAACACTTTTTTACTCGAGCTCGAGTCTCCTCCCCGCAGTCACTGATAGCCGGACCACTGCTGCATGCGCCGGCATCGGTGAAATCACCGATGCCGGAGAATTAACCCCTACACCGCCGCGGTCAGCGCTGAATGCGGCACGTGGGATGTTCCTGCAGGGAGGAAGCAGCCATCGGGTCCCCGCGCTGCTGTGATGGGGACCCGATGGCATTCTTAGGCATGGTGGCTGACTTCCGGGAGAGCCTGTGAGATTCAGCCCCCTGGATCTCACAGGCAGAAAGGCTGTAAGTGTATTACAGTGTGTAATACACTTACAGCCTATGCATGACAATACAGAAGTATTGTCATGCATTGTAAAGGGGATCAGACCCCCAAAAGTTGAAGTCCCAGAGTGGGACAAAATATTTTGTGAAAAAAAAAGTTAAGAAAATAAATTTTTCCCCAAATTTCTTTTCGAGTTTCAAGTAAAAAAAAAAAATATAATATATTCTTTCCAAAATAAAGGGAAAAAAATAGTAAAAAAAAGGTTAAAAAAAAAAAGTAGACATATTAGGTATCGCCGCGTCCGTATCGACCGGCTCTATAAAAATATCACATGACCTAACCTCACCTTACATCACCAAAAGTGTAATAGCAAGCGATCAAAAAGTCATACGCACACCAAAATAGTGCCAATCAAACCTTCACCTCATCCCGCAAAAAATGAGCCCCTTTCTAAGACAATCATTAAAAAAATTTAAAAAATATGGCTCTCAGACTATGGAGACACTAAAACATGATTTTTTTTTTGTTTAAAAAATGATATCATTGTGTAAAACTTACATAAATAAAAATAAGTAGAAATATTATGTATCAGCGCGTCCGTAATAACCTGCTCTATAAAAATATCACATGATCTAACCCCTCAGGTGAATACTGTAAAAAAAACTGTGTAAAAAAAAGCCATTTTTTGTCACCTTACATTACAAAAAGTGTAATAGCAAGCGATCAAAAAGTCATACGCACCCCAAAATAGTGCCAATCAATCCGTCATCTCATCCTGCAAAAATGATACCCTACCTAAGACAATCGTTCAAAAACTGAAAAAACTATGGCTCTCAGACTATGGAGATACTAAAACATAATTTTTTTTGTTTACAAAATATCATTGTGTAAAACTTACATAAATAAAATAAACTTGACATTTTAGGTATTGCCACGTCCGTAAGAACCTGCTCTATAAAAATCTCACATGAACTAACACCTCAGCCATTTTTTGTCACCTTAGATCACAAAAAGTGTAATAGCAAGCGATCAAACACAAGACAGTTGCCCAAAAAAAAAAAATACGTCTTTCAGAATGTGGAGACACAAAAAAATCTTTTTTTCAAAAATGCTTTGTTATGTAAAACAAACAAACAGAAAATGTAGTCATATTTGGTATTGACACATCCGTAGCAACCTGCTCTATAAAAATACAACATGATCTAACCTGTCAGATCAGCTACTTTTTGTTACCTTGCCTCACAAAAAGTGTATTATAGAGCAACCAAAAATCATATGTACCCTAAAATAGTACCAACAAAACTGCCACCTTATCCCGTAGTTTCCAAAATGGGGTACATTTTTGGGAGTTTCTACTCTAGGGGTGCATCAGGGAGGCTTCAAATGGGACATGGTGTCAAAAAACCAGTCGAGCAAAATCTGCCTTCTAAAAACCATATGGCATTCCTTTCCTTCTGCGCAATGCCGTCTGCCCGTACAGCAGTTTACGACCACATATGTGGTGTTTTTGTAAACTACAGAATCGGGACAATAAATATTGAGTTTTTTTTAGCTGTTAACCCTTGCTTTGTTCCTGGAAAAAAATTGATTAAAATGCAAAATATGGCAAAAAAGTGAAATTCTGAAATGGTATCTCCATTTATCATGAATTCTTGTGGAACACCTAAAGCATTAACAAAGTTTGTAAAATCAGCTTTGTATATCTTGAGGGGTGTAGTTTCTAAAATAGGGTCTTTTTTTTTGAGTTTCTACTCTAGGGGTGCATCAGAGGGGGTCTTCAAATGTGACATGGCAGCTTAAAATGATCCTAGTGAAATCTGCTTTCCAAAAACCATATGGAGTTCCTTTCCTTTTGCGCAATGTCGTGTGCCCGTACAGCAGTTTATGACCACATATGGGGTGTTTCTGTAAACTACACGATCAGGGCCATAAATAGTGAGTTTTGGTTGGCTGTTAACCCTTGCTTTGTAACTGGAAACAAATGATTAAAATGGAAAATCTGCCAAAAAAGTGAAATTCTGAAATTTCATCTCTATTTTTCATTAATTCTTGTGGAACACCTAAAGGGTTAACAAAGTTTGTAAAATCATTTTTGTATACCTTGAGAGGGGTAGTTTCTAAAATGGGGTCATTTTTGGGTAGTTTATATTATGTAAGCCTTACAAAGTGACTTCAGTCCTGAACGTTCCTTTAAAAAGTGGGTTTTGAAAAATTTCAGAAAAATTTCAAGATTTGCTTCTAAACTTCTAAGCCTTCTAACGTCCCCCAAAAAATAAAATGGCATTCACAAAATGATCCAAACATCTAGTAGACATATGGGAAATGTAAAGTAATAACTATTTTTGGAGGTATTACTATCTCTTATAAAAGTAGAGAAATTGAAATTTGGAAATTTTCTAATTTTTACAAATGTTTGGTAAATTTGGTATTTTTTTTATAAATAAAAATACTTTTTTTGTACTCAATTTTACCACTGTCATGAAGTACAATATGTGACGAGAAAACAGTCTCAGAATGGCCTGGATAAGTAAAAGCGTTTTACAGTTATCACCACATAAAGTGACACATGTCAGATTTGCAAAAAATGGCCTGGTCCTTAAATGTTTAAGACTATTGTTTTATCTGGCTGCCATATATATTATTAGCGCAACCTGCGCTAAATTGAGTGCAATTGTTTGGCCGCTGCTGAAAGTGACACCACCTCTGCTGCATCTGTTGGGTTACATTTGCGCAGTGAAATTCAGCGCAATAGCTTGGCCGCTAGCGACATTACCTGCGCTACATCTCCAGTATAACGTTAGTGCATCCTAAATATCAGTGACATTCAGTCAAATTTTTTCACTGCTGGTAACAGCGACATTACCTGCACTACATCTCCTGTATAACGTTTGGTATCCTAAATATCTTTGACATTCAGTGTAATTTTTTCGCTGCTGGTGGCAGCGACATTACCTGTGCTACATCTCCTGTATAACGTTTGCCCATCCTAAATATCAGTGACATTCAGTCTAATTTATTTGCGCACACACTTACAAAACCTGCGATACTGTACGTGTGACATACTTGCAAACATATATACCATTTAATATGCTGAGGGCGAGCAGTAAGGGACGGGCAAGTGGCCGTGCTGATGGTGCACACAGAGGCCGTGGCCCTGTGGGCGTTGAAACTGTGCCTGTTGCCAGAGCCCAAGAAACCCACTCATCCACGATACCTATCTTCATGTCCCAGTTTGCAGGGCGGCGCAGGACACCACTCTCGACGTCACACCAGTGCGACCGGGTGGTAGGTTGGATTGCAGCAGATAATGCTTCCAGTTGGTTAAGCACCACCCTATCTCCAGTCCAGTCTCAGTAGCCAAGAGTCTGGACAACAGAATCCTCACCCTGATCCTCCTTCCTCCCACCATGGAGAGTCTTAGCAAACAAGTGATCCCACACGGATGTTTCGAGGAGCTCTTTTTATCGCCATTTCATGATTTGGCCCTCTCGCCAAACCGGCTTGAAGAGGGACATGAGGAGATCTTGCGCTCTGATTCCCAAACTCTTGAGCATCCAAAGTCACAAAAAGATGACGGTGGGGAACGGCAATTCGTTTTTCATGATGTGGATGATGATGATAAGACACAGTTGCCAATAAGTCAACCGCAATTATTGTCTCAAGAGGTTCATGATGAGGATGAGACACAGTTGCCAATAAGTGAGGTTATTGTTCGGTCAACAAGTCAGGAGGATGACCAGAGTGAGGAAGTGGAAAAGGAGGTGGTGGACGATGAAATCACTGACCCAACCTGAGAAGGTGGCAAGCCGAGCGAGGACAGCAGTACAGAGGGGTAGGGATCCGCAGCACTGCAACAGGCTGGAAGAGGCAGTGGGGTGGCAAAAGGGTGTTCCACAGTCTGATGCTTTTTTCAGGAAAGTGCGGACGATAAAAGAATTGTCATTTGCAACCTGTGCCATACCAAAATGAGCAGAGGCGTAAACACTAGAAATCTCACCACCACCAGCATGATCCGCCACATGGCATCAAAGCACCCTAATAGGTGGGCCGAACGCCTGGGTCCACAATCGGTGTCTGCGGGTCACAGCACTGCCTCCTCTTCCCCTGTGTTATGTGCTGGCCAATCCCCTGTCCAAGACGCAGGCCCAGATGCCTCCTGCCTTGCATCAGACCTTCGCAAGCACCATCATGTACCACATCCACTTCTGTGTCCCAGCGCAGCGTACAGATGTCCATATCCCAGGCATTTAAACGAAAGCGCAAATACCCAGCAACCCACCCACAGGCTATAGCACTAAATGAGCAAATGAGCAAATTTCTGGCCCTGGAAATTTTGCCATTTAGGCTTGTAGACACCGAAGCTTTCCGCAGCCTGATAGCAGTGGCCGTCCCACATTACTCAGTCCCCAGCCGCCACTATTTTTCCTGATGTGCCGTCCCTGCCTTACACCAGCATGTGTCCCGTAACATCACCCATGCCCTGACCAACGCAGTTATTGGGAAGGTCCACTTAACGACTGACACATGGACAAGTGCTTGTGGCCAGGGACACTACATTTCCCTGATGGCACACTGGGTGAACGTTGTGGAGGCCGGGAGCGAGTCGTACCCTGGGATGGCACAGGTGCTACCGACATTAAGGATTGCGTGCCCTACTTCCATCAGAATTTCTACCACCACCTACATTAGTGGCTGAACCCCCCCCCCCTCTTCTCCTCCTCCACCTCCTTCTCCACTTCCACCTCTGAATTCTCATCTTGCAGCACCAGCCAGCCATCAGTCAGTAGCTGGAGGTAGTGTAGCACTGCAGTGGGGAAGCGGCAACAGGACGTGCTGAAACTTGCTTGCTTAGGTGACAAACAGCACATCACCACAGAGCTGTGGCGGGGTATAAGGGACCAGACTGAGCTGTGGCTCTCGCCACTCAACCTATAACCAGGCATCGTTGTGTCTGATAATGGCCATAACTTGGTGGCAGCTTTGGAGCTCAGCAAGCTCACACACATACCATGCCTAGCCCAGGTCTTCAACTTACCCCAATTTGCCTGAGCTACTGGTGAAGATGCTACGTGTGTGCCCATTTTCGAAAGTCATCTACAGCTGCTGCCGGTCTGGCAAAGCTGCAGCAGCGCTTGCAATTGCTACCTAACCGACTGTTGTGCGACGTGAGCATGCGCTGGAACGTCACATTCCACATGTTGGCCAGGCTTTGTGAGCAGCAGAGGGAAGTAGTGGAATACCAGCTGCAACATGGTCGTCACCTTTCCAGTCAGCTTCCGCTCTTCACAAGCGATGAATGGGCATGGATGTCTGACCTCTGTGAGGTTTTACGCAACTTTGAGGAATCAACACAGATGGTGAGCGGCAATGCCGCTATTATGAGCGTAACCATCCCACTTCTGTGTCTACTGAAATGCTCACTGCTCACAATGAAGGCGGACGCTTTGCATGTGAAAGAGGTGGAAATGGGGGAAGTACACAGGCTGATAGCCAGACCACCCTCCGTTCGTCTTTTCAGCTCGTATTGGATGATGATGATGAGGAGCAGGAGACAGTTGCCTCCGCTACAGAGGGTAGTACCCATAGCAGGTTTATTCCATCTGTTCAGCGTGGATGGGCCGAAGAGGAGGAAGAGTATGAGGAGATTGAGAGTCATTCTCCTGATGAGGACAGCAAAGTCTTGTCTGTTGGGACTCTGGCACACATGGCTGACTTTATGCTATGCTGCCTTTTCCGTGACACTCGCGGTATATGCATTTTGGCCAACAACGATTACTGGTTGTTCACCCTTCTCGACCCCCGCCACAAAGAGAACTTCTCAACTCTCATTCCTGTGGTGGAGAGGACTAGCAAAATGGTGCAATACCAGAAGGTCCTTGTGGAAAAATTGCTCCAAAAATTTCCAGCTGGCAACCGAGGAGGGGAGATGAGGGGAACACACAGCAGTTCCAACAGAGGCAAGGCAACACTCTCCAAGGCCTGGGACAGTTTCATGACACCCTGCCAGCACCCTCAACCTGATGCGTAAGACCGGTGTTTTAGACGCCAGTCTTAATAAAGACATATAGCTGGCGGTGGATCATAGGAGTTATGAAGAGGTGCCCTTCGCCACATCCAGTGCCAGTTCTAAATGTAAGACAGCTTCTTACATTTTAGGCGTATAAAAATGGTAAATAAGACGGGCCTGCCGCCACTCCCCTTGCCCACCACGCCACTCCCACTTATTTAGACAGGGAATGAGCAGGGAAAAGTCACAGATAGTGGTGCAACTAACAATTGCAACACCATCTACGCTTGAAATATGCCTAATTTAAGCATATTTCATATTAATAAATGACCTCCTATGTTACTATGGAGCCCTGCCACAGGCAGGATCTCCAGAGGAACCTACCTGCGGCAGCCTTGGATCATTCACGAGGACCCAGGCTTCCACACACACTATCCGGCTCCGCCTATCCTTACTAGGGGGAGCCATTGCAGTTTTTAGGCTCCCAGATGCCGTGGTCACAATCGACAATAGCATCTGAGTGCGCGATCAACATTATTATCGATCGTATACATTAGCCCTGAAAGTCTGATGTTTAACCCCTTAAGGACCCAGCCATATTTCACCTTAAGGACCAGGCCATTTTTTGCAAATCTGACCAGTGTCACCTTATGTGTGAATAACTTTAAAATGCTTTTACTTATCCAGGCCATTCTGAGAATGTTTTTTCCTCACATATTGTACTTCATGACACTGGTAAAATGGAGTAAAAAAAAATCAATTTTATTTATAAAAAAATAGCAAATTTACCAAAAATTGGGAAAAATTTGCAAATTTCCAAGTTTCAATTTCTCTACTTCTATAATACATAGTAATACCTCCAAAATAGTTATTACTTTACAATCCCCATATGTCTACTTCATGTTTGGATCATTTTTGGAATGCAATTTAATTTTTGTGGATGTTACAAGGCTTAGAATTTTAGAAGCAAATCTTAAAATTTTTCTGAAATTTTCAAAAACCCACTTTTTAAGGACCAGTTCAGATCTGAAGTCACTTTATGAGGCTTACATAATAGAAACCACACAAAAATGACCCCATTCTAGAAACTACACCCCTCAAGGTATTCAAAACTGATTTTACAAACGTCGTTCACCCTTTAGGTGTTCCACAAGATTTAATGGCAAACGGAGATAACATTTCAGAATTTCGATTTTTATTTTATTTTATTTTTTTGGGCAAATTTTCCATTTTATTCCATTTTTTCCAGTAACAAAGCAAAGGTTAACAGCCCAACAAAACTCAATATTTATTGCCCTGATTCTGTAGTTTTTAGAAACATCCCATATGTGGTTGTAAACTACTGTACGGGCACATGATAGGGCGTAGAGGGAAAGGAGCGCCGTGTGGTTTTTGGAATGCAGATTTTGCTGGACTGGTTTATTTACACCATGTCCAATTTGAAGCCCCCTCGATGCACCTCTAGAGTAGAAACTCCATAAGAGGGACTCTATCTAAGAAACTACTCCCCTCAAGGTATTCAAAACTGATTTTACAAACTTTGTTAACCCTTTAGGTGTTCCACAAGAGTTATTGGGAAATGGAGATGAAATTTAAGAATTTCAAATTTTTGACAAATTTTTCTCACCGTTTTTATTTTATTTTATTGACTGTGTTCATCTGAGGAGTTAGGTCATAGGGTATTTTTATAGAGCAGATTCTTACGGAAGTGGCGATACCTAATATGTCTACTTTTTATTTTATTTTATTTTATTTTAACAAAATATCATTTAAAAAAATAAAAATTTGGGGTGTCTCAAGTCTGAGAACCATTGTTTTTTTTTGATTGGTAGTGGCTAAATGGAATTAAAATTGGGGAAGGGGATTATAAATTTAGTACTTCATGGAAGTGTGGTACTCCCTGAAGCAACCAATAATGCAGAGGCCCGGATGATCGGGGCAGGTGTCACACTGAGTGGTGGTGTCCTTCCGTATCCCCCTCATGTGACACACTCTGCACCTTTTTTTGGACCGTCCCTTCTTTCCAGTATGGTGGACCACACCTGAAAAGTGTTGGCCAGGGACGATCCAGGTGCTTCCAGTTCCCGAGGTACTCCGGCCTGCTCTTTCCCGGTCAGAAAAGATCAGGTCCTTGAGGACTGCCTCATAGAACTGAAAGAATTTCCCTGTGTTGCCAGCGCTCTGATACAGCACAAAAGATTTGTACAAGGCAACCTGTACAAAGTAGACTGCAACTTTTTTGTACCATGCGCAAGGCGTTATATGACTTGAGGACTTGATCAGAGAGATCAACTCCTCCCATATACCGATTGTAGTTGACGATACAATCGGGCTTGAGAACCGTTGCCACGGTACCTCGCACAGGGACAGGGGTGATGCCGTTACCATGAATTGTGGACAGTACAAGGACATCCCTCTTGTCCTTATATCTGACCAGCAACAGGTTTCCACTGGTAAGGGCACGGGTCTAACCCCTGGGGATAGGTACCTGGAGGGGGAGGGTAGGGAGGCCGCGTTGATTTTTCCGCACGGTCTCACAAGCGGATGTGGATCTGGTGGCGAGGGACTGGAACAAGAAGATACTTGTATAAAAGTTATCCACGTACAGGTGGTAACTAGAGATGTCCCGAACAGTTCCCGGCGAACATCGCTTGTTCGTGTTCGCCGCGGCGGGCGAACATATGCGATGTTCGGTCCGCCTCTATACGTCATCATTGAGCAAACTTGACCCTGTACCTCAGTCAGCAGACACATTTCAGCCAATCAGCATACCCTCCCTCCCAGACCCTCCCACCTCCTAAAAAAAAAAGCAAGGACGGCAGCCCTCTTAGATTCATTCTGAAGCTGCCGTGTTAGTTAGAGCAGGGAGAGTGCTGCTGCTGCTGAATTAATAGGGAAAGCGTTAGCTAGGCCAGTGTTCTGTGTCCACTCCAGTCCTCAAAGACTCATCTGCTGTAAGGACAGCATCCTGACAGCACCCCAAAAAGCCCTTTTTAGGGCTGGTACATCAGTCTGCTTTTATTTATTTTTTCTATATATATATTGCAGTTGCCTGCCCGTGTGTGAGAGGCCACAGGCCCACAGACTGTACTGTGTGCACACCACTCATATAGGATGGCACAGTACCTTGCAGATAAAAAAAGTCATTGAATTTTTCCTCTGTAATATAATTGCAGTTGCCTGCCAGTGAGTGTCAGGCCCACAGACTGTACTGTGCCCACTGCCCACCACTCATATAGGGTGGCACAGTACCTTGCACGCATAGTACCACTAATCTAAAAAAAAATGACAGGCAGAGGCAGGCCCGCAGGGGCCGTCGTGGTCGTGGTGCTGTGATTTCCTTTAGTCCTAGAATAATGCCCAGTGTTCAGAGACCACATACCCTGAACTCGAAAAATTCTGAGGATATAGTTGACTGGCTTACACAGGACACCCAATCTTCTACAGCTTCCGCTCGGAACCTTGACGCACCATCCTCCTCCAGCTCAGCTTCGGGCACCTCTCAAGTTACCACTCGCCCGCCCGCCGCCACCACCAACACTAGCACCACCGCCGCTTCACTTGATCTGTCAGAGGAGTTATTTACACATCAGTTGGAAGAAAGGATGTAGATAACAGTGATATGTCTGTCAGGCAGCATTACACACATGGACGTACGGTGTGATGATGATGATGATGTACCCGCTGCTGCTTCCTTTGCTGAGTTGTCAGATACAAGTGAAGCGGTTGATGATGACGATGTGTCTGTGGATGTCACGTGGGTGGCCTCTCGAAGAGAAGAAGAACAGGGGGAAAGTTCATATGGGGAGACAGTGAGGAGGAGGAGACAAGTTGGAAGCAGGGGGAGGTCGTCGCAAGGAGCTAGTGGCACAGTCAGACAGCATGTATCGGCACCCGGGGTCAGCCAGACAGCACGCCAATCAACGCATGCTGTTGCCACCACCAGAATGCCGTCATTGCAAAGCTCAGCAGTGTGGCATTTTTTGTGTGTGTTTGCCTCTGATAACAGCGATGCCATTTGCAACCTGTGCCAAATGAAACTGAGTCGTGGGAAGTCCAACACCCACCTAGGTACAACTGCTTTGCGATGGCACATGATCTCGCATCACAAACGCCTATGGGATCAACACATGAGTACAAGCAGCACACAAACTTAAAGCCACCATCCTCCTCCTGATCCAGCATCTTCAGCCACGTCAACCACTGCTGTCCTCCTTGCCCCCTCTCAACCACCCGCCTCTCACCTTCAGCAGTTCCTGCTCATCTGCCCACAGTCAGGTGTCTGTCAAGGAAATGTTTGAGCGTAAGAAGCCAATGTCACAGAGTCACCCCCTTGCCCGGCATCTGACAGCTGGCTTGTCGGAACTCTTAGCCCGCCATCTTTTACCATACAAGCTGGTGGAGTCTGAGGCCTTCAAAAAATTTCTAGCTATTGGGATACCGCAGTGGAAGGTACCCGACCGAATTTTTTTTGCACAAAACGCAATCCCCAACCTGTACTCTATTGTGGAAAAGGAAGTCACGGCATGTCTGGCACACAGTGTTGGGGCAAGGGTCCATCTGACCACTGATACCTGGTCTGCAAAGCATGGTCAGGGCAGGTATATCATGTACACTGCGCATCGGGTAAACCTGCTGACGGCTGCCAAGCATGGAATGCGTGGCTCTGCAGCGGAGTTGGTGACATCCCCACGACTTGCAGGCAGGCCTGCTGCAACCTACTCTACTCCTCCTACTCTATCCTCTTCGCTAACCTCCTCGGCGGAGTCCTCTTCTGCTGCTGCATCTTGCTTTACATCAACTGCACCCCCCCAGCTCCCCAGGGGCTATTCCACATCCCGGATAAGACAGTGTCACGCCGTCTTGGGGTTGACTTGCCTGAAAGCAGATAGTCACACCGGACCAGCACTCCTGTCCACCCTGAACGCACAGGTGGATCAGTGGCTGACCCCGCACCAACTGGAGATCGGCAAAGTGGTGTGTGACAACGGAAGCAATTTGTTGGCGGCATTGAATTTGGGCAAGTTGACACATGTGCCGTACATGGCACATGTGTTGAATCTGATCGTACAACTCTTTGTGTCTAAGTACCCAGGCTTACAGGACGTCCTCAAGCAGGCTAGGAAGGTGTGTGGCCATTTCAGACGTTCCTACACGGCCATGGCGCACTTTTCCGATATTCAGCGGCGAAACAACATGCCAGTGAGGCGCCTGATTTGCGACAGCCCGACACGTTGGAATTCAACACTCCTAATCTTCGACCGCCTGCTCCAACAAGAAAAAGCCATCAACGAGTATTTGTATGACCGGGGTGCTAGGACAGCCTCTGCGGAGCTGGTTATTTTTTTTGCCACGTTACTGGACGCTCATGCGCAATGCCTGTAGGCTCATGCGTCCTTTTGAGGAGGTGACAAACCTAGTCAGTCGTTGTCACCTTTCTGGGTCCCGTGGTGTTGTACGTGGCTGGGGGGAAGAACAGACCTTCAATGAGATCAGTGAGGACGAGGAATGGGACATGAGTAGCTCGGCATCCAACCTTGTGCAAATAGGGTCTTTCATGCTGGCATGCCTGTTGAGGGACCCTCGTATAAAAAGGCTGAAGGAGAACGACCTGTACTGGGTGGCCACGCTACTAGACCCCCGGTATAAGCAGAAAGTGGCTGAAATGTTACTGAATTACCGGAAGTCGGAAAGGATGCAGCAGTTCCAAAACAAGTTAAAAACTATGCTTTACACAGCGTATAAAGGTGATGTCACAGCACAATGGGAATCTAACAGGAAAAGAGGTGAAAGTAATCCTCCTCCTACCACTACCACGCCGGCAAGGACAGGACGCTTTACAGATGTGTTGTTGATTGAGGACATGCAGAGCTTTTTAAGTCCTATGCATCGCCACAGCCCTTCGGGGTCCACCCTCAGAGAACAACTCGACCGTCAGGTAGCAGACTACCTCGCCTTAACTGCAGATATCGACACTCTGAGGGGCAATGTACCCCTTCACTACTGGGTGTGCAGGCTTGACCTGTGGCCTGAGCTATCCCAATTTGCGATAGAACTTCTGGCCTGCCCCGCTTCAAGTGTCCTGTCAGAAAGGACCTTCAGTGCAGCAGGAGGTATTGTCACTGAGAAGAGAAGTCGCCTAGGTCAAAAAAGTCTAGATTACCTCACCTTTATTAAGATAAATGAGGCATGGATCCCGAAGGGACTGCCAGTGGGGGATGCATTTGACTAAAAAAGGGTTCAAGCCGCAATGTTTTAGTACACTTTCTGCCTGGAAAACATCAACTTTTCCGGCCGCTGCTACAGCAGCGGCTGCAACAATACCTGATTTTTCAGGCATGTGTACATGCCTAATTTTTCTGGCCTCTGGTGCTGCACTGTGGCTGCAAAAACAAAACAAAAAAAAATTCACATACATGTGTCAATTACCCTTCGTGATCGTTACCTTGTTGTGGTGAAGGGGCTTGCATATCACAATGAAGCGATCACCTCTATGAGTGTGTTGGCAATGTTGGCACACCCCAGATGATAAGGTCGTTGCTTCATTGTGAACAGACCAAAAGCGATCGGCTGGATAATTTTTCATAGAAAAAATATACATTTTCTTTGTGATCATCTAAGGTAATCATTAAAGCCTACTAGGCCAACAATGGGCCCACACTGCAGAATCATTGTTTTCTGGGTCACTTAACTGTCACTGAACTACCTCAGCACGACCATAGGCTTTGAAAAAACCGCCATCGCCTGCAATCTCCCGAACGTGCGCACGAGCACAGTCATCACTACACCAAGATTGACACATAGAGGAATAAAATTTGTGTCATGAGTGTGTCAACTATTCACAACTCTTTGCGGTGCGTTAAACGGGGAGTTTGGTCTGTCACTGTGAAGCGGGCGTAACCCTTACACTACCTGATCGATACAACATCATACCTCATCGTATACACGCACTGGATGTTTTAAAGCACGTTATTCCAAACAATTTAGGAATGTTAGGTGATTTATGCCCTTTATGGATTAAAACCCGACTTTGCGTCAACTACGTAATTTCCCATGGGAGTTTTGCCATGGATCCCCCTCCGGCATGCCACATTCCAGGTGTTAGTCCCCTTGAAACAACTTTTCCATCACGATTGTGGCCAGAAAGAGTCCCTGTGGGTTTTAAAATTCGCCTGCCTATTGAAGTCTATGGCGGTTCGCCCGTTCGCGAACATTTGCGTAAATTGGCGTTCGCCATTAGCGAACGGAAGATTTTATGTTCGCGACATCTCTAGTGGTAACCCTTATCTAGCAGTGGGTGCATAAGGTCCCACACAAGTTTCCCGCTAACACCCAGAGGGGGGGGAAGTTCTGGGGGTTGAATACAGGAATCTCACCCCTCGTACACACGAAACTTGTAAGTGTACCCTGAGGTACTCTCACAAAGTTTGTACAGCTTCACGCAATACCTCACCAGCTTAGAGGGAACATACTGGTGGAAAATGAGTCTCCCCTTGAAAGCAATGAGAGACTCATCAACCGCGACCTCCCTTCCAGGGACATAGGCCTCCAAAAATTTGTCCCCAAAGTGATCGATGACTGGCCTGATTTTGTACAGGCGCTCATAGGCAGGATCACCTTGGGGGGACATGCTGCATTATCTGCATAATGCAGGCATTTCCGAATGGCCTCAAAACTGGAGCGTGTCATGGCCGTACTGTAAAGTGGGGTCTGGTAGAGGACGTCCCCACTCCAGTACAGCCTGACACTGTTTTTATTTTGCTAGGCCCATGTGCAGCACGAGGCCGCAAAACGTCCTCATCTCGGCTGCACTGACCGGAGTCCAGCCACCGGCCCTAGCCAAAAAGGAGCCCGGGTGTTGAGCAATGAACTGTTGGGCATACAAGTTCGTTTGCTCCATCATCAGATGCACAAAGTGGTCACTGAAAAAAAGACTAAAATAGTCATATTCAGTGAAGCCCACTGTGGAAAAATGGATTCCTGGTTGGCCAACAAAATCAGGAATCACAGGCTCAAAATCCTCTGGGGTACACCATGCAAGTTCACCGGTAGGGGGCTCAAGTGGACTTATCTGGTGGGCTGGAAAACTAGTACAAGCCCCAGAGCTGTATGGCGGTACCCTTGCTCCGCCTGGCGGAGTCTCCACAGCCTTGGGGGCTCATCATCATCGTTAGATGATGAGGAGGACACGGATGACAAGAGGAAAGTGGAGTCATCCTCGTCCTCACTGGGGCTCTCAGAGTCTGAGGCAAGCTGGGCGTATGCCTCATCGGCTGAGAACATACGGCGGGTAAGAGGGGAGTGTGTGTGTGTGCGTGGAAAACTTTATTTAGTGTGCGTGTGTGGGGGCACGGGTGTTCACAGACTTTGCCCTAAACCTAACAGAAAACGGATGCTAAGAGTGCCGACCACAGTCAGTGTACGCGCAAAAAAAAAAAAATGTGTGGGGGGGGGGGGGCAGGGGGGCAAGGTGCAGCACCCCTGGGGGGGTCTATGGTCACACAGCTGTGCTGTGGACCCCAGACACCCGATGAGGGTGATGCAACAGTGAAACTTTTTTTTTTTCCTAAACGTTCCATGAATATCCCTGCCTAACCTAACCTTTCCCTAACCTGTCCCTCTGTACCTTTTAGTGCCAGATGGCACTGTGGAGGGTCAGAAGATGTGCTGGGCAGAGATGGGGGTGCTGGGCACTGATCCAACGCTCTCCCTCCTCGCTCCCGGACACAGAATGGAAGAGAAGAAGAGAGCTGGGGGGAGTTAACCCCCGCCCACCCACGCAGCCAATAGCAAGCGAACCTGTGAGGTGATGTCACCATCACCTCTCAGGATCCCAGGGTAGTGATTGGTGGTGTATTATCACACCACCGATCACCATCCTATTCACCAGAGACCCGAATAACCCGGAAACGCAGCAAACCGCAGGTCTGAATTGACCTGCAGTTTGCTGAGATCGTCGATACGGGGAATGATTTCAGCAGGCAGTCTGTTCCGATAACCGCGCTCCGTTCGGCAGTGGTCGTAAATATACATGACGTACTGGTACGTCATGTGTCCTTAAGTACCAGGGCATCATGACGTACCGGTACGTCATGTGTCCCCAACAGGTTAAAACAGCAGGCACCCGGTGGCTATCACATCCTCTGCACTTGCAAGCATGCTCCATCTTCAAAGACCCGCCCAATTCCATACATGTATGGAGCTTGGCGGGAAGAAGTTAAATCTTAGACACCCCCTTTAAGCATTGCATTATCTTAATACAATTGGTGCTTTTTGCTGTTATGTTTATTTTGGCCTCATGCACACAACCATAGTTTCGTTCCACATCCGATCTGCATTTTTTGCGGACCCGTTCATTTCAATGGGCTCCAAAGGGCATCGTGAGCTGTCCACATCCATATGTCCATTCTACGGCCCTGCGATAAAAGTAGAACATGTGCTATTCTTGTCCGCTTTGTGAAGGGCAGGACATGCAGATCCACAAAATGTGGAACACACACGGCCGGTGTCCGTGTTTTGGGAATCTGCAATTTGCAGACCACAAAAATTGATATGGACGTGTGCATATATATCTCTAGTGATAGAATTTTTTTTGCTTCTAGACCATTCTAACACAGTATGGGCTTATTCACATGACCGTAAGCAGCCCATGCCCTTATTGCGGATGGTAAACGACGGTTCCGCAATATACGGGCACCGGCTGTGTGAATTCCGTATCATGGTTGCAGACCTATTGACTTGAATAGTTCCACAATCCGCAAGATATGGAGCAAAAGCCCACTGAAGCACTTCCGTGGGTTTTGGTGGCTGTCCCTCTGTCCCACAAAAGATAGGACGTATCCTATCTTTTGCCCTATGTTGAGGATCACAAACCCATTTAAGTCAATGGGTCCACGTCGCAATACAGGATTCACGCAGCCGGTGTGCTTGCGACACGGGTACAGAAGGCTTAAGTTTGTGTGAATGAGGCCTTTAAATCATGTCCTTGTTTTCTTTAGTTTCACAAAACTAGATTACTTTGGGGCCAATTTAACAACATGTTTTGTAATTTAGTTTTTTTTCTAATTCCATTGTGGCACTTTTGCAGATATGTAAATAGAAATGAATAATTGATATCATATACAGTACAATTCAAAACTGAAGAAAAAAGAAGATAAGGCTACTTTCGTTTTGGTTTCAGTTTGTGAAATCTGTTCAGGGATCTCACAAGCGGTCCAAAACGGATCAGTTTTGCCCTTAATGCATTCTGAATGGATAAGGATCCGCTCAGAATGCATCAGTTTGGCTCCGTTCCGTGTCCATTCCGCTTTGGAGGCGGACACCAAAACGCTGCTTGCAGCGTTTTGGTGTGCGTCTGACGAAACTGAGCCAAACGTTTTCACTGACACAATATGGCACAATAGAAAACGGATCCGTCCCCCATTGACTTTCAACGGTGTTCAAGACGGATCGGTCTTGGCTATGTTAAAGATAATACAAACGGATCCGTTCTGAACTGATTCATGCGGTTGTATTATCTGAACGGATGCGTTTGTGCAGATCCATGACGGATCCACACCAAACACGAGTGTGAAAGTAGCCTAACATATACAACATATAATCTCTTTTTCTCCATTTTAGATGGTCTGTTCTACGTACATTTCTTTCAGCAGTCTTTTCAAACTTTATATGATACCGGAGCTTTCATATTTCAGTTCATTCAGCTCAGTTATATAACCTTTTAACATGTTTTCACTTTGTTTCATCTTATATTATATTTCAAAGGATAAATGCATTCTACAGAGAGACTATGGATATTCCAGTGAAGTTCCGTAGTGTGCTGGTCAGGGTCATGTCAAGTTTGAAGTATGAATAAGATTTTCAGATTATTGACTATACTGATTGGACAAGAAAATGACTGCTGCCTTTCAGTGAAATCCTATGAAGTGACAATAGTCCTACTAAGTGAAATGACTTTTCCTCTACAAAAGAACTAATTGTGCTTCAGACCACAAATTGCCAAACCAGCTTTAACACTAGAAAGCATATGACACAGGGATAACTGTCTATAGTGGATATTTTATACTCAGTCAATATAGTGTACTGTTTAAGTATATATGTGTTTAAAAAAAACAATAACTTCATTTACTATTAAAATGAAGAAAACATTTTAATGAGCCATCTACATTTTTAAATCGGATCTCTAAGATCTTTCTATGTAGTAGTTACTCAATACATTTTATTCTCGGTAGCACGGTATGTGCTTTACAGAGCTAACCTGAGCATGTTGACGTTTTGAGGAACAATTTGAAATATTGTATGGCACTGACTCCTATTTTAAAACTTCACAAGATACCATTTTATGCATGCACTTGTATTGAAAAGCAGAGTCAAGTACACTTTTAAATGTAGTATAGGCAAAGCTATAAGGACATATGTTAGTATACAGTTATGCATTAGACAATATCCTCTTGTCTCAGGAGACACAGCGCAGGCACAAGATGACAGGTCTCAGTGCTTGCTCAGTTCAAATCTGTGCTGCTTGGAGAACAGGATGAGGAGCACTGAGCAAACGTAAGCAGGAGAATACAGCTCTCTGTGTTCTATGCACTAGGAGAGCAGCAGGCATTAAAAAACTTGTCCTGTCAATCCAGAGGATGGGGGAAGGACAGAATCTGAAGGGTAGTGTAATAAACTGGTGCTCCGAGGACTATGACCAGGCCCTCAGTGCTCCAGGTAGGTCATTTGCATATAAATAAAAATGTTGTTTTGTAAGTAATAGGACCACAGAGAGTCACAATAAGAATACCATTTTTATCAGCATGATCAACCATGCCGGGCTGTATGCCTGGTCTAATATGGTTGATCATGATAACAGATGCTCTTTAAAGAGGCTCTGTCACCAGAATTAATTCTGTTAAGGGTGACTGCAGATGTGGGTGTAATGCCATCAATGGCGCATGCACAGTAATCACCTTCGCTGCTCGGCAAGGAGCAGAATATTTGGCGAACTTGCGCTGTTCTAACAGACCAGTGCCCAGGCATGAGAAGTCTTCACGTCTAGCGCTGTCAATCTAAGGAGAGGGTGTTTGAAGCATCGGGGCACCTCTTGGTCCTCCAATGGCTCATTTGCATACCAATAAAAGTGTAAATTTCTCCAAAAGCACCTCTACCTTCAAAAAAAGAAAGGTATCATTTTACTCAGCTACATCAACCCTACCAGGCTATATGTCTAGTTTAATAGGGTTGATCCTGGTGAAAGAGCCTCTTTAAGTCTGGTTCGATCTCAAGAACTCTTGTTTCAATTCATTCTTGATAAATATATAAATGGCCTGTATGATAGAAGAACTATATTAAGTACTGTACATCCCATCTATATTCTCCTGAGCTGGATTCTACATTCTTGATGCTATAATGGTGCTGCTCTTGGTTGTGCTGTAATGATGTCACAGGAGAACTAATTAAGATGTCATAATGGTGCTGATCTAGGTTCTATTGTCATGATGCCATATGTGGGGTTTCGCTCTGGTAGACAGGATTAGCGGATTAGTATAGAGGCAACAACAAGTTCTTTGGATCAAACAGTTCAATGTTTTAATCACACTTTAGGCAAGTGACAAAACAAGCAGTCATAATCAAACAAAAAGTCACCTGTGTTGGTGGTAATTCACACCAAGTAGCAATTCTACCTCAGTCCTTGACCATGGCAGCACCAACCTGTTTTCACGCCAAACAGGTAGCAAAGCCTTTATCGAGACACAAGGCTCCCAGATCCCAACACAGAGACTTCGCTTCTGAGCACAGCTGCCTATTTAAGGATAGCCAGGTGCTGCCAAAACCGGAACCGGCACTTAAAATCCGGTCTGGTATTTGACCTCACCTGGCTGTAAATCAGCCCAGCAGCACATGCTGGGAGAAAAATACCTGCTTTGCCAGACAAAACCTTTCACTATGTCACATACAATCCCCCCCTTTGTTCAACCCAGGACAGGGCATCTGCGTTTCCCTGTAACCGGCCTGCCCTGTGTTCCACCAAAAACTAAAAAATTTGTAGGGAGAGAAACCATCGGGTGACCCGGGCATTTCTGTCCTTGGCCTGGCTCATCCACTTGAGAGGGGAGTGATCAGTCACCAGGCAGAATTTTCTCCCCAATAAATAATAGAGGAGAGATTATAGTGCCCACTTGATAGCCAGGCACTCTCTCTCCACTCTACTATACCGGATCTCGGCTGGGGTGAGCTTACGGCTGAGGAAGACAATGGGATGCTCCTCCCCCTTGATTTCCTGAGACAGTACAGCACCGAGGCCTACTTCGCAAGGCATCAGTATGTACTGTAAACTCCCTTTTGAAGTCGGGTGTCACCAAAACTGGGGACCCGCACAGGGCCGACTTCAAAGAGGAGAAAGCCTCTTCCGCCCGATCATCCCAGCGAACCATCATTGACTTGTGTCCCTTCAAGAGTCCTGTCAAGGGCGCGGCTAGAGTAGCAAAGTGTGGCACAAACCTCATGTAATAGCCAACCATTCCCATGAATTACTTTATTTGCCTAGTAGTGACAGGTCGGGGCCAATTCCGTATCGCCTCTATTTTGTTCACTTGGGGTTTGTTGACTCCGCGCCCAATGACAAACCCCAGGTACTTAGTCTCCTCTAACCCTATTGCGCATTTTTTTGGGTTAACGGTTAAGCCAGCTTTCCGAAGGAAGTCTACTACAGCCTGCACTTTGGGTAGGTGACTTTCCCAGTCGGTACTGTGGATGACAATATCGTCCAGGTAAGCCGAAGTGTACTGACGATGTGGACGAAGCACAATGTTCATTAGTTGCTAAAAAAGCCATGCAGACCAAAGGGTAAGACCTTATATTGATACAGCCCCTCAGACGTGATGAAGGCAGTTTTCTCTTTGGCAGCCTCCGTTAAGGGTACCTGCTAGTACCCTTTCGGGAGAAAAATACCGAGCTTGTCCTAACCTCTCGATGAGCTCATCCACCCGGGGCATGGGATACGCATCGAATTTGGAAACCTCGTTAAGTTTTCGAAAGTCGTTACAAAACCACAACGTCCTGTCCGGATTGGGTATCAATACTATAGGACTGGCCCACTTACTTTTTGACTCCTCAATGACGTCTAGCTGCAACATTAGCTGCACCTCCTCCGATATGGCCTGTCGCCAAGCTTAGAGTACCTGATATGGTTTTAATCTGACTTTTGCCTGAGGCTCATTGAAAATGTCATGCTGGATTATGGAAGTGCATCCAAGTGCGTGTTCCGACTAACAAACTCCCTGGCCTCCTGAGTCTGTTCAGAGGAGAGGCTGTCAGCAATTTTTACTGTGGCAGCCGCCTCTCTTGCATCAGACAGAGGGGCCGGTACCTGTTCTCCTAGAAAACCCGGCCGCGGGTTGTCTTCTGTACAGGTTTCCCTATCTTTCCAAGGTTTGAGTAAATTCACATAGTAAACCTACTCCGGCTTTCGCCACCCTGGCTGGTGTACCTTGTAGCTTACATCTCCAATTTTCTCGAGTACCTCGTAGGGCACCTGCAACCTAGCCAGGAACTTACTGTCCACAGTCGGCACCAGAACCAAAACCACCTGATCACCCGAGTTAAATATCCGGACCCGAGCCTGCCGATTATAGACCCGACTCTGGGCTTGCTGAGCTGCCTCCATATGCTCCCTAACAAGAAGCAACACTGTCTCTATCCGATCTTGCATCTGGGTAACGTACACTCAATGACACTTTTATGTGGAGTGGGTTGTTGTTCCCATGCCTCTTTGGCTACGTCCAAGAGACCGCAGGGGTGTCCGCCATATAACAGTTCGAAGGGCGAGAACCCAGTAGAGGCCTGTGGTACCTCTCGCACTGCGAACATGAGATGGGGCAGAAGGAGGTCCCAGTTCTTCCCATCTTTAGCCACCGCCCTTTTGAACATATTTTTTAATGTTTGGTTAAACCTTTCTACCAGACCGTCCAGGGGTCCCCTGGTCGGTCAGAACCTCTTAAGGTAGTCCTACTTGGGAAAACATCACCATTAATTCCTTAGCTATAAGTTTTTGGCCGAGGTATGTCGCAGTGGCACCGCCTCCGGGTACCGAGTGACATAGTCTAGAATGACTAAGATGTGTTGATGCCCTATGGTGGACTTCGGTACTGGGCCTATGAGATCCATAGCCATTTGGTCAAACGGTACATCAATAATCGGGAGAGGTACTATGGAAATGTGGCTGGGGGCTAGTTATCTGGCAGGTCGGGCAAGACTTACAAAACTCTTCCACTTCTTTGAATATGCAGGGCCAGTAAAACCACTGTAGAATACGATCCTGAGTTTTCTGCAGCCCCAGGTGACCCACGAGAACATGTTGGTGGGCTAGATCTAACACAAGCTTGCGATAAGCCTTGGGGACCACCAATTGTTCAATAGGTTCACCCGCAGTTGGTTTTCCCGATACAACATATCTGCCCCAGGTTGCTGTGGTTCACCATCTACTATTAACACATTTTCCCAGGTGCGGGACAGGGTTGGGTGCCGACGTTGGGCGGTACAAAAATTATCCCTGGAGACATTGAGGTCTGCCAATTCAGGATCCAGAGGCAAGTCCTCCACGTCTCCCACCATCACACTTAGCGGGGTTGTCTCCCCGTCTTCCAACAAAGTGGTGGTCACCCGTTCTCCACTTTTAACAACACCTGAAGAGGGCCTCAGCCAGAGAACCCGTGGGCTGTAGGCATATCCGGATTATTACACTGGACAAAGCTTTCTTGGACTTTATCACTGCAACGGACTATTTCACCAATGGACATCTTTTCTGCGAAAAATAAGTATTTTCTTTATTTTCTCCCTTTTTGTTTATTGGACTATACTTTCCTTGATTATTGTTTTAATAATTACTGTACATCTTGATAATTTGTATTGTGTATATATATATATAATATATGACCTCCAAGTCATTTCTCTAGCCATATGCCTGCTTTCAAACACTGCAAAAACTTACCCTAGCCTCTCCAAAGAGAAAGCTACTCAGTTCTGTTATCCAGATAGTGGGTTCCTTGCTCCCATCAATTGCAAGGTGGTGGCAGTTAAACTACCCTGTGTGTGGTTCCGGTCCGGTCGCTCACACGTTTACTTGTGGTCAATCGGCGGTCCAATCCCTGTGCTTTCAGCCTATCGACTGTACGGACTCAAGTTAGACTGTCGGTGTACTGAAAGTGGCGGGGAGGCCTGTTTGCGGATTGACCACTAGGGGCGCTGTGACGGTTTTGTGACGTATTGTGGCCGCGACGGTCGCAGTTCGTCACATATTGGTTGGCAGCTACTGGGATTCTTTTTTGTATGTGTTTAGAACATCTGAACAAAGTTGAGCTAATTTACCTCTGTCAGAACCAAACCAATTTGGTGGTGGTGTGGCTGAGTGCAATACATTTATCTGTGTGTACAGAGAGATTGTGTAGTCCAGTACCCTCCCCGAAATTTTGTTTTCTTTATCTATCTTTTATTTGGCGTGAAAATGTCTGGGGAATACAAGAAAATGGCTTTGGCAGATCTGGAAAATCTGTGCCAAGAACGGGGCATTGAAGTCGGTCGCAAGACGAAGACCGACCTGATAAAAGACTTGTTCCGATGGGATAGCCAACAACTGCGGCTGTTGGATGTGTCTACTGCGGGAGACACCGGCCCATCTGACTCGAGTCCTGAGGAACCGGAGACTGAGAATCCTGACTACTCGGAGGGGGAACATCCTGCGGGCCCTGTTGGCCCCCCAGCGCAGTATTTCAGTACGGATCCTAATTTTTCTTTAAGTACTCGCCCGGAACCAGCCAGTACCGGACTATCTATTTGTACGGATCCTATGATGCAGCAGGCCCTCCAAAAGTTAATGGACACTGACCCGGTAAAGTACCTGCAGTACATGGCAGAGCGAGAAGAAAGCCAACGTCGGCATGAACTGAGCATGGCCAGAATACACGAATCCAGCCGAAACTCATCACCCAACTTTCCTGCAGAAGGAGCGGCATCACACGTGAGTGCAAAATTTAAATTTGCTCCCATTGAAAAGGACACTGACATAGACTTGTTTTTGCGATCCTTTGAGAAAGCCTGCCGTCAGTATTGTCTGCCCCAAGAGCAATGGGCCAGACGCCTGACACCCCTGTTGCGCTACAAAGCACTGTACTCGTTTGCGGAGTTATCCATGGAGCAGGATGAAGATTATTCCGCCATAAAAGACGCTATCATTGCTAAATACCAGCTCACCCCTGAAGTCTATCGGAAAAGGTTTAGGTCCTTACAAAAGGATCGTACGGACTCTTATCCGGATGTGGTCAGCAGCTTACGCACTACATTCCGCCAAGGGACTTTAGGCCTAACAAAAGGGTCTTATGATGTCCTAGAGGACTTGATGGTGCTAAACCAGCTTCTTTGTATTTGCCCTGCGGATGTGAGACAATTCGTGCTAGAACGGAAGCCTGCTTCAGCAACCGCTGCTGCAGAGTTAGCTGAGACTTTTGTAACAACCCGGGTGCCCGATCTGCGCAAATCTGCAACATCTAACTGGAGAGGAGGTCGGCCCAATGGCCGGGCAGACCCCCCTGCCTCTGTGGGCCGTCTACCACAGAGACCACCAAGTGCAGCTACTGCTTCCAGACCTGGGGCGCCTGATGGAATCACCTGTCATTACTGCCGCAAGTCTGGACATATGAAATTCAACTGTCCTGAGCGGAGACAGCCACCGCCAGCATCTGGACCACTTGTACCTTGCCCACGACAGACACAGCCAGCCAGCGCACCCCAGCGTGAACCATCGTCCTCAACCGCTTTGTTCGCCGGTGGAGAGGAAATTCACCCCATCACCAGCAACCACCAGCTTGTTACGGTGAATGACCAGCTCGTCACCGGTTTCCGGGACACAGGGAGCCGATGTCACCCTGGTGCATCCGCACCTTGTGTCAACAAAGGACATTATCCCAGACAAGTATCTCACCCTCACTGGGGTGGGGGGCACTCTTTCTCACATTCCTCAAGCCCGGGTTTCCATAGACTGGGGGGTGGGTGTTCAAGAAAAGGAAGTTGGTATCCTAGACCAGCTACCAGTTCCTGTTTTGTTGGGGTCCGATTTGGGCAAGCTGGTATCCTATTATGAACCCGCCACGAACCCCTCGGGATCCCAGGAAGGGGGTCCGCCCTCTGCCCCCACCCAGGTGCTTGGCACCCAGGGGCAAAAATCTGGGGGAGGGGGGTTGAATGTATCCAGTGTTAATGTTGATGATATGCATGACGTACCTGCTAATGTGATTTCTACATGTGATGTTGAAAATGCTAATTTGCCTTGCTCCGAAGTCATATCTGTCCTAGCTGTGACTCGGAGTCGGGCCACCCAAAACTTGAACTCAGAACAGGGGGAAGAGGCTCCGGTCTCCTCCCACTCCTCTGACCCCAGGGAGGGTGACTGTCAGCAGCAGGCGTCGTACGCCACGGGCCAGCTGGCTGAAACGGATCGTCCTGCCTTCGAGCACGCACTCCTAACCGATCCTCACCTCGAGGGTCTTAGAAGACAGGCTGCTGAGCCCCTCGCGGACGGGGCCGGGTTCAAAGTGTACTGGGAAGGTGGGAAGTTGTATAGTGAGGAGATGCAACCCACCGAAGGCGAAATGACCGTGACTACCAAGTCGCTTGTGATACCTACTGCCTTCCGGGGGCATGTGCTGAA
Source organism: Bufo bufo (assembly GCF_905171765.1). Taxonomy (NCBI): domain Eukaryota; kingdom Metazoa; phylum Chordata; class Amphibia; order Anura; family Bufonidae; genus Bufo; species Bufo bufo. Next base: position 222,521,910 of record NC_053393.1, read on the forward strand.
ATCCGCACATGACATCCCCTTGGCAGGACACTTAGGAATTCGCAGGACACTTGACCGTATTCAGGGGCATTTCTACTGGCCTAGAATGAGGATAGATGTCATCAATTATTGTCGCTCCTGTATGGTTTGTCAGAAGGTAAAACGAGCTGGGAATCCGCGCAAGGCTCCCTTGTGTCCACTGCCAATCATAAGTGAGCTATTTCACCGAGTGGCAGTCGACATAATTGGACCTCTGCCCATTCCCAGTCACAGCGGCAAGAGATACATCTTGACGCTGGTGGATTACGCGACTCGCTACCCGGATGCAGTCGCCCTCTCCTCCCTGACGGCAGACAAGGTAGCAGACGCGCAAATTACCATATTTTCGTGTGTAGGGTTCCCTGCGGAGATGCTCACAGATCAGGGACCCCAGTTTATGTCTGAACTGATGGACGCCCTGGCGGCAAAGATCCAGATGACGCACCTCGTCTCCAGTCCGTACCACCCGCAAACCAATGGCCTCTGCGAGCACTTTAAAGCGTCATTAAAGCAGATGCTGACCACGTACGTTGAGTCGCAGGGTGGGGACTGGGAACGATACTTGCCTCATCTGCTGTTTGCCTACAGGGAAGTACCGCAAGAGTCCATAGGGTTCTCCCCGTTTGAACTCCTGTATGGCAGGAACGTCCGAGGACCACTACAGCTGATGCGAGAGACGTGGGAAGGCAAAGGTGATCCCACGGATGTCTCTGTAGTGGATTACGTCCTGAAGTTCAGAGACAAAATGGAATCACTCTCTGCCATGGTAACGGAGAATCTGACCCAGGCCCAGGCCAAACGGAAACTATGGTACGACCGCACCGCAGGAGACCGGGCGTTTGAAACAGGAGACAAGGTCTATGCCCTTCTTCCCATACGGCACAATAAGTTACAGGCGGCATGGGAGGGGCCATACACCATAGAGAAGTGTTTGAACCCCCTGACATACTTGGTGAACATGGGGGGTAATTCACTTGGATGTTATGATATTGTAGACGTACTACTCCAAATTATGTTTAAAGAGGACCTTTCACTACTCTACAAACTAAGCTGCGATTGGCCAGCGCTGCAACAAGGGACACGGCTCATACAAAAAATCACTCCAGTACAGCAGAGGGAGCGCAGACACCGGAGCCTATATCGGGCGAACGGAGCGGCGCCCAGACATACTAGTAAGTGCAGGGGGACCCCTGGGCGCCGCTCTGCCCACTGATATAGTTAGTTTTTAGTTTGTAGAGTAGTGAAAGGTCCTCTTTAACTGCCTATGTAAAGTACGCTAAAAACACTTTATTAAATACTATAAAAATAGATCTCCACACAAATAGGCTTGATAGGGTGAATTGGAATGTATCAGACTATAATTATGCTGATTACTACAGACACCCTATCACTAGAACTCCTTTATATTTAGGAGTATTTTAATGCTGGTGTAATTCCTCTAGTGATCAGCAAGAGCGTTATTCACACTCCACATGGCAGGGCTGTGGACCCTTGGGGCCATACAGTGTTGGATCCCGCACCAGGATAATAGATCCCAGATGTATACAATTTCATAGAACCTCCTTTATATTTAGGAGTATATGAGCTAATTAAAGATCCAAAGATGATCTAGATAGCACTGTGCATACTGGGCCACAGACCCTACACAGATCGCCACCCTTAGAGGTGTAAAGTGAGAGTCAGTCTGCATATATATCACTGCAGTAGGTTGCTCGACACGTTTCCCTATCCGACTTTTTGTTGGTTCATCAGGAGCAAGTTACTAAGTCCTTTGCTGGTGCCAAGTATAGCAACCCTGGTGGTGGGTATACAACAAGTTGCAAAGAATCTAGAGATTTTACTGACTAGAAATGCTGCACGCCTCTGATGTCGTGCGTGCAGCGATGAGCCTCCGGCATGTATTAACCGATACATGCAGGAGGCTCGTCGCTGCACGCACGACATCAGAGGCGTGCAGCATTTCTAGTCAGCAAAATCTCTAGGTCCTTTGCAACTTGTTGTATACCCACCACCAGGGTTGCAATACTTGGCGCCAGCAAAGGACTTAGTAACCAACAAAAAGTCGGATAGGAAAACGCGTCGAGCAACCTACTGCAGTGATATATATGCAGACTGACTCTCGCTTTACATCTAGAGCCTATAGGGTTATCCTCTAAGGGTGGCGATCTGTGTAGGGTCTGTGGCCCAGTATGCACAGTGCTATCTAGATCATCTTTGGATCTTTAATTAGCTCATATACTCCTAAATATAAAGGAGCTTCTATGAAATTGTATACATCTGGGATCTATTATCCCCAAGGGTCCACAGCCCTGCCATGTGGAGTGTGAATAACGCTCTTGCTGATCACTAGAGGAATTACACCAGCATTAAAATACTCCTAAATATAAAGGAGTTCTAGTGATAGGGTGTCTGTAGGAATCAGCATAATTATAGTCTGATACATTCCACATTAACATGCTGAAGGCCCACCACGATAGAACCCAGTATGTACTCCCAGTGTGCAGCCGGTTAGAACAGGGCGAGACAGACCCTCTGGTGGATCTGCTGGCTGACACCCGGGAGACGGACGGGGACATAAATGTCAACCCGCAGCTCTCCCCGTCCCAGAGAGAGCAGTTACAGGAGGTGTTAGGTCGGTACCACCGGACCTTCTCAGGTATCCCGGGACGGACCAATCTGGTCGCTCACCGGGTAGATACCGGAACACATCCCCCCATCAAGCAATCCGCCTATCGGGTCTCTCCGGAGGTGCAGGCGGACATGCAGCGTGAGGTGGGGGAAATGCTAGAACTGGGGGTCGTTCAGCGGTCCTGTAGTCCATGGGCGGCACCCGTCGTCTTGGTACCCAAGAAAGACAAGACAACGCGGTTCTGCGTGGACTACCGGAAGTTGAACGCTGTAACCACTACAGACGCCTACCCCATGCCTCGCATCGATGAGTTGCTAGATAAGCTGGCGGCTGCCAGCTATCTATCAATCATCGATCTGAGCCGGGGGTACTGGCAGATCCCTCTTGCCCCAGACGCGCGGCAGAAGTCGGCCTTTATCACTCCCTTCGGGCTCTTCGAATTTACGACGATGCCCTTTGGAATGAAAAACGCGCCTGCCACGTTCAAGCGGGCTATGAACGACCTGCTGGAGGAAATGCAACTGTTCGCTGCAGCATATTTGGACGATATTGCGGTGTTTAGCTCCACCTGGGAAGAACATCTCAAACATCTGTCCCAGGTACTGCAACGGCCTGACACTTAAGCCAAGTAAGTGTCAGATTGGCATGACGGAAGTCCAGTATTTAGGGCACCGAGTGGGAGGGAACACCCTGAAACCAGACACGAGAAAGGTTGACGCCATCTTAGCGTGGCCTCGGCCTATCACCAAGCGACAGGTTCAGGCATTCCTGGGGACCGCGGGCTACTATAGGAAGTTTGTACTGGCCTATAGTGCCATCGCGAAGCCCCTGACGGATGCCACTGGCAAGAAGCACCCGAAAGTGGTTATGTGGACCCCTGAGTGTGAGAACGCCTTCCGGGCCTTGAAGCAGGCGTTAGCTAGCGCCCCTGTGCTTCAAGCCCCAGATTTCAGCCGTCTGTTCATAGTGCAAACCGACGCATCAGATTACCGTCTCGGCGCTGTCCTAAGCCAGGTGGATGGAAAAGGGGACGAGCATCCTCTTCTATACCTGAGCTGGAAACTTCTTCCCCGAGAAGTCTACTACTCAACTACAGAAAAGGAGTGTCTGGCGATTGTGTGGGCCCTACAGAAGCTTCAATCCTATCTGTACGGCCGCTCCTTCACAATCATTACGGACCATAATCCTCTCAGTTGGCTCAACTGTACTGCGGGGTCCAACGGGAAGCTCCTACGTTGGAGCTTGTCGCTGCAGCAGTACGATTTTACCATCCAGCACAGGGCAGGCAGCAGACATCAAAATGCGGATGACTTATCCTGGTGCAACGGCGATCCAGACCGATCAGAGCAGGTTAGCGGCGACGCCACCCGTCTTGTGGATGGATGTCTAGCCGCAGACGCGGGGGGAGGTGTCACGGATGATCCACGAGAATATTGAACCGTCCTCCCAATATTATCAATATCACTATCCCTTATTGATCAATGGGCCTATTAAACAGTCCTTATTTCCATAGGGGCCCCCAGAGCTTACAATCTGATTACTCAGAGCGTCTCCTTCTATGTACCCAGAGAACAAAAGGGTCCTTTTGTTCCAGTCAGTCAATAGAGGCCAGCATGCTTCAGACTGTCTGTCACAGCTAAAACTGGAAATGGACCGAATGCTAACTTCATTACGGCGTCCTCTACAATTAACTGATCAGATGGTGGCTATTCGTCTGCATCCCTGGTAAATAAGAAGTGTGAAGTCAGTTTCCTGAAAGGGAAGTTACCTGGGTGAAACTATAGACAGTCAGGCACCGCGATCTGAGATATGATTTTTACCCTTTTTAAGAGAGACCATGCATCTTACGGACATACAAATTACGTCATCTTGTCCCTCAGAATTCACTGGACATTTACATATGACAAACATAACTCTAGGAGATGCCTAGGTAAAGTTATGGCGTTACCCCATCATAAAACAGGTTATAATAGTCATATTTGATTTCCCTGAACTCCATATTTTGTGGGGAATGTGAATCTGTGCTCGTTACTTATGTACAGCGGAGACATCCCGAGATATGGCACATACCATATTTCAGAACTGGCATTCATCTCAGAAATACAGCCTGCCCAGCAGGCGGACTCTCAATTCCCCGCCTTGAGTCTGGGATCCTTATAACAAGGGCCTAGAATCTGCTAAAGGAGTTCTCCACTTTTAACAACACCTGAAGAGGGCCTCAGCCAGAGAACCCGTGGGCTGTAGGCATATCCGGATTATTACACTGGACAAAGCTTTCTTGGACTTTATCCCTGCAACGGACTATTTCACCAACTGACATCTTTTCTGCGGAAAATAAGTATTTTCTTTCTTTTCTCCCTTTTTGTTTATTGGACTATACTTTCCTTGATTATTGTTTTAATAATTACTGTACATCTTGATAATTTGTATTGTATATATATATAATAAATGACCTCCAAGTCATTTCTCTAGCCATATGCCTGCTTTCAAACACTGCAAAAACTTACCCTAGCCTCTCCGAAGAGAAAGCTACTCGGTTCTGTTATCCAGATAGTGGGTTCCTTGCTCCCATCAATTGCAAGGTGGTGGCAGTTAAACTACCCTGTGTGTGGTTCCGGTCCGGTCGCTCACACGCTTACCTGCGGTCAATCGGCGGTTCAATCCCTGCGCTTTTAGCTTTCAGTCTCATGGGCATCAGTCACTTTCATAGCAGGCCACAGTGCCAGGAAGCCCGGGAAGTCTCTCCCTATTATGAGTTCATAATGTAGATTTGTGGCGACAGCCACCTCGTGGGTCCACCTACCGGCCACCGTACTTAGAGACACCAACACGGTGGGGTAGTCTTTTAAGTCTCCGTGGATGCACATCACCCCGACTTTCCGGCCAGTATACTCAGGGGACCGCACCAGGGTAGTCCTTACTAGGGTCACCAGTTTCCCTGAGTCCAGCAGAGTTTCTGCCGGATTGTCTCCCACTTCCACCTGGTACAAATGATCTCCTGGCATATAGCGACATAGGTAGTGTCTGTGGCAAAACCAACCTCGCCACTGGGTGCTGGAGAAGCCTGGTTGCCAGCCTCTTGCCCCAGGATTATGGGCCCTCTCATCAGCCCATGCTAAACTTAAACCCCATGGCGATTTGACTGTGTTTGTGGCATCTGAGCGCTGTTCGGATATATTGAGCGCTCAGATCCAAGCCATCTGGGCATAAGTTGAATGTGGGGGTCCTGTTCAGTTTGATAGGAGCTATGTATTTTTGTGTAGTTTTGCTGTTTGTGAATAGAGGTATTTTCTGTACCTAGTTGACTTACCACACCCAGTTAAGCCAATTATCTCACACAGCCTAACTCTGTAAAAACTGGTTTTGGGCAGAAAAGCCATGCTTCCTTTGTTCACAAAGGACTTTTGCTAACTTTTGAACCCCTGGTCTAATTCGTGCCATTTTGGGATATGTTAAATGTCTGTGTTTACTGTAATGGTTGTGACATTGTATATTTGAATAGTGATGTCTGTCCTATTGTCCCCACATGTGTATTGGCCCTTTGTCCTGAGAGATAATTGAATTACTCCTCGGTTGTCTCCAGGACAGAAGACATTGTTTAAAAACTGTGTATTCTCCTGCCTGTGATAATTACATCAACCTATTGTGTAAGGTAATTGTATCACAGGCAGAGGGGAGGATTTTGTGTGGGAGTGTTTTACTGTATTGTACGTGTTTATTGGTTGTTTTTACAAAACCCTGTGGATGGTACTAGTGTGTAACATTGTTATATAAGAACAATAAACACACAGCTCTGGCGGTCCACTGCTTTACCCTCAACACGGAGCTTGGTCTCGTTCTTGGGGGGATTCACTGTATGCTGTTAGAGACTGATTGCTAGGAGTGTAAGCCGCTTGGGTGCGTTTCCTATTCGTCTGCTAGCAGCTATTCGTGAGGTTCTGTTCAAGAGTTTGGAGCATTCCCTTGTATGCCGTTACAGTGTCCATGGGCTGAACCCGATGGGGACAGTCAGCCCTTACATGGCCAGTATCCTGACACCGCCATCACACAATCGGAGCCAAGTCTGCCGTGGGTACATCCCGGGCGGGTTTTATCAGCTCAAATCTCCGGTCCTGGGGTGGAGATTTCCAGGGTTTGCCGACCCCCCCTCCCGACAGAACCCTCCTTTAGAATCCTGGTAGCTTCATAGCGTTCCACCAGGTACACCATCTCAAGGGCATTGCCAGGAGACACCTGACCGATCAAGTGCTGGAGAGGGTATGGCAAAGCCCTCCAGAACATATCGACCAACAGACAATCCAGCATAGCAGTGGGGCTCAGCACATCAGGCTGTAGCCATTTTTGCAAGTGGTGAAGTAAGTTATAATACTGGGGTCTTGCAGGCTCAGCCGGGTTGAACCCCCACTGATGCACCCGCCGGGCCCGGACCAACACATTCACCCCCAGTCTTGCCAGAATCTCACCCTTGACTTTCTGGTAGTCGGCCGCTTGATCGTCCGGCAAGTCGAAATATACCCACTGGGAATTGGATGCCAGGAACGGAGCGATGACCTCAGCCCACTGGTCACGGGGTAGCTTTTCCCTGATGGCCACTTTCTCGTACATTGCCAGGTAGGTTTCGATGTCGTCTGCGGGGATCATCTTAGGAATCGCGGCACGGACTGCTTTCCGGGCATCGTGGACGCTCCTGCTGTCTGCAACGTCATCACGTGTTGTAGCAGCAACTGGTTAGTCTCCTGCTGCTGCTTATCAGCCTTGCGTTGCTGCAGGTTTGTCTCTAGCTGCTGCAGATTAGCTTTCATGAGTGCCTTCACAACAGCCTCCATTTTGTCGTGGGGCACTGGTTGTAATACAGCTGGTTTAATGTGAGAAAATGCAGAAACAAAAAAAAAATCGGCATGCATGCCAGCCTCACTGCTTATGCCTGCATCTTCCACCAATTGTGAGGTTTTGCTCTGGTAGACAGGATTAGCGAACGCAGTATAGAGGCAACAACAAGTTCTTTGGATCAAACAGTTCAGTGTTTTATTCACACTTTAGGCAAGTGACAAAACAAGCAGTCATAATCAAACAAGAAGTCACCTTGCTGTATTGGTGGTAATTCACACCATGCAGCAATTCTGCCTCAGAGTCCTTGACCATAGCAGCACCAACCTGTTTTCACGCCAAACCAGTAGCAAGCCTTAATCCAGACACATGGCTCAAAGATCCCAAATCCGGTCCGTTATTTGACCTCACCTGGCTATAAAACAGCCCAGCAGCACATGCTGGGTGGAAAATACCTGCCTTGCCAGACAAAACCTGTGACTGTGTCACACATAGTAGTGTTTTTGTGTGCTTAGGATGGATTCTTCTGTGAAGCTGCCACAATAATGTATGTCTAGGTTCTGCAGTGATGATGTCACAATGGTGCTGGTCTGTGTTCTCTTGTGATTATGTCAAAAGTATGCTGGTCTTTGTCTACTGTAATGATGTCCCAATAGTACCAGTCTGGGTTCTTCCTGGATATCACAGTGGTGCTGGTCTGAATTCCACTGTGATGATGTCACAATGATGCTGGTTTGAGTTCAACTATGATGATGTCACAGTGGTGCAGGTCTGTCTTTTTCTCTGAGGATGTCACGTTGGTGCTTGTCATGCTCTCTGTTACTGTATATGGTGATGTCACAACGGTTCTAGTCTGGGTTCTATTGTGAAGATATCACAGTGGTGAAGGTTTTTGTTCCTAGAGTGGATTTTACTATGAAGATGTCACAATGATGCTGTCCTAGGTTCTTCTGTGATGATGTCACAATGGTGCTGGCCTGGGTTTTACTGTGTTGATGTCACAATGGTGAATATCTGGGTTCTATTTTGATGATGTTATTATGGTGCTTCTCTGGGTTTTACTCTTATGATGTCACAACAGTCCTGCTGTAAGTTCTACTTTGATGATGTCACAATGATGCTTGCCTGGGTTCTACTGATGAGGCTACAATGGTGCTGATCTTGGCTTGGGTGCATCATAATAGAAGTCTATGGCCAGCATAACGGATCAGTCCGGTTTCCATTATGCAGGTGTCTTCTCCTGCATAAGGGAAACCAGACGGATCCGTTATGCTGGCCATAGACTTCTATTATGACGGAATGCATAACGGAATGCCCCAAAAGGCATTCCATTATGCATTCTGTCATGGAATTGTGTTATGGTCTGCGGTAACATAATCCATAATGCAATTCAGCATATACTCGAACCTGAACTCGAACTTCAAAACTTAAAGTTCGATCATCCCTAGTGATAAGAAATCCAATTCAGCATTTTAAGGAGAACGTACTTTTGGTCATGTACATCATAAAAAAACTTTCACCCCAAACCCATTCATTTTTAGAATTGTTTTTAACCACCTCAGCCCCCAGTGCTTAAACACCCTGAAAGACCAGGCCACTTTTTACACTTCTGACCTACACTACTTTCACCGTTTATTGCTCGGTCATGCAACTTACCACCCAAATGAATTTTACCTCCTTTTCTTCTCACTAATAGAGCTTTCATTTGGTGGTATTTCATTGCTGCTGACATTTTTACTTTTTTTGTTATTAATCGAAATTTAACAATTTTTTTGCAAAAAAATGACATTTTTCACTTTCAGTTGTAAAATTTTGCAAAAAAAACGAGATCCATATATAAATTTTGCTCTAAATTTATTGTTCTACATGTCTTTGATAAAAAAAAAATGTTTGGGTAAAAAAAAAATGGTTTGGGTAAAAGTTATAGCGTTTACAAACTATGGTACAAAAATGTGAATTTCCGCTTTTTGAAGCAGCTCTGACTTTCTGAGCACCTGTCATGTTTCCTGAGGTTCTACAATGGCCAGACAGTACAAATGTAGTGTACGGGAACTGTAATACCCGTCACTGCCAAAGTGTCACTTGGTGTGCTGTCGTCCCTCCTTAATTATGGAGAAGTTGGTATATGTCAGTTTTATAAAATGTCATGTAATGCAATGCTATGTGTTTCCCTGTTACTATGACACTTGCATGTACAGGCCTGCTAGGGGTGTCATTCCAGCTTCTAGTCATTAGAGGGAGCTAGGGAGCCCTAGTTTATATAAGGCCCAGACAGGGAAGGGAAAGGCAGACGGAGTCTAGTGTCTGTAATCTGCAGTTGGAGATTAGACAATGTCAGAAACCAGTCCAGGCCTGAAGCCTGCTGTCCAGGAGAAGATTCCCTCCTGAATTCCCTTATGCAGAAACAGGAATACTTAAGTGAAAGAGCCTAAGGAAGCAGAGAGAGAGACAGAGGCAAAGTGCGGAGAAGCAAGAGGTACTAAAAATAACAGAGGAGGTACTTTCTAAAGCTATAGCCAAGGATATAAAGCCAGACCTAGGTTATTGGGCCTTGGTGAAGAATTGCTATATTCCAGGATCAGACAGAAATAGAGTGCAAGCTCCTGTACTGCAAGTCCTGTGTTCAACACTCTGTAATCACCTTGCTAAATCTGTAATTGCCTGCATCAACCGTATTGCAAAATCGACTGTATGCCAAGGAACTGCGATTCCAATATTGTCTCTGCATGAAAACTACTAAAGTTGGAGTTCTGTTTTAATACCACGTGTTCCTCAATTTATTCCTGCTATCCGCAAACGGCGTGCCACCGTTTACTTGGCACTGGCGTCACGAACTATCTATACCATCACCTGCCCTTGCAGAGAGTCAGCCGTACCATGTTAGTGTATATTGCACTACATCACCCAGAAACACCTACTGCACACAACTTGAGTACGCTGCACCTTCTCTTTTGGCGTCACGAACAGGATACGCACGCTTTCTAGTGCAAGAAGCGTGAACTTTGTGCCTTATACAGTTGCCCTGTGACCAAAGTGACAATTTGCCCGTTTTATTCAAGTGGACTTTGTGGACTGAAATTCATACCCAAAGTGTACCAAAAACCTCTAAAAAGCGCTGTGCAGTGTTGCGCTACACAGAGGAAGAAAATCGCCGCATTGGAGTGTGGTTTTGTGGACTTTTTACAATCCTGCTTGCTGTCAGTGAATAGACAGCGTTTATACCCAAAGATTTACTGCTGCGTCACCTTCATCCCGAAAAGGTGGGAAAAATTGGCGCCTTTCTGAGAAAAGAGCGGGAAGGAGTTCAAGGTCAGGCGCCACTGCTTATCTGGACATTTGCATGTCGGCCAGCATGGACTCCGCCTTCCATATACTGGAATACCTGGGGGCCGGCCTCCCAGTGCAGTGGGAGGAGCTGGCTGCTGTAATTGACGCGACCCTATCGCTCTCCTCAGAAGGATCGAGCATGTTGGAAAGTGAGCATCATTGTGCTGCAATGTCTACGCCTAAAATACCGCAAGTGCCTGATGTTGGTGTAGAGCCAGAGGAGGCTCCACCGGCCTACTCTCCGGGACCGGAGAAACCCGCCTGCCGCCCAAGGGAGAAAGAACCAGAGCCCTACTATGGCTCGTGGAGAGACTTTTTTCAGCCCTCGTTCAAGTGGTCATCACTTATGGCGGAGATCCGGGAGGCCGCTATAAAGCGGAATACGAAGACCAAAATCGTTTATGAAGAATTGACTAAAACAATCCATGAAAAGCATGCTAACACCCAACCCCGCCTGGAAAGGAGAAAGGGAGTGGTGCTGTCATTCGACAAAACCCGTGGCTACGGGTTCATCCAGGACTATCTAACTGGCAGAGACCTCTATGTGAATCGAAGGTCTGTCAAAAGAGACTACCTCCCTTCTTATCAGCACAGCCTCCGTGAGGGAGAGGAAGTGGAGTACACCCCTGCCGAGAGCCTGCGAGGCCCTTATGCCACTGCCGTGACCCGTCCCAAACGAGCACCTGAGGACTGGGAGGCAGAAGAAGGAGAAGACTACTCTGGCTGCGAGCGGGAACCTGAACGCTCTCCAGAGCCGGCCCATCACGCCTTTCAGGAGCGGAGCTCCTTCATTGGGCCTAACGTCTTCTGGCAGCCAACCGTGTTGGAGAAATGGGTGAGCCCCTATCCTTCCCCCGAGCTGCCTCGTCGGGAGAAGACCATACAAGATATGGAAAACTTGAAAGGACTTCATGCTACCTTGGAGAACATCCGGAGGGGTCGGAGACCAGACGCATCGCCAGAACCTGCAGAGGCCGAGTCCGCGCCATCGGTGACTGTACCTGCGCCGGCGGCGCCAGCAGATGACAGCGACTCCGACACAGAGAGCATCGGTGAGCAGATTGTCCGGCTGGAGGAGAAGTTGCGGGAGCTGCGCAAGATCGCGACCGCCAGGATCCAGACGCCGCCAAAGAAGGACGAGGTAAGGGTGCCTGTCACCACCCGTAGACCACCTTCTGCTGCCACCGCTCCGTCAGTGCCCCAAAGGAGACTCCCGGTTGCTATGAATAGCTGCGCAGAGCCCACCGGACCGCTTGAGACGGCGGTAACCACTCCGTTCCATCCCACCATTATCATGCCGGGACCGGTACGGTCCACCCAAGGGTTTACCCCTAGGCCCATGGGGCCAGTACCTATTAGGGGCCCCTTCACCTTGCAGCTACCCCCTAATACAGTTATGTGGGCCCATCCTCCTGTAGTGGACTACTACAGGCCGTACTTGCCAGCAGAGCCAAGTGGTTACGATATGCCACTGTGAAACAGCCTGCTAGGCCTTTGATTTATTTCAGCGCAGAAATATGGTGTTAATCCTTCCAGGACAGGAGTCCTACGTTTCTGGTCCTTTGTTGCGGCTGCCAGTTTGTCCACGGCTCAGTGGTAGGTGTTGACCACTGAAATCACAAAGTCAGCAAGGCCACGTTTGTTTCCAGGATCTCCTGCCTGCTTTTGCTACCCCACGCCAAGTTGTGCCTGTTCCTTTAGTTGCACCTTTTACCCTTCACCCCCTTTTCAGGTTGATCAGGGGTCTTACAGCCCTTGTCTTTGCTGTCCTTTTATTGTGCAATTTGATACTAAGGAACCGTGCCCGGAGACAGACTCAAAAGTACCTGAGCCTCTGAGATTTTTGCTCTTTTAAAAAGGAAATGTGCCCAGAGATGGACTCCACCGCATGAAAGCCTCTGTGATTTATAGGAAAATAACCTGGGTACGGACTCATGTTTGTTCTTTGAGCCTCCAAGAACTTTTATACTGTTTTATCCATTTTGCTGTTCTATTATGGACTTATTCATTGTCATGGACTATCCTGGTTATAATGTTACGCTGTGCCAGGTCAGCGCCCCAGTTCCATTCACTATCCTGAGAGAAGAGAACGACGCCCCTTGTCACTACCCTTCACCTTTGCCAAGTGGACCTGATATGAATGTAAATGCAGATGAATTACATGTATGTATGCCTGCATGTCTCTTTTTCTATTTCAGGTAGAGATCCCAGTTGGGCGACCCATGATGGAGTACGAGGTCGTACTCAGCTTAAAGCAGTGGGGTATGTAGTGTACGGGAACTGTAATACCCGTCACTACCAAAGTGTCACTTGGTGTGCTGTCGTCCCTCCTTAATTATGGAGAAGTTGGTATATGTCAGTTTTATAAAATGTCATGTAATGCAATGCTATGTGTTTCCCTGTTACTATGACACTTGCATGTACAGGCCTGCTAGGGGTGTCATTCCAGCTTCTAGTCATTAGAGGGAGCTAGGGAGCCCTAGTTTATATAAGGCCCAGACAGGGAAGGGAAAGGCAGACGGAGTCTAGTGTCTGTAATCTGCAGTTGGAGATTAGACAATGTCAGAAACCAGTCCAGGCCTGAAGCCTGCTGTCCAGGAGAAGATTCCCTCCTGAATTCCCTTATGCAGAAACAGGAATACTTAAGTGAAAGAGCCTAAGGAAGCAGAGAGAGAGACAGAGGCAAAGTGCGGAGAAGCAAGAGGTACTAAAAATAACAGAGGAGGTACTTTCTAAAGCTATAGCCAAGGATATAAAGCCAGACCTAGGTTATTGGGCCTTGGTGAAGAATTGCTATATTCCAGGATCAGACAGAAATAGAGTGCAAGCTCCTGTACTGCAAGTCCTGTGTTCAACACTCTGTAATCACCTTGCTAAATCTGTAATTGCCTGCATCAACCGTATTGCAAAATCGACTGTATGCCAAGGAACTGCGATTCCAATATTGTCTCTGCATGAAAACTACTAAAGTTGGAGTTCTGTTTTAATACCACGTGTTCCTCAATTTATTCCTGCTATCCGCAAACGGCGTGCCACCGTTTACTTGGCACTGGCGTCACGAACTATCTATACCATCACCTGCCCTTGCAGAGAGTCAGCCGTACCAGGTTAGTGTATATTGCACTACATCACCCAGAAACACCTACTGCACACAACTTGAGTAGGCTGCACAAACACCCCACAAATGACCCCATTTCGGAAAGTACACACCCTAAGGTATTCGCTGATGGGCATAGTGAGTTCATAGAACTTTTTATTTTTTGTCACAAGTTAGCGGAAAATGATGATTTTTTTTTTATTTATTTTTTTCTTACAAAGTCTCATATTCCACTAACTTGTGACAAAAAATAAAAAGTTCTATGAACTCACTATGCCCATCACGAAATACCTTGGGGTCTCTTCTTTCCAAAATGGGGTCACTTGTGCGGTAGTTATACTGCCCTGGCATTCTAGGGGCCCAAATGTGTGGTAAGGAGTTTGAAATCAAATTCTGTAAAAAATGACCAGTGAAATCCGAAAGGTGCTCTTTGGAATATGGGCCCCTTTGCCCACCTAGGCAGCAAAAAAGTGTCACACATCTGGTATCTCTGTATTCAGGAGAAGTTGAGGAATGAAGAAAGTTAGTGGAAAAGTTGTCTTTTGCCAAGATATTTCTCTCACCCAGCATGGGTATATGTAAAATGACACCCCAAAACACATTCCCCAACTTCTCCTGAGTACGGAGATACCAGATGTGTGACACTTTTTTGCAGCCTAGGTGTGCAAAGGGGCCCATATTCCAAAGAGCACCTTTCGGATTTCACAGGTCATTTCACAGGTCATTTTTTTTTATTTTTTATACAAAGTCTCATATTCCACTAACTTGTGACAAAAAATAAAAACTTCCATGAACTCACTATGCCCATCAGCGAATACCTTGGGGTCTCTTCTTTCCAAAATGGGGTCACTTGTGAGGTAGTTATACTGCCCTGGCATTCTAGGGGCCCAAATGTGTGGTAAGGAGTTTGAAATCAAATTCTGTAAAAAATGACCAGTGAAATCCGAAAGGTGCTCTTTGGAATATGGGCCCCTTTGCCCACCTAGGCTACAAAAAAGTGTCACACATGTGGTATCTCCGTATTCAGGAGAAGTTGAGGAATGTGTTTTGGGGTGTCTTTTTACATATACCCATGCTGGGTGAGATAAATATCTTGGTCAAATGCCAACTTTGTATAAAAAAATGGGAAAAGTGTTTTTTTGCCAAGATATTTCTCTCACCCAGCATGGGTATATGTAAAATGACATGCCAAAACACATTCCCCAACTTCTCCTGAGTACGGAGATACCAGATGTGTGACACTTTTTTGCAGCCTAGGTGGGCAAAGGGGCCCATATTCCAAAGAGCACCTTTCGGATTTCACTTTTTATACAAAGTTGGCATTTGACCAAGATATTTATCTCACCCAGCATGGGTATATGTAAAATGACACCCCAAAACACATTCCCCAACTTCTCCTGAGTACGGCGATACCAGATGTGTGACACTTTTTTGCAGCCTAGGTGGGCAAAGGTGCCCAAATTCCTTTTAGGAGGGTATTTTTAGACATTTGGATACCAGACTTCTTCTCACGCTTTGGGGCCCCTAGAATGTCATTGGCAGTATAAATACCCCACATGTGACCCCATTTTGGAAAGAAGACACCCCAAGGTATTCAATGAGGGGCATGGCGAGTTCATAGAATTTTTTTTTTTTTGGCACAAGTTAGCGGAAATTGATATTTTTTATTTTTTTCTCACAAAGTCTCCATTTCCGCTAACTTGGGACAAAAATTTCAATCTTTCATGGACTCAATATGCCCCTCACGGAATACCTGGGGGTGTCTTCTTTCCGAAATGGGGTCACATGTGGGGTATTTATACTGCCCTGGCATTCTAGGGGCCCTAAAGCGTGAGAATAAGTCTGGAATATAAATGTCTAAAAAATTTTACGCATTTGGATTCCGTGAGGGGTATGGTGAGTTCATGTGAGATTTTAGTTTTTGACACAAGTTAGTGGAATATGAGACTTTGTAAGAAAAAAAAATAATAATTCCGCTAACTTGGGCCAAAAAAATGTCTGAATGGAGCCTTACAGAGGGGTGATCAATGACAGGGGGGTGATCAATGACAGGGGGGGTGATCAATGACAGGGGGGTGATCAATGACAGGGGGGTGATCAATGACAGGGGGGTGATCAATGACAGGGGGGGTGATCAATGACAGGGGTGGTGATCAATGACAGGGGGGTGATCAGAGAGTCTATATGGGGTGATCACCCCCCTGTCATTGATCACCCCACTGTATGGCTCCATTCAGATGTCCGTATGTGTTTTGCGGATCAGATCCATGTATCCGTGGATCCGTAAAAATCATACGGACATCTGAATGCAGCATGACGGGGGGGGGGGGGTGATCAATGACAGGGGGGGGGTGATCAATGACAGGGGGGTGATCAGGGAGTCTATATGGGGTGATCACCCCCCCTGGAAGGCTCCAGGGAGACGCCTGTATGTGTTTTGCGGATTCGATCCATCTATCAGTGGATCCGTAAAAATCATGCGGACATCTGAATGGAGCTTTACAGGGGGTTGATCAATGACAGGGGTGTAATCAATGACAGGGGGGTGATCAGGGAGTCTATATGGGGTGATAACCACAGTCATTGATCACGCCCCTGTAAGGCTTTATTCAGACGTCCGTATGCGTTTTGCGGATCTGATCCATCTATCAGTGGATCCGTAAAAATCATGCGGACATCTGATAGGAGCTTTACAGGGGGTTGATCAATGACAGGGGTGTAATCAATGACAGGGGGGTGATCAGGGAGTCTATTTGGGGTGATAACCACAGTCATTGATCACGCCCCTGTAAGGCTTTATTCAGACGTCCGTATGCGTTTTGCGGATCTGATCCATCTATCAGTGGATCCGTAAAAATCATGCGGACATCTGAATGGAGCTTTACAGGGGGTTGATCAATGACAGGGGTGTAATCAATGACAGGGGGGTGATCAGGGAGTTTATATGGGGTGATAACCACAGTCATTGATCACGCCCCTGTAAGGCTTCATTCAGACGTCCGTATGCATTTTGCTGATCTGATCCATCTATCAGTGGATCCGTAAAAATCATGCGGACATCTGAATGGAGCTTTACAGGGGGTTGATCAATGACAGGGGTGTAATCAATGACAGGGGGGTGATCAGGGAGTCTATATGGGGTGATCACCACAGTCATTGATCACGCCCCTGTAAGGCTTCATTCAGACGTCCGTATGCATTTTGCGGATCCGATCCATCTATCAGTGGATCCGTAAAAATCATGCGGACATCTGAATGGAGCTTTACAGGGGGTTGATCAATGACAGGGGTGTAATCAATGACAGGGGGGTGATCAGGGAGTCTATATGGGGTGATCACCACAGTCATTGATCACGCCCCTGTAAGGCTTCATTCAGACGTCCGTATGCGTTTTGCGGATCCGATCCATCTATCAGTGGATCCGTAAAAATCATGCGGACATCTGAATGGAGCTTTACAGGGGGTTGATCAATGACAGGGGGGTAATCAATGACAGGGGGGTGATCAGGGAGTCTATATGGGGTGATCAGGGGTGATCAGGGGCTAATAAGGGGTTAATAAGTGACGGGGGGGGGGGGGTGTAGTGTAGTGTAGTGGTGCTTGGTGCTACTTTACTGAGCTACCTGTGTCCTCTGGTGGTCGATCCAAACAAAGGGGACCACCAGAGGACCAGGTAGCAGGTATATTAGACGCAGTTATCAAAACAGCGTCTAATATACCTGTTAGGGGTTAAAAAAAACACATCTCCAGCCTGCCAGCGAACGATCGCCGCTGGCAGGCTGGAGATCAACTCTCTTACCTTCCGTTCCTGTGAGCGCGCGCGCCTGTGTGCGCGCGTTCACAGGAAATCTCGCGTCTCGCGAGATGACGCGTAGATGCGTGATTGTGCGCAGCGCTGCCACCTCCGGAACGCGATCCTGCGTTAGGCGGTCCGGAGGTGGTTAAAAATATAAATGTATCTGAACCTTCCTTCCAACTTCAGCCAACTGCAGTGAGGTGCTTGCAGTTAGTTAGTTATACATGACTGATTTGATATACAGTACCCTTAAATCATATACAGGAAACAGAACACAGCCTGAAGAGATTCAGTGGTAACAACCAGGGGTGCACCACCAATGAGGCCAGGTGAGGCGATCGCCTCAGGCAGCACCAGGAAGGGGCAAGAGGGGGGCAGCAGAAGGGCCATGGGCAATGAGCGCTTTTATTGTGACAAAGGGGTTAGGTTAAGAAATTGGCATGGGGGGGGGGCGCAGTTTCCGTTTTCTCCTCAGGCAGCAGAAAGGTTAGGTGCACCCCTGGTAACAACAGAATACAATAGGTAGATTTCAAGTCACCTAGTCATTCCTGAATTGCTATTATGCCATGGCCTTGCATATTCTTTATCCTAGTATTTTATTATATAGAAACCTACAGGCATCAGACATCATGATTATAGGTTACATTTCACAGTGGAAGCTTTTCACCGGAGCTTCTATTTAATGTATCAAAGATAAAATACAATTGCAGTAAAGATTTAGTATATAACTATATGCTGGGATTCATATCCACTGAGTGTGGAGATTGCTTTATAGTTATGTGCTGGCAGAATAGGTCATCAATATCAGATCGGCAGGGCTTCGAGTCCTGGCACCCTGACTATCAGCTGTCTGAAAAGGTGGCTGTGTTCACATGAGCTTTGGTGAACACTGCGGTCTCCTTACATCTTGCCAAGCACAGCGCTATACATTTAAGAGTGGCTGTGTTTGGTTAGGGTTGGCGCCATCCCAGAGGAGGCACAGCATGGGTAATTGACTTTCATTTTATACTTGAATTTTGCTGTTTGCACTTGCACCTGCACTTTAATTATTGATTAATTTGTCATTAATTGCTCTCGATGTGACCCCTTACGGTTGATGTCGCCTTTTTCCCTGCACTAGTTTTTATAATAACGTTTATATGAAATTATACTTGTTAATAAAGTGTATTATCGATTTCATCTGGTAGTTTTTCTTGGGAACTTGGCCTAGGAAGAGGACTAAGCATTCACATAGGGCCACGGCCTCTTCAAACGGTTGATCTATGGGGGTGCCAAGAGTTGGACCCCCACTGATTTGATATTGATGAGCTAAGATAAGATAAGCCATCAATATCAAAATCCTGGATAAACCAGTTAAGTATATTATGCCTATTGGCAATTTTGTGTGTTTGTATAAATAAAAGTTGAAGAAAAATCATGATAGTTATAGCTAATTGATTGTTGGAGATGACTAAGGAAAAATATATTTGTGACTGATTGGATTAAAAGTAATGTAAAGGCAGGGTTAATATACAATCAAATTCTAGATGTGTAATAATAAAAATCAAAGAATTCAAAGCTCTGTATGTATAAAACAAACATGTAAAGCAGTTTGCTTCTTATGTTATCTGGTAGCCACCAGAGGACTAAATGAACGAATCATAGGAAACAAAATGAATATATTGTACTTGCTTTCTGTGAGTAAAAAGAACAGTGTGAAGAGTAGATTAGATGTATGAGCATTTTCTGAACTCCCTTTTCTTCTTTGTTCTCTAGAAGGCAAACTGCTGCTTCATCCCCCTCCAGCCATTGATAATACGATTCAAAAACATCAGAGGGAATCTAACCCAAGATAGGTGCATCACTCGAGGGAGCTTGCTAGCCTTTGTTTTACAGTGTGGTTCCGCTTGAAATCATGGAGTATTTGCAAGCAACATCTTATTTCATGGCCCTGCTCCTTAATTTGAGAGATTAAACTTAATGCTGTCCGAAGGGCTTTTCTATGAAGGTGGTTAGCATAGTCATGTTGGCACGGAAAATCAATTAATGCACTGACGGTACTTTTGCATCACATGACGGCCACACTAGCTTTCTTGTCTATATGAAATAAGTAAGCAATTCAAATTTCTAGTATTGTATAAAAGTTTTGTTTTTAGTATTGTATAAAAATAAAACGTTGTTCTTATTATTCCTTACCCTGTACATGTACAGAAGAAATGTGGAGCAGCAAAACTACATACAATTTTTTTGTGTTTGCGTGCAGAAATAAGCTGGTTCCTACTGTACCTATACTGAAAACATTTGTAGGCCTAGACTCTGTTACAGATCCCCAAGTGTAGACTCACTGTGCCAACCAACCGGTTTAACTTAGGGCTAACACTGAGGACATTATCCTGGTGCTACCCTGGTATTCAACCTTTAACCCCTCTGCAGGGATTTCAACTTTACTGCAGGTAAACAATCAGGCCACTACCTACTGGGATAGTCTTGGTGTGGTTGGAAGCTGACTAGGGACTCCAGTGCAAGCACCGGGTGATTAGGATGCAGAAAACGCACTAAATTCGCAAGTATGTGAAACTTAGACAGGTTTTTGGTAACTCGGGGTCCTGGCTGTAGAGAAACAAAAAGCATAGGGAGAGCTTGACATGACGTGAGAAGACTCAGGCAAGTCAAACAGGCTGGATACTGGTTAGGAGCACAGACAATACAGATGAACTGGGTAAAAAGCTTGACAAAAACAGAACTTGACATTAAAAAGTAGAGGTACTGCAACACATGAGTTGAGCAAGTAAACATTAGAGAATTCCCAGGAACACAGGTGGGAGATAATGCAGGGACAATGCAAGAGAATAGCAGAAGCAACAAGGGATAAAGCAAGGTATAGTCTGAACACAGTCCAAGGTCAGGGCAGGCTGAGTAAATGCATATTCCAGATAGCAAAAGTCATGGCAGGGAGCAAATTCAGTAGACAGGCAAGGTATGTACACACCTTTGCTGGTAACTAGACACTAGAAAACCCAAAGCTCAAGCACCCTCTCCTTGGGGAGGCAGCCTTAAATACCAAAGGAAATCCAGCCATTGGCTAGGGAAGGATTAGATTATATGTGCACTGTCTTTTTTAAGAGGCCAACACGATGTAAGGGAACACAGACTGGAGCAATGGAGGCAGCAACTTGCAGAGTTTGCCAAGTGTAATGGTAAGTAGCAGGGCAGCGGCAGCATGGAACCCTGACCTAACAGATCCATCAAAGAGATTGATTTTTTTTTTTAGAAGCAAAGAGACTGGTGCTACATAGTGTACACCATCCTCAAATGGTGATGCTACCTAGGAAGTTCTAAGTGCCCACCAGGTCAAAGAAGAACATGCACATCAAAGATACGTAGAGCTACCTATTCAATATCGGTATCCCACGTGCAGTATATGGTCATGGCTGCTGCTCCCTTTGTGTAGATCTGGGCTGTGGTAACCACAATGAAAAGTTCAGAGGAACAGTAAAAACAGATTAAAGAGTGCTGCCATCCATTAGAATAAAACATTTATTAAAACAACAAAAAAAGAGAATTTTGTATGACGCATATCGCCAGTGATCTACTGGCTTCTTCAGATTCCAAGAAGCCAGTGATCTTTCCTCTTTTCTCTTTTCTCGTCCTTCAAAGTTCTGGAAATTTTCTGGATTGACTGACCATGTCATAAGTATTTCTGTACTTACTTGAGTGGTTCTTGTCATAATGTGGAAGAACAGTAGTAGAATAGGGTCTAGCACTGTATGAAGCTGTATACCTATCACGTTTGATATGGCAGATAACAGACTTGCGGCGCAGAGGGGAGGGAAGGGGAGTACCCTCTCAATAGGGAGAGGGAGGAGTGGTGACCCCTAACTCACCTAGCACTGGCACCTGGCTGCCCTGACGTCCCTAGATGGGCTGCTAACCCATATGCCAATCACATGCCTTGTCCTGGCTAACCCTGAAATAAGCCCTAGGTAGTGATTAGAGAGGTGGGAGCACTAGTCCTCACCACTGACACCTAGGGTAACAACAGGGAAAGGACAAACAACACAAACACCACAAACAATCCCAAAAGGGAGAAAACAAACAGGAGACAACCGGAGAACAAACAGCACCAGTTCCAACAGCTCCACAGCAACTCCAACTCCACCACAGGTCAGAATAAAAGATCTGGAGAGAAGGTCTATATCTGGAAACAAGGGAAGCAGAAAGGGAGAATATATAGTAGCTGGGAGTGGCTGACAGAGAACAGCTGAAAGGAAAAGCTAAAGATTCCTAAATAGGACAAAAAGGATCGCAAACCTAAGCAGGAAAACCTAGACTGGAATCAATTCCCACCACTAGGTGATGGAGCGATCTCTTGAAACCGAGCAAGTAGCCATCCGCTGTGACCTTCTTGTGGCAGGTGCAGTACTATATAGTGCCTTTTGCGCTGTGGCATTAGAAGAATTTTGATATCTCTGACTTTTAGTCTGACCAGACTGTATATGTTCCTCTAGCGCCGTTCTATGGAAACAGTAGGTTTAAAGAGCACACCAAATGCTTGAAATAACTTCTTTATTAACTTCAACTTTTCTTCATATATTACACTGCCACCTCCGCAGCAGATAGTCCATGTACATAACACATGTTGAAAAGATATCACAAAATGGCAGTATGCATAAGATGGTGGTTCAAATGTTCAATCTTGTCATTCAACATAAAATGGTGGATATATTTCTCTCTTGAGTATCTGTACTCTCACTTTAAGTTATTTAAGCACTTTATGATCTCTCTGAGAGGTATATCTGAGGTCTAACTAATAGTTCACTTGCTGAATTTGATCGCAATTTGCAGTTAGCAGTAACTATTTGCAGATTGGTTCACTATAATCTGGTATGGTCATATGCAATTTGGTAAATATAACTAAGCCTGATGGGAACGTTCCCATCAGGCTTAGTTATATTTATCACTGGATTAGGGACGTATATATTTATACCTTTTATCTGTTAGTGGTTTATTCGTGGTATGCAATATGGAATTTAAATTTGGATTGTGAACTTTGTAGTTGGCAATTGTATGGTATTTGCAATTGGTGGAACTGTAAGTAAACACTCATATAACTGGTTCAGTATACAGTTCTAATCACCATATTAACAGTAGGAACATTCTATAACTGTTTTAAATACCTATTTTGGCCTATCTGCTTCCAAAAAACATAGCTCTTAGTGGAGTGGATGTCTGTTCAGCTTCTCTCTCTGGTGAATAATAATTTCTAGCAGCTCCTGCTAGGGAATTTCCCACACAGGCTGAGTGTGAGGCTGGCTGTGATTGGCCAAGACTCCTGCTGTGTGTGAGGCTGGCTGTGATTGGTCTAAACTTCTTCCCAGCAACAACAGTTTAACTCTATGCTTTCTGTTGTTTCTGCTGCGTCATTGAGCTTACCTCATATCTATATAATGAATCTTAAAGGCATATTATCTTTTCTGCTTCTGTGAACACAATATATATGACAGTTATTTGACATCCAAACATGAAGTCACTGCAAATAACTCTGCTTTTGTCTTTAACACACAAACATGGGAACTTTATTAAGGTTATTGACAGGTCTAGCTGTATAAACATAAAAGCTATGTTAGCAACCTAGGACAGGTCTTAGCTGGACAGCTACACTCCCACCAAAATTACCTATAATTCTATGTTCTCAATAGTAGGACTTAAACATGAATTTGAGGAATTTTCCATCATGTTCTCAACTCTCAAGTGTCTTTTATCACTCTCAAGTAAAACAACTAACTTCTGTATAGGACGTTCCAACTTGAGTGGAGTAGTGAGACGTTTTCACTTTTTGTCAAGTTTTGAGTTTCCTATTTGTAACAACACTCTTCTTACTAGTTTGTCTTCATCCTTTTGAACTTCTAGAACTTTGGCCAATTTCCATTGACTTCTAGGCAGTGGTGTAGCTATAGGGGTCACAGCGGTCGCAATTGCGACCGGGCCCCTAAGTCAGGGGGGCCCAAGGAGAGACAAAGTGAAGGCCTGGCCCCTGATTTACAGAATACAGTACTTGCCGGCGGCTAACTTCACAGGGGGGGCGGAGGCAGAGCCGTGCGTGCAGCTGTGCAGGCTCAGCCAGGAGAGGGAGTGGTCCCGTCTGGCAGTACTGGAGAAGATGCGTGCCGCCCGAGTGAGTGAGGTGAGGGCGGCCGTGGCGACGTGACTAGCAGAGACTCGGAGACAGTTTTTCTAGTAGCTAGAGTACACTAGCATCACATAGGATAGCAGTAGTGGGTCCTCTTACTAGTACCGTTCTAGCCACATGTGCAGCTGCAAATGAGCTCTGCAAGTAAGAGGACCCACTACTGCTTTCCTACAAGTACTGGTAGATGTCACAGCAGAGTCCTATAAATCATGTGATGGTCTATGGCCCATAGAACATCACATTCATAGCACAAGCGGCAGCTATATCATCATCATCAATGCTTCATCATATGCCAGCAGGGTTATTAACATCGCCGCCAAGCCCGCCATTATTGCTCACACGGGGCTGGTCAGCACAGGAAATATGGGATTGCAAGTGCAACACCTATGGGAGCAGTGACTGTCACCATATTGCCGTGAGTGACTGATTCCAGCACAAGCGGCAGCTATAATCGTCAGTCACTCACAGCAATATGGTGACAGTCACTGCATCCATAGGGGTTGCAGTTGCAATCCCATATTTCCAGTCTTGACCAGCCCTGTGTGAGCAATAATGGTGGGCTTGGCGGCGATGTTAATAGCCCTGCTGGCATATGATGAAGCAAACTGAAAGGATAAGTGAAGGAAAATTATTAACTATGTACCCCACCTGCTGCAGAATGACACATATAGGCCGAATGCACACGGCCGTGTTCCACGGCCGTGAACGGTCTGTGGTATCCAGGCCTGGATTCCTGCTGACAGCAGGAGCGCACGGCGTCATTGGTTGCTATGACGCCGTGCGCTTCATGCCACCGCTGTACTACAGTAATACACTCGTATGATCTATACGAGTGTATTACTGTAGTACAGTGGCGGCATGAAGCGCACGGCGTCAGTGTGCTCCTGCTGTCAGCAGGAATCCAGGCCGGGATACCACGGACCGTTCACGGCCGTGTGCATTAGGCCATAGACTGATTCCAGCACAAGCGGCAGCTATATCATCATCAATATGGGCATGGGCACGGTAGGCGTGCAGGGGTCTGGTGGTGTTAGGAAATGGTATTGAGGGTAGGGGGGGCCCAAACTGAATTCTTGCACCAGGGCCAATGAGCCTATAGCTACGCCCCTGCTTCTAGGTAAATCTTCTTCTTTCACTAACACTATGTCACCAACTTGGAAATTTCTTCTCGGTGTTTGCCATTTACTTCTTAGCATAAGATTGGCTAAGTACTCTTTCCTTGATTTATTCCAAAACTGATCTGATAGATATTGAACTCTTCGCCATCTCCTTTTAGCATGTAAATCCTCTTTGGTGAACTTGCCAGGTAGTGGCTGTATGTAATCAGAATTAAGGTGAAGTAGATGGTTGGGAGTTAAAGTGTCCAAACATGTTGGATCGTTGATGTTATCAACTGTAAGTGGACGATTGTTAACAATAGACATTACTTCATAGAATAGAGTCCAAAGTGAAGCATCATCTATTCTTCCGGCGTTCTTTTCAACACTGAACTTAACACATTTCTTACAGTTCTGATTTGTCTTTCCCAAACTCCTTCTGTATGGCTTGCATGTGGAGTATTCATGTGTAAGTCACACTGTTTATTTAACAGATACTCAGTTAATTTTTCTTTATCGATCCCTTTTAGAGCTTTCTTCAATTCATTCTTTGCTCCGACAAAATTAGATCCTTGGTCAGATCTAAGCTCTCTGACAGTACCTCTAATGGCTATGAAACATCTCAAGGCGTTGATGAATGCGTCAGTTGACATATCTTTTAACATTTCTAGGTGAATTGCTCTGGAGCTCAGACATGTAAATATTAGTCCATATCTCTTGTACTCCTTGCGGTTTTGTTTGGTGATGAATGGGCCAAGACAATCCATTCCACTATAAATAAATGGTGGTGATGGGTTTACACGATCTGCCAGTAAATCTGCCATTCTTTGTTCTTTGGTAGGTCTACGTGCCTTTCTGCAGACTACACATTTAGGCCTCATGCACACGCCGATTTTAGCGTTTCAGATGCGGACCCATTCATTTCTATGGAGCCGTTGAAAATGCGGATAGTGCACCATTTGCCATCTGCGTCCGTGATCCGTGGTTCCAGTCCGTCAAAAAAATATAACCTGTCCTATTCTTGTCCGCGGAAAATGGTTCGCATACCTATTCAAGTTAATGGGAACAGTAGAATTTTTGGGCAAAATTGCTGGATGCTTCACTCTGCTAGGTAACGATGCATTTTCCAGTCTCCCTCCCACCTTCAGTATACCATCCTGCAGAACAAGATTAAGCTTGTACAATGGGTGGTTGTTGGGAAGCCTTTTAGGTTCTTGACTAAGTCTCTTCAACTCTTAACTGTAGAATCTCTGTTGAATGAGTCTTATGACTCAGCTTTCATTCTTTCCTCTAC
Source organism: Bufo bufo (assembly GCF_905171765.1). Classification (NCBI taxonomy): domain Eukaryota; kingdom Metazoa; phylum Chordata; class Amphibia; order Anura; family Bufonidae; genus Bufo; species Bufo bufo. The sequence goes on from NC_053393.1 coordinate 222,548,164, forward strand.
ATTCAACAATTTCTTCTTTCTGATTCCCTTTGCCAAACGTTGAATTTGAGCTACTACATTTATTACCGTATTTCATTTTGAACATCTGGCTAGTCTTTCAAGTATGTCATCTTGACACTTGGCAGCAGTGCTCAATGTTTGTACAACTTTTACTTCTGGATCACCTATAGACAATTCTGTGTAACCTTTACTGGGCGTGATTTCCTTTTCCCAAAGGAATTTTTCAATTCTGTTACATTCAGGCTTCTTGAAGCATAATCTGCTGGGTTATGCTTTGTGTCAATGTGATGCCAATGTTCTGGATTTGTTATTTCCCAAATTTTCTCAACTCTGTTGGCAACAAAGATATGGAATCTTCGAGCTTCATTGTTTATGTATCCAAGGACAACTTTTTAGTCCGTCCAAAAATATTCTTCATCTATTTTCAATTCCAGTTATTCTCTCAGAAACTTGCTTATTGATGCTGAAACAACAGGTGCTGTCAGTTCAAGCCTTGGTATTGTCTGAATACTGGTAGGTGTGACTCTGGCCTTTCCCATAACCAGGGAACAGTGTATCCTTTCTTCTCCTATCACTCTGATGTAGGAGCACTGACCATAACCATAACTACTGGCCTCTGAAAAGTTCTATTTTCTTGTACTTTCCGAAATCAGGAGGTGCAAAACATCTGGGTATTGTCACGGGTGAAGTTTGCAGATAGCTGGAACTTATGAATAAACGAGCGACTGGCTTGATCCCAAACTAAGGAGCTTATAGGTGAGCCCTATAAAACCCTAAGAGCTCTCCCTGACTGCTATGCACATGCAAGGGTCTCGATGGTAGATGATTGCATGCCCACGTACCTAAGTCTGTGTGACACCTGAAAACCCTATAATAGTGAGGGGACACGACCACTGGCTCCCTGCACTTAATACGGACGGAGTCAGGGTCACCTAGAATCAAGCCAGCAAGGAAACACAATAAAGTAAAGGACTTATCTGAGCAAACAGCAGAAGCAGCCTCAAGCAGTGAACACTTTTATCCAGGAAGTAGTATAAACCGCAAAGTGAGGCAGTATGGGAGGGAATATAAAGGAAGATGATTAGTCTAAATAAGTGACACCTGGCGGAAGGAAAGGAGATGGGAAAGTGAAACCAAAACAAAGAACATCATACAAGAGGTAGAGAAGAACGTCTGCCAGACCTTCTCACAGAACTGGCGGTGACAGTACCCCTCCCTCTACGGGTGGACTCCGGACACTCAGAGCCCACCTTCTCAGGATGAGACCTATGGAAAGCCCTGATGAGACGAGTGGCCTTAATGTCCGTCACTGGGACCTACATCCTCTCCTCAGGACCATAACCCTCCCAATGAACGAGGTACTGAAGAGAACTGCAGATAATGCTAGAATCCACAATCCTAGAGACCTGAAATTCAAGATTACCATCAACAATAATCGGAGGAGGAGGCAAAGAGGAGGGTACAGTGGGTTGGACATAAGGTTTTAATAGGGACTTGTGAAAAACATTATGGATCTTCCAAGTCTGAGGAAGATCAAGACGGAAGGCAACGGGATTGATGACGGACAAGATCTTGTAAGGCCCAATAAACTTAGGACCCAACTTCCAGGAGGGAACCTTCAGTTTGATATTCTTTGGAGACAACCACACCAGATCACCCACATTCAGGTCTGGACCAGGCACATGTTTCTTATCCGCCACACGCTTATATCTCTCACTCATCCTTTTCAGATTACCCTGAATCTTTTGCAAAATAAATGACAAAGACGAGGAAAATCTCTCCTCATCAGGTAAACCAGAAGACCCCTCTCCAGAGAATGTCCCAAACTGCGGATGAAACCCATATGCACCAAAAAATGGTGGCTTATCAGAGGACTCCTGGCAACGGTTATTTAAAGCAAACTCAGCAAGGGACAAAAAAGAATACCTATGATTCTTCACCACAAAACAGTGCAGATATGTCTCCAGATTCTGATTGACGCATTCGCGTTCGGTCTGACCATTCGACTGCGGGTAGAAGAGAACGACAACCGAATCCCCAAGCAAGAACAGAAGGCCTTCCAGAATCTGGAAACAAATTGCGTGCCCCTATCAGACACGATGTCTGAAGGAATGCCATGCAATTTAACAATATGATCAACAAACGCTTGCGCCAGCGTCTTAGCATTGGGTAACCCAGGAAAGGGAATGAAATGCGCCATTTTTCTAAAACGGTCCACTACCACCAGAATCACAGTCTTCCCCAAGGAACGAGGCAGGTCCGTAATGAAGTCCATGGACAGATGCGTCCAAGGACGGGAAGGAATGGGTAACGGGAGGAGAGAACCCGATGGCCGTGAATGAGGGACCTTGGCACGAGCGCAGGTCTCGCAGGCTGCCACAAAACCCTCAACCGTCTTACGAAGAGCCGGCCACTAGAATCTCCAAGCAACGAGATCCACTGTGGCTCTACTCCCCGGGTGCCCAGCAAGGACAGTATCGTGGTGCTCCTTAAAAACCTTGTGTTGTAAAGCGAGAGGCACAAACAACCTCCCAGGAGGACAAAGATCAGGAGCCTCTGCCTGGGCTGCCTGAACCTCTGCCTCCAAATCAGGATAAAGAGCAGAGACGACCACCCCTTCAGCCAAAATGGGACCCGGGTCTTCAAAGTTCCCCCCTCCCGGAAAACAATGTGACAGGGCATCCGCCTTCACATTTTTAACCCCAGGGCGGAACGTAACAAGATTAAACCTAGAAAAGAATAAACACCATCTGGCCTGTCTCAGGTTCAGACGCTTGGCCGATTCCAAGTAGGCCAGATTCTTGTGGTCGGTAAACACGGTAATAGGGTGTCTGGCTCCCTCTAACCAATGGCGACATTCCTCAAAAGCGAATTTGATGGCCAACAACTCCCTATCTCTCACTTTGTAATTTCTCTCTGCAGAGGATAGTTTCCTTGAGAAAAAGGCACACGGTCGCCATTTGGCAGGAGAGGGACCCTGAGATAAGACCGCAACCACACCCACCTCAGAAGCATTCACCTCAACAGTAAAAGGTAGAGAGACATCAGGTTGTACCAAAATGGGAGCGGAAGCAAAACTCTCTTTAATACTAGAAAATGCTTTAAACGCATCTACCGACCACGAGGAAAAATACACACCCCTTTTTAGTCATATCAGTGAGTGGCTTAACGACAGAGGAATAATTCAAAATGAACTTTCTGTAATAATTGGCAAAACCCCAAAACCGCATCAGCGCCTTCTGATTCTCAGGAAGCTCCCAATCAAGCAGAGCGCGGACCTTCTGGGGGTCCGTCCGAAAACCAGAAGCGGAGAGAAGAAAACCAAGAAATTGAATCTCCGGAACCGCAAACACACATTTTTCCAGTTTAGCATACAACTTTTTTCTCCCGTAGAATCAGCAAGACCTGACATAGGTGGTCCTGATGAGTCTTGAAATCAGGCGAAAAAATCAAAATGTCATCTAGATACACCAGTACAAATTCCCCCATTAAATGATAAAAAATGCTGTTCACAAAATGTTGGCAGACGGCCGGAGCATTCATCAAACCAAAGGGCATAACCAAATTCTCGAAATGACCCTCAGGGGTATTGAAGGCCGTCTTCCATTCGTCCCCTTCCCTGACCCTGACTAGGTTGTATGCCCCTCTTAAATCCAACTTAGAAAAAACTTTAGCCCCAACAATCTGGTTAAACAGGTCCGGGATCAGAGGAAGCAGATATGGGTCACGAATCGTGATACGGTTCAGCTCCCTGAAATCCAGACAAGGTCTTAAAGAAGCATCTTTTTTCTTAACAAAAAAAACCCAGCGGCAACAGATGACTTCGAGGGTAAGATGTGTCCTGTTCTCAGGCTCTCAGAGATATACGTACGCATAGCGACCCTTTCAGGTTGGGAGAGATTGTATAGTCGTGATTTTGGCAGCTTGACGCCTGGTATGAGATTAATAGGGCAGTCGTACTCCCGGTGAGGGGGCAACTCCAGGACACCAGTCTCGGAAAACACATCCGAAAATTCAGAGAGAAACGATGGCACAGTCTTGGTAGAAACCTCTGAAAGAGATGCCGTGAAGCAATTCTCTCTGCAAAACTCACTCCAACCATTTATTTGCCTTGCTTGCCAATCAATGGTGGGGTTATGTTTAGTGAGCCAGGGTAGCCACAACACTAGAGGAGTAGGTAATAAGACGAAACATGACATATCTTCAACATGTTCCAAAGAAGGTCGGCACTGCTCAAGGGATGTCGCGGTGCACGTGTCTGCGGGCAGGGATCGCAGTAGATAATTTGGAAATAAAGACCGGCACTCGCTGATGAATATTCTTGTAGGTTTATTCAGTCACATATTCCATCATAGTGACGCATACGTTTCAGCAAATTATATGCTTTTCATCAGACATGTCTGATGAAAGCATATCATTTGCTGAAACGCATGCGTCACTATGATGGAATATGTAGAATAAAAGAAAACCGCCATTCCCAAAAATCTTTGCTGGTGATAGATTTATTGGTCACTCATATGACGCGCTGCGTTTCGGCACTCACAGGTGCCTTTTTCAAACAAGAAGTGAGCAGCAGTATGAGTGGAAGAACATAAAAACAAAACAGGTTTAAATAACCCGCCCCTGGTCATGTGATGATGACATCACGTTGCCGTGGAGACTAGAGTTGAGCGAACACCTGGATGTTCAGGTTCGAGAAGTTCGGCCGAACTTCCCGGAATTGTTCGGGTTCGGGATCCGAACTCGACCCGAACTTCGCCCCGAACCCGACCCCCATTGAAGTCAATGGGGACCCAAACTTTTCGGCACTAAAAAGGCTGTAAAATAGCCCAGGAAAGGGCTAGAGAGCTGCAAAAGGCAGCAAAATGTAGGTAAATCGCCTGCAAACAAATGTGGGTAGGGAAATGAATTAAAATAAAAATAAAATAAATTAAAATTAACTAATATCAATTGGAGAGAGGTCTCATGGCAGAGAATCAGGCTTCATGTCATAGCAGAGAATCTGGCTTCACGTCACCCACCACTGGAACAGGCCATTGGCAGATATTTAGGCCCCGGCACCCAGACAGAGGAGAGAGGTCCCATAGCAGAGAATCAGGCTTCATGTCATAGCAGAGAATCAGGGTTCAAGTCATAGCAGAGAATCAGGCTTCATGTCATGGCAGAGAATCAGGCTTCACGTCACCCGCCACTGGAACAGGCCATTGTCAGATATTTAGGCCCCGGCACCCAGACAGAGGAGAGAGGTCCCATAGCAGAGAATCAGGCTTCATGGCATAGCAGAGAATCAGGCTTCAAGTCATAGCAGAGAATCAGGCTTCAAGTCATAGCAGAGAATCAGGCTTCATGTCATAGCAGATAATCAGGCTTGACGTCACCCGCCACTGGAACAGGCCATTGTCAGATATTTAGGCCCCGACACCCAGACAGAGGAGAGAGGTTCCATAGCAGAGAATCAGGCTTCATGGCATAGCAGAGAATCAGGCTTCACATCACCCACCACTGGAACAGGCCACTGTCAGATATTTTTAGGCCCCGGCACCCAGACAGAGGAGAGAGGTCCCATAGCAGAGAATCAGGCTTCATGTCATAGCAGAGAATCAGTCTTCAAGTCATAGCAGAGAATCAGGCTTCATGTCATAGCAGAGAATCAGGATTCACGTCACCCACCACTGGAACAGGCCATTGTCAGATATTTAGGCCCCGGCACCCAGACAGAGGAGAGAGGTCCCATAGCAGAGAATCAGGCTTCATGTCATAGCAGAGAATCAGGCTTCAAGTCATAGCAGAGAATCAGGCTTCATGTCATAGCAGAGAATCAGGCTTCACGTCACCCACCACTGGAACAGGCCATTGTCAGACATTTAGGCCCCGGCACCCAGACAGAGGAGAGAGGTTCCATAGCAGAGAATCAGGCTTCATGGCATAGCAGAGAATCAGGCTTCAAGTCATAGCAGAGAATCAGGCTTCATGTCATAGCAGAGAATCAGGATTCACGTCACCCACCACTGGAACAGGCCATTGTCAGATATTTAGGCCCCGGCACCCAGACAGAGGAGAGAGGTCCCATAGCAGAGAATCAGGCTTCATGTCATAGCAGAGAATCAGGCTTCAAGTCATAGCAGAGAATCAGGCTTCATGTCATAGCAGAGAATCAGGCTTCACGTCACCCACCACTGGAACAGGCCATTGTCAGACATTTATGCCCCGGCACCCAGACAGAGGAGAGAGGTTCCATAGCAGAGAATCAGGCTTCATGGCATAGCAGAGAATCAGGCTTCACGTCACCCACCACTGGAACAGGCCACTGTCAGATATTTTTAGGCCCCGGCACCCAGACAGAGGAGAGAGGTCCCATAGAAGAGAATCAGGCTTCATGTCATAGCAGAGAATCAGGCTTCATGTCACCCAACACTGGAACAGGCCATTGTCAGATATTTTTAGGCCCCGGCACCCAGACAGAGGAGAGAGGTCCCATAGCAGAGAATCAGGCTTCATGTCATAGCAGAGAATCAGGCTTCATGTCACCCAACACTGGAACAGGCCATTGTCAGATATTTTTAGGCCCCGGCACCCAGACAGAGGAGAGAGGTCCCATAGCAGAGAATCAGGCTTCATGTCATAGCAGAGAATCATGCTTCATGTCACCCAACACTGGAACAGGCCACTGTCAGATATTTTTAGGCCCCGGCACCCAGACAGAGGAGAGGTTCATTCAACTTTGGGTTGCCCCGCAATGTAATGGTAAAATGAAAATAAAAAAAGGATTGAATGAGGAAGTGCCCTGGAGTACAATAATATATGGTTAAGGGGAGGTAGTTGTAAATGTCTAATCTGCACAAGGGATCCGTGCTTGGTTCATTTTTATGAACGTCAGCTTGTCCACATTGGCTGTAGACAGGAGGCTGCGTTTGTCTGTAATGACGCCCCCTGCCGTGCTGAATACACGTTCAGACAAAACGCTGGCTGCCGGGCAGGCCAGCACCTCCAAGGCATAAAAGGCTAGCTCTGGCCACGTGGACAATTTGGAGACCCAGAAGTTGAATGGGGCCGAACCATCAGTCAGTACGTGGAGGGGTGTGCACACGTACTGTTCCACCATGTTAGTGAAATGTTGCCTCCTGCTAACACGTTCCGTATCAGGTGGTGGTGCAGTTAGCTATGGCAAGGTTACAAAACTTTTCCACATCTCTGCCGTGCTAACCCTGCCCTCAGAGGAGCTGGCCGTGACACAGCTGCGTTGGCGACCTCTTGCTCCTCCTCTGCCTTCGCCTTGGGTATCCACTTGTTCCCCTGTGACATTTGGGAATGCTCTCAGTAGCGCGTCTACCAACGTGCGCTTCCTATCACGCTCCAGTGCAGGAAGTAAGGTGGGCACATTGTCTTTGTACCGTGGATCCAGCAGGGTGGCAACCCAGTAGTCCGCACACGATAAAATGTGGGCAACTCTGCTGTCGTTGCGCAGGCACTGCCCAGAGGTAAGGACAAGCTGTCCTCTGTGGGAGGCGTATCGTCATCATCCTGCATTTCCCCCCAGCCACGCACCAGTAATGGGCCCGAGCTGCGTTGGGTGCCACCCCGCTGTGAACATGCTTCATCCTCATCCTCCTCCACCTCCTCCTCATCCTCGACCTCCTCGTCCTCCAGTAGTGGGCCCTGGCTGGCCACATTTGTACCTGGCCTCTGCTGTTGCAAAAAACCTCCCTCTGAGTCACTTCGAAGAGACTGGCCTGAAAGTGCTAAAAATGACCCCTCTTCCTCCTCCTCCTCCTCCTGGGCCACCTCCTCTTCCATCATCGCCCTAAGTGTTTTCTCAAGGAGACATAGAAGTGGTATTGTAACGCTGATAACGGCGTCATCGCCACTGGCCATGTTGGTGGAGTACTCGAAACAGCGCAACAGGGCACACAGGTCTCGCATGGAGGCCCAGTCATTGGTGGTGAAGTGGTGCTGTTCCGCAGTGCGACTGACCCGTGCGTGCTGCAGCTGAAACTCCACTATGGCCTGCTGCTGCTCGCACAGTCTGTCCAGCATGTGCAAGGTGGAGTTCCACCTGGTGGGCACGTCGCATATGAGGCGGTGAGCGGGAAGGCCGAAGTTACGCTGTAGCGCAGACAGGCGAGCAGCGGCAGGATGTGAACACCGGAAGCGCGCACAGACGGCCCACACTTTATGCAGCAGCTCTGACATGTCGGGGTAGTTGTGAATGAACTTCTGCACCACCAAATTCAGCACATGCGCCAGGCAAGGGATGTGCGTCAAACCGGCTAGTCACACCACCAGGCCGGGCTTGAGGCTCACCGGCAGCAACCACTCGTCGGTCTGTTGTTCTATACCCCGCCACAACTCCTGTGCGGTGTGGGGCCTGTCCCCCAAACATATGAGTTTCAGAATGGCCTGCTGACGTTTACCCCGGGCTGTGCTGAAGTTGGTGGTGAAGGTGTGTGGCTGACTGGATGAGCAGGTGGAAGAAGAGGAGGAGGAAGCCGAGTAGGAGGAGGAGGCAACAGGAGCCAAAGAATGTTGCCCTGCGATCCTTGGCGGTGGAAAGACGTGCGCCAAACAGCTCTTCGCCTGGGGCCCAGCCGCCACTACATTTACCCAGTGTGCAGTTAGGGAGATATAGCGTCCCTGGCCGTGCTTACTGGTCCACGTATCTGTGGTTAGGTGGACCTTGCCACAGATGGCGTTGCGCAGTGCACACTTGATTTTATCGGATACTTGGTTGTGCAGGGAAGGCACGGCTCTCTTGGAGAAGTAGTGGCGGCTGGGAACAACATACTGTGGGACAGCAAGCGACATGAGCTGTTTGAAGCTGTCTGTGTCCACCAGCCTGAATGACAGCATTTCATAGGCCAGTAGTTTAGAAATGCTGGCATTCAGGGCCAGGGATCGAGGGTGGCTAGGTGGGAATTTACGCTTTCTCTCAAATGTTTGTGAGATGGAGAGCTGAACGCTGCCGTGTGACATGGTTGAGATGCTTGGTGACGGAGGTGGTGGTGTTGGTGGTACATCCTCGGTTTGCTGGGCGGCAGGTGCCAACGTTCCTCCAGAGGCGGAGGAAGAGACCGAGGCGGCGGCAGCAGCAGAAGAGGTAGCAGGGGGAGCCTGAGTGAGTTCCTTGTTTTTAAGGTGTTTACTTCACTGCAGTTCATGCTTTGCATGCAGGTGCCTGGTCATGCAGGTTGTGCTAAGGTTCAGAACGTTAATGCCTCGCTTCAGGCTCTGATGGCACAGCGTGCAAACCACTCGGGTCTTGTCGTCAGCACATTGTTTGAAGAACTGCCACGCCAGGGAACTCCTTGAAGCTGCCTTTGGGGTGCTCGGTCCCAGATGGCGGTGGCCAGTAGCAGACGGACTCTCTTGGCGGCGGGTGTTCTGCTTTTTCCCACTGCTCCCTCTTTTGCTACGCTGTTGGCTCGTGCTCACCACTGCCTCTTCCTCCGAATTCTGAAAGTCAGTGGCACGACCTTCATTCCATGTGGGGTCTAGGACCTCATCATCCCCTGCATCGTCTTCCACCCAGTCTTCCTCCCTGGCCTCCTATTCAGTCTGCACACTGCAGAAAGACGCAGCAGTTGGCACCTGTGTTTCGTCATCATCAGAGACGTGCTGAGGTGGTATTCCCATGTCCTCATCAGGAAACATAAGTGGTTGTGCGTTAGTGCATTCTATCTCTTCCACCCCTGGGGAAGGGCTAGGTGGATGCCCTTGGGAAACCCTGCCAGCAGAGTCTTTAAACAGCATAAGAGACTGCTGCATAACTTGAGGCTCAGACAGTTTCCCTGATATGCACGGGGGTGATGTGACAGACTGATGGGCTTGGTTTTCATGTGCCATCTGTGCGCTTTCTGCAGAAGACTGGGTGGGAGATAATGTGAACGTGCTGGATCCACTGTCGGCCACCCAATTGACTAATGCCTGTACCTGCTCAGGCCTTACCATCCTTAGAACGGCATTGGGCCCCACCAAATATCGCTGTAAATTCTGGTGGCTACTGGGACCTGAGGTAGTTGGTTCACTAGGACGTGTGGCTGTGGCAGAACGGCCACGTCCTCTCCCAGCACCAGAGGGTCCACTAACACCACCACGACCATGTCCGCGTCCGCATCCCTTACTAGATGTTTTCCTCATTGTTCCCGTTCACCACAATAAGAAAAAAATTATTTGGCCCAATGTATTGAATTCAAATTCAGGCCTTTTTTACAGGCACCTAACACTATCTGGCAATCTATTTAGGTACCGTATTACACTAATACAGGCACAGCAGTAACGACAGATTTAGCTGAATATAAATTGTAGGTCTAGTATTTAGGCGCTGGATGACGGGTATCCCTTTTACGGACAGAATTAGACTTGGAAATGCACGGTAGCGTGTGATGTTATTGAGGATGACCCTATCCGCACCTTCAATCTAATATACCCTTTTATGGATAGATTTAACCTTGGCCTGATAGAGCAGAAACCACTAATTTAGGGAATTGCTAAGTTGGGAATTGTATTCAACCCAGAACAAAAACTGTGCTTCGGCAGACAGCAGACAGTATTACAATTGGCTAGCCACAGCTGAAACACCAGATTTAGGGTACTGCTATTTTGGCAATTGTATTTTACCCCTCAATTAAATAGCAAGCACAGCCAAGCCCCTGATGTAGGATATAGCAAAACAAAACAACACACTATTGATGGTTAAAAATGGACTTGGTGGCAGCTTGTGCTGGCGCACCACAAGACACAAAATGGCTGCCGATCACCCCAGAAAAAAGTGACAGAAAAACGCTCTGGGCAGCCTTAAAACAGTGAGCAATTGAATAGCAGAGGTTGTATGATACACAGCTGTATATCGATCACTTCAGTAAATAAATCCCTGCCTAATCTCGCCCTAACAGCAGCAGCTGCATCCTATCCCTACACTGATCAGAGCAGAGTGACGTGCGGCGCTACATGACTCCAGCTTAAATAGAGGCTGGGTCACATGCTGCACTGGCCAATCACAGCCATGCCAATAGTAGGCATGGCTGTGATGGCCTCTTGGGGCAAGTAGTATGAGGCTTGTTGATTGGCTGCTTTGCAGCCTTTCAAAAAGCACCAAGAAAGCGCAGAACACCGAACGCGAACCCGGACTTTTATGAAAATGTTCGGGTCCGTGTCACGGACACCCCAAAATTCGTTACGAACCCGAACTATACAGTTCGGGTTCGCTCATCCCTAGTGGAGACACATAAACAACAATGTGAGTGAACACCTCCTGTTGAGTCTTCACAGAGGTCACACCCTGGAAAGTAAATTTCAGTTGCACTGTGAAGAGAAACATTGTTGCAAGTAAGTGACACAAATTGTGCATATGAACATATCCTAATAGCAACATTCATTAATTGCTACGGTATATATTGCAACAGTGTGCAACCAACAGAGAGAGAGAGGCAAAAAAGAGGACTAAGCAGTCTTATAAAAAATCTTATAAGAAGCTGTTAATCGCATAGTCCCGGTTTAACCCTTTAGGAGCCTGTTTTGTTTGTATTTTCTTCCACTCATACTGCTGCTCACTTCTTGTTTGAAAAAGGCACCTGTGAGTGCCGAAACGCCACACGTCATATGAGTGACCAATAAATCTATCACCAGCAAAGATTTTTGGGAGTGCCGGTTTTCTTTCATTCTTCTGATTTTGGGATTACCTCCACACAAACCGAGCACCCCTCAACCAGTACGCTGTACCGCCTGACTTCATTACACAGTATTCCTAGTTTTCTCGGGGCGTGCACGCGTTGAACAGAAGCAGCAAACACAGATGAATACTTTCAGCTACCACGAGGAAGAAGCTCAACGCATCGTCTCACAGATCGATTTTTCATCCGATTTTCTCAAAGTTCCATCAAGTGAATTTTGCAGCCGGGACCTTGAGAGAGAGTCTAAACATTAAATCTCCTTGGAGCTTCACGCCACCACTCTTGCGGAATATTACCGCACACAGCGTATACCACGCGGCCTACGCGTCAATCTCAGACCCACTTTATTCTGAGATAATCTGGAGTTTTGTACTCGCTTTGCGAACATTCGAAATAAATGCTCCCTGGATCTGATCACTCTAACGATTGAATACCTTTCTAAAGCCATCGCTGAATGTAAGCAGAATATCACAACCATCGAGACCCAACTACAGGATTGTTTGAAGTCTGAAGATCTCAACATACTAAAGGAGAAGATAGAGAAACACTGCGCAGATCTAAGGACCCAGATCCAAACCACAAAGAGGACCAAATACATCCGGGATTCTAAAGGACTACTTATCTAATCGTGTCTACAGATGGCAGGACAAATCCGGTACAGCTACACAGACCATCCGCCGTCCTGGTCGCCGGGTAGGCCATACATCCTCTGGCTCTGGCAGCGACTCCACTACTGGCCAACAGATACCTTTTTTTAGGAAGACGACGACGCCAAAAAAAGCCAACACCAGGAGAGCAGGCCGACGCCATCATAGGGGGAACAGATGCACCATGACTGACCTGGTCCCAGGTACGGCCAGCACACCAGACACTTTAGTTCTCAATTTATCTTCTAAGAACTTAAATCCTTTACAGATGCAGGTGTTGCAGAAGGGACTGTCCTTCAGCCCCACTGCAACCTTGGACACTTTCGGCTTGGACATGTACCTGCAACGCTTCTTTCGCTCTTTGCGATTAAAGGCTCACTTCTCCACACAAGGAGATACCGTATCATATGATCCGGATCCCCCTGGTGGATTTGAGGACATTTTAACACTAAAATCTTTTGGCTTACGGGTCAAGTCAGTATATGCCACCTAAAACTGCACACCCTATAGAAACGTACATTGAGCTAATCCAGAAAGGCATTAGTACCTTGCTTACACAGTTTAAGGGAGGACAATACTATTTACATCAAAATCTTACAGCATTAGAGAGACAGACTATCAATCACCTACTTGATGACAGATCACTTATTTTCAAACCCGCGGACAAAGGGGGCGCCCTTGTAGTACTAGACAAGGAGTATTACACACATGAAATTTTGCAACAATTGTCGGATATTAAAACATACGCGATCTTACCACGCGATCCAGTATATGACATTAAAAGAGAACTGCAAATCCTGATACAGAACAGTTTAGAACAAAAAATTATAGACCAAAAAATGGCAGAATTTCTAATAAAACAGCATCCCATTACACCGGTGTTTTACACCTTGCCTAAAGTGCACAAATCGATGGAATGTCCCCCAGGTAGACCTACAGTTGCAAGAAAAAGTATGTGAACCCTTTGGAATGATATGGATTTCTGAACAAATTGGTCATAAAATGTGATCTGATCTTCATCTAAGTCACAACAATAGACAATCACAGTCTGCCTAAACAGATAACACACAAAGAATTAAATGTTACCTTGTTTTTATTGAACACACCATGTAAACATTCACAGTGCAGGTGGAAAAACTATGTGAACCCCTAGACTAATGACATCTCCAAGAGCTAATTGGAGTGAGGTGTCAGCCAACTGGAGTCCAATCAATGAGATGAGATTGGAGGTGTTGGTTACAGCTGCCCTGCCCTATAAAAAACATACACCAGTTCTGGGTTTGCTTTTCACAAGAAGCATTGCCTGATGTGAATGATGCCTCGCACAAAAGAGCTCTCAGAAGACTTACGATTAAGAAATGTTGACTTGCATAAAGCTCGAAAGGGTTATAAAAGTATCTCCAAAAGCCTTGCTGTTCATCAGTCCACAGTAAGACAAATAGTCTATAAATGGAGAAAGTTCAGCACTGCTGCTACTCTCCCTAGGAGTGGCCGTCCTGTAAAAATGACTGCAAGAGCACAGAGCAGACTGCTCAATGAAGAAGAATCCTAGAGTGTCAGCTAAAGACTTACAAAGGTCTCTGGCATATGCTAACATCCCTGTTAGCAAATCTACGATACGTAAAACACTAACCAAGAATGGATTTCATGGGAGGATACCACAGAGGAAGCCACTGCTGTCCAAAAAAAACATTGCTGCACATTTACAGTTTGCACAAGAGCACCTGGATGTTCCACAGCAGTACTGGCAAAATATTCTGTGGACAGATGAAACCAAAGTTGAGTTGTTTGGAAAAAATACACAACAGCACACCAACATCAAAACATCATCCCAACTGTGAATTATGGTGGTGGGGGCATCATGGTTTGGGGCTGCTTTGCTGCGTCAGGGCCTGGATGGATTGCTATCATCAAAGGAAAAATGAATTCCCAAGTTTATCAAGACATTTTTCAGGAGAACTTAAGGCCATCTGTCCACCAGCTGAAGCTCAACAGATGATGGATGTTGCAACAGGACAACGACCCAAAGCATAGAAGTAAGGGCTCTTTCACACCTGCGTTCTTGTCTTCCGGCATAGAGTTCCGTCGTCGGGGCTCTATGCCGGAAGAATCCTGATCAGGATTATCCCAATGCATTCTGAATGGAGTGAAATCCGTTCAGGATGCATCAGGATGTCTTCGGTTCCGGAACGGAACGTTTTTTGGCCGGAGAAAATACCGCAGCATGCTGCGCTTTTTGCTCCGGCCAAAAATCCGGAACACTTGCCGCAATGCCGGATCCGGAATTAATGCCCATTGAAAGGCATTGATCCGGATCCGGCCTTAAGCTAAACGTCGTTTCGGCGCATTGCCGGAGCCGACATTTAGCTTTTTCTGAATGGTTACCATGGCTGCCGGGACGCTAAAGTCTTGGCAGCCATGGTAAAGTGTAGCGGGGAGCGGGGGAGCAGCATACTTACCGTCCGTGCGGCTCCCAGGGCGCTTCAGAGTGACGTCAGGGCGCCCCAAGCGCATGGATCATGTGATCGCATTGGACACATCATCCATGCGCATGGGGCGCCCTGACGTCATTCTGGACCGCCCCGGGAGCCGCACGGACTGTAAGTATACCGCTCCCCCGCTCCCCGCTCCTACTATGGCAACCAGGACTTTAATAGCGTCCTGGGTGCCATAGTAACACTGAAAGCATTTTGAAGACGGTTCCGTCTTCAAATGCTTTCAGTACACTTGCGTTTTTCCGGATCCGGAGTGTAATTCCGGCAAGTGGAGTACATGCCGGATCCGGACAACGCAAGTGTGAAAGAGCCCCAAATCAACAACAGAATAAAAGAAAGAAAATACGCCTTCTGGAGTTGCCCAGTCAGAGTCCTGACCTCAACCCGATTGAGATGCTGTGGCATGACCTCAAGAAAGCGATTCACAGCAGACATCCCAAGAATATTGCTGAACTGAAAAAGTTCTGTAAAGAGGAATAGTCAAGAATTACTCCTGACCGTTGTGCACGTCTGATCTGCAACTACAGGAAACGTTTGGTTGAAGTTATTGCTGCCAAAGGAGGTTCAACCAGTTATTAAATCCAAGGGTTCACATACTTTTTCCACCTGCACTGTGAATGTTTACATGGTGTATTCAATAAAAACATGGTAACATTTAATTCTTTGTGTGTTATTAGTTTAAGCAGACTGTTATTGTCTATTGTTGTGACTTAGATGAAGATCAGATCACATTTTATGACCAATTTGTGCAGAAATCCATATCATTCCAAAGGGTTCACATACTTTTTCTTGCAACTGTATAGTGGCAGCATCAGATTCCATACTCTCTCCCCCAGCCATGTTACTAGACAAGGTATTGACCCCTCTTACACAAAGAACCCCCTCGTACCTTAAAGGGTTTCTGTCACCCCATTAAACAGTTTTTTTTTTTTTTTTCATTAATAATAATCCCTATAGTGCGATCTCTTGATACATAATAAAATTAATCATTTTGATTCAGTAGATTTAGCTAAAAAACGATTTTTAAAATATGCTAATTACCTTGCTACCAGCAAGTAGGGCGGCTACTTGCTGGTAGCTGCCGCATCCTCCGTTCGTAATAACGCCCCCTCGGCATGCTGATTGACAGGGCCAGGGAAGGGAATCCTTCTCTGCTGGCGCTGTTCGAATTCGAAATCTCGCGCCTGCGCCGTACCTGGCTTCAATCGGCGCAGGCGCACTGAGAGGCGGCCGCTCGCTCGACCGCTCCATCCTCAATGCGCCTGCGTCGATGACGTCATCGCATACACCCGGAAGAGAAGACGCCGGCGTCTTCTCTTCCGGGTGTATGCGATGACGTCATCGACGCAGGCGCATTGAGGATGGAGCGGTCGAGCGAGCGGCCGCCTCTCAGTGCGCCTGCGCCGATTGAAGCCAGGTACGGCGCAGGCGCGAGATTTCGAATTCGAACAGCGCCAGCAGAGAAGGATTCCCTTCCCTGGCCCTGTCAATCAGCATGCCGAGGGGGCGTTATTACGAACGGAGGATGCGGCAGCTACCAGCAAGTAGCCGCCCTACTTGCTGGTAGCAAGGTAATTAGCATATTTTAAAAATCGTTTTTTAGCTAAATCTACTGAATCAAAATGATTAATTTTATTATGTATCAAGAGATCGCACTATAGGGATTATTATTAATGAAAAAAAAAAAAAAATGTTTAATGGGGTGACAGAAACCCTTTAAGGACACACAGCATTTCCTAGAAGAGCTTAGCCAGGTACATGTAGGTGAAGAATGCCTACTGGTCACATATGATGTATCCAGTTTATACACATCTATAACCCATGCAAAGGGGATAGTGGCAGTTAAATCACTACTAGACAACAGTCATTACAATACCGACCAGAATTTTTTTTCCACCTCATTGCTTACTATTGTACTAGAAAAAAACGACTTCTTATTTCAGGACACATACTACCAACAATGCTGCGGAACCGCAATGGGATCTAACGCCGCACCGCCGTATGCAAATACGTATATGTCACAGCTGGAGAATGATTATATATATATATATATATCCAAATCCCATTTTTCTTCAAAATTTCAAATTTTGGAAAAGATTTATAGATGACATATTTTGCATATTGTGGAAACCTTACAGGAATTCACTGACTACATCAATAATATTTGGCCTGAACTAAAATTCACACTCCACTGGGATCCTCACAGAATATCCTTCTTGGACACTTGGGTTATAAAGGGGACTGACGGCAAGTGTATAACAGACCTCTACACCAAAGAGACTGGCCGTAATAGTTTACTCAATTATGATAGTAACCATCCCCCTGCAGTAAAAAAATCCTTACCCTACTCCCAGTACAAAAGAGTGCACAGAATTATCAGTGATCCCACAACTCGTGACACACGATTGAGTGAGATGACTGACAAATTCAAACAAAGAGGATATCCCAGTTCTGTTTTATTACAACAAAGGGCCAAAATCAACAGTACTGATGCAACACCAAAAAAATCCAACCCCAAAAGAATTCCATTTGTGGTCAAATATCATCCGTGGATTAATCGCATCAGATCTGTCATGTATAAACATTGGAATATAGTTAAATCCTCTTACCCCACTGTTGCAGAACTCCAGAACCCTCCCATGATCTGCTACAAAAGGGCAAGAAACATCAGGGACATGGTGATTAGGGCCGACATAGGCAGCAATAAACTAAACATTAGACAAAGGACACTTGCCACTGTCAGAAAGGGCACCTTCCGTTGTCTCAATTGCGTCCACTGCTCAAGTGTCATTAAAGGGGCATGTATCTCACATCCCCACACAGGTGAGCAGATCCCAGTGAGGGGACACTTCACATGTGACAGCTCCTTTCTTGTCTACCTGCTGAAGTGCCCCTGCGGTCTGTGTTATGTGGGTGAGACCAGCATGCGCATGAAGGAACGCTTTGGTAAACACAAATCTACCATACGCAATGAGAATTTATTACTCCCCATTCCTCAACACTTTCACCAGCAGCGACACAATGACTCACAACTTCAGTTTCAGATCATTGAAGAAGTCACTTTACCTAGACGGGGTGGGAACCGTATAGAAATGTTAATCAGACGCGAGGCTTTTTGGATCCATTGGCTACAGACACTGGCTCCTAAAGGGTTAAACCGGGACTATGCGATTAACAGCTTCTTATAAGATTTTTTATAAGATCGCTTAGTCCTCTTTTTTGCCTCTCTCTCTCTGTTGGTTGCACACTGTTGCAATATATACCGTAGCAATTAATGAATGTTGCTATTAGGATATGTTCATATGCACAATTTGTGTCACTTACTTGCAACAATGTTTCTCTTCACAGTGCAACTGAAATTTACTTTCCAGGGTGTGACCTCTGTGAAGACTCAACAGGAGGCGTCCACTCACATTGTTGTTTATGTGTCTCCCCGGCAACGTGATGTCATCATCACATGACCAGGGGTGGGTTATTTAAACCTGTTTTGTTTGTATGTTCTTCCACTCATACTGCTGCTCACTTCTTGTTTGAAAAAGGCACCTGTGAGTGCCGAAACGCCGCGAGTCATATGAGTGACCAATAAATCTATCACCAGCAAAGATTTTTGGGAGTGCCGATTTTCTTTCATTCTTCTGATTTTGGGATTACCTCCACACAAACCGAGCACCGCTCAACCAGTACGCTGTGCCGCCTGACTTCATTACACAGTATGATGGAATATGTGACTGAATAAACCTACAAGAATATTCATCAGCGAGTGCCTGTCTTTATTTGCGAAATATCCTCAACATGAGCGTCACCCACAGTCAAATGGATATTGTGAACTATGCCCTTCAACGATCTTTGAGAAAGTGGAGTGGAATTGATAGCAAAAACAGGTATATCCTTTTCCAAATTGCATACCTGGAAACCATGCATTCTTGCAAATTGATTATCAATGAGATTGACAGCTGCTCCACTATCTACAAAAATCTCACAAACAATGTTCTTGCTGTCTAGCACCACCCTGGCAGGTAGGAGAAAACAGGAACTACAAGCAAACGGCAAACCTTCAATTTCCGCATCAACCTTGCCAATAGTAGCAAGTGGAAAGGTTTTAGAGGGTTTTTTTTGTTTTGTTTTGTTTTTATTACCCTCAGAAAACTTCATGAATCTCCTAGAGGGGCAAAAATTAGCTAAATGATTTATACCCCCACAACAGAAACAAACCCTCCTCTGAGAGCTGAATCCTCTACTATCAGAGGCAAGCAAACCCAGCTGCATGGCCTCCTCCTCAGAGGGGATTGAGACAGACTAAGACCCCTGCGCACTGAATGAGACAGCCCCACTGTCCTTGGGTTGAATATGACAGGAAAGAGTAATCTCCTCTCTCTCTCTCTCTCTCTCTCTCTCTCTAAGACGCCTGTCAATACGAACAGCTAGAGACATGGCTGACTCTAACGACGCTGGTCTCTCATGAAAAGCGAATGCATCTTTCAATCTTTCCGAAAGACCATGGCAAAATTGACTTCGGAGTGCAGCATCATTCCAACCAGTATCAGCTGCCCATCTCCAAAATTCAGAACAATATATCTCTGCGGACTGTTTACCCTGGCATAAAAAACGTAGTTTAGATTTAGCCAGAGCAATACGATCTGGGTCATCATATATCTGCCCCAGGGCTTTAACCACCTCAGCCCCCAGTGCTTAAACACCCTGAAAGACCAGGCCACTTTTTACACTTCTGACCTACACTACTTTCACCATTTATTGCTCGGTCATGCAACTTACCACCCAAATGAATTTTACCTCCTTTTCTTCTCACTAATAGAGCTTTCATTTGGTGGTATTTCATTGCTGCTGACATTTTTACTTTTTTTGTTATTAATCGAAATTTAACGATTTTTTTGCAAAAAAATGACATTTTTCACTTTCAGTTGTAAAATTTTGCAAAAAAAACGACATCCATATAGAAATTTTGCTCTAAATTTATAGTTCTACATGTCTTTGATAAAAAAAAAATGTTTGGGTAAAAAAAAAATGGTTTGGGTAAAAGTTATAGCGTTTACAAACTATGGTACAAAAATGTGAATTTCCGCTTTTTGAAGCAGCTCTGACTTTCTGAGCACCTGTCATGTTTCCTGAGGTTCTATAATGCCCAGACAGTACAAACACCCCACAAATGACCCCATTTCTGAAAGTACACACACTAAGGTATTCACTGATGGGCATAGTGAGTTCATAGAACTTTTTATTTTTTGTCACAAGTTAGCGGAAAATTATGATTTTTTTTTTTTTTTTTTTTTTTCTTACAAAGTCTCATATTCCACTAACTTGTGACAAAAAATAAAAAGTTCTATGAACTCACTATGCCCATCAGCGAATACCTTGGGGTCTCTTCTTTCCAAAATGGGGTCACTTGTGGGGAAGTTATACTGCCCTGGCATTCTAGGGGCCCAAATGTGTGGTAAGGAGTTTGAAATCAAATTCTGTAAAAAATGACCAGTGAAATCCGAAAGGTGCTCTTTGGAATATGGGCCCCTTTGCCCACCTAGGCTGCAAAAAAGTGTCACACATCTGGTATCTCCGTACTCAGGAGAAGGTGGGGAATGTGTTTTGGGGTGTCATTTTATATATACCCATGCTGGGTGAGAGAAATATCTTGGCAAAAGACAACTTTTCCCATTTTTTTATACAAAGTTGTCATTTGACCAAGATATTTATCTCACCCAGCATGGGTATATGTAAAAAGACACCCCAAAACACATTCCTCAACTTCTCCTGAGTACGGGGATACCAGATGTGTGACACTTTTTTGCAGCCTAGGTGGGCAAAGGGGCCCATATTCCAAAGAGCACCTTTCGGATTTCACTCCTCATTTTTTCCTGAATTTGATTTCAAACTCCTTACCACACATTTGGGCCCCTAGAATACCAGGGCAGTATAACTACCCCACAAGTGACCCCATTTTGGAAAGAAGACACCCCAAGGTATTCCGTGAGGGGCATGGCGAGTTCCTAGAATTTTTTATTTTTTGTCACAAGTTAGTGGAAAATGATGATTTTTTTTTTTATTTTTTTTTTTCATACAAAGTCTCATATTCCACAAACTTGTGACAAAAAATAAAAACTTCCATGAACTCACTATGCCCATCAGCGAATACCTTGGGGTCTCTTCTTTCCAAAATGGGGTCACTTGTGGGGTAGTTATACTGCCCTGGCATTCTAGGGGCCCAAATGTGTGGTAAGTAGGTAAATGACCTGTGAAATCCGAAAGGTGCTCTTTGGAATGTGGGCCCCTTTGCCCACCTAGGCTGCAAAAAAGTGTCACACATCTGGTATCTCTGTATTCAGGAGAAGTTGGGGAATGTGTTTTGGGGTGTCTTTTTACATATACCCATGCTGGGTGAGATAAATATCTTGGTCAAATGCCAACTTTGTATAAAAAAATGGGAAAAGTTGTCTTTTGCCAAGATATTTCTCTCACCCAGCATGGGTATATGTAAAATGACACCCCAAAACACATTCCCCAACTTCTCCCGATTACGGAGATACCAGATGTGTGACACTTTTTTGCAGCCTAGGTGGGCAAAGGGGCCCATATTCAAAAGAGCACCTTTCGGATTTCACAGGTCATTTTTTACAGAATTTGATTTCAAACTCCTTACCACACATTTGGGCCCCTAGAATGCCAGGGCAGTATAACTACCCCACAAGTGACCCCATTTTGGAAAGAAGAGACCCCAAGGTATTCGCTGATGGGCATAGTGAGTTCATGGAACTTTTTATTTTTTGTCACAAGTTAGTGGAATATGAGACTTTGTATGAAAAAAAAAAAAAAAAAAATCATCATTTTCCACTAACTTGTGACAAAAAATAAAAAATTCTAGGAACTCGCCATGCCCCTCACGGAATACCTTGGGGTGTCTTCTTTCCAAAATGGGGTCACTTGTGGGGTAGTTATACTGCCCTGGCATTTTCCAGGGGCCCTAATGTGTGGTAAGTAGGTAAATGACCTGTGAAATCCTAAAGGTGCTCTTTGGAATATGGGCCCCTTTGCCCACCTAGGCTGCAAAAAAGTGTCACACATGTGGTATCGCCGTATTCAGGAGAAGTTGGGGAATGTGTTTTGGGGTGTCATTTTACATATACCCATGCTGGGTGAGAGAAATATCTTGGCAAAAGACAACTTTTCCCATTTTTTTATACAAAGTTGGCATTTGACCAAGATATTTCTCTCACCCAGCATGGGTATATGTAAAATGACACCCCAAAACACATTCCCCAACTTCTCCTGAGTACGGCGATACCAGATGTGTGACACTTTTTTGCAGCCTAGATGCGCAAAGGTGCCCAAATTCCTTTTAGGAGGGCATTTTTAGACATTTGGATACCAGACTTCTTCTCACGCTTTGGGGCCCCTAGAATGCCAGAGCAGTATAAATACCCCACATGTGACCCCATTTTGGAAAGAAGACACCCCAAGGTATTCAATGAGGGGCATGGCGAGTTCATAGAAATTTTTTTTTTTTGGCACAAGTTAGCGGAAATTGATATTTTTAATTTTTTTCTCACAAAGTCTCCCGTTCCGCTAACTTGGGACAAAAATTTCAATCTTTCATGGACTCAATATGCCCCTCACGGAATACCTGGGGGTGTCTTCTTTCCGAAATGGGGTCACATGTGGGGTATTTATACTGCCCTGGCATTCTAGGGGCCCTAAAGCGTGAGAAGAAGTCTGGAATATAAATGTCTAAAAAATTTTACGCATTTGGATTCCGTGAGGGGTATGGTGAGTTCATGTGAGATTTTATTTTTTGACACAAGTTAGTGGAATATGAGACTTTGTAAGAAAAAAAAAATAAATTCTGCTAACTTGGGCCAAAAAAATATCTGAATGGAGCCTTACAGAGGGGTGATCAATGACAGGGGGGTGATCAATGACAGGGGGGTGATCAATGACAGGGGGGGTGATCAATGACAGGGGGGTTGATCAATGACAGGGGGGTGATCAGGGAGTCTATATGGGGTGATCACCACAGTCATTGATCACGCCCCTGTAAGGCTTCATTCAGACGTCCGGATGCGTTTTGCGGATCCGATCCATCTATCAGTGCATCCGTAAAAATCATGCGGACATCTGAATGGAGCTTTACAGGGGGGTAATCAATGACAGGGGGGTGATCAGGGAGTCTATATGGGGTGATCACCACAGTCATTGATCACTCCCCTGTAAGGCTTCATTCAGACGTCCGGATGCGTTTTGCGGATCCGATCCATCTATCAGTGGATCCGTAAAAATCATGCGGACATCTGAATGGAGCTTTACAGGGGGGTGATCAATGACAGGGGGGTGATCAGGGAGTCTATATGGGGTGATCACCACAGTCATTGATCATGCCCCTGTAAGGCTTCATTCAGACGTCCGGATGCGTTTTGCGGATCGGATCCATCTATCAGTGCATCCGTAAAAATCATGCGGACATCTGAATGGAGCTTTACAGGGGGGTGATCAATGACAGGGGGGTGATCAGGGAGTCTATATGGGGTGATCACCACAGTCATTGATCACGCCCCTGTAAGGCTTCATTCAGACGTCCGGATGCGTTTTGCGGATCGGATCCATCTATCAGTGCATCCGTAAAAATCATGCGGACATCTGAATGGAGCTTTACAGGGGGGTGATCAGGGAGTCTATATGGGGTGATCACCACAGTCATTGATCACGCCCCTGTAAGGCTTCATTCAGACGTCCGGATGCGTTTTGCGGATCGGATCCATCTATCAGTGCATCCGTAAAAATCATGCGGACATCTGAATGGAGCTTTACAGGGGGTTGATCAATGACAGGGGTGTAATCAATGACAGGGGGGGTGATCAGGGAGTCTATATGGGGTGATAACCACAGTCATTGATCACGCCCCTGTAAGGCTTCATTCAGACGTCCGGATGCGTTTTGCGGATCCGATCCATCTATCAGTGGATCCGTAAAAATCATGCGGACATCTGAATGGAGCTTTACAGGGGGGTAATCAATGACAGGGGGGTGATCAATGACAGGGGGGTGATCAGGGAGTCTATATGGGGTGATCAGGGGTGATCAGGGGCTAATAAGGGGTTAATAAGTGACGGGGGGGGGGGTGTAGTGTAGTGTAGTGGTGCTTGGTGGGACTTTACTGAGCTACCTATGTCCTCTGGTGGTCGATCCAAACAAAGGGGACCACCAGAGGACCAGGTAGCAGGTATATTAGACGCTGTTATCAAAACAGCGTCTAATATACCTGTTAGGGGTTAAAAAAAACACATCTCCAGCCTGCCAGCGAACGATCGCCGCTGGCAGGCTGGAGATCAACTCTCTTACCTTCCGTTCCTGTGAGCGCGCGCGCCTGTGTGCGCGCGTTCACAGGAAATCTCGCCCATCGCGAGATGACGCATATATGCGTGACTCTGCGCAGGGCTGCCACCTCCGGAACGCGATCCTGCGTTAGGCGGTCCGGAGGTGGATAATAAATTCATCCACCAATCAGAGGGGCCGTGCCCCCACTGGCAGCGAAAAGGCCCAAGACTGAGCATTATCCCTGAGCAGCAAGATGATGATCCCCACCCTCTGCTCCTCATCACCAGAGGAATGGGGAAGTAGGCGAAAATAGAGTTTGCAAGCCTCTCTAAAGCGAACAAAATTCTCACTACCCCCGGAGAACGTATCCGGAAGCGAGATCTTAGGCTCGGAACAAACTCCATGAACGCCAGCAGAACCGGTCACCTGAAACTGAGACACAGTTTTATGGAGATCTTCTACCTCCGGCGAAAGACCTTGCATGTGGTTAATCAAGGCTGAAACCGGATCCATGCTTAAGACGGTTAAGGCGGTTTATAATGTCATGGGTGAAGTTTGCAGATAGCTGGAACTTATGAATAAACGAGTGACTGGCTTGATCCCAAACTAAGGAGCTTATAGGTGAGCCCTATAAAACCTTAAGAGCTCTCCCTGACTGCTATGCACATACAAGGGTCTCGATGGTAGACGATTGCATGCCCACGTACCTAAGTCTGTGTGACACCTGAAAACCCTATAATAGTGAGGGGACACGACCACCGGCTCCCTGCACTTAATACGGACGGAGTCAGGGTCACCTAGGATCAAGTAAGCAAGGAAACACAATAAAGTAAAGGACTTATCTGAGCAAACAGCAGAAGCAGCCTCCAGCAGTGAACACTTCATCCAGGAAGTAGTATAAACCGCAAAGTGAGGCAGTATGGGAGGGAATATAAAGGAAGACGATTAGTCTAAATAAGTGACACCTGGCAGAAGGAAAGGAGATGAGAAAGTGAAACCAAAACAAAGAACATCATACAAGAGGTAGAGAAGAACGTCTGCCAGACCTTCTCACAGAACTGGCGGTGACAGGTATCCGAACTTCTGTCAAGTTTTGCAAGTCTCTTATCCAACTCTCCCTTCTGGGCCTCAAATTTTCAGGTATGGGCTCGTCCCATCCCAACTTCTGTCTGCATAATTCTTGTAGTATTTCTTTTGCTTTGAGGATTACTGGGGCCAATAATCCCAATTGATTATATATAGAAGCCAGTGCGGAAAAAATGGTATGTCTAGTTGCAACTTCAATTGATACTTCAAAAAAGAACTTGTCATTCTCTACATTCCATACCAATCCAAGTACGTTCTGGACTGGAAGATGATCATAATTGAGATCTACATTCTTCATTGTTGCTGCACGTTGAGAGTCACTTATGGATTCCAGTACCTCTCTGTTGTTTGAGATAAATTTGTGAAGGCACAGGTTTCCTCTTGCGCGTAACTCTTGGCTTTCTTTTACTAGTTTTATTGCAGATTCTGGGGACTCTAGACTTCTAAGACCATCATCTACATAAAAGTTTTTCTTCAGAAAATTTGCTGCTGATGGGCAATCCTTTTCATTCTCATTGGCCAGGTACTTCATACCATTATTGGCACAACCTGGAGACGATGCTGCTCCAAACAAGTGTACTTTCATTCTGTATTCTGCTGGCTCTGAATCTGTATCTCCGTCATCCCACTATAGAAACCTCAGGAAGTCTCTATCTTCATTCTTCACATGAAACTGGTGTAACATCTTTTCAATGTCGCACATGACTTCTACAGGATACTTTATAAATCTACAGAGTACTCCAGGCAGAGTGTTTGTAAGATCTGGTCCTTTTAGTAGATCATCATTCAATGCAACACCATCGTACTTTGCTGAGCAATCAAATACCACTCTAATCTTAACTTGTTTTTTTGAGTGGTAGACACCTTGATGTGGGATGTACCACACTTCTCCTTCTTTACGCTGATTATTAACGTTCTCTGCATGTCCTTCTTCAAGGATGAGGTAGTGAGCCAAAAACAGGGGGACTAGTGGGTAGGGATACCCTCCAAATCTCGTCTCTTTTTTAATAAACCCTTGTGGTCGCCAATAGTGGTGGATATTGGGGATGTTTTTGTGGATTTATGTTGGGCTGCTTAAGTGTGTAATAGATTTTTGTTCGCGTTAGGTTTGTAGAAGTGGGGATGGTGTGGTAATGTGTATAGGGATATCAAATGTATAAGAAAAAATGTACATACAAGTATGTAAAAAAATAAATAAATAATATCTGCATACAAAAAGCAAGTGATAGTACACACATATAAATTCTGCTGAGAGAATAAAAGGATAAAAAGATTGTACATAAAAGTGGGATCACTGCATACAGTCTCTATTGCCTAAGAGGCCGTGTTCTGCAGCGTCGTACACAGTATGATGTGGTACAGTAAGATAGAACAATAATGGATAAAAGGTTTGCCATCCGGATTGTCTGACCACGTTTACTGCCGCCTACCCTGACCCACCGCCTGCCTGCTGACTACTCTTCTGCTTTATCCCTACCTACTGAACTGCTACCACCGTTGCCATCCGGATTGTCTGACCACGCTTACTGCCGCCTGCCCTGACCCACCGCCTGCCTACCGACTACGCCTCTGCCAGACTTCCTGCACCTACTACCTGCCTGCGGTCCTTGCCACTGGGCTCCACTCCTACCCCCAGCAAGCGGTCCTCTGACTCAGGTGAGCCTGTAGGACTGTTACAGAATAATCAGCCCCACTATGGAGTCCGCAATGGCCACTCTGCGTAAGCAGGTCTCCGAACTTCAAGAATTTGGTACTACATATCAGGAGAAATTTGCCCAGCTCCAAGGCGTAGTCCAAAGCCAGCAAAGGGAGATTATTGAACTACAGTCAGCTCCTGGACAACCTAAACAACTTCATCACCGCCATGAGCCAAGTCTTCGACGACCCCAACCGCTGTGCGACAGCTGAGGCGCGACTACATGGTCTGCGGCAAGGGAGACGCTCCGTCGCCGAATACACCGCCGAGTTTCGCCGTTGGGTCACGGACACCACCTGGAACCCAGCGGCACAGAGGAGCCAATTCCGGCGAGGCCTGTCAGAATTAATAAAGGACGAACTCGCCAGAGTTGAGGCCCCGGACGATCTGGATGACTTCATTCAGTTATGCATCCGGATAGATCAAAGACTCTCCGAGAGGAAGAAAGAAAGACTCTGGTCCTCGGACCACAGACCCACTTACTCCTTCTCTTCCAACGCCCACCGCGACCCCCAATCAGCAACTGAACCTATGCAGGTCGACGCTCTACGTAGGTCTCTATCTACAGCTGAGAAGGAGAGACGGCTGGCCAAAAACCTCTGCCTCTACTGTGGGGAGCCGGGTCATTTTGCCATCAAATGTCCTCATAAGATCCGAAAGACTATTGCCATCACGGAACTAAAGGAGCAACCACAGACTCCAACCCCGCCAGCAGCCCCGGAAAATAACAACACAGAGGCTCATGGATCCCACTTCATCGTTCCCATCCTAATCGACATTGAGGGGTGACCACTCCCCTGTTCAGCGATGTTAGACTCCGGGGCGGGAGGCAACTTCATGGACCTAACCTTCGCCCGTGAAAAGAACATTCCACTGACAATCAAGGCAGCCCCCGTTGACCTGGAAACCGTCGACGGATCCCCACTCTCCTCGGGGCCGGCCACTCACGAGACCACCGAACTACAACTCCTCATAGAACCCGATCACCGCGAAAAGATCCACTTCTCGCTGATCGCTTCCCCGAAGTTCCCGGTGATCTTGGGCATCCCTTGGTTGGCCACCCACAACCCCTCGGTGGACTGGGAAACCCGCTGCATACGATTCCCGTCCGAGTTCTGCTCGCTAAATTGCTCCCACAAACCCGTCCTTCCACCCGAAGACACCACCATCTCAAAACTATCCGTCAAGGATCTGCTACCCCCTCAATACAGCGAGTTCCAGGATGTCTGCGACAAGAAAAACGCAGACAAGCTGCCACCACACCGACCCTACGACTGCCCTATAGAACTGTTGCCCGGGGCCGAAATACCCTTTGGCAGTATCTACCCCCTCTCAGAGCCTGAACTCAAGGCTCTGAAAGAGTACCTGGACGAGGACCTGAGGAAGGGGTTCATCCGGCCCTCTACCTCCCCAGCGGGAGCCCCCTTTTTCTTCGTAGAGAAAAAAGACTCCTCCCTGTGTCCCTGCATAGACTACAGAAAGCTTAACAACATAACCGTAAAGAACCGGTACCCGCTCCCACTAATTTCAGAACTTCTCGAGAGACTCCGGGCAGCGAAGATCTTCACTAAACTCGACCTTCGAGGGGCCTACAACCTCGTCCGAATCCGCCCTGGGGACGAATGGAAGACCGCCTTCCGGACACGTTATGGTCATTTCGAGTACCTGGTCATGCCTTTCGGACTCTGCAATGCTCCCGCCACCTTCCAGCACTTCATTAACGACATCCTCAGGGACATGCTGGATCTGTTTGTAGTCGTTTACCTGGACGACATCTTGATCTTCTCTGAAGACCTCGAGCAGCACCGCGAACACGTCCGCAGGGTACTGCAGAGACTCCAACAGAACTCTCTCTATATCAAGCTAGAGAAATGCGAGTTTGAGCGAACCACCACTCAGTTCCTCGGATACATCATCTCCCCTGAGGGCCTAAGTATGGATCCGGGGAAGGTCCAAGCTCTGATGAACTGGCTTGTTCCGAGAAACGAGAAGGAGATACAAAGATTCATTGGCTTCGCCAACTTCTATCGGAAGTTTATCCGGAACTTCTCCAAGGTCATAGCACCAATCACCCAACTCACCAAGAAGGCAGTCCCCTTCTCCTGGACACTCAAGGCCCAGGAGGCCTTCACCAAGTTGAAACTCCTCTTCACTTCTGCTCCAATGCTAATCCACCCGAACCCCGAGTGTCACGGATGGTGTACAGGAAACAAGACAATACAATATAAACAATGACTCACTGGATCCACAACTAAGGAACAAAAGGGAGACCACTGCATGAGACCTGCCGCTCTCCCTTATTGCTCAGCCTATGCGACCACCCCAAAGGTGGATGGGCGCATATCCACGTACCTCGACTATCTTACACCTGAAGACCCTACAATAGTGAGGGGATACGACCACCGGCTCCCTACACAGACACGGAGGGAGACAGGGTCACCTGGATCCAGAAAACAGAAAATCATAAATACATAAACAGCACTTATCTTGCAGACGACTGGGGACTGTGGACTGAGAACTAGGAACAGCATGCACACACACTCCAGTAAGTTGTATAAGCCGCACACTACTGCATTCTGGGGAGGAACTTAAAGGGCAGCAATCAGTCCTACTGCATGACAGCTGAGATAGACTAACGAGATGAGGAACTCAACCAAAACAAAGAAATTCAAGGAGGAGGATCTGAAAGGCTCCTGTCAGAGCTTCTCAACTGTCTGGTTGTGACAGTACCCCTCCCTCTACGAGTGGACTCCGGACACTCAGGGCCCCCCTTCTCAGGATGGGACCTATGGAAAGCCCTGATGAGACGAGTGGCCTTAATGTCCGTCACTGGGACCCACATCCTCTCCTCAGGACCATAACCCTCCCAATGAACGAGGTACTGGAGGGAACCGCGGACAAGACGAGAATCCACAATCCTAGAGACCTGAAATTCAAGATTCCCATCAACCATAATCGGAGGAGGAGGCAAAGGCGAGGGTACAATAGGTTGAACATAAGGTTTCAATAAGGACTTATGAAAAACATTATGGATCTTCCAAGTCTGAGGAAGATCAAGACGGTAGGCAACAGGATTGATGACAGACAGGATCTTGTAAGGCCCAATAAACCTAGGACCCAACTTCCAGGAGGGAACCTTCAATTTGATATTCTTGGTAGACAACCACACCAGATCACCAACATTCAGGTCCGGACCAGGCACACGTCTCTTATCTGCCACACGCTTATATCTCTCACTCATGCTCTTTAGATTATCCTGAATCTTTTGCCAAATAGATGACAAAGACGAGGAGAATCTGTCCTCATCAGGTAAACCAGAAGACCCATCTCCCGAGAAAGTCCCAAACTGCGGATGAAACCCATATGCACCAAAAAATGGTGACTTATCAGAGGACTCCTGACGACGGTTATTTAAAGCAAACTCAGCAAGGGACAAAAAAGAACACCAATCCTCCTGATTCTCCGCCACAAAACAGCGCAGATATGTCTCCAGATTCTGATTGACGCGCTCTGTCTGGCCATTCGACTGCGGGTGGAAAGCAGAAGAGAATGACAACCGAACCCCCAAGCGAGAACAGAAAGCCTTCCAGAATCTGGAAACAAACTGCGTGCCCCTATCAGAGACTATGTCTGAAGGAATACCATGCAATTTGACAATGTGGTCAATAAATGCCTGCGCCAGCGTCTTAGCATTGGGCAAACCAGGAAAAGGGATGAAATGCACCATTTTGCTAAAACGGTCCACCACCACCAGAATCACAGTCTTCCCCGAGGAACAAGGCAAGTCCGTTATGAAGTCCATGGACAGATGTGTCCAAGGACGGGAAGGAATGGGTAAGGGAAGGAGAGGACCTGATGGCCGTGAATGAGGGACTTTGGCACGAGCGCAAGTCTTGCAAGCTGCCACAAAACCCTCAACTGACTTACGAAGCGCAGGCCACCAGAATCTCCGAGCGATGAGATCCAGTGTGGCTCTTGCCCCCGGGTGCCCAGCAAGGACCGTATCGTGGTGTTCCTTAAAAATCTTGTGTCTCAAAGCGAGAGGCACAAACAACCTCCCAGGAGGACAAAGATCAGGAGCCTCTGACTGGGCTGCCTGCACCTCTGCCTCCAATTCAGGAAAAAGAGCAGAGACCACCACACCTTCAGCCAAAATGGGACCATCTGGCCTGTCTCGGGTTCAGACGCTTGGCTGACTCCAAGTAGGCCAGATTTTTATGGTCAGTAAACACGGTAATAGGGTGTCTGGCTCCCTCTAGCCAATGGCGCCATTCCTCAAAAGCCAACTTGATGGCCAACAATTCCCTATCTCCCACATCATAATTTCTCTCTGCGGAGGAGAGTTTCTTCGAGAAAAAGGCACATGGTTGCCATTTGGCAGGAGAGGAACCCTGAGACAAGACCGCACCCACCCCTACCTCAGAAGCATCAACCTCAACTATGAAGGGTAACGAAATATCAGGTTGTACCAGGATGGGAGCGGAAGGAAGCAAAACTCTCCTTGATATTAGAAAAGGCCTTACGCGCCTCTACTGACCAGGAAGAAAAATCTACCCCCTTTCTGGTCATATCAGTGAGTGGTTTAACAACAGAGGAATAATTCAAAATAAATTTCCTGTAATAATTGGCAAAGCCCAAAAAACGCATCAGCGCCTTCTGATTCTCAGGAAGCTCCCACTCAAGCACAGCGCGGACCTTCTCGGGGTCCATGCGAAAACCAGAAGCGGAGAGAAGAAACCCCAGAAATTGAATTTCTGGAACCGCAAACACACATTTTTCCAGTTTCGCGTATAATTTATTCTCCCGCAGGATGAGCAAGACCTGACGTAAGTGTTCCTTATAAGTCTTGAAATCAGGAGAAAAAATCAAAATGTCATCCAAATACACTAATACAAATTTTCCCATTAAATGATAAAAAATGCTGTTCACGAAATGCTGAAAAACGGCTGGGGCATTCATCAAACCAAAAGGCATAACCAAATTCTCAAAATGGCCCTCAGGGGTATTGAAAGCCGTCTTCCATTCGTCTCCTTCTCTGACCCTGACCAGGTTGTATGCCCCTCTTAGGTCTAATTTGGAAAAGATTTTAGCCCCAACAACCTGGTTAAACAGGTCCGGGATCAGAGGAAGCGGATAAGGGTCACGAATAGTGATACTGTTCAGCTCCCTGAAATCCAGACAAGGTCTTAAAGAACCATCTTTTTTCTTAACAAAGAAAAAACCAGCGGCAACAGGTGACTTCGAGGGTCGTATGTGTCCTTTTCTCAGACTCTCAGAGATATAAGCACGCATAGCGACCCTTTCAGGTTGGGAAAGATTGTATAAACGAGATTTAGGCAGTTTGGCGCCTGGGATGAGATTAATAGGGCAATCGTACTCCCTGTGCGGGGGCAAATCCTGAACTCCACTCTCAGAGAAGACATCCGAAAATTCAGAGAGGAAAGGTGGTACAGTCTTAGTAGAAACCTCAGAAACAGATGTCATGAGGCAATTCTCTCTGCAAAAGTCACTCCAACCATTTATTTGCCTCGCTTGCCAATCAATGGTGGGGTTATGTTTAGTGAGCCAGGGTAGCCCCAACACTAGAGGAGTAGGCAAACCGCTAAGGACGAAACATGACACATCCTCAACATGAGCATCACTCACAATTAAACGAATATTGTGAACTATGCCCTTTAATGATTTCTGAGAAAGTGGAGCGGAATCAATAGCAAAAACAGGAATATCCTTTCCCAAAGTGCATACCTGGAAACCATGAGTTATTGCAAATTGATTATCAATGAGATTGACAGCTGCTCCACTATCCACAAAAATCTCACAACTAATGCTCTTGCTCTCTAGCGCCACCCTAGCAGGCAGGACAAAACGGGAACTACAAGCAAACGGAAAACCTTCAATTTCCGCCTCAACCCTGCCAATAGTAACAGACGGAACATTTTTAAAAGATTTTTTCCTTTTTGTTTCTTTATTACTCCCAGAAGACTGCCTGAATCTCCTAGAGGGACAAACATTTGCCAAATGATTTATACCTCCACAACAAAAACAAACCCTCCCATGCGGGCTGAATCTTCTATTGTCAGAGGCAATCAACCCCAGCTGCATGGGCTCCTGCTCAGAAGGGGCTGACAGCGACTGAGACCCCTGCGCACAGAAAGAGACCGCTGCACTGTCCCGGGACTGAGTATGACAGGAAGGAGAGATCTCTCCTCTCTCTCTAAGACGCCTGTCAATACGAACAGCCTGAGACATAGCAGAATCCAAGGAGGTAGGTCTCTCATGAAAGGCAAATGCATCTTTCAATCCCTCTGAAAGACCATGGCAAAATTGACTTCGGAGTGCAGCATCATTCCAACCAGTATCAGCTGCCCATCTCCGAAATTCTGAGCAGTATATCTCTGCGGATTGTTTACCCTGGCATAACAGACGTAGTCTAGACTCAGCCAGAGCAATACGATCCGGATCATCATATATCTGACCCAGGGCTAAAAAGAATTCATCCACTGAACGGAGGGGCCGTGCCCCCTCCGGCAGCGAAAAGGCCCAGGATTGAGCGTTACCCCTGAGCAGCGATATAATGATCCCCACCCTCCGTTCTTCATCACCAGAGGAATGGGGAAGAAGGCGAAAATGGAGTTTGCAAGCCTCTCTAAAACGCACAAAATACTCACTACCCCCGGAGAACGTATCCGGGAGCGAAATCTTAGGCTTAGAACAAACTCCATGAACGCAAGCTGAACCGGTCACTTGAAACTGAGAAAAAGTCTTACGGAGATCAGCTACCTCCAATGAAAGACCCTGGAAGCGCTCAGCCAAAAGTGAAACCGGATCCATGCTTGAGACGGTTTTGGCAGCTTATAATGTCACGGATGGTGTACAGGAAACAAGACAATACAATATAAACAATGACTCACTGGATCCACAACTAAGGAACAAAAGGGAGACCCCTGCATGAGACCTGCCGCTCTCCCTTATTGCTCAGCCTATGCGACCACCCCAAAGGTGGATGGGCGCATATCCACGTACCTCGACTATATTACACCTGAAGACCCTACAATAGTGAGGGGATACGACCACCGGCTCCCTAAACAGACACGGAGGGAGACAGGGTCACCTGGATCCAGAAAACAGAAAATCATAAATACATAAACAGCACTTATCTTGCAGACGACTGGGGACTGTGGACTGAGAACTAGGAACAGCATGCACACACACTCCAGGAAGTTGTATAAGCTGCACACTACTGCATTCTGGGGAGGAACTTAAAGGGCAGCAATCAGTCCTACTGCATGACAGCTGAGATAGACTAACGAGATGAGGAACTCAACCAAAACAAAGAAATTCAAGGAGGAGGATCTGAAAGGCTCCTGTCAGAGCTTCTCAACTGTCTGGTTGTGACACCGAGCTGCCATTTACAGTCGAAGTGGATGCATCAGACTCCGCGGTGGGGGCAGTTTTGTCACAACGGACAGGGGAGAGGATGCTATTACACCCGTGCGCATATTTCTCCCGCCAGATGTCCCCCTCCGAGAAGAACTATGACATCGGGAACAAAGAACTACTGGCGATCAAGGATGCCTTCTCCGAGTGGAGACACCTGCTGGAGGGAGCCACCAACCCCATAATCGTACTAACTGACCACAAGAACCTCGAGTTCATCCGCAGCGCTAAGAGACTCCCAGCCAGACAGGCCAGATGGAGCCTATTCTTTTCCCGCTTCAACTTTCTCATCACCTATCGCCCCGGATCAAAAAACGGCAAGGCTGACGCCCTCTCCAGAATGTTTTCCGAGCCCTCACAGAGTAACAAGGGCCAAAATAACATCCTACCCGAGAGAAGGGTCGTAGGGGCCACCTACTCTAAAGAACTCCTGGGCACAATCAAAGAAGGATATTCCTCTCCCGTGGGTCTGTTACAACCCCTCCCGATTCCCTCCCGCCCCTGGGGCTCGATCTCCATGGACTTTGTGGTAGACCTTCCTCCTTCAAAAGGGATGAACACCATCCTGATCGTGGTCGACCGTCTCACCAAGATGGCCCATTTCATCCCCTACAAAGGCCTACCCACAGCCAAACAGACGGCCGATCTTATTCTCAGAGAGGTCTTCAGGCTGCATGGGATCCCGGAAGACGTGGTCTCTGACCGAGGCGTACAATTTGCCTCAAAGTTCTGGAAGAACTTCTGCCTGGCACTCGGGGTTAAAGTGAACCTGTCCTCTGCTTTCCACCCTCAGTCAAACTGGCAGATGGAGAGAACTAATCAGACCCTAGAGCAATACCTACGCTGTTTCAGCTCCCACCTGCAGGATGACTGGCTTGATCATCTCCCCACGACCGAGTTCACTTACAACAATGCTGAGCATAGCTCAACCAAGCACAGCCCCTTCTTTGCTAACACAGGCTCGCACCCGGTGTTCATTCCCCACCTACCCGTCGCCTCCAACCTCCCAGCAGTGGCCGAACGCCTAACAACCCTACAGGAGGCACAAAAGAACATTATAGACAACCTCCAGCTTGCCCAGAGGCGCTTTAAACAGGGAGCAGACAGACGTCGCAAACCCACCCCGGGCTTCCATGTGGGAGACAAGGTGTGGCTGTCCACCAGGAACCTCAGATTGAAGGTCCCCTCCAAAAAATTTGCCCAAAGATACATGGGTCCGTTCCGGATCACCGCAGAAATTACCGAGGTCACGTTCCGGCTCGACCTTCCGGACTCCATTAGGGTGCACCCTGTCTTCCATTGCTCTCTCCTCAAGCCATACGTGGAGAACACCTTCACAGGCCGCCACTCGCCCCCTCCACCACCCGTGAGGGTACAGATTGAAGAAGAATACGTTGTCGCAAAGATTCTTGACTCCAGGATCCACCGGGGAAGACTACAATACCTAATTGGGTGGGAGGGTTACCCTCCCGAGGATAACTCCTGGGAGCGAGAAGAAAATGTCCATGCCCCCAGACTGGTAAAAGAGTTCCACCAATGGCACCCCGGTAAGCCTGCCCCTGCAGTGCCCGGAGGTCACCTTGGAAGGGGGGGAGTACTGTTGGGATTCGAACCCGTGACCAGCCACATCCCAGGCGGTAGCCCTACTTACTAGGCTACCGTCCTCTCTGGACATTCCTCCCTGAATGCCTATTAGTTAACCTCAGTCTTGCCAAGCCTTGCTCATTACCCTTGATTCCCCACACCTGGTACTTCCCTATATAAGTCCAGCCCCTTGCACTCCAGTTTGCTGATTATTGAGCTCCTGAGCCTTGATCAAGCTTCTCCTGATCTGCTGCTCTTGCTACTGCTGGAAGTCCACTGCTGACCAGGAATTGCCTACCGACTACTCTTCTGCTTTATCCCTACCTACTGAACTGCTACCACCGTTGCCATCCGGATTGTCTGACCACGTTTACTGCCACCTGCCCTGACCCACCGCCTGCCTGCTGACTACTCTTCTGCTTTATCCCTACCTACTGAACTGCTACCATTATTGCCATCCGGATTGTCTGACCATGCTTACTGCCGCCTGCCCTGACCCACCGCCTGCCTACCGACTACGCCTCTGCCAGACTTCCTGCACCTACTACCTGCCTGCGGTCCTTGCCACTGGGCTCCACTCCTACCCCCAGCAAGCGGTCCTCTGACTCAGGTGAGCCTGTAGGACTGTTACACCTAGATCAGTTTGAACAGCGTAGGGTTCACCCTTTCCTCCTGTGATTACCTTTCGTGGTACCAAGGCTTCGGGACAATCGTAGCCTATCAAGAGTCCAACACCAAACTCCTTCAGCAGGGACATTTCATGAGATATGACAGATAGGTGCTCCCATTTATTTTGCTGTTTCACAGGTAGGTATGAGATTTTGATCTAGAGGTATATCGTCTTTTGTATAAGCTGGAGGTAGATCTAATGTGAAGTTCAAATGAAGTCCTCTAACTCTCAGTCCTTTGACTGTTCACTACCGTGTCTCTCTCCGTCATGGTGGTGAGTTTGAGCTTCACTGGTTCTGTAGCCACTTGTAATTTCTTGCAGATTTCTTGATCAATGAAGGCGATGTCACTCTGGACATCCAGTAGTGCATAGGCGTATACTTTCTTGTTCCTTCTTTTAGGATTTGAAATGCACACTGGTACAACCATTGATGTGCCGTTGCTTTATCCTTCCCTCACTCTGCAAAATAATACCGATACTTTATTTTCTTCCTCAGTATCTTTAGGTATTGAGGATTTATCCTTCTTTGGACATTCTTCATGTAGTGATGTAGGATGGCGTCTTTTGCAAACGCTGCATGTGGCCTTTTTCTTACACTCCTTTGTAACATGGCCTTTTCTTAGATATTCGAAACACAGTTGGTTATCCAGTACAAAAATATTATTTTCTTCTGGGGACTTCTCCTTCAATGGTTGGCACTTGTGTATGGAGTGGTTCTCTCCACAGAACATACACTTGAAGGTAGTCTGAAGATTTGTTGGTTCTGTCCCTTTACTGATCCCGGTAGTGACTTTGAACTTGCTCTCGTAGTTATCTGTACCTTTAGCTGCTGTGTTAGTTGCAAATCTAGTTGCTCTTGCACGTCTTATCTCTCTTGCAGGCCTTTCTTCTAAGGATTTTAAAACGTAAGATGATGTTACTAGATTACATGCTATCCGTGCTTCCTCAATGACGAACTCAGGGAACTCTTTAAAACAATTTTGAAGTTCTTAACTAGATCTAACTGTTTAGTCACATAGCGATTCCATCTAGAAGCCACTTCTTCAGGTATCTTAGTTAGCATCCTGTGGTTTTCTAGATAGTCGTTCAGTACTTCCAGTCCTTAAACATGTGGGATGGCATTGCTGCATGCTTGCAGGAAGTCACCATGCTTTTGAGTCTGAAGTGTTCTTTAGGACCTATTTTAGGCCAGTTATTCAGTTTCTCTCTAAAGGCTTTTTCTACTAAGAAAGAATGACCATATTTTGCATTAAATTTTTCCCAAACTTGCTTGTAGGCTTCTTCGTCTCTTCTATAGAAGTTACCTTCAAGAACTTCCTTGGCTTCTCCACCAACATATCTTTGAAGGTAGAATAACTTGTCGACTAAACTGAAGTAATGATGCTCAATGATCATTTCAAAGCTTCTTTTCCACTCTATGAACTTCAGTACGTCTCCTGAAAATACAGTAGGTTCCGGAACGGGAAGTCTAGCGAGGACTGTTCTCTGTGGTCTTGCTAGGAAAATGGTTGTAACATTCTCCTGACTGTT
Source organism: Bufo bufo (assembly GCF_905171765.1). Classification (NCBI taxonomy): domain Eukaryota; kingdom Metazoa; phylum Chordata; class Amphibia; order Anura; family Bufonidae; genus Bufo; species Bufo bufo. Next base: position 222,586,293 of record NC_053393.1, read on the forward strand.
GCAGTGACATCTAGGAATAGAATCATCCAGTTCTATTTTTTTCATTTAGTTCTGAATTAGGGGAGTCCTCTTCTTCATTTTTTCTGTTAGAGAGAGAAGGTAAGTTCACACAACTTTTTCCTAACACTGGACTAGGTCTCTCTTTGTCTTTATGAGCAGGTATGAAAGGATAATGACTTATTTCCTCACTAAGTGCTAGAGATTTCCTTCCATTCTCCTGGGTCTATGGATGAAAATAGAAGTCCGTTTCTTCACTTAGTACAGATTTGAACCTAAGACTACTCTGATTCATATCCTCTTCGTGTACTCTAAGGGAACTTTCTCACTAGCGTTGTTTTAATCCGGCGTTCAATTCCGACACCGGAACTGCCCGCCGGATCCGGAAAAACGCGTGAAAACGGATTACATTTGAATCCTGATCAGGATTTTGAAAAATGCATTGGAAAAAACGTATCCACCATTTATGGACTTTAACTTTTTTTTCACATATTTCGGGTTTAACATGCAAAAGCCGGATCCGGTTTGACTGAACACACAGCGCTGAAAACGGCGTTAATGCAAGTCAATGGGAAAAAGACCGGATCCGGCGTTCAGTCAAAGTGTTCAGGATTTTTGGCCGGAGGTAAAAATACAACATGCTACGTTTTTCTGAAAAGCCTGATCAGTCAAAAAGACTGAACTGAAGACATCCTGATGCATCCTGAACGGATTACTCTCCATTCAGAATGCATTAGGATAAAACTGATCAGTTCTTTTCCGGATTTGAGCCCCTAGGACGGAACTCAGCGCCGGAAAAGAAAAACGCTAGTGTGAAAGTACCCTAAGTCCGACTTTTCTGCAGATGAGAGTTCTCTCATAAGCTTTACTAAATCATTAGTGACCGCAGTACATGTGTCCATGTTCCTTACAATATCCTGGGAAGGTAAGCAACCGCAGGTTGACATATGCTGCCATAAACTCTGATTCAGATTCTTCTACCATATCACTCAAGTTCCCTTTTATACTTTCTTATTTTAACTTTCCACGAATGCCTTTAATGTATAATTTCCACTTCTCATACATTCTGGCAAACTTTTTTCCTTTTAATGCTGCATCTTGCTCCAAATTTTCCAGCATCTTTGGGGTTTTCTGGCACGTGATGAACGTCTTAGTTCATCTGTTTCGGCTATATTTGTTTGAGGCAAGACTAATGCTGCATCAGACTCTTCTAACTTAGACAGGTTCTCTTGCTCTTCCCCCTCTACTTTATCTATCTTTGGATCCTCTAATAGTGGCATAGTAATATCAGGTACAGACATTTTACTTTAAATGATATAACAATTAATATGAATATTAAAGAACCTTTCACTTTAAATGCAATACTGACAAATGCAGAAATAAATGATTTTCACTTTAAATGCAATAGCAATATATGCAGGCAATAATTGACTTTCACTTTAAATACTTTGGAGTCCATGTAATACAAACTGTCCTTTTGTTTTTATTTTAAAATCTCTTATTTCTGAACACAAAAAAATTCTCTTTATGCCAAAGCCTATATGCAATGATAAGTGACAATACCAATCTTATTTATCTCAGCCCAACACAACTTATGGTCTCAAATACATTATGAAGGTTAGAAATTTCACAAATTAAATCTTCTCAAAGCATACCTGTTAATTGAAAACCATTCCAGATGACTACCTCATGAAGCTGACTGAGAGAATGCAAATCTGTCATCAAAGCAACAGAGGAAAAATCTAAAATATAAAACATTCTAGTTTTTTAATACTTTTCTGTTTAATACTTAATTCCTTGTGTTCCTTCATCATTTCACGTCTTCATTATGACCCTACAATGAAGAAAAGAAGGAAAAAAACATGTGTCCATGTCGTCGCAATTCATGCGACTCTCCTTCTTCTTTGTGTGGTGCCAAATCAATTAGAAGAATAAGTATGTGTACAGCATACTGCTTTATAATGAGACCAGACACTAGGTGGTTTCATGAAAGCATCTTCTCATCCTCTTTGAGCCATGGTAGAAGAGAGCAGGCGAGAGAGCTTTTATTCACAGTACATTCACTTAAATAGCAGACATGACATCACAAAAGGGGTGTTCCTTAAGAAGAGACTATTGTCTTCTTAACCTGATAGGAGTGGTTTCAGAATCCCCTCTTCCCCCTCCCTTATTGACCTTCTCATACATATGGTTTGCGGCCATCTAGTGGACAAAAATGTGTACTATAGAATGTTCTAATTATATATGGATAAAACAATAAATCCTTCTCTCACAAATCCCTCCTTTTGCGGGAAATAGACCAGAGGTGAACAGGCAAAAGTGAGGTACTCTCCCAACGCCCTAAACAGCGAAGAGCTGGACTTTCCTTATTGCTTCACCAGGTCCCCTCAACTCCCTTTCGGGTTTGCCTTCACCTTGTCCTATTTACACCGCAACCATCAACAAGGTTTTATTTACTTAAGGATGGAATAATCTTTGTCTTTGACAGGGGCACAGCACATATACATAGTGTGGGCATGGATGTATTATACATTTTCAAAAACAATTTTCCTAAAATGTAGAACTATATGACAGCCCATTAAAACCAAATTCTAATAACATTGTAGTCACTGAACCAGTTCCCAAAACATTATTCTGGCCATGATATTAATTTCAGAATTTTTCCCATCAGTTCATTTGATAAAGTTCATCAGTTTCTTCAGATCCTTGGTGATCCTTCCATCAGGTTCTTCAGATCCTTGGTGATCCTTCCATCAGGGGCAGTGTTGTCCTGGATGTAGATGCAGCCGTTCTTGTAGACCCCTCCTTTTTCTGCTGTCAAGGACCAGTCGGTTCTGTAGAGTCATCACTGGAAAAGAGCTCAGTTGTTCCACCATTCCCTCAACAGCATCACAGATATTATTCACAAATCTCTGTTGATGACAATAGATATGTTAATCCAATAAAAATTATTATTATTAATTTTTTTATACTACTAATCATGGGAATTAATGACTCGAATCCTGCAACTATCTGACTTTTTGCTTTAAATTAATCAGAAACTCTACTACAGACTCCTATGGCATCCATGTATCCATGTATAAACGTGAGTCAAAGGATGTAGGCAGTGACCTCCTTAGTCGTGACCGGACATTGTTTTCTGTTTTGATCCTACTCAGGAGGTGAGAATAGAACAAATGGCATCAGTACCCGATCAGGACTTGATCAGAGTACTTTGGCCACTTCATTCTACCTGCATCCTGGGTCGGAGTTTCAAATCTCCACACAATCACCAGATATCTGCGTTTTGATAATTTTGGTTGATAAACCAACTGTCAGGGTAAACGTTAGAGTCACTACTTGTCTTCTTCAGCTGAATTATGTAAGAACAATATCCTGGAGGGAAAACACCAAAGGGCTTTCCTGTATAAATCCTGTCTCTAAGGTCAGTTTGTCATTATATTTTAAATTTGGCCAAATATTTAATGTCAATTATAGGTAAGGATGTAGGAGCCACAGATGCTACTGAACTTTGAGATTTCTCCCTTACCAACATTCTAAATTTGCCTAGGGGATCTTGGTCACTTACACATGCTCCTAACACATATATCCCCAAATCCTGTTGTAAAGGATTTCTAATGGACAGGAACAGAGGATTACATTCATCATGTTTACAACTGTTTGGTGGGGTTCCCTTCAGGATAGTCATTCTATGGGACAAACCTTCGCCTTTACTGACTCTAGAGGTAGTTTCCACTGGTATATATTCACAACATTTCAGATTAGTACTCCATTCTGTTAATTTCCAATATCCACAGTTGGTCTGGTCATATTTAAATACAATTACCATAGACTGGGTCAGTTCCAGTCACACAGATGTACTTATCAGACCAAAACCAAGTGTCCTATCTGTCATCTGTCTTACAGTCCCCTATACTGCAAAAGTCAGCTTAGTTGTTCCTGACTCATCTTGATAATATATCACCGTTGGAATTTGATTTGACTGTGATTTCCCCTTTGTACAATATGGAACAAACAATAAGGCATGAAACAACATTATGGCTCTTATAGTCCTGGCACTTGATTGCAATACGATCAGTTTCTCCTTGCAATTCGACAGCAGTGACGGCGGTTATCAGGACTTGATGTAGGTCTTCAAACCGTAGCTCTAGGACTTTCCACACGTCTCTCGTTTCACCACTATCTAATCTCCTGATTGTGAAGAATGAATCGCTTCTATACAGTCTGGATTCTAGGAAACAACTAAAACTTGGAAATACACATTAGACAATAACTTGTGCAACAGACAACATAATTTGGAAAACTACTATGCTGCATCTGGAACTATTGGGGAAATAGACACCTAATCCAGGAGCATTCCCAAAGAGTACTTCATAAGGACTTAGGCCTATCTTCCGGTTAGATGTATATCGGATGAAGAAAAACCCCAGGGATAGGTACTCTCACCTCAGTCAGTATCTTTTAGCTGTAGCCTTCGCTACAGGCTAAATCTCCGAATATCCTGGAAAGAGATCAATATAGACACAGACATATTCACACTGTTCCACCTTTGTTCCGAATGTAGTCAATCCGCAGTCTCTGAAACGGGTAAGATGACCTTGGCATATGCCTTCCTGGAACTCCCATAGTTCTCCCATCATCATTACAGCAACTAACCTAGTGGCAGCATTGTTGACCCCAGGAGTCATCCACCACAGAACCCAATCACACCTTCTCTCTCTCGATTTGCCCATGTTCTAAATCCATCCTCTTTAGGTAGAGTGCCCTCTGAAGGAAGAGTTTATTACCAACTCTCCAGAGTCCTATTATCTCTTCTACCTTTATCCTTTGATGTTTTCCTTTCAGCCTCTGTAACCTGTATCTGAAAAAGGCAAACTTTTTGGAAGTCCACTGGCCATAAGCCATCCTCTTTCACACAGATTTCCACTTAGCGTAGACTTCAGGTAATAATGTAACCTCTACCTTCTCAGGCAGTATCAGGGCATCAAACATCTTTCATACCCTCAGCATTCATTATTGATGGGCTTGCCCATGGATCATACAAAATCTCTGCTTCACTAGATTAGACCATAATAATGAGTGATACCGAAGGCATACCTGGATGTTAGCAGTCTTACCCTCAGCCATCTTACCAACCTCAGCGAGTGTCTTCAGCTCTGTCTCCTGCACTACCATTGCTGGACGGAGTGGTTCTTTCTTGACAACATCAGATTAAGTAGGAACAGCATATCCTGTCCGAAATGATCCATCTTCCAGGAACCTGAAATGATCTACCAGAAACTCAAAAATGTGGTTATTAATTGGATGGAGACATTAAATTTGAATTTGAATTTTTATATTTGTATTTACTACTCCCAGACTCCCCCCTTCCAGATGCAGCAGAGTGATCGGATCTAATTTTGCACACCCTTAAGACAGTGATTAATTGGTGAGAGGAGTAGGAATTGCATTACTAGATGCTCCTACACATGTGATACTACCCTCAGTCATGAGAGATCATGGAACATGTTTGCTATGAGGCAATGTAATTAGATCCCAAGGATTATATAAATAATAGGGATCCAGTATTTGATTCTGGGTTGTTAATTTCCTATGGGCGTTTCATTTGAAGGGGCTGAACATTTGTCTTCCTCCCACAGGCGAGGAAGTGGGCAAGTACATACAAAGTCTTCCTCCCCCCCCTTGTGGGGAGGACTGATAGGCAGCCACGCCCACCTTAGGTCTTTGTTTGATTTAACTTTAACAATATGACAAAATAGGGACAAAATGAACTTCACTCAAGCCTAGCCAACACTAGACCTTTCTAGATGATTCTCAAGATCATACACAAAGGCAGCACTTAGGATTTTCTCATGCATAGATAAGGTAATCTCAAAAATCCAAATCCACCCAACTTTTCTGGAGTCTAGTGAAAACTTTCTCCACACACTCTGTCCTGATGACAATGTGACTGACTGATGATCTAAACACTTCATCACAGACTCACTGATCTTCACTATGCATTAAATCCCCAGCTCTACATTGGACTCAATTTTCCAAATCTCATAAATAATATGAGAAAACTCTCCATATTTTAACTAATTTTCTATAAAGCAGCATAAGTAAGTCCTCTGAATTGGGAATTCTATTCATCATGGCAAAATTTATGTTACTACTGGGTGTAGTATATGTCATATATCATATAATGATGCAGATATCCCTACACTTTCACTCATACCTGAATAAGGACTTAGAATGAGTGCAATCTAGATTGAGTAGACTGGACACTTCCAACTAGCATCATGGGAATAATTACTGCAGGTACATTTTTAACTGATGGGACATACAATTGGGAAGGGTTATTTTCAGCCTAAGGAAAGAGTTTTTGGGGGGGTGGGGAAAAGCTAGAGAGAGCAGAAGGCACAGTGGGTGGTGCTGATTAGCACATTCCAGCACCTGGTGTAGAGGAGGGCTGACAGAAAAAGCAATAGGTAGTCTTTGATGGACCACAAGACCCAGGATTACTTAGTTACAACACATGTGGTGGGGGGAAGGGAATGCCGCATGGCCAACTCTCTTTGTTCCCTTACCACACCCAAATCCTCCATTTTACTATAGCAGTATTGTCCATTCTTCTCAATTACTTTCAACTTTCCCTCTACACTTTTCCACAACTTTAATTTAATCTATCTCCTACTGCATTTGCAACATCTAGGGGGAACTTTTACACAAAACTGCATATTTACGGATAATACCGGAAATCGCTGCTACTTAGTATGACAGAATGCTTTCAACTTTTATTTCTAACTGAAACTTTTCCTTTCTTTTCTCGCATCAACTGAGTCGCCGTTAATATCTCTTTACTCTGTCCTGTAACATTCGAATTTCCCATTATTGTAGTTGCACAAAGCTCTAACAATTGCTACTTATCAAACCCGCAAACTTAAGCGTAGTTGCACAAAGCTCAAACGGAATCCGATTACTATAAGTAATCGCCACCGAACCCACAAACTTAAGCGCAGTTGCACACAGCTCAAATGATATAATAGTATTGACCCCACAATCTCTCAAAGTGAAGACCCCTAGTCAATTCACCGGGATACAAAATCTTAATAACTTCCAATTGCCTATGAGACAATTGGTATTAATCCTTTTCCCAAGATTCTCGTCAGAACCTTGACTGGGAACCAAATCTACGTCACAGGATATCCGGCTCAGCTGTCTAACAATTTCCGTTTAGTTTCAGCATGTTCTACCACACAAAGAAGGAATATTTCAATAGGTTCTTTCTAACAGACAGATCAGCTAAAATTTGAACCCTTATATCGCGATAACACCAATTCAACTCTTGAGAACCCACAAAAGCGGAAGTTACAGAGGAGATTTGTAAGAAATAAAGCTTTCTTACCTTGCCGGCATTTGATCTCGTCTGATGTTTCCGTTTAAGTCGCTCTCGTGGCGTTTGAATCGGAAGTTACGCAAGCTGTCTGCCCCACGTTGGCGCCATTTTGTCGTCGCAATTCATGCGACTCTCCTTCTTCTTTGTGTGGTGCCAAATCAATTAGAAGAATAAGTATGTGTACAGCATACTGCTTTATAATGAGACCAGACACTAGGTGGTTTCATGAAAGCATCTTCTCATCCTCTTTGAGCCATGGTAGAAGAGAGCAGGCGAGAGAGCTTTTATTCACAGTACATTCACTTAAATAGCAGACATGACATCACAAAAGGGGTGTTCCTTAAGAAGAGACTATTGTCTTCTTAACCTGATAGGAGTGGTTTCAGAATCCCCTCTTCCCCCTCCCTTATTGACCTTCTCATACATATGGTTTGCGGCCATCTAGTGGACAAAAATGTGTACTATAGAATGTTCTAATTATATATGGATAAAACAATAAATCCTTCTCTCACAGTCCATACCTGTAGATGTTTTTATTTATTTTTTATTAGAGATGGCCTTGCGGTTCGCCCGGCGGTTGGTTCGCGGCGAACTTTACTCATTCCCGGTTCGCCGAACATGCGAACATATGGCGATATTTGCCGACGCCATATTCTTTTACATTGTGAAGAACTTTGACCCATCCATCAGGTGGTGCAGGACAGCCAATCGAAAAATTTCAGCACATGGACATACCCCCTACCTTATAAATAGACCTGATCTGGCTGCCATTTTACATTCTGTCTTTTGTCAGTGTAGAGAGAGGTTGCTGTGTGGAGCAGGGACAGACTGTTAGAGTGTTAATAGTGACACAAATCGCTAGCTAATAGGTCCACAAAAGTCATTTTAAGGACTGGTATAGGTGTGCTATTGATTGGTGTGCAGTATATAGGGGTGTAATACACTTATAATATACTTTCTAATATAGAAAGCATATTATAGTGGATTTGTATAGTGCAGCATTGTGACTGGTGATCGGTTCTGCAGCGATACTACAACTACAAAGAGTGACAAACGCAATTAGAAAAAAGTATTATAACTGGTGTGATAGACCAGTCGCCCCCAAAACCACATATTGAAGCGTGGTGTTATATAAGAATATATTTTTCAAATAGTGTATTTGGGTACTGCAGAATTGTATCCGCTTTCACTGCGTTACCTCTGCTACACACAGTGAGAAAATTTTAAGGAAAACATTTTTTATAACTGGTGTGATTATAGACCAGTCACCCCCAAAACGACATATTGAAGCTGGTCTTATATAAGAATATACTTCTCAAATAGTGTATTTTGGTACTGAAGAAATGTATCCGCTTTAACTGCGTTACCTCTGCTACACACAGTGAGAATTTCCTGGAATTTTTTTTTTATAACTGGTGTGGTAGACCAGTGTCCCCCCAAAACGACATATTGAAGCGGGGTGTTATATACCTTCTTCCACATACACTGCGCTTCTCTAGAGACTTTAAAAAAATGACAGGCACCCCTTCCGCACGGGTGGTAGGGGTAGGGCCGGAGCACCAGGCCTGAGCCAAAGTGGGAAGTTGCAGAAGGTGCGTTCAATTACGTCAAAGGACTTGGTTGAGTGGCTTACTCAGCCTTCCGCTTCTGTACCCTCCTCATCCTCTCTATCTGCACCCTCTTCACTCTCTGCTGTGTGCACCCCCAAAGACGACACCACCAACACCACCATATACCCTCCGCTTGAGTCACAGGAATTATTCTCCTCCTCCTACTCCATCCTCCCTCTCCTCCTCGGCTGACTCCTCCTTTTCCGCTGCTACCGTCTCTTCCGCTGCGCCGCCCAAGATCCCCAGAATCTATTTGACATGCCAGGTGAGACGTTGCCATGATGTGCTGCGTCTGTTGTGCCTGGAAGCCAAGAGCCACACCGGTCCTGCACTCCTTTCAGCTATGCGTTCACAGGCAGATCAGTGGCTAACACCACTCAATTTGACAGTTGGTAATGTGATGTGCGACAACGGTGCCAATCTGCTGAGCGTGCTGAAACAGGGCAAAATTACACACATGCCGTGCATGGCACACGTCCTGAACTTGGTCGTGCAGCAATTCGTTGTCAAATACCCTGGGGTCCAGGACGTCTTGCGGCAGGCCAGGAAAATCTCGGGCCATTTCAGAAGATCTTACACGGCCATGGCTCGCCTTGCTGACATTCAGCGGCGACACAACCTGCCCGTCAGACGTCTTATTTGTGACTGCCCAACGCGATGGAACTCAACCTTGTATATGCTCCATAGGCTGCTCCAGCAGAAATGTGCAGTTCATGACTACCTGTATGAACTCTGCAGCAGGATAGGTTCTGGGGAGCTTGTTTTTTTTTCACCGTGCCAGTGGCTGCTCATGCGCGACGCATGCAGAATTTTGCGGCCATTTGATGAGATCACCAAACTGGTCAGTCGCAGCCAGGGTGCAATCAGTGACATTGTACCTTTTGCCTTCTTTCTGGAGCGTGCATTGCGTCGTGTCATTGATCAAGCTGTCGAGGAGCAGGAGCAGGAATATGAGGAATTCGCAATGCTGGATGAATTCCCAGGGGGGCTACTCCATCTGAGACAAGTCAACAACAGGAGTCTGAAGAGGAGTCAGAGGAGGATGGTGCCGGGGAGGAGGAGGAGGAGCAAGAAGAGCATGCTTTAAGCCTTTCTGGGATCTCTGGTGTTGTCCGTGGATGGGGGGGAGGAGAACGAGGACGACATTATCCTGGATAATAAGCAGGAGCCAGGCCACTACACCGCTTCCAGTTTAGTACAAATGGGGGCCTTCATGCTCCAGTGTTTTAAGAGGGACCCCCGTATAAAAAGCATAAAGGGCAAGGACCAGTACTGGGTGGCAACGTACTTAGACCCCCGGTACAAACAAAAAATGGCGGAAATGTTACCACCATCACAGGGCTGTCAGAATGCAGCACTTCCAGGCCTTGCTTAGAGAAATGCTGCGTTCTGCTTTTTTGGGCGCTGGCAGAGGAATTTCCACTCACAGAAACAGTTGCGGGTACCAATCCAATAGCGCCTGCAAGAAGAGGGCGGTTTGAAGATGTGTTGGTCACTTCTCATGAGAACATTCTTTCAGCCGAGCCATCGACAGCTGTCCTCCGGATCCAGCCTCAGGGAACGCCTAGACCGGCAGGTGTCCGACTGCATTTGGTTAACGGCCGATTTGGATGCTCTGAGAAGTGATGAACCCCTGGACTACTGGATGGGCAGGCTTGACCTCTGGCCAGAGCTTGCACAATTAGCAATGGAACTGTTGGCTTGCCCCTCGTCAAGTGTCCTGTCCGAAAGGACGTTCAGCGCAGCAGGGGGGATCTTGACTGATAAGCGCACTCGCCTAGCTCACGATAGTGTTGACTACCTCACATTTCTAAAAATGAAGGAGGCATGGATCTCGGAGAAATTCAACACATATGACCAGTAGACCATGTTTGATTCAAATTCCTCATGACAGCCCATATCCGCCACCACCCATAACAATTTATGGTCCCTGTCTTCGGTAAATACAGTGGCATAAAAGGCCTTTTATGTCCGTTGAATGTATAATTTTTGGGGCCTGTAATGGCCAACACTTATTTATCCTGTGAATGCCTAATATACCACCCGCCACAGAATACAAATTTATTTGCTGTCAGGTGAACGCCTGTCGGCTAATTTTTGTGGCCTGTAATGGCCGACACGTACTTCTGTATGCTGTGAATGTCTAATGTACCACCAGCCACAGAATACAAATTTATTTGCTGTCAGGGGAACGCCTGTCGGCAAATTTTTGGGGCCTGTAATGGCCGACACTTACTTCAGTGTCCTGTGAATGCCTAATGCACCACCAGCCACAGAATACAAATTTATTTGCTGTCAGGGGAACGCCTGTCGGCTAATTTTTGGGGCCTGTAATGGTCGACACTTACTTCTGTATCCTGTGAATGCCTAATGTACCACCAGCCACAGAATACAAATTTATTTGCTGTCAGGGGAACGCCTGTCTGCTAATTTTTGCGGCCTGTAATGGTCGACACTTACTTCTGTATCCTGTGAATGCCTAATTTTTCAGACTGAAATTGAAAATCAATGGGTCTGTAAACGTTCCTCTCAATTGTGGAACGGATGCGGACACATTTTACAGACGTGCGAATGGACCCTATATGTTTTTGACATGTATTTACCAACTGCTGTCAGTTCTGGCTGATTTAGGCCGAGCTATTACACTAAAACCGAGCAATATTACAAAAAACAAAATACACGTTATAACTGTACAAACGATTTATATAACTTATTAGTAGGGATGAGTGAACCCGAACTGTATAGTTCGGGTTCGTACCGAATTTTGGGGTGTCCGTGACACGGACCCGAACCCGAACATTTTCGTAAAAGTCCGGGTTCGGGTTCGGTGTTCGGCGCTTTCTTGGCGCTTTTTGAAAGGCTGCAAAGCAGCCAATCAACAAGCGTCATACTACTTGCCCCAAGAGGCCATCACAGCCTTGCCTACTATTGGCATGGCTGTGATTGGCCAGTGCAGCATGTGACCCAGCCTCTATATAAGCTTGGGTCACGTTGCGCTGCACGTCACTCTGCTGATTCAAGCATAGGGAGAGGTTGCAGCTGCGACGTTAGGGCGAGATTAGGCAGATTAACTCCTCCAAAAGACTTCATTCTGTGATCGATCTGCAGCTGAGGATCATTGAAGTGCTAATATCTACTTGCTCACTTTTTTGAGGCTGCCCAGAGCGTTTTTAGATCACTTTTTTTCTGGGGTGATTGGCGACCATTCTGCGACTTGTGGTGCGCCAGCACAAGCTATCACCAAGTGTATTTAACCATCAATAGTGTGGTTATTTTGTGCTATATCCTACATCAGCTGCAGGCTGAGCCTGTGTCACCGAAGTGCATTTAACCATCAACAGTCTGGTTATTTTTTGGTCATATACTACATCTGGTGCAGGCTGAGCCTGTGTCACCCAAGTGCATTTAACCATCAATAGTGTGGTTATTTTTTGGCCATATACTACATCAGGGGCAAGTTGAGCCTGTCACCCAGCGCCTAAAAAATAGACCTGACATTTCTATTCAACCAAATCTGTACTGTTTTAGCTGGTCAAGTTATTTGTAGTGACCGTAAAAGCACACTTTTTGTTCTGGGTTGAAAAACTATTCCCAAATTTGCCATTCTCAAAATAACTAGTTTCTGGTATATGAGGCCTACTTAAAATCTATCCCAAAAAGGATATCTTACATTGAAGGTGCTGATAGTGTCATTCAGAAAAACCTAAGACACACGCTACCGTGCAGATAGAAGTCTGATTCTGTGATTAAACGTATACCTGTCACATAGCGCAAAAAAAAAAAACAGGCCTGACATTTCTATTCAACCAAATCTGTACTGTTTTAGCTGGTCAAGTTATTTGTAGTGACCGTAAAAGCACACTTTTTGTTCTGGGTTGAAAAACTATTCCCAAATTTGCAATTCTCAAAATAACTAGTTTCTAGTATATGAGGCCTACTTGAAATCTATCCCAAAAAGGATATCTTACATTGAAGGTGCTGATAGTGTCATTCAGAAAAACCTAAGACACACGCTACCGTGCAGATAGAAGTCTAATTCTGTGATTAAACCTATACCTGTCACATAGCGCAAAAAAAAAACAGGCCTGACATTTCTATTCAACCAAATCTGTACTGTTTTAGCTGGTCAAGTTATTTGTAGTGACCGTAAAAGCACACTTTTTGTTCTGGGTTGAAAAACTATTCCCAAATTTGCCATTCTCAAAATAACTAGTTTCTAGTATATGAGGCCTACTTGAAATCTATCCCAAAAAGGATATCTTACATTGAAGGTGCTGATAGTGTCATTCAGAAAAACCTAAGACACACGCTACCGTGCAGATAGAAGTCTAATTCTGTGATTAAACCTATACCTGTCACATAGCGCAGAAAAAAAACAGGCCTGACATTTCTATTCAACCAAATCTGTACTGTTTTAGCTGGTCAAGTTATTTGTAGTGACCGTAAAAGCACACTTTTTGTTCTGGGTTGAAAAACTATTCCCAAATTTGCCATTCTCAAAATAACTAGTTTCTAGTATATGAGGCCTACTTGAAATCTATCCCAAAAAGGATATCTTACATTGAAGGTGCTGATAGTGTCATTCATAAAAACCTAAGACACACGCTACCGTGCAGATAGAAGTCTAATTCTGTGATTAAACCTATACCTGTCACATAGCGCAAAAAAAAAAACAGGCCTGACATTTCTATTCAACCAAATCTGTACTGTTTTAGCTGGTCAAGTTACTTGCAGTGACCGTAAAAGCACACTTTTTGTTCTGGGTTGAAAAACTATTCCCAAATTTGCCATTCTGAAAATAACTAGTTTGTGGTATTTGAGGCCTACTTGAAATCTATCCTAAAAAGGATATCTTACATTCAAGGTGCTGATAGTGTCATTCAGAAAAACCTAAGACACACGCTACCGTGCAGATAGAAGTCTGATTCTATGATTAAACCTATACCTGTCACACAGCGCAAAAAAAAAACAGGCCTCACATTTCTATTCAACCAAATCTGTACTGTTTTAGCTGGTCAAGTTATTTGTAGTGACCGTAAAAGCACACTTTTTGTTCTGGGTTGAAAAACTATTCCCAAATTTGCAGTTCTCAAAATAACTAGTTTCTGGTATATGAGGCCTACTTGAAATCTATCCCAAAAAGGATATCTTACATTGAAGGTGCTGATAGTGTCATTAAGAAAAACCTAAGACACACGCTACCGTGCAGATAGAAGTCTAATTCTGTGATTAAACCTATACCTGTCACACAGCGCAAAAAAAAAACAGGCCTGACATTTCTATTCAACCAAATCTGTACTGTTTTAGCTGGTCAAGTTATTTGTAGTGACCGTAAAATTACACTTTTGTTCTGGGTTAAAAAACTATTCCCAAATTTGCCATTCTCAAAATAACTAGTTTCTGGTATATGAGGCCTACTTGAAATCTATCCCAAAAAGGATATCTTACATTGAAGGTGCTGATAGTGTCATTCAGAAAAACCTAAGACACACGCTACCGTGCAGATAGAAGTCTGATTCTGTGATTAAACCTATACCTGTCACACAGCGCAAAAAAAAACAGGCCTCACATTTCTATTCAACCAAATCTGTACTGTTTTAGCTGGTCAAGTTATTTGTAGTGACCGTAAAAGCACACTTTTTGTTCTGGGTTGAAAAACTATTCCCAAATTTACCATTCTCAAAATAACTAGTTTCTGGTATATGAGGCCTACTTGAAATCTATCCCAAAAAGGATATCTTACATTGAAGGTGCTGATAGTGTCATTCAGAAAAACCTAAGACACACGCTACCGTGCAGATAGAAGTCTGATTCTGTGATTAAACCTATACCTGTCACACAGCGCAAAAAAAAAACAGGCCTCACATTTCTATTCAACCAAATCTGTACTGTTTTAGCTGGTCAAGTTATTTGTAGTGACCGTAAAAGCACACTTTTTGTTCTGGGTTGAAAAACTATTCCCAAATTTGCAGTTCTCAAAATAACTAGTTTCTGGTATATGAGGCCTACTTGAAATCTATCCCAAAAAGGATATCTTACATTGAAGGTGCTGATAGTGTCATTAAGAAAAACCTAAGACACACGCTACCGTGCAGATAGAAGTCTGATTCTGTGATTAAACCTATACCTGTCACACAGCGCAAAAAAAAAAAGGCCTCACATTTCTATTCAACCAAATCTGTACTGTTTTAGCTGGTCAAGTTATTTGTAGTGACCGTAAAAGCACACTTTTTGTTCTGGGTTGAAAAACTATTCCCAAATTTACCATTCTCAAAATAACTAGTTTCTGGTATATGAGGCCTACTTGAAATCTATCCCAAAAAGGATATCTTACATTGAAGGTGCTGATAGTGTCATTAAGAAAAACCTAAGACACACGCTACCGTGCAGATAGAAGTCTGATTCTGTGATTAAACCTATACCTGTCACACAGCGCAAAAAAAAAACAGGCCTCACATTTCTATTCAACCAAATCTGTACTGTTTTAGCTGCTCAAGTTATTTGTAGTGACCGTAAAAGCACACTTTTTGTGCTGGGTTGAAAAACTATTCCCAAATTTGCCATTCTCAAAATAACTAGTCTCTGGTATATGAGGCCTACTTGAAATCTATCCCAAAAAGGATATCTTACATTGAAGGTGCTGATAGTGTCATTCAGAAAAACCTAAGACACACGCTACCGTGCAGATAGAAGTCTAATTCTGTGATTAAACCTATACCTGTCACACAGCGCAAAAAAAAAACAGGCCTGACATTTCTATTCAACCAAATCTGTACTGTTTTAGCTGGTCAAGTTATTTGTAGTGACCGTAAAATTACACTTTTTGTTCTGGGTTGAAAAACTATTCCCAAATTTGCCATTCTCAAAATAACTAGTTTCTAGTATATGAGGCCTACTTAAAATCTATCCCAAAAAGGATATCTTACATTGAAGGTGCTGATAGTGTCATTCAGAAAAACCTAAGACACACGCTACCGTGCAGATAGAAGTCTGATTCTGTGATTAAACCTATACCTGTCACACAGCGCAAAAAAAAACAGGCCTCACATTTCTATTCAACCAAATCTGTACTGTTTTAGCTGGTCAAGTTATTTGTAGTGACCGTAAAAGCACACTTTTTGTTCTGGGTTGAAAAACTATTCCCAAATTTGACATTCTCAAAATAACTTGTTTCTGGTATAAGAGGCCTACTTGAAATCTATCCCAAAAAGGATATCTTACATTGAAGGTGCTGATAGTGTCATTTAGAAAAACCTAAGACACACGCTACCGTGCAGATAGAAGTCTGATTCTGTGATTAAACCTATACCTGTCACACAGCGCAAAAAAAAAACAGGCCTCACATTTCTATTCAACCAAATCTGTACTGTTTTAGCTGGTCAAGTTATTTGTAGTGACCGTAAAAGCACACTTTTTGTGCTGGGTTGAAAAACTATTCCCAAATTTGCCATTCTCAAAATAACTAGTTTCTGGTATATGAGGCCTACTTGAAATCTATCCCAAAAAGGATATCTTACATTGAAGGTGCTGATAGTGTCATTCAGAAAAACCTAAGACACACGCTACCGTGCAGATAGAAGTCTAATTCTGTGATTAAACCTATACCTGTCACATAGCGCAAAAAAAAAACAGGCCTGACATTTCTATTCAACCAAATCTGTACTGTTTTAGCTGGTCAAGTTATTTGTAGTGACCGTAAAAGCACACTTTTTGTTCTGGGTTGAAAAACTATTCCCAAATTTGCCATTCTCAAAATAACTAGTTTCTAGTATATGAGGCCTACTTGAAATCTATCCCAAAAAGGATATCTTACATTGAAGGTGCTGATAGTGTCATTCAGAAAAACCTAAGACACACGCTACCGTGCAGATAGAAGTCTAATTCTGTGATTAAACCTATACCTGTCACATAGCGCAGAAAAAAAACAGGCCTGACATTTCTATTCAACCAAATCTGTACTGTTTTAGCTGGTCAAGTTATTTGTAGTGACCGTAAAAGCACACTTTTTGTTCTGGGTTGAAAAACTATTCCCAAATTTGCCATTCTCAAAATAACTAGTTTCTAGTATATGAGGCCTACTTGAAATCTATCCCAAAAAGGATATCTTACATTGAAGGTGCTGATAGTGTCATTCATAAAAACCTAAGACACACGCTACCGTGCAGATAGAAGTCTAATTCTGTGATTAAACCTATACCTGTCACATAGCGCAAAAAAAAAAACAGGCCTGACATTTCTATTCAACCAAATCTGTACTGTTTTAGCTGGTCAAGTTACTTGCAGTGACCGTAAAAGCACACTTTTTGTTCTGGGTTGAAAAACTATTCCCAAATTTGCCATTCTGAAAATAACTAGTTTGTGGTATTTGAGGCCTACTTGAAATCTATCCTAAAAAGGATATCTTACATTCAAGGTGCTGATAGTGTCATTCAGAAAAACCTAAGACACACGCTACCGTGCAGATAGAAGTCTGATTCTGTGATTAAACCTATACCTGTCACACAGCGCAAAAAAAAAACAGGCCTCACATTTCTATTCAACCAAATCTGTACTGTTTTAGCTGGTCAAGTTATTTGTAGTGACCGTAAAAGCACACTTTTTGTTCTGGGTTGAAAAACTATTCCCAAATTTGCAGTTCTCAAAATAACTAGTTTCTGGTATATGAGGCCTACTTGAAATCTATCCCAAAAAGGATATCTTACATTGAAGGTGCTGATAGTGTCATTAAGAAAAACCTAAGACACACGCTACCGTGCAGATAGAAGTCTAATTCTGTGATTAAACCTATACCTGTCACACAGCGCAAAAAAAAAACAGGCCTGACATTTCTATTCAACCAAATCTGTACTGTTTTAGCTGGTCAAGTTATTTGTAGTGACCGTAAAATTACACTTTTGTTCTGGGTTAAAAAACTATTCCCAAATTTGCCATTCTCAAAATAACTAGTTTCTGGTATATGAGGCCTACTTGAAATCTATCCCAAAAAGGATATCTTACATTGAAGGTGCTGATAGTGTCATTCAGAAAAACCTAAGACACACGCTACCGTGCAGATAGAAGTCTGATTCTGTGATTAAACCTATACCTGTCACACAGCGCAAAAAAAAACAGGCCTCACATTTCTATTCAACCAAATCTGTACTGTTTTAGCTGGTCAAGTTATTTGTAGTGACCGTAAAAGCACACTTTTTGTTCTGGGTTGAAAAACTATTCCCAAATTTACCATTCTCAAAATAACTAGTTTCTGGTATATGAGGCCTACTTGAAATCTATCCCAAAAAGGATATCTTACATTGAAGGTGCTGATAGTGTCATTCAGAAAAACCTAAGACACACGCTACCGTGCAGATAGAAGTCTGATTCTGTGATTAAACCTATACCTGTCACACAGCGCAAAAAAAAAACAGGCCTCACATTTCTATTCAACCAAATCTGTACTGTTTTAGCTGGTCAAGTTATTTGTAGTGACCGTAAAAGCACACTTTTTGTTCTGGGTTGAAAAACTATTCCCAAATTTGCAGTTCTCAAAATAACTAGTTTCTGGTATATGAGGCCTACTTGAAATCTATCCCAAAAAGGATATCTTACATTGAAGGTGCTGATAGTGTCATTAAGAAAAACCTAAGACACACGCTACCGTGCAGATAGAAGTCTGATTCTGTGATTAAACCTATACCTGTCACACAGCGCAAAAAAAAAAAGGCCTCACATTTCTATTCAACCAAATCTGTACTGTTTTAGCTGGTCAAGTTATTTGTAGTGACCGTAAAAGCACACTTTTTGTTCTGGGTTGAAAAACTATTCCCAAATTTACCATTCTCAAAATAACTAGTTTCTGGTATATGAGGCCTACTTGAAATCTATCCCAAAAAGGATATCTTACATTGAAGGTGCTGATAGTGTCATTAAGAAAAACCTAAGACACACGCTACCGTGCAGATAGAAGTCTGATTCTGTGATTAAACCTATACCTGTCACACAGCGCAAAAAAAAAACAGGCCTCACATTTCTATTCAACCAAATCTGTACTGTTTTAGCTGCTCAAGTTATTTGTAGTGACCGTAAAAGCACACTTTTTGTGCTGGGTTGAAAAACTATTCCCAAATTTGCCATTCTCAAAATAACTAGTCTCTGGTATATGAGGCCTACTTGAAATCTATCCCAAAAAGGATATCTTACATTGAAGGTGCTGATAGTGTCATTCAGAAAAACCTAAGACACACGCTACCGTGCAGATAGAAGTCTAATTCTGTGATTAAACCTATACCTGTCACACAGCGCAAAAAAAAAACAGGCCTGACATTTCTATTCAACCAAATCTGTACTGTTTTAGCTGGTCAAGTTATTTGTAGTGACCGTAAAATTACACTTTTTGTTCTGGGTTGAAAAACTATTCCCAAATTTGCCATTCTCAAAATAACTAGTTTCTAGTATATGAGGCCTACTTAAAATCTATCCCAAAAAGGATATCTTACATTGAAGGTGCTGATAGTGTCATTCAGAAAAACCTAAGACACACGCTACCGTGCAGATAGAAGTCTGATTCTGTGATTAAACCTATACCTGTCACACAGCGCAAAAAAAAACAGGCCTCACATTTCTATTCAACCAAATCTGTACTGTTTTAGCTGGTCAAGTTATTTGTAGTGACCGTAAAAGCACACTTTTTGTTCTGGGTTGAAAAACTATTCCCAAATTTGACATTCTCAAAATAACTTGTTTCTGGTATAAGAGGCCTACTTGAAATCTATCCCAAAAAGGATATCTTACATTGAAGGTGCTGATAGTGTCATTTAGAAAAACCTAAGACACACGCTACCGTGCAGATAGAAGTCTGATTCTGTGATTAAACCTATACCTGTCACACAGCGCAAAAAAAAAACAGGCCTCACATTTCTATTCAACCAAATCTGTACTGTTTTAGCTGGTCAAGTTATTTGTAGTGACCGTAAAAGCACACTTTTTGTGCTGGGTTGAAAAACTATTCCCAAATTTGCCATTCTCAAAATAACTAGTTTCTGGTATATGAGGCCTACTTGAAATCTATCCCAAAAAGGATATCTTACATTGAAGGTGCTGATAGTGTCATTCAGAAAAACCTAAGACACACGCTACCGTGCAGATAGAAGTCTGATTCTGTGATTAAACCTATACCTGTCACACAGCGCAAAAAAAAACAGGCCTCACATTTCTA
This sequence comes from Bufo bufo, assembly GCF_905171765.1. Lineage (NCBI taxonomy): Eukaryota > Metazoa > Chordata > Amphibia > Anura > Bufonidae > Bufo > Bufo bufo. Next base: position 222,606,472 of record NC_053393.1, read on the forward strand.
TTCAACCAAATCTGTACTGTTTTAGCTGGTCAAGTTATTTGTAGTGACCGTAAAAGCACATTTTTTGTTCTGGGTTGAAAAACTATTCCCAAATTTGCCATTCTCAAAATTGTGGTGAACAGGAACAATGAGGAAAACATATAATAAGGGACGCGGACGTGGACATGGTCGTGGTGGTGTTAGTGGACCCTCTGGTGCTGGGAGAAGACATGGCCGTTCTGCCACAGCCACACGTCCTAGTGAACCAACTACCTCAGGTCCCAATAGCCAGCAGAATTTACAGCGATATTTGGTGGGGCCCAATGCCGTTCTAAGGATGGTAAGGCCTGAGCAGGTACAGGCATTAGTCAATTGGGTGGCCGACAGTGGATCCAGCACGTTCACATTATCTCCCACCCAGTCTTCTGCAGAAAGCGCACAGATGGCGCATGAAAACCAAGCCCATCGGTCTGTCACATCACCCCCATGCATATCAGGGAAACTGTCTGAGCCTCAAGTTATGCAGCAGTCTCTTATGCTGTTTGAAGACTCTGCTGCCAGGGTTTCCCAAGGGCATCCACCTAGCCCTTCCCCAGGGGTGGAAGAGATAGAATGCACTAACGCACAACCACTTATTTTTCCTGATGATGAGGACATGGGAATACCACCTCAGCACGTCTCTGATGATGACGAAACACAGGTGCCAACTGCTGCGTCTTTCTGCAGTGTGCAGACTGAACAGGAGGTCAGGGATCAAGACTGGGTGGAAGACGATGCAGGGGACGATGAGGTCCTAGACCCCACATGGAATGAAGGTCGTGCCACTGACTTTCACAGTTCGGAGGAAGAGGCAGTGGTGAGACCGAGCCAACAGCGTAGCAAAAGACGGAGCAGTGGGCAAAATCAGAACACCCGCCGCCAAGAGACTCCGCCTGCTACTGACCGCCACCATCTGGGACCGAGCACCCGAAAGGCAGCTTCAAGGAGTTCCCTGGCATGGCACTTCTTCAAACAATGTGCTGACGACAAGACCCGAGTGGTTTGCACGCTGTGCCATCAGAGCCTGAAGCGAGGCATTAACGTTCTGAACCTTAGCACAACCTGCATGACCAGGCACCTGCATGCAAAGCATGAACTGCAGTGGAGTAAACACCTTAAAAACAAGGAAGTCACTCAGGCTCCCCCTGCTACCTCTTCTGCTGCTGCCGCCTCGGCCTCTTCTGCTGCTGGCGCCGCCTCGGCGTCTTCTGCTGCTGCTGCCGCCGTCTCGGCCTCTTCCTCTGCCTCTGGAGGAACGTTGGCACCTGCCGCCCAGCAAACATAGGATGTACCACCAACACCACCACCTGCGTCACCAAGCATCTCAACCATGTCACACGGCAGCGTTCAGCTCTCCATCTCACAAACATTTGAGAGAAAGCGTAAATTCCCACCTAGCCACCCTCGATCCCTGGCCCTGAATGCCAGCATTTCTAAACTACTGGCCTATGAAATGCTGTCATTTAGGTTGGTGGACACACACAGCTTCAAACAGCTCATGTCACTTGCTGTCCCACAGTATGTTGTTCCAAGCCGCCACTACTTCTCCAAGAGAGCCGTGCCTTCCATGCACAAACAAGTGTCCGATAAAATCAAGTGTGCACTGCGCAACGCCATCTGTGGCAAGGTCCACCTAACCACAGATACGTGGACCAGTAAGCACGGCCAGGGACGCTATATCTCCCTAACTGCACACTGGGTAAATGTAGTGGCGGCTGGGCCCCAGGCGGAGAGCTGTTTGGCGCACGTCCTTCCGCCGCCAAGGATCGCAGGGCAACATTCTTTGCCTCCTGTCTCCTCCTCCTCCTACTCAGCTTCCTCCTCCTCTTCTTCCACCTGCTCATCCAGTCAGCCACACACCTTCACCACCAACTTCAGCACAGCCCGGGGTAAACGTCAGCAGGCCATTCTGAAACTCATATGTTTGGGGGACAGGCCCCACACCGCACAGGAGTTGTGGCGGGGTATAGAACAACAGACCGACGAGTGGTTGCTGCCGGTGAGCCTCAAGCCCGGCCTGGTGGTGTGCGATAATGGGCGAAATCTCGTTGCAGCTCTGGGACTAGCCGGTTTGACGCACATCCCTTGCCTGGCGCATGTGCTGAATTTGGTGGTGCAGAAGTTCATTCGCAACTACCCCGGCAGGTCAGAGCTGCTGCATAAAGTGCGGGCCGTCTGTTCGCGCTTCCGGCGTTCACACCCTGCCGCTGCTCGCCTGTCTGCGCTACAGCGTAACTTCGGCCTTCCCGCTCACCGCCTCATATGCGACGTACCCACCAGGTGGAACTCCACCTTGCATATGCTGGACAGACTGCGCGAGCAGCAGCAGGCCATAGTGGAGTTTCAGCTGCAGCACGCACGGGTCAGTCGCACTGCGGATCAGACACACTTCACCACCAATGACTAGGCCTCCATGCGAGACCTGTGTGCCCTGTTGCGTTGTTTCGAGTACTCCACCAACATGGCCAGTGGCGATGACGCCGTTATCAGCGTTACAATACCACTTCTATGTCTCCTTGAGAAAACACTTAGGGCGATGATGGAAGAGGAGGTGGCCCAGGAGGAAGAGGAGGAAGAGGGGTCATTTTTAGCACTTTCAGGCCAGTCTCTTCGAAGTGACTCGGAGGGAGGTTTTTTGCAACACCAGAGGCCAGGTACAAATGTGGCCAGACAGGGCCTACTACTGGAGCGGCGGGGTGGCACCCAAAGCAGCTCGGGCCCATCACTGGTGCGTGGCTGGGGGGAAACTCAGGACGATGACAATACGCCTCCCACAGAGGACAGCTTGTCCTTACCTCTGGGCAGCCTGGCACACATGAGCGACTACATGCTGCAGTGCCTGCGCAATGACAGCAGAGTTGCCCACATTTTAACGTGTGCGGACTACTGGGTTGCCACCCTGCTGGATCCCCGGTACAAAGACAATGTGCCCACCTTACTTCCTACACTGGAGCGTGATAGGAAGATGCGCGAGTTCAAGCGCACGTTGGTAGACTCGCCACTGAGAGCATTCCAAAATGTCACAGGGGAACCAGTGGAAGCCCAAGGCGAAGGCAGAGGAGGAGCAAGAGGTCGCCAACGCAGCTGTGTCACGGCCAGCTCCTCTGAGGGCAGGGTTAGCATGGCAGAGATGTGGAAAAGTTTTGTCAACACGCCACAGCTAACTGCACCACCACCTGATACGGAACGTGTTAGCAGGTTGCAACATTTCACTAACATGGTGGAACAGTACCTGTGCACACCCATTCACGTACTGACTGATGGTTCGGCCCCATTCAACTTCTGGGTCTCCAAATTGTCCACGTGGCCAGAGCTAGCCTTTTATGCCTTGGAGGTGCTGACCTGCCCGGCGGCCAGCGTTTTGTCTGAACGTGTATTCAGCACGGCAGGGGGCGTCATTACAGACAAACGCAGCCGCCTGTCTACAGCCATTGTGGACAAGCTGACGTTCATAAAAATGAACCAGACATGGATCCCACAGGACCTGTCTATCCCTTGTGCAGATTAGATATTAACTACCTCCCCTTAACAATATATTATTCTACTCCAGGGCACTTCCTCATTCAATACTATTTTTAATTTCATTTTACCATTATATTGCAGGGCAACCCAAAGTTGAATAAACCTCTCCTCTGTCTGGGTGCCGGGGCCTAAATGTGTGACAGTGGCCTGTTCCAGTGGTGGGTGACGTGAAGCCTGATTCTCTGCTATGACATGAAGACTTATTCTGTGCTGACATGAAGCCAGATTCTCTGTTACGCGACCTCTCTCCTCTGCCTGGGTGCCTGGGCCTAAATATGTGACAGTGGCCTGTTCCAGTGGTGGGTGACGTGAAGCCTGATTCTCTGCTATGACATGAAGACAGATTCTGCGCTGACATAAGGCCAGATTCTCTGTTACGGGACCTCTCTCCTCTGCCTGGGTGCCTGGGCCTAAATATGTGACAGTGGCCTGTTCCAGTGGTGGGTGACGTGAAGCCTGATTCTCTGCTATGACATTAAAGACAGATTCTGTGCTGACATAAGGGCAGATTCTCTGTTACGGGACCTCTCTCCTCTGCCTGGGTCTAAATGTGTAACAGTGGCCTGTTCCAGTGGTGGATGACGTGAAGCCTGATTCTCTGCTATGACATGAAGACAGATTCTGCGCTGACATAAGGCCAGATTCTCTGTTACGGGACCTCTCTCCTCTGCCTGGGTACCTGGGCCTAAATTTGTGACAGTGGCCTGTTCCAGTGGTGGGTGACGTGAAGCCTGATTCTCTGCTATGACATGAAGACAGATTCTGCGCTGACATAAGGCCAGATTCTCTGTTACGGGACCTCTCTCCTCTGCCTGGGTGCCTGGGCCTAAATGTGTGACAGTGGCCTGTTACAGTGGTGTGTGACGTGAAGCCTGATTCTCTGCTATGACATGAAGACAGATTCTGCGCTGACATAAGGCCAGATTCTCTGTTACGGGACCTCTCTCCTCTGCCTGGGTGCCTGGGCCTAAATGTGTGACAGTGGCCTGTTCCAGTGGTGGGTGACGTGAAGCCTGATTCTCTGCTATGACATGAAGACAGATTCTGCGCTGACATAAGGCCAGATTCTCTGTTACGGGACCTCTCTCATCTGCCTGGGTGCCTGGGCCTAAATGTGTGACAGTGGCCTGTTCCAGTGGTGGGTGACGTGAAGCCTGATTCTCTGCTATGACATGAAGACAGATTCTGCGCTGACATAAGGCCAGATTCTCTGTTACGGGACCTCTCTCCTCTGCCTGGGTGCCTGGGCCTAAATATGTAACAGTGGCCTGTTCCAGTGGTGGGTGACGTGAAGCCTGATTTTCTGCTATGACATGAAGACAGATTCTGCGCTGAACAAAGGCCAGATTCTCTGTTACGGGACCTCTCTCCTCTGCCTGGGTGCCTGGGCCTAAATATGTGAAAGTGGCCTGTTCCAGTGGTGGGTGACGTGAAGCCTGATTCTCTGCTATGACATGAAGACTTATTCTGTGCTGACATGAAGCCAGATTCTCTGTTACGCGACCTCTCTCCTCTGCCTGGGTGCCTGGGCCTAAATATGTGACAGTGGCCTGTTCCAGTGGTGGGTGACGTGAAGCCTGATTCTCTGCTATGACATGAAGACAGATTCTGTGCTGACATAAGGCCAGATTCTCTTTTACGGGACCTCTCTCCTCTGCCTGGGTGCCTGGGCCTAAATGTGTGACAGTGGCCTGTTCCAGTGGTGGGTGACGTGAAGCCTGATTCTCTGCAATGACATGAAGACAGATTCTGCGCTGACATAAGGCCAGATTCTCTGTTACGGGACCTCTCTCCTCTGCCTGGGTGCCTGGGCCTAAATGTGTGACAGTGGCCTGTTCCAGTGTTGGGTGACGTGAAGCCTGATTCTCTGCTATGACATGAAGACAGATTCTGTGCTGACATAAGGCCAGATTCTCTGTTACGGGACCTCTCTCCTCTGCCTGGGTGCCTGGGCCTAAATGTGTGACAGTGGCCTGTTCCAGTGGTGGGTGACGTGAAGCCTGATTCTCTGCTATGACATGAAGACAGATTCTGCGCTGACATAAGGCCAGATTCTCTGTTACGGGACCGCTCTCCTCTGTCTGGGTGCCGGGGCCTAAATATGTGACAGTGGCCTCTTCCAGTGGTGGGTTACATGAAGCCAGATTCTCTGCTATGGCATGAAGAGACTGATTCTCTGCTGACATGAAGCCAGATTCTTTGCTTTGGCATGAAGAGACTGATTCTCTGCTGACGTGAAGCCAGATTCTCTGCTATGGGACCTCTGTCCAATTGATATTGGGTCATTTTTATTTTTTTTATTTTTATTTTAATTAATTTCCCTATCCACATTTGTTTGCAGGGGATTTACCTACATGTTGCTGCCTTTTGCAGCCCTCTAGCTCTTTCCTGGGCTGTTTTACAGCCTTTTTAGTGCCCAAAAGTTCGCGTCCCCATTGACTTCAATGGGGTTCGGGACGAAGTTCGGTTCGGGTTCGGATCCCGAACCCGAACATTTCCGGGAAGTTCGGCCGAACTTCTCGAACCCGAACATCCAGGTGTTCGCTCAACTCTACTTATTAGAAAAAAAAACAATAATTATGGCAACTTTTCCAAAAGCATGATCATCTCATGCACCCCCTTCATGGCCTGCGTTGCCTCTCCTCCATGGCCTTCATGCACTCCTGAATGGCACGCATATCGTTGCACTGCTCCTTTTGCATTTTGGCCAATTTAGCCTTCAATGTCTTCATTCCTGTTTGAAAAAAATATATATGAACATTATTTGCAACTCTTATTAAACCTTTAACCCTTTCAAGACCAAGCTAGTTTTCACCCTAAGGACCAAGCCACATTTTGCAAATCTTACATGTTTCACTTTATGTGGTAATAACTCTGGAACGCTTTTACTTATATAAGCGATTCTGAGATTGTTTTCTCGTGATATATTGTACTTCATGTTGGTGGTAAATATGAGTCAATATGATTCTCTGCTATGACATGAAGACAGATTCTGCGCTGACATAAGGCCAGATTCTCTGTTACGGGACCTCTCTCCGCTGCCTGGGTGCCTGGGCCTAAATATGTGACAGTGTCCTGTTCCAGTGGTGGGTGACGTGAAGCCTGATTCTCTGCTATGACATGAAGACAGATTCTGTGCTGACATAAGGCCAGATTCTCTGTTACAGGACCTCTCTCCTCTGCCTGGGTGCCTGGGCCTAAATGTGTGACAGTGGCCTGTTCCAGTGGTGGGTGACGTGAAGCCTGATTCTCTGCTATGACATGAAGACAGATTCTGCGCTGACATAAGGCCAGATTCTCTGTTACGGGACCTCTCTCCTCTGCCTGGGTGCCTGGGCCTAAATATGTGACAGTGGCCTGTTCCAGTGGAGGGTGACGTGAAGCCTGATTCTCTGCTATGACATGAATACAGATTCTGTGCTGACATAAGGCCAGATTCTCTGTTACGGGACCTCTCTCCTCTGCCTGGGTGCCTGGGCCTAAATGTGTGACAGTGGCCTGTTCCAGTGGTGGGTGACGTGAAGCCTGATTCTCTGCTATGACATGAAGACAGATTCTGCGCTGACATAAGGCCAGATTCTCTGTTACGGGACCTCTCTCCTCTGCCTGGGTGCCTGGGCCTAAATATGTGACAGTGGCCTGTTCCAGTGGTGGGTGACGTGAAGCCTGATTCTCTGCTATGACATGAAGACAGATTCTGCGCTGACATAAGGCCAGATTCTCTGTTACGGGACCTCTCTCCTCTGCCTGGGTGCCTGGGCCTAAATATGTGACAGTGGCCTGTTCCAGTGGTGGGTGACGTGAAGCGTGATTCTCTGCTATGACATGAATACAGATTCTGCGCTGACATAAGGCCAGATTCTCTGTTACGGGACCTCTCTCCTCTGCCTGGGTGCCTGGGCCTAAATGTGTGACAGTGGCCTGTTCCAGTGGTGGGTGACGTGAAGCCTGATTCTCTGCTATGACATGAAGACTTATTCTGTGCTGACATGAAGCCAGATTCTCTGATTACGCGACCTCTCTCCTCTGCCTGGGTGCCTGGGTCTAAATATGTGACAGTGGCCTGTTCCAGTGGTGGGTGACGTGAAGCCTGATTCTCTGCTATGACATGAAGACAGATTCTGTGCTGACATAAGGCCAGATTCTCTTTTACGGGACCTCTCTCCTCTTCCTGGGTGCCTGGGCCTAAATGTGTGACAGTGGCCTGTTCCAGTGGTGGGTGACGTGAAGCCTGATTCTCTGCTATGACATGAAGACAGATTCTGCGCTGACATAAGGCCAGATTCTCTGTTACGGGACCTCTCTTCTCTGCCTGGGTGCCTGAGCCTAAATGTGTGACAGTGGCCTGTTCCAGTGGTGGGTGACGTGAAGCCTGATTCTCTGCTATGACATGAAGACAGATTCTGTGCTGACATAAGGCCAGATTCTCTGTTACGGGACCTCTCTCCTCTGCCTGGGTGCCTGGGCCTAAATGTGTGACAGTGGCCTGTTCCAGTGGTGGGTGACTTGAAGCCTGGTTCTCTGCTATGACATGAAGACAGATTCTGCGCTGACATAAGGCCGATTCTCTGTTACGGGACCTCTCTCCTCTGCCTGGGTGCCTGGGCCTAAATATGTGACAGTGGCCTGTTCCAGTGGTGGGTGACGTGAAGCCTGATTCTCTGCTATGACATGAAGACAGATTCTGTGCTGACATAAGGCCAGATTCTCTGTTACGGGACCTCTCTCCTCTGCCTGGGTGCCTGGGCCTAAATGTGTGACAGTGGCCTGTTCCAGTGGTGGGTGACGTGAAGCCTGATTCTCTGCTATGACATGAAGACAGATTCTGCGCTGACATAAGGCCAGATTCTCTGTTACGGGACCTCTCTCCTCTGCTTGGGTGCCTGGGCCTAAATATGTGACAGTGGCCTGTTCCAGTGGTGGGTGACGTGAAGCCTGATTTTCTGCTATGACATGAAGACAGATTCTGCGCTGACATAAGGCCAGATTCTCTGTTACGGGACCTCTCTCCTCTGCCTTGGTGCCTGGGCCTAAATGTGTGACAGTGGCCTGTTCCAGTGGTGGGTGACGTGAAGCCTGATTCTCTGCTATGACATGAAGACAGATTCTGCGCTGACATAAGGCCAGATTCTCTTTTACGGGACCTCTGTCCTCTGCCTGGGTGCCTGGGCCTAAATGTGTGACAGTGGCCTGTTCCAGTGGTGGGTGACGTGAAGCCTGATTCTCTGCTATGACATGAAGACAGATTCTGTGCTGACATAAGGCCAGATTCTCTGTTACGGGACCTCTCTCCTCTTCCTGGGTGCCTGGGCCTAAATATGTGACAGTGGCCTGTTCCAGTGGTGGGTGACGTGAAGCCTGATTCTCTGCTATGACATGAAGACAGATTCTGTGCTGACATAAGGCCAGATTCTCTGTTACGGGACCTCTCTCCTCTGCCTGGGTGCCTGGGCCTAAATATGTGACAGTGGCCTGTTCCAGGTGTGGGTGACGTGAAGCCTGATTCTCTGCTATGACATGAATACTGATTCTGTGCTGACATAAGGCCAGATTCTCTGTTACGGGACCTCTCTCCTCTGCCTGGGTGCCTGGGCCTAAATATGTGACAGTGGCCTATTCCAGTGGTGGGTGACGTGAAGCCTGATTCTCTGCTATGACATGAAGACAGATTCTGCGCTGACATAAGGCCAGATTCTCTGTTACGGGACCTCTCTCCTCTGCCTGGGTGCCTGGGCCTAAATGTGTGACAGTGGCCTGTTCCAGTGGTGGGTGACGTGAAGCCTGATTCTCTGCAATGACATGAAGACAGATTCTGCGCTGACATAAGGCCAGATTCTCTGTTACGGGACCTCTCTCCTCTGCCTGGGTGCCTGGGCCTAAATGTGTGACAGTGGCCTGTTCCAGTGGTGGGTGACGTGAAGCCTGATTCTCTGCTATGACATGAAGACAGATTCTGCGCTGACATAAGGCCAGATTCTCTGTTACGGGACCTCTCTCCTCTGCCTGGGTGCCTGGGCCTAAATGTGTGACAGTGGCCTGTTCCAGTGGTGGGTGACGTGAAGCCTGATTCTCTGCTATGACATGAAGACAGATTCTGCGCTGACATAAGGCCAGATTCTCTGTTATGGTACCTCTCTCCTCTGCCTGGGTTCCTGGGCCTAAATATGTGACAGTGGCCTGTTCCAGTGGTGGGTCACGTGAAGCCTGATTCTCTGCTATGACATGAAGACAGATTCTGTGCTGACATAAGGCCAGATTCTCTGTTACGGGACCTCTCTCCTCTTCCTGGGTGCCTGGGCCTAAATATGTGACAGTGGCCTGTTCCAGTGGTGGTGACGTGAAGCCTGATTCTCTGCTATGACATGAAGACAGATTCTGTGCTGACATAAGGCCAGATTCTCTGTTACGGGACCTCTCTCCTCTGCCTGGGTGCCTGGGCCTAAATATGTGACAGTGGCCTGTTCCAGTGGTGGGTGACGTGAAGCCTGATTCTCTGCTATGACATGAAGACAGATTCTGTGCTGACATAAGGCCAGATTCTCTGTTACGGGACCTCTCTCCTCTTCCTGGGTGCCTGGGCCTAAATATGTGACAGTGGCCTGTTCCAGTGGTGGGTGACGTGAAGCCTGATTCTCTGCTATGACATGAAGACAGATTCTGTGCTGACATAAGGCCAGATTCTCTGTTACGGGACCTCTCTCCTCTGCCTGGGTGCCTGGGCCTAAATATGTGACAGTGGCCTGTTCCAGTGGTGGGTGACGTGAAGCCTGAATTTCTGCTATGACATGAAGACAGATTCTGCGCTGACATAAGGCCAGATTCTCTGTTACGGGACCTTTCTCCTCTGCCTGGGTGCCTGGGCCTAAATATGTGACAGTGGCCTGTTCCAGTGGTGGGTGACGTGAAGCCTGATTCTCTGCTATGACATGAAGACTTATTCTGTGCTGTCATGAAGCCAGATTCTCTGTTACGCGACCTCTCTCCTCTGCCTGGGTGCCTGGGCCTAAATATGTGACAGTGGCCTGTTCCAGTGGTGGGTGACGTGAAGCCTGATTCTCTGCTATGACATGAAGACAGATTCTGTGCTGAAATAAGGCCAGATTCTCTTTTACGGGACCTCTCTCCTCTGCCTGGGTGCCTGGGCCTAAATGTGTGACAGTGGCCTGTTCCAGTGGTGGGTGACGTGAAGCCTGATTCTCTGCTATGACATGAAGACAGATTCTGTGCTGACATAAGGCCAGATTCTCTGTTACGGGACCTCTCTCCTCTTCCTGGGTGCCTGGGCCTAAATATGTGACAGTGGCCTGTTCCAGTGGTGGGTGACGTGAAGCCTGATTCTCTGCTATGACATGAAGACAGATTCTGTGCTGACATAAGGCCAGATTCTCTGTTACGGGACCTCTCTCCTCTGCCTGTGTGCCTGGACCTAAATATGTGACAGTGGCCTGTTCCAGGTGTGGGTGACGTGAAGCCTGATTCTCTGCTATGACATGAATACAGATTCTGTGCTGACATAAGGCCAGATTCTCTGTTACGGGACCTCTCTCCTCTGCCTGGGTGCCTGGGCCTAAATGTGTGACAGTGGCCTGTTCCAGTGGTGGGTGACGTGAAGCCTGATTCTCTGCTATGACATGAAGACAGATTCTGCGCTGACATAAGGCCAGATTCTCTGTTACGGGACCTCTCTCCTCTGCCTGGGTGCCTAGGCCTAAATGTGTGACAGTGGCCTGTTCCAGAGGTGGGTGACGTGAAGCCTGATTCTCTGCTATGACATGAAGACAGATTCTGCGCTGACATAAGGCCAGATCCTCTGTTACGGGACCTCTCTCCTCTGCCTGGGTGCCTGGGCCTAAATATGTGACAGTGGCCTGTTCCAGTGGTGGGTGACGTGAAGCCTGATTTTCTGCTATGACATGAAGACAGATTCTGCGCTGACATAAGGCCAGATTCTCTGTTACGGGACCTCTCTCCTCTGCCTGGGTGCCTTGGCCTAAATATGTGACAGTGGCCTGTTCCAGTGGTGGGTGACGTGAAGCCTGATTCTCTGCTATGACATGAAGACTTATTCTGTGCTGTCATGAAGCCAGATTCTCTGTTACGCGACCTCTCTCCTCTGCCTGGGTGCCTGGGCCTAAATATGTGACAGTGGCCTGTTCCAGTGGTGGGTGACGTGAAGCCTGATTCTCTGCTATGACATGAAGACAGATTCTGTGCTGAAATAAGGCCAGATTCTCTTTTACGGGACCTCTCTCCTCTGCCTGGGTGCCTGGGCCTAAATGTGTGACAGTGGCCTGTTCCAGTGGTGGGTGACGTGAAGCCTGATTCTCTGCTATGACATGAAGACAGATTCTGTGCTGACATAAGTCCAGATTCTCTGTTACGGGACCTCTCTCCTCTTCCTGGGTGCCTGGGCCTAAATATGTGACAGTGGCCTGTTCCAGTGGTGGGTGACGTGAAGCCTGATTCTCTGCTATGACATGAAGACAGATTCTGTGCTGACATAAGGCCAGATTCTCTGTTACGGGACCTCTCTCCTCTGCCTGTGTGCCTGGACCTAAATATGTGACAGTGGCCTGTTCCAGGTGTGGGTGACGTGAAGCCTGATTCTCTGCTATGACATGAATACAGATTCTGTGCTGACATAAGGCCAGATTCTCTGTTACGGGACCTCTCTCCTCTGCCTGGGTGCCTGGGCCTAAATGTGTGACAGTGGCCTGTTCCAGTGGTGGGTGACGTGAAGCCTGATTCTCTGCTATGACATGAAGACAGATTCTGCGCTGACATAAGGCCAGATTCTCTGTTACGGGACCTCTCTCCTCTGCCTGGGTGCCTAGGCCTAAATGTGTGACAGTGGCCTGTTCCAGAGGTGGGTGACGTGAAGCCTGATTCTCTGCTATGACATGAAGACAGATCTGCGCTGACATAAGGCCAGATCCTCTGTTACGGGACCTCTCTCCTCTGCCTGGGTGCCTGTGCCTAAATATGTGACAGTGGCCTGTTCCAGTGGTGGGTGACGTGAAGCCGGATTTTCTGCTATGACATGAAGACAGATTCTGCGCTGACATAAGGCCAGATTCTCTGTTACGGGACCTCTCTCCTCTGCCTGGGTGCCTGGGCCTAAATATGTGACAGTGGCCTGTTCCAGTGGTGGGTGACGTGAAGCCTGATTCTCTGCTATGACATGAAGACTTATTCTGTGCTGTCATGAAGCCAGATTCTCTGTTACGCGACCTCTCTCCTCTGCCTGGGTGCCTGGGCCTAAATATGTGACAGTGGCCTGTTCCAGTGGTGGGTGACGTGAAGCCTGATTCTCTGCTATGACATGAAGACAGATTCTGTGCTGACATAAGGCCAGATTCTCTTTTACGGGACCTCTCTCCTCTGCCTGGGTGCCTGGGCCTAAATGTGTGACAGTGGCCTGTTCCAGTGGTGGGTGACGTGAAGCCTGATTCTCTGCTATGACATGAAGACAGATTCTGCGCTGACATAAGGCCAGATTCTCTGTTACGGGACCTCTCTCCTCTGCCTGGGCGCCTGGGCCTAAATATGTGACATTGGCCTGTTCCAGTGGTGGGTGACGTGAAGCCTGATTCTCTGCTATGACATGAAGACAGATTCTGTGCTGACATAAGGCCAGATTCTCTGTTACGGGACCTCTCTCCTCTGCCTGGGTGCCTGGGCCTAAATATGTGACAGTGGCCTGTTCCAGTGGTGGGTGACGTGAAGCCTGATTCTCTGCTATGACATGAAGACAGATTCTGTGCTGACATAAGGCCAGATTCTCGGTTACGGGACCTCTCTCCTCTGCCTGGGTGCCTGGGCCTAAATGTGTGACAGTGGCCTGTTCCAGTGGTGGGTGACGTAAAGCCTGATTCTCTGCTATGACATGAAGACAGATTCTGCGCTGACATAAGGCCAGATTCTCTGTTACGGGACCTCTCTCCTCTGCCTGGGTGCCTGGGCCTAAATATGTGACAGTGGCCTGTTCCAGTGGTGGGTGACGTGAAGCCTGATTCTCTGCTATGACATGAAGACAGATTCTGTGCTGACATAAGGCCAGATTCTCTGTTACGGGACCTCTCTCCTCTGCCTGGGTGGCTGGGCCTATATGTGTGACAGTGGCCTGTTCCAGTGGTGGGTGACGTGAAGCCTGATTCTCTGCTATGACATGAAGACAGATTCTGCGCTGACATAAGGCCAGATTCTCTGTTACGGGACCGCTCTCCTCTGTCTGGGTGCCGGGGCCTAAATATGTGACAGTGGCCTCTTCCAGTGGTGGGTGACATGAAGCCAGATTCTCTGCTATGGTATGAAGAGACTGATTCTCTGCTGACATGAAGCCAGATTCTTTGCTATGGCATGAAGAGACTGATTCTCTGCTGACGTGAAGCCAGATTCTCTGCTATGGGACCTCTGTCCAATTGATATTGGGTCATTTTTATTTTTTTTATTTTTATTTTAATTAATTTCCCTATCCACATTTGTTTGCAGGGGATTTACCTACATGTTGCTGCCTTTTGCAGCCCTCTAGCTCTTTCCTGGGCTGTTTTACAGCCTTTTTAGTGCCCAAAAGTTTGCGTCCCCATTGACTTCAATGGGGTTCGGGTTCGGGACGAAGTTCGATTCGGGTTCGGATCCCGAACCCGAACATTTCCGGGAAGTTCGGCCGAACTTCTCGAACCCGAACATCCAGGTGTTCGCTCAACTCTACTTATTAGAAATAAAAACAATAATTATGGCAACTTTTCCAAAAGCATGATCATCTCATGCACCCCCTTCATGGCCTGGCGTTGCCTCTCCTCCATGGCCTTTATGCACTCCTGAATGGCACGCATATCGTTGGTCTGCTCCTTTTGCATTTTGGCCAATTTAGCCTTCAATGTCTTCATTCCTGTTTGAAAAAAATATATATGAACATTATTTGCAACTCTTATTAAACCTTTAACCCTTTCAAGACCAAGCTAGTTTTCACCCTAAGGACCAAGCCACATTTTGCAAATCTGACATGTTTCACTTTATGTGGTAATAACTCTGGAACGCTTTTACTTATATAAGCGATTCTGAGATTGTTTTCTCGTGACATATTGTACTTCATGCAGGTGGTAAATATGAGTCAATATGTTTCACCTTTATTTATAAAAAATGCCAAAATTTACCGAAAATTTTGAAAAATTTGCAATTTTCTAAATTTGAATTTCTCTGGTTCTCTGACAGACAGTGGTAACTTACAAAATAGTTATTACTTTACTTTTACCTTATGTCTACTTCATGTTTGCATCATTTTGTAAATGTTGTTTTATTTTTTTGGCATGTTAGAAGGCTTAGAAGTTTAGAAGCAAAATTTTACATTTTTCAGAACATTTCCAAAACCCACTTTTTAAGGACCAGTTCATGTCTGAATTCACTTTGTGAGGCTTATATAATAGAAACCACCCAAAAATGACCCCATTTTAGAAACTACACCCCTCAAGGTATTCAAAACAAATTTTACAAACGTTGTTAACCCTTTAAGTGTTCCACCAGAATTAATGGAAAATGGAGGTGAATTTTTAAAATTTCACTTTTTTTGCAGATTTTTCCATTTAGATCCATTTCTCCTGCAATTCAGCATGGGTTAACAGCAAAATAAACCTTAATATTTGTTACCCTGATTCTTAAGTTTACAGAAACACCCCATATGTGGTCATAAAGTGCTATATGGGGGCACAGCGGGGCTCAGAATGAGAGGAACACCGTGTGGCTTTTGGAAGGCAGATTTCGCTGGAATAATTTTCAAGCACCATGTCGCTTTTGAAGACACCCTGAGGCACCCCAACAGTGAAAAAAAACCAAAAGTGACCCCATTATGGAAAATACACCCCCCAGGGAATTTTTCAAGGGGTGCACTGAGCACTTTGGCCCAATAGCCGTTTCATGGAATTTAGAAAGACTTGGCAGTGAAAATGAAAAATTTCATATTTTACAAGAATATCTCGCTTTAGGCCCAAATTTGTCATTTTAACAAGGGGTATCAGGAGAAAATGCACCCCATATTCTGTTACCCATTTTCTCCAGAATACGTCAACACCCCATATGTGGTTGTAAAGTGATGTATGAGCACACAGCGGGGCTCAGAATGGGAGGAACACCATGTGGCTTTAGGAAGGCAGATTTTGCTGGAATAATTTTCAGGCACCATGTCGCATTTGAAGACACCCTGAGGCACCCCAACAGTGAAAGAACCCCCAAAGTGACCCCATTATGGAAAATACACCCCCCAAGGAATTTTTCAAGGGGTGCACTGAGCACTTTGGCCCAATAGCCGTTTCATGGAATTTAGAAAGACTTGGCAGTGAAAATGAAAAATCTCATATTTTACAAGAATATCTCGCTTTAGGCCCAAATTTGTCATTTTAACAAGGGGTATCAGGAGAAAATGCACCCCATATTCTGTTACCCATTTTCTCCAGAATACGTCAACACCCCATATGTGGTTGTAAAGTGATGTATGAGCACACAGCGGGGCTCAGAATGGGAGGAACACCGTGTGGCTTTAGGAAGGCAGATTTTGCTGGAATAATTTTCAGGCACCATGTCGCATTTGAAGACACCCTGAGGCACCCCAACAATGAAAGAACCCCCAAAGTGACCCCATTATGGAAAATACACCCCCCAAGGAATTTTTCAAGGGGTGCATTGAGCACTTTGGCCCAATAGCCGTTTCATGGAATTTTAAAAGACTTGGCAGTGAAAATGAAAAATTTCATATTTTACAAGAATATCTCGCTTTAGGCCCAAATTTGTCATTTTAACAAGGTGTATCATGAGAAAATGCACCCCATATTCTGTTACCCATTTTCTTCTGAGTACGTCAACACCCCATATGTGGTTATAAAGTGCTGTATGAGCACACAGCGGGGCTCAGAATGGGAGGAACACCGTGTGGCTTTTGGAAGGCAGATTTTGCTGGAATAATTTTCAGGCACCATGTCGCATTTGAAGACACTCTGCGGCACCCCAACAGTGAAAACCGCAAAATCGAGGCTCTAGGGGTGCCAGAACATAAAAGGAAATTGAAGAATTGTCTCATTTAATAAAATGACACCTTTCAATGTATTCATCTATGGGTATAATGGGAATTTTTAAGGTTTTTATTTTATTTTTATTTTTTTATTTTTTGGGGGGAGCTATTATTGGATTGCCAAATGGAAAAATGCTCAACTGAAAATGTCTTGCCATGGATTAATTAGTGAAATTAGTGAAATGGACTTAATGGATATCAGTGGAGGTGTGATAAACTTGAAAGCACTCTCCAATGCAGGTTTAGAGGGGCAGGTCTGACAGTAGTGAGTGGTGTCTTTCCTAATCCCTTTAACCGAGCAAACTCAACACCTTTTTTGGGGTCGCCTTTTTTTTCTGTGGGGGGAAGTACTCCAGGGAAATGCTGCCCACGTATTATTCTTGATACCCCAGAAGCACTGCTGGATGAAAAACTG
The DNA here is from genome assembly GCF_905171765.1 of Bufo bufo. NCBI lineage: Eukaryota > Metazoa > Chordata > Amphibia > Anura > Bufonidae > Bufo > Bufo bufo. The sequence goes on from NC_053393.1 coordinate 222,623,487, forward strand.
CCCGCTCCTTCCTGAATGCCAAAAATCTATTTTTTTATTATTTTTTCCTGAAATTCCAAGAAGGTCCCCCCATGACCAGCTGTTCTGTGGATGACAAAGGCATTATATAGTGACACTTGGGTTAGGTACACAGCTAATTTTTTGTACCACACCTCAGATTTTCTTAAGGCACTGTAGGGCTGTAGTACCTGGTCTGAAAGATCCACTCCACCCATGAACTTGTTGTAATCCTGGATACACACAGGCTTGATGTTCTGCTCTGTGGTTCCTCGGACTGGGACTGGGGTGGACTGATCTGCATGGAGGGTAGTCAACACAAGAACATCCCGTTTGTCCTTGTATTTTAGCAGCATCAAATTTTCTGAGCAAACAGCCCTGCTTTCCCCACGACGCACTGTCTGATCTATAAAGGATTTAGGGAGCCCTTTTTGATTTCTTCTAATTGTGCCACATGTGCCTATGCCTCTGGCACCAAGGCACTTCAGGAGAGGGACACTATTGTAAAAGTTGTCCAAATACAGATGGTATCCGTGGTCCAGCAGGGGGTGGACTAAATCCCATACTATCTTCCCACTTATACCCAGAACCGGGGGACAATCGGGTGGCTCAATTTTGGAATCTTTTCCCTCGTAAATACGAAAGCGCAGTGTATACCCAGATACACTTTCACAGGCCTTATACAACTTCACACCATACCTAGCCCTTTTATTGGGCAGGTACTGGCGAAAATGTAATCGGCCTTTGAAGTGGACCAATGATTCATCCACTGAGAGACATTTTTGGGGGGTATATACTTGACCAAATTTGGAATTGTAGTGGTCAACCACTGGCCTAATATTAAAGAGTCTGTCATAACTGGGGTCGCTTGGGGGTTGGCATTCATTATTATTGCTGAAGTGTAGGAATCTTAGAAGAGCTTCGAAACGGGCCCGGGGCATGGCAAGACAGTGAAGAGGGGTGTGATATAAAATATCTTTGTTCCAATACGAACGTATTGTTGTTTTTTTTATAATGCCCATGCTTAGGAGAAGTCCCCAAAACCTTTGCATTTCAGTCGTGTTAGTAGGGGTCCATTTGCGGGGCCTTGAGAGATAACTGTCTGGATGGGAGGCAATAAATTGCTCTGCATATATATTTGTTTGTTCCACCATCAAGTTAATTAGGTCATCAGTGAAGAATAATTGGAAAAAATTAATTTCACTGAAACCTGTTGTATCTACATTGATGCCTGGAGTGGCTGTAAATTCAGGCACCTGGGGCACATAGTTATCTGCGGGGATCCATGAAGAGTCACTTGTACGGGGCTGCGACTGCGCACTACCCCTAGGACGCCTACGAGGGGGTTCATCATTAGATGAATCATCTGAGGAAGATGAAACTAAAAATGTCACTTCATCTCCACTGTTGGAGTCAGTGTCCTCAAAAAGTACGGCATATGCCTCTTCGGCAGTGAAAAGCCATTTAGTCATTTTAAACTGTAAACTAACGTAGATTTTTTTTGTCTTTTTTTTATATATTTAAAAAAATAAAATAGAACAGCAGACTAAAATACTGTATATCCTTTAGGATAGGATAAAAACTCCCTGAGTCACTTGGAAATTATTGACAGGTGTCACAGGTAGCACAGATGCCTGGCGATGAGCCAGGGGTCTAGTATGGGGCACAGAGTAGTGCCAATATCCTTACTGGGGCAGAAAAGGGGTTAATGTATTATTTTACAGAATTAGGTGGCACAAAGCCACATGGGGCATAAGAGACTTATATTTTACAGAATGGTGCCACTCAAGCACAGGACACGAGTATATACACACAGGAGGATGGCACACCTATTGACGGTTATTTTTATTTATTTTTTATGTAACTTGGGAGTGTGTGACAGGTGACTTGATGGACAGACAGGCTAGTGTGACAGGTGTCTTTATTGAACGGACAAACTGGAGTCACAGGTGTCTTGATGGACGGACAGACTGGACTGACAGTGTCTTGATGGGCGGACAGACTGGAGTAATAGGTGTCTTTATTGAACGGACAGACTGGACTGACAGGTGTCTTGATGGGCGGACAGGATGGAGTGACAGGTGTCTTTATTGAACGGACAAACTTTAGTGACAGGTGTCTTGATTGACGGACAGACTGGAGTCACAGGTGTCTTGATGGACAGACAGGCTAGTGTGACAGGTGTTTTTATTGAACAGACAAACTGGAGTCACAGGTGTCTTGACGGACAAACAGGCTAGACTGACAGGTGTCTTGATGGACGGACAGGCTGGAGTGACAGGTGTCTTGACGGGCAGACAGTTGTCTTAACGAACGGACAGGTTGGGTGACAGGTGTCTTGACGGGCAGACAGTTGTCTTAACGGACGGACAGGCTGGAGTGACAGGTGTCTTGACGGGCAGACAGTTTTCTTAACGGACGGACAGTAGTGACAGGTGTCTGGATGAGGTGATGATGAGAGGACTGGACAGGACTAATCTCACTGACTGGGGCAAATCAGGCACAGAAGAGTGGCAAATCGGTACTGAAGGGGTTAATTAGGGGTTAATTATGTACTAAGCAGGGGATGAGGCACAGAACTGACTACAGATGACAGATGACAGGCTGTTGATGAGGCACAGAACTGATCTGTGTCACTGACTGGGGCACAGAAGCAGCTTTTCGGCACAAAAGGGGTTAATTCGATCTGGTAGGTATCTATAGCAGCTTTTCACAGCAGCTTTTCACACTCTCTCCTTCTCTAATCGCTTCCCTGACAGGAATTGGGACGATCAGAGAAGGAGAAGCATATAGTCCCTCCCTAACCCCCCCTTTCCTGCCCCGATGCGCTGCGATTGGTCCCTCTGCAGTATTGGACCAATCACAGCGATCGCGGGCGGGTCAGAGCTCCGATGCAGTTCCCGCCGGAGTCTCTGGTTGCCTAGCAACCCCAGCACGCCGGCTTCACTGAACCTTCAGCGATTCGCTCCCTGCGCTGACAGAGAAAGCCGATCATGTACATGCACGTGGGGATGCAGTGAGGCACCACATTCCCCCACGTGCATGTACGTGATGTTGCGTGAAGGGGTTAAACCTTTATTTTGTGGTGCATCTGACTTTATGATCGCTTGCTATTACACCTTTTTGTGATAAAAGTTGTCCAAAAAATTGCCTTTTTTGAGAGTTTAAAATTTTTGTTTAAAAAGGTGTCCACCTGAGGGGTTTTTTGGTATGATATTTTTAGACAGCTGGTTGTTACAGGTGCGGCAAGACCTAATATTTTTCCTTATTGTTTAGTTATTTCTATTTTACACAATAAAAGCATTGTTGAACCAAAAACAATTCATGTTTTACTGTCTCCATATTTTGAGAGCCATATTATTGTTTTTATTTGGCGATTCTCTAATGGTAGGGTCTCATTTTTTGCAGAATTAACTGACCGATTGTTACTATTTTGGGGGGCATATGCTTTTTTTGATAGCTTGGTGTTGCACTTTTAGTGATGTTAGGTTGAATAAATTAATATTTTCTTTTAATAGTTTTTTTTTAAGTGTTCACTGGAGGGGTTAGATCAAAGGACATTTTTATAGAGACGGTCGATATGTACACGGCGGTACAAAATATGTCTGTCTATTGTTTACCTTTTTTTATCTTTATTTAAAGTCTTTATACACATTGATTTAAATCCCAATACGTTAGTTAGTGATATTTATGATGATTATATAGTTTATTAGTTAGTGATATTTCAGTACAGTATAATTTCATTTTGTTTGTTAGTTAGTGATAGTTCTATTGAGTTTAATATTATTTATTTGTTAAGTTAATTGTTTTAATGTAGATTAAATAGTTATTGTCCAGTATTCTTTTTTTGTGTTACTATAGTGTATGTTGTCGCCTCATTGTTGGCCCTTTTAATGTTAATGTACATGTTATGGATACATAATCATATTGCTATGTGCACATATTTACCCTCCTGTTGGGGGCTGGTGATCGCCTTCTCTTCCTCCGAGTCCTGAGATGGGGTGGTGCTGGAGGGTACAGCACTTTCCATCTCCTTCACTTCTCCCACATCTGGTGGGGGTGGCTCAATAGGCTGGGAGGGTCCGGCCTCCTCCTTCTCTTCCTCCTCTACCTCCACAACCTCCCACGGCCAATCGCCTTTTCCAAATGGAGGAAATAGGAACTTCTGTGATCACAGAATGTTCAGATTTTAGATAAACAACTCCAAAATCTTAACATTCGATATGAAGAAATTCCAATATGGAGGGATCTATATATAATTGCAGTGGCCAGCTTTATGACGCATAACTCAATAAAAAATTAACAGTATGAAAAAAGACATCCCCTCCACAGTGTCTTGATGGAATAATAGGGCGAGAGGAGACCCATGGGATAGGATTATCTCCTCCGTGTATCATAGGATGGCCTATAAACTCAACCAAAAATTCATGGTTTATAGTTCCCTCTAAACCATATAGGTCAGAGTGGGGGTCTCCATAGTCCTGGGTCCATAGCCCGTAGGAAGGAGGCTAGCCCTCAGGCCTCTACTGCAGACACAGTGATGGTTCAGTCCGTCACTTGTCTGGCACAAAGCCAACATATCACATCACCTAAAGAACACCATCCCCACAATGAAACATGGTGGTGGCAGCATCATGCTGTGGGGATGTTTTTCAGCAGCTGGGACTGGGAAACAGGTCAGAGTTGAGGGAAACATGGACAGGGATATTCTTGAGCAAAACCTGTACCACTCTGTGCGTGATTTGAGGGTAAGACGGAGGTTCACCTTCCAGCAGGACAATGACCCCAAACACAATGCTACAGCAACACTTGAGTGGTTTAAGGGTAAACATATAAATGTGTTGGAATGGCCTAGTCAAAGCCCAGATCTCAATCCAATAGAAAATCTGTGGTCAGACTTAAAGATTGCTGTTCACAAGCGCAAACCATCAAATTGAAAGGAGCAGAATCAGTATTGCAAGGAGGAATGGGCAAAAATGCCTGTGGTAAGATGTGGCAACTGCTCATAGAGACTTAACCAAAGCGACTTGGAGCTGTGATTGCCGCAAAAGGAGGCACATTGACCTTTTCTGTTATTTTGTCCTATTAGTTGTATGCTTTACAATTTACCAATTTAAAAGAAGGTCTAAGTTGTGGGCATGTTCTACAAATTACATGATGGAAATCATCATACAATCCATGTTAATTCCAGGATGTGAGACAACAAAAAAAAGAAGGAAGTCAATGGGGGTGAATACTTTTGCTTAGCACTGTATACATTACAGAGTGTTGTCAAAACATACAAAAGTTATTTACGCATGTATCTGGGCATTTTTTTCGTCCCCAATTCTTTTCATAAACCGGGGCTGTCTTCTCTTCATGTCTGACCATTTTTTTATAATGGCCTGACGGCGGTGTTTTACACCCGTCTGGCGCCAGATTTCATAGGCCAGCTCCCGCACAACTCTCTGCTTCTCGGTGTGGGACCGGGTGCAGTCGTATCCCCGCCCCAACATCCACTGCAAGAGAAAAATGCAAGCATATAACCCCAATTTTTAACAATAATAGTATTGAAAATAATTTACTCAAGTAAACTGCTAAAAGTATTTAATGCTTTGAGGTGGAAATATTAGATTTAGGCCGCCTGCACACGGGCGTGTTTTTTCACAACTACGGACCATACAAACCCATCCTGCCGTCCTGCAGAGTGGAGAAGCGCACGGCGTCATTGGTTGCTTTAATGACGTGCGCTTCTGGCCACCACCACTGTACTGTGATACACTTGTATGATCTATACAAATGTATTACTGTACAGTGGTGGCGGCAAAAAGTGCACAGCATCATAGCGAGTTAGCTATTGGTTAGCTATTTCTCTGCTGTCCATACAAATATGCTACTAACATAGTGGGTGTGATGTCACAGGAATACTTAGTGCAAAAATCAATAATATCTAGTGAGACCTTATAAAATGTGAAGTTTTGTGCACTTAAGAAAAAATAGAATCGCAGAAGGTCGCACTGGCGATTTTTTCTTATAACACTCTTTATTCATATAAAGCGAATGTTCAGACATGCAGGTGAAATGTAATCAAATACACTACTTTAATGTAAGATTACTTACAGTCACCAGGAGTTCTTCCTCTTCCTTGTTGAACTTCGCTCCAACCATCGCATCCATCTAATTGCTAGTCGGTGAAAACCAGTTGCTGTAGGCCACGCCTTCAGAGCACATGTGCTGTTGCAATTAATACTTTGCCAAAATTTTGCCGATAAAAAATGAATGCTTGTCAATCGCAAATTCGCTTAATACTTCTGGTATGTCAGTGTCCATGTTGTAGGACTATGTGTGCACATCTACTAAGTATTTTGTGGCTGCAAATATGACCTGGAGGTTTTTCATGTTCGCCTGCCATTAAAATGAATAGGACCCGAGTTCGAGCAATCGCGTTCGCGAACCGTCACATCAGATATTCGTCCATCAAAATTTTTTATTTCATTGTCCATCTAGAGAAGTGAAGACCAGAAGTAAAACAATCATCAGATGCTGGATGTTGAAAAAATTTATGTGAAGAACTTTATACATTTCTCCCCATGCCTATCATTTATAGACAGGGACGAAGATGATGGCATTGACATAATTTCAGTATCAACTGCTTGGTTGCATTTGGTTCAGCAAAATGGGAGCAACTCTTTGCAGTGACTTTTTACGCTGGCTCAAAGAAGGTGTCACATTCTGTCTAATGAAAAACTACTTGAGAGGTGACCAAGATTTCCATCTCAGTCATAAAGACTGCTGGTAACAACAGACAAAATCAGCCAGCAGTTAAGGCCAGATAAGTTTTCATACAAGTGTCTCTATCTCATAAATAATGCAAATTAAATAGTAACATATGTTTTTTTATAGATAGATTCAAAGCTCCAACCTGGGTCTAAAATTCGTAAATGTTTTACCCTCTAATCCCAAGTAACTTTATACGTGACAATAAAACAGATAATTCCTCACCCAAACTAATGTGGGATTCATGCACTTTTTAGTAAAGGTAGTATTACCATTCTTATGGGGTCTGTATGGTTGTCCCTGTTATGAGGGGGTCAATATCTGTCACTCTATGGTGGGGATCTTTAGCTGTTACTATAATGGTGCTATCAAGAGTTGTCACTGTTATAAGAACATCAATGGAGAATGAATATATTTTTGTTACTATAGAGACTTGAAATGGCTACAGAAGCAAGGACTCAAACATATCTTGTAGTTTTCATTGGTACCATATTAGGATTCATACATGTTTTTGATCATTAATTTATTAGTTTTTTGAGATGTGATGAACAGGAAACAGCAATTGTGTCATTTACTTACTTTTTTAATTTTTATTTTAATTTTTTTGCATCAAACTCATTGTTAGTAGGTGGTCTAATATATAGACGTGTTTATCTAGCACATTTGCTACACCATTTATACTTAAATGGATTATCCAAGTAAAGAAAAAAAACAAAACATTATAACACTCATCAGTAGAGTTGAGCGAACACCTGGATGTTCGGGTTCGAGAAGTTCGGCCGAACTTCCCGGAAATGTTCGGGTTCGGGATCCGACCCGACCCGAACTTCGTCCCGAACCCGAACCCCATTGAAGTCAATGGGGACCTGAACTTTTCGGCACTAAAAAGGCTGTAAAACAGCCCAGGAAAGAGCTAGAGGGCTGCAAAAGGCAGCAACATGTAGGTAAATCCCCTGCAAACAAATGTGGATAGGGAAATGAATTAAAATAAAAAATAAAAAAATTAAAATTAACCAATATCAATTGGACAGAGGTCCCATAGCAGAGAATCTGGCTTCACATCAGCAGAGAATCAGTCTCTTCATGCCATAGCAGAGAATTTGGCTTCATGTCAGCAGAGAATCAGTCTTCATGTCATAGCAGAGAATCAGGCTTCACGTCACCCACCACTGGAACAGGCCACTGTCACACATTTAGGCCCTAGCACCCAGACAGAGGAGAGAGGTCCCGTAACAGAGAATCTGGCTTCATGTCAGCACAGAATCAGTCTTCATGTCATAGCAGAGAATCAGACTTCACGTCACCCACCACTGGAACAGGCCACTGTCACATATTTAGGCCCCGGCACCCAGACAGAGGAGAGAGGTCCCGTAACAGAGAATCTGGCTTCATGTCAGCACAGAATCAGTCTTCATGTCATAGCAGAGAATCAGGCTTCACGTCACCCACCACTGGAACAGGCCACTGTCACATATTTAGGCCCAGGCACCCAGGCAGAGGAGAGAGGTCGCGTAACAGAGAATCTGGCTTCATGTCAGCAGAGAATCAGTCTTCATGTCATAGCAGAGAATCAGGCTTCACGTCACCCACCACTGGAACAGGCCACTGTCACATATTTAGGCCCCGACACCCAGACAGAGGAGAGAGGTCCCGTAACAGAGAATCTGGCTTCATGTCAGCACAGAATCAGTCTTCATGTCATAGCAGAGAATCAGGCTTCACGTCACCCACCACTGGAACAGGCCACTGTCACATATTTAGGCCCCGGCACCCAGACAGAGGAGAGAGGTCCCGTAACAGAGAATCTGGCTTCATGTCAGCACAGAATCAGTCTTCATGTCATAGCAGAGAATCAGGCTTCACGTCACCCACCACTGGAACAGGCCACTGTCACATATTTAGGCCTCAGCACCCAGACAGAGGAGAGAGGTCCCGTAACAGAGAATCTGGCTTCATGTCAGCACAGAATCAGTCTTCATGTCATAGCAGAGAATCAGGCTTCACGTCACCCACCACTGGAACAGGCCACTGTCACATATTTAGGCCCTGGCACCCAGGCAGAGGAGAGAGGTCCCGTAACATAGAATCTGGCTTCATGTCAGCACAGAATCAGTCTTCATGTTATAGCAGAGAATCAGGCTTCACGTCACCCACCACTGGAACAGGCCACTGTCACATATTTAGGCCCCGGCACCCAGACAGAGGAGAGAGGTCCTGTAACAGAGAATCTGGCTTCATGTCAGCACAGAATCAGTTTTCATGTCATAGCAGAGAATCAGGCTTCACGTCACCCACCACTGGAACAGGCCACTGTCACATATTTAGGCCCAGGCACCCAGGCAGAGGAGAGAGGTCCCGTAACAGAGAATTTGGCTTCATGTCAGCACAGAATCAGTCTTCATGTTATAGCAGAGAATCAGGCTTCACGTCACCCACCACTGGAACAGGCCACTGTCACATATTTAGGCCCCGGCACCCAGACAGAGGAGAGGTTCATTCAACTTTGGGTTGCCCCGCAATATAATGGTAAAATGAAAATAAAAATAGGATTGAATGAGGAAGTGCCCTGGAGTACAATAATATATTGTTAAGGGGAGGTAGTTAATGTCTAATCTGCACAAGGGATGGACAGGTCCTGTGGGATCCATGCCTGGTTCATTTTTATGAACGTCAGCTTGTCCACATTGGCTGTTGACAGGTGGCTGCGTTTGTCTGTAATGACGCCCCCTGCCGTGCTGAATACACGTTCAGACAAAACGCTGGCCGCCGGGCAGGCCAGCACCTCCAAGGCATAAAAGGCTAGCTCTGGCCACGTGGACAATTTGGAGACCCAGAAGTTGAATGGGGCCGAACCATCAGTCAGTACGTGGAGGGGTGTGCACGGGTACTGTTCCACCATGTTATTGAAATGTTGCCTCCTGCTAACACGTTCCGTATCAGGTGGTGGTGCAGTTAGCTTTGGCGTGGTGACAAAACCTTTCCACATCTCTGCCATGCTAACCCTGCCCTCAGAGAAGCTGGCCGTGACACAGCTGCGTTGGCGACCTCTTGCTCCTCCTCTGCCTTCGCCTTGGGCTTCCACTGGTTCCCCTGTGACATTTGGGAATGCTCTCAGTAGCGTGTCTACCAACGTGTGCTTGTACTCGCGCATCTTCCTATCACGCTCCAGTGTAGGAAGTAAGGTGGGCACATTGTCTTTGTACCGGGGATCCAGCAGGGCGGCAACCCAGTAGTCCGCACACGTTAAAATGTGGGCAACTCTGCTGTCGTTGCGCAGGCACTGCAGCATGTAGTCGCTCATGTGTGCCAGGCTGCCCAGAGGTAAGGACAAGCTGTCCTCTGTGGGAGGCGTATCGTTATCGTCCTGTGTTTCCCCCCAGCCACGCACCAGTAATGGGCCCGAGCTGCGTTGGGTGCCAGCCCGCTGAGAACCTGCTTCATCCTCATCCTCCTCCACCACCACCTCTTCCTCATCCTCGTCCTCCTCGTCCTCCAGTAGTGGGCCCTGTCTGGCCACATTTGTACCTGGCCTCTGCTGTTGCAAAAAACCTCCCTCTGAGTCACTTCGAAGAGACTGGCCTGAAAGTGCTAAAAATGACCCCTCTTCCTCCTCTTCCTCCTGGGCCACCTCCTCTTCCATCATCGCCCTAAGTGTTTTCTCAAGGAGACATAGAAGTGGTATTGTAACGCTGATAACGGCGTCATCGCCACTGGCCATGTTGGTGGAGTACTCGAAACAGCGCAACAGGGCACACAGGTCTCGCATGGAGGCCCAGTCATTGGTGGTGAAGTGGTGCTGTTCCGCAGTGCGACTGACCCGTGCGTGCTGCAGCTGAAACTCCACTATGGCCTGCTGCTGCTCGCACAGTCTGTCCAGCATGTGCAAGGTGGAGTTCCACCTGGTGGGCACGTCGCATATGAGGCGGTGAGCGGGAAGGCCGAAGTTACGCTGTAGCGCAGACAGGCGAGCAGCGGCAGGGTGTGAACGCTGGAAGCGCGAACAGACGGCCCGCACTTTATGCAGCAGCTCTGACATGTCGGGGTAGTTGTGAATGAACTTCTGCACCACCAAATTCAGCACATGCGCCAGGCAAGGGATGTGCGTCAAACCGGCTAGTCCCAGAGCTGCAACGAGATTTCGCCCATTATTGCACACCACCAGGCCAGGCTTGAGGCTCACCGGCAGCAACCACTCGTCGGTCTGTTGTTCTATACCCCGCCACAACTCCTGTGCGGTGTGGGGCCTGTCCCCCAAACATATGAGTTTCAGAACGGCCTGCTGACGTTTACCCCGGGCTGTGCTGAAGTTGGTGGTGAAGGTGTGTGGCTGACTGGATGAGCAGGTGGAAGAAGAGGAGGAGGAAGCTGAGTAGGAGGAGGAGGAGACAGGAGGCAAAGAATGTTGCCCTGCGATCCTTGGCGGCGGAAGGACGTGCGCCAAACAGCTCTCCTCCTGGGGCCCAGCCGCCACTACATTTACCCAGTGTGCAGTTAGGGAGATATAGTGTCCCTGGCCGTGCTTACTGGTCCACATATCTGTGGTTAGGTGGACCTTGCCACAGATGGCGTTGCGCAGTGCACACTTGATTTTATCGGATACTTGGTTGTGCAGGGAAGGCACGGCTCTCTTGGAAAAGTAGTTGTGCCGGCTGGGAACAACATACTGTGGGACAGCAAGCGACATGAGCTGTTTGAAGCTGTCTGTCTCCACCAGCCTAAATGACAGCATTTCATAGGCCAGTAGTTTAGAAATGCTGGCATTGAGGGCCAGGGATCGAGGGTGGCTAGGTGGGAATTTACACTTTCTCTCAAATGTTTGTGAGATGGAGAGCTGAACGCTGCCGTGTGACATAGTTGAGATGCTTGGTGACGCAGGTGGTGGTGTTGGTGGTACATCCCATGTTTGCTGGGCGGCAAGTGCCAACGTCCCTCCAGAGGCGGAGGAAGAGGCCGAGGCAGCGGCAGCAGCAGAAGAGGTAGCAGGGGGAGCCTGAGTGACTTCCTTGTTTTTAAGGTGTTTACTCCACTGCAGTTCATGCTTTGCATGCAGGTGCCTGGTCATGCAGGTTGTGCTAAGGTTCAGAACGTTAATGCCTCGCTTCAGGCTCTGATGGCACAGCGTGCAAACCACACGGGTCTTGTCGTCAGCACATTGTTTGAAGAAGTGCCATGCCAGGGAACTCCTTGAAGCTGCCTTTGGGGTGCTCGGTCCCAGATGGCGGCGGTCAGTAGCAGGCGGAGTCTCTTGGCGGCGGGTGTTCTGATTTTGCCCACTGCTCCCTCTTTGTCTTTTGCTATGCTGTTGGCTCGGTCTCACCACTGCCTCTTCCTCCGAACTGTGAAAGTCAGTGGCACGACCTTCATTCCATGTGGGGTCTAGGACCTCATCGTCCCCTGCATCGTCTTCCACCCAGTCTTGATCCCTGACCTCCTGTTCAGTCTGCACACTGCAGAAAGACGCAGCAGTTGGCACCTGTGTTTCGTCATCATCAGAGACGTGCTGAGGTGGTATTCCCATGTCCTCATCATCAGGAAACATAAGTGGTTGTGCGTTAGTGCATTTTATCTCTTCCACCCCTGGGGAAGGGCTAGGTGGATGCCCTTGAGAAACCCTGGCAGCAGAGTCTTCAAACAGCATAAGAGACTGCTGCATAACTTGAGGCTCAGACAGTTTCCCTGATATGCATGGGGGTGATGTGACAGACTGATGTGCTTGGTTTTCATGCGCCATCTGTGCGCTTTCTGCAGAAGACTGGGTGGGAGATAATGTGAACGTGCTGGATGCACTGTCGGCCACCCAATTGACTAATGCCTGTACCTGCTCAGGCCTTACCATCCTTAGAACGGCATTGGGCCCCACCAAATATCCCTGTAAATTCTGGCGGCTACTGGGACCTGAGGTAGTTGGTACACTAGGACGTGTGGCTGTGGCAGAACGGCCACGTCCTCTCCCAGCACCAGAGGGTCCACTAACACCACCACGACCATGTCCATGTCCGCGTCCCTTACTAGATGTTTTCCTCATTGTTCCCGTTCACCACAATAAGAAAAATATTATTCGGGCCAATGTATTGAATTAAAATTCAGGCCTTTTTTTACAGACACCTAACACTGTCTGGCTATCTATTTAGGTACCGTATTACACTAATACAGGCACACCAGTAATGACAGATTTAGCTGAATATAAATGTGAGGCCTATTTTTTAGGCGCTGTGTGACAGGTATATGTTTAATCACAGAATTAGACTTGTATCTGCACTGTAGCGTGTGTGTTAAGTTTTTCAGAATGACCCTATTAGCACCTTGAATCTAATATACCCTTTTAGGGATAGATTTAAAGTAGGCCTGATACAGCAGAAACCACAATTATTTTTTAGAATGGCAAATTTGGGAATTGTTTTTCAACCCAGAACAAAAACTGTGCTTTTACGGTCACTAAAAATAACTTGACCAGCTAAAACAGTACTGATTTGGAGGAATATAAATGTCAGGCCTATTTTTTAGGCGCTGTGTGACAGGTATACGTTTAATCACAGAATTAGACTTGTATCTGCACTGTAGCGTGTGTGTTAAGTTTTTCAGAATGACCCTATCAGCACCTTGAATCTAATATACCCTTTTAGGGATAGATTTAAAGTAGGTCTGATATAGCAGAAACTACTAATTTTGAGTATGGCAAATTTGGGAATTGTTTTTCAACCCAGAACAAAAACTGTGCTTTTACGGTCACTAAAAATAACTTGACCAGCTAAAACAGTACTAATTTGGAGGAATATAAATGTCAGGCCTATTTTTTAGGCGCTGGGTGACAGGCTCAACTTGCCCCTGATGTAGTATATGGCCAAAAAATAACCACACTATTGATGGTTAAATGCACTTGGGTGACACAGGCTCAGCCTGCACCTGATGTAGTATATGGCCAAAAAATAACCACACTATTGATGGTTAAATGCACTTGGGTGACACAGGCTCAGCCTGCACCTGATGTAGGATATAGCAAAAAATAACCACACTATTGATGGTTAAATGCACTTGGTGGTAGCTTGTGCTGGCGCACCACAAGCCACAAAATGGCCGCCGATCACCCCAGAAAAAAGTGATTTAAAAACGCTCTGGGCAGCCTAAAAAAAGTGAGCAATTGAATATCAGCACTTCAATGATCCACAGCTGGAGATCGATCACTGAATGAAGTCTTTTGGAGGAGTTAATCTGCCTAATCTCGCCCTAACGTCGCAGCTGCAACCTCTCCCTACGCTTGTATCAGCAGAGTGACGTGCAGCGCTACATGACCCAAGCTTATATAGAGGCTGGGTCACATGCTGCACTGGCCAATCACAGCCATGCCAATAGTAGGCAAGGCTGTGATGGCCTCTTGGGGCAAGTAGTATGACGCTTGTTGATTGGCTGCTTTGCAGCCTTTCAAAAAGCGCCAAGAAAGCGCCGAACACCGAACCCGAACCCGGACTTTTCCGAAAATGTTCGGGTTCGGGTCCGTGTCACAGACACCCCAAAATTCGGTACGAACCCGAACTATACAGTTCGGGTTCGCTCATCCCTACTCATCAGGACTTACATACACATTAATTAAGCTTGATTTCTTGAAAAAAAAAACACAAAAAAAATACTTATCTCTAGGCATAGTTCTGTTATTCATGCTTTGTTTACATTCTGCAGCAAAGCTGTGGGGCATGTAACGACAGTACCTGAGCTCTCCCTCATGAATATTTGTGGGTGTGAATAATCTGCCCTTCCCCCTGCACTGCAGTGCTTGCTCTGCACAACCTAACTTTGCATACTCACATGATCATCTCCTAGCTCAAACAGATATACTGTAGTTCAGTAAATATCTCTCTCTCTCTCTCTCTATATATATATATATATATAAAACTACCCAATCGATATGCACAGATGGTACATAAGTTCAGGGAACGTGGTTACCCCTCCCGGGTCATTGATAAACATCTCAACAAGGTGAGAGATACACAACAGGCGCCACCTGATGTCACACAGAATAAAGTGGAGAGGATTCCATTCATCTCCACTTATTCAGAACAAAGTGGGATAGTTGCAAAATTTGTCCGCAAACATTGGTCTATACTAAAGAGCAATCTCCCGAACATTACAGCGTTTACCGTGCCTCCCCTTTTCTCGTATAAGCGCCCCACCAGTTTTCGTGATAAACTGGTTCGGGCAGATATTCCAGCTAAAGCCTTGATACAAACCTACATTGGGCCACGTAGAAAGGGATGCTACCCTTGTCTTGGTTGTGTGAACTGTTCTTACATGATCAAGGGGGAGAGATTCACCCACCCCCAAACAGGAGCCCAATTTGTCATTGGTCATTACTTGACATGTGACAGTTCATATGTTGTTTATGTGCTCTCCTGTCCATGTGGTCTCCTCTATGTTGGGGAGACCACATGTGACATGAAGACACGTCTAAACAATCATTGGTTTTCGATTAGGCGTAAGAGAAAAGACTTGCCAGTCCCAAAACATTTTGTTGAAGCAAATCACCAGGAGAAGGATCTTAAATTTATGATTTTGGATCAGATTAATCAGTCCAGGAGGGGAGGTGATAGGACACTGGCTCTCAAACAGAGAGAGCTACGGTGGATCCATCGCCTCAACACCCTGAGACCTACTGGACTTAATGTTGATTTCAAATGGAGTGTGTTATAGTATGGGGCTCCTCAGTTGCCTCTGTTTCTTTTGCTTGTTGTGCCCTGTGTGTGTGAGATCAATAGGTGTCATCTATCTCACAATTTGCTACGATAATTGGTTTTACAATATTGTTTAACCTATTTCTGGTTTCTTTTTTAGACTACTTCTATCAATGCTTTTGCAGCGGTTTTGATGGACAGCGGTTCCGGAATTTCACGTCTCTCCTTATATATCATTTTGTGATTTGTGGGGATCCATGGGGCACAAATATCCATATATATTATATTATATATTATTGTTCAACATGTTGGTCGTCTGTGGAGGGCTTTCTTATAATGAGTGGTGGTTTTTATTTATTTATTTTATTTATTTAATTTGGAAAGTTTTGGGGTGAGATATGAAATAACCTGTGGCCTTTCCCTATTTTCCTCTCTTCCCTTTCTTCATTTGTATGGCACCGATCTTGAACAGGTCTCTCTGGGTGCTGATATACTGTATACCACGTTCACTCTTGTTCTCATCCTGAACACAACGACCTTGGGTCTTTATATATCAAATTGTGTATTTTTGATCCAGACATCCATTTCTCTAGTCTCTTTATTACTGAATTGGGTTGTGCCCACTGTTTCTCCCACTCCCTGTTTGTTCCGGCTGCGTCTGTCCTTTCTCCCTGGCTTGGACGCGACTTGCCTGCGGGGGTGTGCTAGTGGTTGCTGGGGCAACGACGCCAGTTAGCTGACGCTGATGGCCCGTCGATGCTTGTCGCTCCCCCGCCGTTGTGACGTTGTCCAGCGCCGCTCTCTGACGGGTCTCGCGATGGTTGCGGTGGTCATGTGGTTGATCAGGTGATCGATCCCATGACCGGCGTGACGTCTCCTGACTTAGTTTGTTTGGGTGGCGTTGCTAGGTGTTTGTGACATGCGCAGTTGGTTCTGGAGGACGTGGATTTTGGCGCCGTCTACCGCTGTGTGAGGTTTATTTAATGGTTTTATCATGATTACTATTAACACGTTTTCACATGTGGTGTATCACTGGCATAATGAGCCCTATTTACAGTATTTATGCTATAGCAATGATATGATTATGGATATTATTGATTTACATCACTTGCACAATATGTATTGTATCACTGCCAGGTCACTTCTATTATGGTGACATTTCTTGCTATTTTGGAGTTATTTTTATGTATATGTATCTTTGTAATTGAATAATCATCACTTGTATTGCCACTATGCACTCTGGGTATATATACCCTTGTATGACACCTTGAACTATGCTTGATAAAGACCGAATTGAGCGTTGCAGAGGGGAATAAAGGATCCACTATTTCTTTCACCTGACGTCTGGAGGAGTTCTGCCTCATTCTTTTGTGTTATATATATCTATATATATATATATATATACACACACACACAGTATATGTATATATACATATAACTATATATATATTATATATGTAGAAAAAAATGGAAAGGCAGCACTCCGATGCACTTTTTTTCACTTGAAGACCGGAGTGCTGCTTTTCCATTTTTTTCTATATATATACACACATACATACATTAGAGATGGCCCGAATAGTTCGACGGCGAATAGTTCCCGGCGAACATAGCTTGTTCGCGTTCGCCGCGGTGGGCGAACATATGCAATGTTCGGTCCGCCCCCTATACATCATCATTGAGTAAACTTTGACCGTGTACCTCACAGTCAGCAGACACATTCCAGCCAATCAGCAGCAGACCCTCCCTCCCAGACCCTCCCACCTGCCGGACAGCATCCATTTTAGATTCATTCGGAAGCAGCATTCTCTGTGAGAGAAGGTTAAGTGCTGCTGCTGCTGATTCAATAGGGAAAGCGTTAGCTAGGGCAGTGTTCTGTGTCCACAGACTCATTTGCTGTAAGGACAGGGTTACAGGGTTACAGGGTGTCATTTAATCACAAATACCTCGCAGATAAAAAAATATTCTATTTAATTTTTTTATGTGATCTAATCCCATTTGCAAGCCTGTGTGTGTCAGGCCCACACAGACTGTATTGTGGCCACTGGCTAGTGGCTAGACCTCCACTTATACCGTTACAGGGTGTCATTTACTCACAAATACCTTGCAGATAAAAAAAAATTCTATTACATTTTTTTTTTGTGATCTAATCCCATTTGCAAGCCCGTGTGTGTCAGGCCCACACAGACTGTATTGTGGCCACTGGCTAGTGGCTAGACTTCCACTTATACTGTTACAGGGTGTCATTCACTCACAAATACCTCACAGATAAATAAAAATTCTATTTAATATTTTTCTGTTATATAATCATGGTATCCAGCCTTGAACAAATGGGGAGTTTGCGGTTGGGCAAATGGACTGTTTGCAGTTGTTTGCGGTGCATTAAAAGGGGAGTTTGGTCTGTCAATGTATGTGAAGTGGGCGTAACCCTTACACTACCTGATCGATACAACATCATACATGATCGTATACACACACTGGATGTTTTAAACCACGTTGTTCAAAAGAAATTTGGATTGTTAGGTGATTTATGCCCTTTATGGATTAAAATCCAACTCTGCGTCAACTACATAATTTTCCATGGAAGTTTTGCCATGGATCCCCCTCCGGCATGCCACAATCCTGGTGTTAGTCCCCTTGAAACAACTTTTCCATCACTACTGTGGCTAGAAAGAGTCCCTGTGTGTTCACTCCTCATGCTGTTGCCACCTCAACACTCTGGGACACTGTGTTGACTCCTCATGGTGTAGTCACCTCACGACTCTGTAACTGGGACACTGTGTTGACTCCTCATGCTGTTGCCACCTCACCACTCTGTCATTGGGCCACTGTGTTGTCTCCTCATGCTGTTGCCACCTCACCACTCTGTGATTGGGACACTGTGTTAACACCTCATGCTGTTGTCACCTCACCACTCTGTCACTGGGCCACTGTGTTTACTCCTTATGCTGTTGACACCCTCACCAGTCTGTGACTGGGCAACTGTTTTGACTCTTCATGCTGTATCAACCTCCCCACTCTGTCACTGGGCCACTGTGTTGACTCCTCATGCTGTTGCCACTCTCCCCACTCTATGACAGAGCCACCATTGTCCCTGTTTGGCCTTGTTGACATCCTTTATTTTACCCTTCTTTTGATCTGTCAGAAGGACAGAAAAATAAAAAACACAACGGATCCTGTCTTTGGAGCAGCCGTAAGGTCTGTATCACATGGTCCCTCTTTTGCATCAAGATTGGATCATGATTTGGAAACCAAAACCAGGAGTGGGTACAAAACACAGAAGACATGATAATATTCCATTAACGTGTCATCTCTGTTTTGGATTCACTCCTGTCTTTTTTTTTAGCCTTAGCAATACTGATGGATTACTGAGCAAATGCTGACCATGTGAAGGAGGATGCTCAAAAGACAGGATCCGTTTTTGGGAGTTGTTCTTATGACGGATGAGAAGAAGTGCAACATAACCAGTGACGTCAACACAAACATACTCTCCACCCTCTCCACTCTGTCAGGGGGCCAATACTTCTCAGCATGTAACAGAACAGGTTCTGTAGAAATCTCTGTGGAATTAGCTGACGATGGTGTAAAAGGAGTGCGCTCTTTCACTCTATAGTAGACTCGAACTTTTGAGCACTAAAATGGAAGTAAAAAAGTAATGGAAAGGGCTAGAGGGCTGCAAATGGCAGTAAAATGTGGTTAAGAGCATGGCAAGTGCTCTGCAAACAAATGTGGATAGGGAAATGACTTCAAATAACGTAAAATACATACGATGTACGTGGAAGCGGCGGTGCAGGAGAAGGAGATAGCCAACACAGTTTTTTGGTTTAAATTAGGGTACACCCCCAAAACATTGGGAAATATAACCTGTTATAACCCCCTCCATGGTAGTATGCCAAAATAGGGGGACTGGTGGGTGGAGAACACTCCAGGTCTCACCTATTTCTGAATAAAACCCTTTTGGGCGCCAGTAGTGGTTGATTGATAATGGTGGTTTAGCAAGTTAAGTATGTAATAGGTTTTGCATCAGCTTTATATTTGTAAAAAAGGAGTGAAGGTAAAGGGATGTATATAGAGATATCAATGTGTAGGATAAAAATTTATAAATATACACACACATGTAAAAAATCTGCATAAGAGATCAAATGATTGTGCACATACAGTACAGACCAAAAGTTTGGACACACCTTCTCATTCAAAATTTTTTCTTTATTTTCATGACTATGAAAATTGTAGATTCACACTGAAGGCATCAAAAGCATTAATTAACACATGTGGAATTATATACATAACAAACAAGTGTGAAACAACTGAAAATATGTCATATTCTAGGTTCTTCAAAGTAGCCACCTTTTGCTTTGATTACTGCTTTGCACACTCTTGGCATTCTCTTGATGAGCTTCAAGAGGTAGTCCCCTGAAATGGTTTTCACTTCACAGGTGTGCCCTGTCAGGTTTAATAAGTGGGATTTCTTGCCTTATAAATAGGGTTGGGACCATCAGTTGCGTTGAGGAGAAGTGAGGTGGATACACAGCTGATAGTCCTACTGAATAGACTGTTAGAATTAGTATTATGGCAAGAAAAAAGCAGCTAAGTAAAGAAAAACGAGTGGCCATCATTACTTTAAGAAATGAGTCAGTCAGCCGAAAAATTGGGAAAACTTTGAAAGTAAGGGCTATTTGACCATGAAGGAGAGTGATGGGGTGCTGCGCCAGATGACCTGGCCTCCACAGTCACCGGACCTGAACCCAATCGAGATGGTTTGGGGTGAGCTGGACCGCAGAGTGAAGGCAAAAGGGCCAACAAGTGCTAAGCATCTCTGGGAACTCCTTCAAGACTGTTGGAAGACCATTTCAGGGGACTACCTCTTGAATCTCATCAAAGCAAAAGGTGGCTACTTTGAAGAACCTAGAATATGACATATTTTCAGTTGTTTCACATTTGTTTGTTATGTATATAATTCCACATGTGTTAATTCATAGTTTTGATGCCTTCATAGTCATGAAAATAAAGAAAACTCTTTGAATGAGAAGGTGTGTCCAAACTCTGTACTGTATATAAATATATAAATTCTGCTGAAAGGATAAAAAGGATAAAAATTGTACACATAGGTAGGATCACTGCATACCGTCTCGAGTGCCTGAGAGACCGTGTTCTGCAGTATCGTACACAATATAGTGTGGTACAGTTTAGGCAAATCAATAGGTAAAACAATTTTTGTTTAAAAGGATACCAATACATATATTAATGTGGTATCGTAGGTAAATTACTCAATTCACGAGGGGGGCGGTTTACCAGGATAAGCATAATATACCTGTAAACCGAGTACCCCCCCAGCCTGGATCGCTTCTAGAGTTTTAACGGATGAAGGCAGCCAATCACACGGGTGCTTCTCTTCAAAGGTCTTTATTGCATGTACATATATATCCGGCTCAACGCGTTTCGGGACAGGTACGTCCCTTCATCAGGAGCAATAGTGTCCCTGTGTATGGTCACAGGTATTTATACCCTAAATGTCCTATTGAAATGTTTGTTAAAATGGCCACTAATTGGCAGAAGGGCACCAAAAAATGAAAAACCGGTGCCAAAATTGTGTTGGGGGACCGCCCATGTGTGGTAAAGGGCGTTTTTAGCCGATCTGTGCGGCCGGCCGGAAGGGGGAGTGCCCGGCTGCGCTTTTTCCGCATGACCGGAAGTTGGTGCGTTCCAAGCTGGAGCGCATTGTAGCTTCCGGGCGTAGCAGCGCCTGAAGTATATCGGGGGACCGCCAATGTGAGCTAGAGGGCGTCTCTCGCCGATCTGTGTAGCCGGCCGGAAGGAGGAGTGTGTCCGGCTGCGCTTTTGCGCATGACCGGAAGTTGGTGCGTTCCAAGCTGGAACGCATTGTGGCATCCGGTCTGGTGATGGTTTCCTTGATGTCTTTCTAGGGGCGGTTTTTATATTTATATCTCTCAACTTTTTAAAATATTTTTTTAATACTTTTTTAAATATTTTTGGAAATATTTCTCATTTATTTATAAATCTTCTTATGATACTTAAAAGCCCTGTCTATATACCCCAGAGAGGATTCCACCCCACTATACACAATGCCCCCTAATCATGAAGCTTGATCTGACCAGATAGCCTAAACAGCAAAAAGTAGAGAAAGTAAAGATCGCTAAAACCGGAAGCCCCATATGCGTTCCAGCTTGGAAGCCGAACTTCCGGATATATACACCACCCCTAGAAAGACATCAAGGAAACCATCACCAGACTGGACGCCATAATGCGTTCCAGCTTGAAACGCACCAACTTCCGGTCATGCGCAAAAGCGCAGCCGGACACACTCCTCCTTCCGGCCGGCTACACAGATCGGCGAGAGACGCCCTCTAGCTCACATGGGCGGTCCCCCGATATACTTCAGGCGCCGCTACGCCCGGAAGCTACAATGCGCTCCAGCTTGGAACGCACCAACTTCCGGTCATGCGAAAAAAGCGCAGCCGGACACTCCCTCTTCCGGCCGGCCGCACAGATCGGCTAAAAACGTCCTTTACCACACATGGGCGGTCCCCCAACACAATTTTGGCGCCGTTTTTTCATTTTTTGGCGCCCTTCTGCCAATTAGTGGCCATTTTAACAAACATTTCAATAGGACATTTAGGGTATAAATACCTGTGACCGTACGCAGGGACACTATTGCTCCTGATGAAGGGACGTGCCTGTCCCGAAACGCGTTGAGCCGGATATATATGTACATGCAATAAAGACCTTTGAAGAGAAGCACCCGTGTGATTGGCTGCCTTCATCCGTTAAAACTCTAGAAGCGATCCAGGCTGGGGGGGTACTCGGTTTACAGGTATATTATGCTTATCCTGGAAAACCGCCCCCCTCGTGAAGTGAGTAATTTACCTACGATACCACATTAATATATGTATTGGTATCCTTTTAAACAAAAATTGTTTTACCTATTGATTTGCCTAAACTGTACCACACTATATTGTGTACGATACTGCAGAACACGGTCTCTCAGGCACTCGAGACGGTATGCAGTGATCCTACCTATGTGTACAATTTTTATCCTTTTTATCCTTTCAGCAGAATTTATATATTTATATATGTGCACAATCATTTGATCTCTTATGCAGATTTTTTACATGTGTGTGTATATTTATAAATTTTTATCCTACACATTGATATCTCTATATACATCCCTTTACCTTCACTCCTTTTTTACAAATATAAAGCTGATGCAAAACCTATTACATACTTAACTTGCTAAACCACCATTATCAATCAACCACTACTGGCGCCCAAAAGGGTTTTATTCAGAAACAGGTGAGACCTAGAGGGTTCTCCACCCACCAGTCCCCCTATTTTGGCATACTACCATATTTTATACAGGCAGACACCCTTGTCCACCTGACTAAACCCGGAGCAGCCTCTAGTACCTAGCACCCAACTTTCTTTCCACCCCACTCCTATAAACCCGAGGCGCCTCAAGTTTTTCAGATCTAGTGGAATTCCCTTCAATAGATTTGTCTGACCCTCATACTTTCTTTCTCTCTTATAACTCCCTCCAGCCATGCTAAACAAACGTTCAGACAATACACTGGCTGCAGGGCAGGCTATCACCTCCAAGGCGTAAAGGGCAAGCTCAGGCCATATGCCCAATTTGTAGACCCAGAAGTTGAAGGGGGCAGACCCATCAGTCAGTACGTGTAGGCGTGTGCACACATACTGCTCCACCATGTCGCAAGTCCCGTGATGTCCACGATCCAATTGGATATCTGCTCTATCAATTTTCAATGTTATTTTCTTCGCCTACCATGTTGATCACGGTTAGCGGGGAACCAGGGTTCCACGCCGGAGAGGAAGCGTGAGAAAGGGAGACCATATCCAAGGGAGGTCAATGGCTGCAATGTGATCGAGCTGAATTGTGGGACAAATTATTTAAGCAGTAGATTCGAATGAAAGGGCCAATTAAAGACAAATTTTACAAATTTTATTACCTGTCACCTATGCAGAGCAGGGGTTTTTCATTGCCAGAAATGGGTTAATGTCACCCACCAATGGAACAGATTATTTTTAAAAAATTCGGTCCCTGTCACCTATGCAGAACAGGGGTTTATTCACAGCAAAAATGGTAAAATGTCACCTAAGAATGTAACTGAAAAATTTGTGAAATTTATTAACCTGTCTACTTGGTATAGCAGTGGTATATCACAGCCAAAAATTGGTGAATTTCACCCAAAAATGTAACAGACAAATTAGTGAAATGTTTTTACCTGTCTACTAGGTACAGCCGGGGTATAACACACCCAAAAATTGGCGAATTTCACCCGAATATGTAACAGACAAATTAGTGAAATGTTTTTACCTGTCTACTAGGTACAGCCGGTGTATATCACACCCAAAAAGTGGTGAATTTCACCCGAATATGTAACAGACAAATTAGTGAAATGTTACCTGTCTACTAGGTAGAGCAGGGGTATATCACACCCAAAAATTTGTGAATTTCACCCGAATATGTAACAGACAAATTCATGTTTTTTTTTTACCTGTCTACTAGGTATAGCAGTGGTATATCACACCCACAAAATGGTGAATTACAACCGAATATGTAACACACAAATTAGTGAAATGTTACCTGTCTACTAGGTAGAGCAGGGGTATATCACAGCCAAAAATTGGTGAATTTCACCAGAAAATGGAATAATTAGTGAAATGACATAGAATAAAATACGTACAAATTTAAAAAATAAACTTGATTTATGAGGTGGAGGTCCATATGGAGTAGGAGTTTGAGGAGGCGGTGAACGTAGCGGTGTAGGTGAAAGTGGTGGTGGAGGAGGACGAGGTAGCCAACACTGGTTTCAATAGTTTTTTTTATAATTAGGGTACACTCCAAAAGAGTGTTAAATATCCAAAATACAACAATGAGCAATTGCGCTGTACTATAACAATGGCTGGTTAAGGCCGGTATACATGTCTATTCTTCACAAGGTATGGACTAGTCCTGTGGGATCCATGCCTGGTTCATTTTAATGAACGTGAGCTTGTCCACATTGGCTGTGGACAGGCGGCTGCGCTTGTCTGTGATAACACCCCCTGCCATGCTAAACACACGTTCAGCCAATACACTAGCTGCAGGGCAGGCTAGCACCTCCAAGGCGTAAAGGGCAAGCTCAGGCCATGTGTCCAATTTGGAGACCCAGAAGTTAAAGGGGGAAGACTCGTCATTCAATACGTGTACGTGTGTGCACACATACTGCTCCACCATGTTGCTGAAATGCTGCCTCCTGCTAAGACATTCGATATCAGCTGGTGGTGCTGGTTGTTGTGGCGTGCTGACAAAGCTTTTCCACATTTCGGCCATGTTAATCTTGCCTTCTAAAGTGCTGGTGGTGCCCCAGCTGCTTTGGCGACCTCTTCCTTCGCCTTGTGCTTCCACTGTGCCCCGCTGTCTTGTGGGAATGCCACCAGCAGCGCGTCTACCAGTGTGCGCTTGTACTCGCGCATCTTACGATCATGTTCCAGTGACGGAATTAAGGACGGTACGTTGTCCTTGTAACAGGGATCCAGGAGCGTGGCCACCCAGTAATCAGCACAAGTTAGAATGTGGGCAACTCGGCAGTCGTTGCGGAGACACTGCAGCATGTAATCGCTCATGTGTGCCAGGCTGGCCAGAAGCAGCAAAAAGCTGTCCTCTGTGGGAGGTGTATCGTCTGTGTTCTCTGTATTCCCCCAGCCACGCACCAGTGATGGCCATGAGCTGGTTTGGGTGCCACCCTGCTGTGAACACGGTTCCTCCTCCTCCATCTCCTTATCCTCCACCTCGTCATCCTCCAGAACTGTGCCCTGGCTGGACAATTGTGTACCTTGGGTTTGTGGGTGCAGGAACCTACCCTCGAAGCCACTTGTGAATGACTGGCGGGAAACCCTATGACATGATCCCTCTTCCTCCTCCTCCTGTGCGACATCCTCTTCCATCATCGCCATCAGCGTTTTTTCAAGGAGGCATAGAACTGGGATAGTAACGCTGAGAACGGTGTTTTTGGCACTGGCCATGTTGGTGGAGTACTCAAAACAGCGCAACAAGGAACACAGGTCTCGCATGGAGGCCCAGTCATTGGTGGTGAAGTGGTGCTGTTCCGGCGAGCGACTCACCCGTGCGTGCTGCAGCTGAAACTCCACTATCGCCTGCTGCTGCTCGCACAGTCTGGCCAGCATTTGCAAGGTGGAGTTCCACCTTGTGGGCACGTCGCATATAAGGCGATGAGCGGGAAGGCCGAAGTGACTCTGCAGCGCTGACAGGTGAGCAGCAGGGTGAGAACGCCGAAGGCGCGCCCAGACGGCCCGCACTTTATGCAGCAGCTCTGACATATCGGGGTAATTTTTCAGGAACCTCTGCACCACCAAATTCAGCACATGCGCCAGGCAAGGGATGTTCGTCAAACCGGCTAGTCCCAGAGCTGCTACGAGATTTCGCCCATTATCGCACACCACCAGGCTGGGCTTGAAGCTCACTGGCACCAACCACTAATCGGTCTGTTGTTCAAGGCCCGTCCACAGCTCCTGCGCGGTGTGGGGTTTGTCCTCCAAACAGATAAGTTTTAAAACTGCCTGCTGTCGTTTACCCCTGGCTGTGCTGAAATTGGTGGTGAAGGTGTTACACTGACCGAATGAGGAGCCGGTAGAGGATGAGGAAACGGAGTAGGAGGAGGAAGCAACAGGAGGCAAACTGCAGCGCCCTGCAATCCTCGGTGGTGGAAGGACATGTGCCAAACTGCTATCCGCCTCAGGCCCAGCCGCCACTGTATTTACCCAGTGTGTTTTTATGGAGATATAACGTCCCTGACCGTGCTTACTGGTCTACGTATCTGTACTTAGGTGGACCTTGCTACAGATGGCGTTGCGCATTGCACATCTGATTTTGTCCCCCACTTGGTTGTCTAGGGAAGGGATGGCATTCCTGGAAAAGTAGTGGCGGCTGGGCACGACGTACTGTGGGACAGCCACCGCCATAAGGCTTTTAAAACTCTCCATCTCCACCAGACGAAATGACAGCATTTCAAAGGACAGTCATTTTGGTATTCAGGGCCAGGGATCGCGGGTGGGTAGGGGGGTACTTCCTCTTCCGCCCCAGTGTTTGGGAGATGGAGAGCTGAACGCTTCTGTGGGACATTGTGGAGATGCTTGGTGACCCAGGTGGTGGTGTTGCTGGCAGATCCTCTGTTTGCGGGGTTGCAGGTGGCACTGTCACTCCAGAGGTGAATTAAGAGGCCGAGACTGCAGCAGAAGAGGAAGCAGGAGGAGACCTTTCTTGGTTTTTGAGGTGTCTACTCCACTGCAGCTCGTGCTTTGCACTTAAATGCCTGGTCATGCAGGTTGTGCTCAGGTTGAGAACATTTATGCCTCGCTTCAGGCTCTGATTGCACAGCGTGCAAACCACTCGTGTCTTGTCGTCAGCACATTGTCTGAAGAACTGCCAAGCCAGGGAACTCCTTGGAGCTGGCTTTGGTATGCTCGGTCCCTTGCTGCGGTGGGCAGTAGCAGGCGTACTGTCTAGGGGACGGCCGCTCCGCTTTTTCACCCTGCTCCCTCTTCTGCTGTGCTGGTGGCTCTGTGCGACCACTGCCTCTTCCTCCGAACTACATAGGTCACTCGCATGACCTTGATTCCATGTGGGGTCGAGTATCTCATCGTCCTCCACATCATCTTCCACCCAGTCTTCACCCCTGCCCTCCTTGTCAGTCTGCACACTTTCAAAAGCACCAGCAGTTGGCACCTGTGTCTCGTGCTGCGATGGTCTTCCCATGTACTCATCTTGAAACATAAGTGGTTGGGCATCAATGCACTCAATCTCTTCCACTTCTGGGGCAGGGCTAGGTGGATGGACCTGGGAAACCCTGCTTCAAAAAGCAGAAGAGACTGCTGCATGACTTGGGGCTCAGACTGCTTGGCTGATTTGCAAGGGGGTTAGGTGAAAGACTGATGGACATCGGCTGCAGGTGCCAACTCTGATCTTTCAGCAGGAGACTGGGTGGGAGACAGTGTGAAGGAACTGGAGGCACTGTCAGCAACCCAATCAACTATCGCCTGTACTAGTTCTGGCCTCACCATTTGTAGAGCCACATTAGGCCCGACCAAATACCGCTGCAGGTTCTGTCACCTACTCGCACCTGAGGAAGGGGTTTCACTTGTGCGTGTAGCAGGCACAGATCGACCACGTCCTCTCCCTGCAACAGGAGCTCCACCAGCAGCACCACGACCTGGGCCACAGCCCTTATTTGACGCTCTCCTCAGATTTGTCAAATTTAGGATCTTGCCCTAAATGGGTGTTTAATTAATAGCAGAATAGAACCACAGTATGTAAAGGTTGTATCTCACACGTACAGGTCCAGACTAGGCCACAATTAAAGTTTTTTGCCCAAAAAGGGTGTTTTATTAATAGAAGAATATAAAGGGTGTATCTCACACATCCTGATTCAGACTAGGCCGGAATTTACGTTTTTTGCACAAAATGGCTGTTTTGCAAATATCTGAATAGAACCACAGTATCTAAAGGGTGTATCTCACAATGACATATCAGGCAAAGGCTGCAAAATGAAGTTTTTGGCCCAAAATGGGTGTTTGTTTAATAACTGAATATGACAGCAGTATATAACACTTGAATTTCACACGTGCTGATGCTGCAAGGGCTGTAGAATTGTGTATTTTGCCCAAAAAGGGTGTTTTATTAATAGAAGAATATAGCCACAATGTCTAAAGGGTGTATCTCACACGTACAGATGCAGACTAGGCCGCAATTAAAGATTTTTGCCCAAAATCTGTGTTTTTCAAAAAAATGATTATAACCACTTTAGTGTATCTCACACGTCCTGATCCAGACTAGGCCGCAATTAAATTTTTTTGCCCAAAATGGCTGTTTTTCAAATTATTGAATAGAACCACCATATCTAAAGGGTGTATCTCACACGTACTGATCCAGACTAGTCCGGAATTTAAGTTTTGAGCACAAAATTGCTGTTTTTAAAATAACTGAATATAACCACAGAATCTAAAGTGTGTATCTCACAATGACATATTCAGCAAAGACTGCAAAATTAACTTTTTTGCTTAAAAAGGGTGTTTGTTTAATAACTGAATATGACAGCAGTATATAACCCTTGAATTTCACACGTGCTGATGCTGCAAGGGCTGTAAAATTGTGTATTTTGCAAAAAAAGGTTTTTAAAAACCCAGAAAATGATGGCTGTATTTCTAGCTTAAATTGCACACTACCTAATCCAGATGTTGGATATTGCCCAAAAAGTGTGTTTTTTAGTAACAGAATATGAAAACTGTATATAACGCTTGAATTACACACGTGCAGATGCATCAAGGGCTGTAAAATAGTGTATTTTGCAAAAAAAAGGGTGTTTGTAAAAATCTAGAAAATTATGGCTGTATTTCTAGCTTAAATTGAACACTGACTAATCCTGCAAATGCACCAGATGTTGTATATTGTCAAAAACGTTTTAAAAAAACAACAGATTATTAGTGCAGTATTTCAAGCTTGGATTTGAATGTCACAAAAGCTCAGATGCAGTGCTGGTGCACTGAGCTTACATAAAATAGTCACCGCTGCCGCCCACCTAACAGACGGAAAAAAAGTAATTTTTTTCTGTCACTGGACTCAGGGCAGGGTAAAAAGACTGTGCACTGCACCCACACAACTAAATTCACAGTAAGTTATATTGGAGTTCTGATCACAGATTCTGTCCTATTCTCTCCCTGAAATCACCAGCAGCATCCTCTCCCTACACTAGTAACAGCAGAGTGACGTGCAGCGCTATGTGACGCCAGCTTATATAGAGGCTGGGTCACATGCTGCACTGGCCAATCACAGCCATGCCATTAGTAGGCATGGCTGTGATGGCTCCTAAGGTCACACAGTTAAACGCTGGTTGATTGGCTGCTCTGCAGCCTTTCAAAAACCACCAAGAAATCGCCGAACAACGAACCCGAACCCGAACTTTTACTGAAATGTTCGGGTTCAGGTCCAGGGTCCAAAAATCCTAAAGTTCAGTATGAACCCGAACTTTACAGTTTGGGTTCGCTCAACCCTATATACACTCACCTAAAGAATTATTAGGAACACCTGTTCTATTTCTCATTAATGCAATTATCTAGTCAACCAATCACATGGCAGTTGCTTCAATGCATTTAGGGGTGTGGTCCTGGTCAAGACAATCTCCTGAACTCCAAACTGAATGTCAGAATGGGAAAGAAAGGTGATTTAAGCAATTTCGAGCGTGGCATGGTTGTTGGTGCCAGACGGGCCGGTCTGAGTATTTCACAATCTGCTCAGTTACTGGGATTTTCACGCACAACCATTTCTAAGGTTTACAAAGATTGGTGTGAAAAGGGAAAAACATCCAGTATGCGGCAGTCCTGTGGGCAAAAATGCCTTGTGGATGCTAGAGGTCAGAATAGAATGGGCCGACTGAGTCAAGCTGATAGAAGAGCAACGTTGACTGAAATAACCACTCGTTACAACTGAGGTATGCAGCAAAGCATTTGTGAAGCCACAACACGCACAACCTTGAGGCGGATGGGCTACAACAGCAGAAAACCCCACCGGGTCTCCACTACAAATAGGAAAAAGACGTGCACAACGGTCAGGAGTAATTCTTGACCATTCCTCTTTACAGAACTGTTTCAGTTCAGCAATATTTTAGGGATGTCTGGTGTGAATCGCTTTCTAGAGGTCATGCCACAGCATCTCAATCGGGTTGAGGTCAGGACTCTGACTGGGCCACTCCAGAAGGCGTATTTTCTTCTGTTTAAGCCATTCTGTTGTTGATTTACTTCTATGCTTTGGGTCATCGTCCTGTTGCAGCACCCATCTTCTGTTGAGCTTCAGCTGGTGGACAGATTGGTAGCAAAAGAGGGAGCAGTGGGCAAAATCAGAACACCCGCCGCCAAGAGACTCCGCCTGCTACTGACCGCCGCCATCTGGGACCGAGCACCCCAAAGGCAGCTTCAAGGAGTTCCCTGGCATGGCACTTCTTCAAACAATGTGCTGATGACAAGACCCGAGTGGTTTGCACGCTGTGCCATCAGAGCCTGAAGCGAGGCATTAACGTTCTGAACCTTAGCACAACCTGCATGACCAGGCACCTGCATGCAAAGCATGAACTGCAGTGGAGTAAACACCTTAAAAACAAGGAAGTCACTCAGGCTCCCCCTGCTACCTCTTCTGCTGCTGCCGCCTCGGCCTCTTCTGCTGCTGCCTCGGCCTCTTCTGCTGCTGCTGCCGCCGCCTCGGCCTCTTCCTCTGCCTCTGGAGGAACGTTGGCACCTGCCGCCCAGCAAACATGGGATGTACCACCAACACCACCACCTGCGTCACCAAGCATCTCAACCATGTCACACGGCAGCGTTCAGCTCTCCATCTCACAAACATTTGAGAGAAAGCGTAAATTCCCACCTAGCCACCCTCGATCCCTGGCCCTGAATGCCAGCATTTCTAAACTACTGGCCTATGAAATGCTGTCATTTAGGCTGGTGGACACACACAGCTTCAAACAGCTCATGTCACTTGCTGTCCCACAGTATGTTGTTCCCAGCAGCCACTACTTCTCCAAGAGAGCCGTGCCTTCCCTGCACAACCAAGTGTCCGATAAAATCAAGTGTGCACTGCGCAACGCCATCTGTGGCAAGGTCCACCTAACCACAGATACGTGGACCAGTAAGCACGGCCAGGGACGCTATATCTCCCTAACTGCACACTGGGTAAATGTAGTGGCGGCTGGGCCCCAGGCGGAGAGCTGTTTGGCGCACGTCCTTCCGCCGCCAAGGATCGCAGGGCAACATTCTTTGCCTCCTGTCTCCTCCTCCTCCTACTCAGCTTCCTCCTCCTCTTCTTCCACCTGCTCATCCAGTCAGCCACACACCTTCACCACCAACTTCAGCACAGCCCGGGGTAAACGTCAGCAGGCCATTCTGAAACTCATATGTTTGGGGGACAGGCCCCACACCGCACAGGAGTTGTGGCGGGGTATAAAACAACAGACCGATGAGTGGTTGCTGCCGGTGAGCCTCAAGCCCGGCCTGGTGGTGTGCGATAATGGGCGAAATCTCGTTGCAGCTCTGGGACTAGCCGGTTTGACGCACATCCCTTGCCTGGCGCATGTGCTGAATTTGGTGGTGCAGAAGTTCATTCGCAACTACCCTGACATGTCAGAGCTGCTGCATAAAGTGCGGGCCGTCTGTTCGCGCTTCCGGCGTTCACACCCTGCCGCTGCTCGCCTGTCTGCGCTACAGCGTAACTTCGGCCTTCCCGCTCACCGCCTCATATGCGACGTACCCACCAGGTGGAACTCCACCTTGCATATGCTGGACAGACTGTGCGAGCAGCAGCAGGCCATAGTGGAGTTTCAGCTGCAGCACGCACGGGTCAGTCACACTGCGGATCAGACACACTTCACCACCAATGACTGGGCCTCCATGCGAGACATGTGTGCCCTGTTGCGCTGTTTCGAGTACTCCACCAACATGGCCAGTGGCGATGACGCCGTTATCAGCGTTACAATACCACTTCTATGTCTCCTTGAGAAAACACTTAGGGCGATGATGGAAGAGGAGGTGGCTCAGGACGAAGAGGAGGAAGAGGGGTCATTTTTAGCACTTTTGCAGCGTACTCACTCAAGTTGTGTGTAGAAATGTGTTCCTGGGTGTAGTAGTGCAATAGACACTAACCTGAGACGGCTGACTCTCTGCATAGGCAGGTGATGGTAGGAAAATGTTTGTGACGCCAGTGCCAATTAAACGGTGGCACGCCGTTTGCTGATAGCAGGAATAAATGAGGAACACCGTGATGTTAAAACAGTACTCCAACTTTAGTAGTTTTAAATATAGAGACATTTACGGAAGCGCAGTTCCTTTGCATACAGTCGATTTTTCAATGCGGTTGATGCAGGCAATACAGATTGAGCAAGGTGACTACAGAGTGTTAAACACACAGGACTTGCAGTACAGGAGCTTGCACTCTATCTCTGACTGATCCTGGAACATAGCAAATCTTCTCCAAGGCCCAATACCTTAACTTTGGCGTATATCCTTGGTTTTAGCTTTATAAAGTACCTCCTCTGTTATCTTGAGTACCTCTTGCTTTTCTGCGCTTTTGCCTCTGTCTCTCTCCCTCTTTCCTCAGACTCTAGAAGCTTCTGAACGGTGGTCTTCCTGCTTCTGCATATATATACAGTCATGTGAAAAAATTAGGACACCCTTTGAAAGCATGTGGTTTTTTGTAACATTTTTAATAAATGGTTATTTCATCTCCGTTTCAACAATACAGAGAGATTAAAGTAATCCAACTAAACAAAGAAAACTGAAGAAAAGTCTTTTCAAGATCTTCTGTAAATGTCATTCTACAAAAATGCCTATTCTAACTGAGGAAAAAGATAGGACACCCTCACATGTATTCCCTCTTAAATTGGCTCAGATCTCACACAGGTATATCACACTAGGTGCACATAATTAGTAGATCGTTACTCTGCATGTTGAATAAGGCTTGCCCTATTTAAACCTCAGACATTTAGTTTGGTGTGCTCCTGACTGTTGAAGTGAGAGTGAGCACCATGGTGAGAGCAAAAGAGCTGTCAGAGGACTTCAGAAAAAAGATTGTAGCAGCCTATGAGTCTGGGAAGGGATTTAAAAAGATCTCAAAAGATTTTGAAATCAGCCATTCCACTGTCCGGAAGATAGTCTACAAGTGGAGGGCTTTCAAAACAACTGCCAACATGCCCAGGACTGGTCGCCCCAGCAAGTTCACCCCAAGAGCAGACCGCAAGATGCTAAAAGAGGTCTCCAAAAACCCTAAAGTGTCATCTCGAGAACTACAGCAGGCTCTGGCTACTGTTGATGTAGAAGTACATGCCTCTACAATCAGAAAGAGACTGTACAAGTTTAACTTGCATGGGAGGTGTGCAAGGAGGAAACCTTTGCTTTCCAAGAGAAACATCGAGGCCAGACTGACATTTGCCAGAGATAAAGTTGACAAAGACCAGGACTTCTGGAATAATGTTCTTTGGACAGATGAGTCCAAAATTGAATTATTTGGACACAACAGCAGAGGACATGTTTGGCGTAAACCAAACACAGCATTCCAAGAAAAGAACCTCATACCAACTGTGAAGCATGGAGGTGGAAGTGTCATGGTTTGGGGCTGCTTTGCTGCAGCAGGACCTGGTCAGCTCACCATCATAGAATCCACGATGAATTCTACTGTGTATCAGAAGGTGCTTGAAGAACATGTGAGACCATCAGTTAGAAAATTAAAGCTGAAGCGGAACTGGACCATGCAACATGACAATGACCCAAAACATACTAGTAAATCAACCAAAGATTGGCTGAAAAAGAAGAAATGGAGAGTCCTGGAATGGCCAAGTCAAAGTCCAGATTTGAATCCCATTGAGATGCTGTGGGGTGACTTGAAAAGGGCTGTACGTGCAAGAAACCCCTCAAACATCTCACAGCTGAAAAAGTTCTGCATTGAGGAGTGGGGTAAAATTTCCTCAGACCGATGTCGAAGACTGGTAGATGGCTACAAGAACCGTCTCACTGCAGTTATTTCAGCCAAAGGAGGTAACACTCGCTATTAGGGGCAAGGGTGTCCTATCTTTTTCCTCAGTTAGAATAGGCATTTTTGTAGAATGACATTTACAGAAGATCTTGAAAAGACTTTTCTTCAGTTTTCTTTGTTTAGTCGGATTACTTTAATCTCTCTGTATTGTTGAAACGGAGATGAAATAACCATTTATTAAAAATGTTACAAAAAACCACATGCTTTCAAAGGGTGTCCTAATTTTTTCACATGACTGTATATTCAGGAGGGGAACCTTCTCCTTGGATTCGGAACCCGGTTACAGGGACCTGGTCCGCAGGCTTCAGGCCTGGACTTGTCTCTGACATAGTCTAAGCTCCAGCTTCAGACTACAGGCTGCAGCTTTAGACAGACACTTAGACTAGACTCCCTCTCACTTCCCTGACTGGGCCTTATATAAACTAGGGCTCTCTAGCTCCCTCTAGTGACTAGAAGCTGGAATGACACCCCTAGCAGGCCTGTACATGCAAGTATAATAGTAACAGGGAAATACATAGCATTACATTACATGACAATTTATAAAGATGACATATACCAACTTCCCCATAATTAAGGGGGGACGACAGCACACCAAGTGACACTTTTGTAGTGACGGGCATTACAGTCCCCGTACACTACACTTTCAGGCCAGTCTCTTCAAAGTGACTCAGAGGGAGGTTTTTTGCAACACCAGAGGCCAGGTACAAATGTGGCCAGACAGGGCCCACTACTGGAGGACGAGGAGGACGAGGAGGAGGTGGAGGAGGATGAGGATGAAGCATGTTCACAGCGGGGTGGCACCCAAAGCAGCTCGGGCCCATCACTGGTGCGTGGCTGGGGGGAAACACAGGACGATGACGATACGCCTCCCACAGAGGACAGCTTGTCCTTACCTCTGGGCAGCCTGGCACACATGAGCGACTACATGCTGCAGTGCCTGCGCAACGACAGCAGAGTTGCCCACATTTTAACGTGTGCGGACTACTGGGTTGCCACCTTGCTGGATCCCCGGTACAAAGACAATGTGCCCACCTTACTTCCTACACTGGAGCGTGATAGGAAGATGCGCGAGTACAAACGCACGTTGGTAGACGCGCTACTGAGAGCATTCCAAAATGTCACAGGGGAACAAGTGGAAGCCCAAGGCGAAGGCAGAGGAGGAGCAAGAGGTCGCCAACGCAGCTGTGTCACGGCCAGCTCTTCTGAGGGCAGGGTTAGCATGGCAGAGATGTGGAAAAGTGCACCACCACCTGATACGGAACGTGTTAGCAGGAGGCAACATTTCACTAACATGGTGGAACAGTACCTGTGCACACCCCTCCACGTACTGACTGATGGTTCGGCCCCATTCAACTTCTGGGTCTCCAAATTGTCCACGTGGCCAGAGCTAGCCTTTTATGCCTTGGAGGTGCTGGCCTGCCCGGCGGCCAGCGTTTTGTCTGAACGTGTATTCAGCACGGCAGGGGGCGTCATTACAGACAAACGCAGCCGCCTGTCTACAGCCAATGTGGACAAGCTGACGTTCATAAAAATGAACCAGGCATGGATCCCACAGGACCTGTCCATCCCTTGTGCAGATTAGATATTAACTACCTCCCCTTAACAATATATTATTCTACTCCAGGGCACTTCCTCATTCAATATAATTTTTAATTTAATTTTACCATTATATTGCGGGGCAACCCAAAGTTGAATGAACCTCTCCTCTGTCTGGGTGCCGGGGCCTAAATGTGTGACAGTGGCCTGTTCCAGTGGTGGGTGACGTGAAGCCTGATTCTCTGCTATGACATGAAGACTTATTCTGTGCTGACATGAAGCCAGATTCTCTGTTACGCGACCTCTCTCCTCTGCCTGGGTGCCTGGGCCTAAATATGTGACAGTGGCCTGTTCCAGTGGTGGGTGACGTGAAGCCTGATTCTCTGCTATGACATGAAGACAGATTCTGTGCTGACATCAGGCCAAATTCTCTGTTACGGGACCTCTCTCCTCTGCCTGGGTGCCGGGGCCTAAATGTGTGACAGTGGCCTGTTCCAGTGGTGGGTGACGTGAAGCCTGATTCTCTGCTATGACATGAAGACTTATTCTGTGCTGACATGAAGCCAGATTCTCTGTTACGCGACCTCTCTCCTCTGCCTGGGTGCCTGGGCCTAAATATGTGACAGTGGCCTGTTCCAGTGGTGGGTGACGTGAAGCCTGATTCTCTGCTATGACATGAAGACAGATTCTGTGCTGACATCAGGCCAGATTCTCTGTTACGGGACCTCTCTCTTCTGCCTGGGTGCCTGGGCCTAAATGTGTGACAGTGGCCTGTTCCAGTGGTGGGTGACGTAAAGCCTGATTCTCTGCTATGACATGAAGACAGATTCTGCGCTGACATCAGGCCAGATTCTCTGTTACGGGACCTCTCTCCTCTGCCTGGGTACCTGGGCCTAAATGTGTGACAGTGGCCTGTTCCAGTGGTGGGTGACGTGAAGCCTGATTCTCTGCTATGACATGAATACAGATTCTGCGCTGACATAAGGCCAGATTCTCTGTTACGGGACCGCTCTCCTCTGTCTGGGTGCCAGGGCCTAAATGTGTGACAGTGGCCTGTTCCAGTGGTGGGTGACGTGAAGCCTGATTCTCTGCTATGACATGAAGACAGATTCTGCGCTGACATAAGGCCAGATTCTCTGTTACGGGACCTCTCTCCTCTGCCTTTGTACCTGGGCCTAAATGTGTGACAGTGGCCTGTTCCAGTGGTGGGTGACGTGAAGCCTGATTCTCTGCTATGACATGAAGACAGATTCTGCGCTGACATAAGGCCAGATTCTCTGTTATGGGACCTCTCTCCTCTGCCTGGGTGCCTGGGCCTAAATGTGTGACAGTGGCCTGTTCCAGTGGTGGGTGACGTGAAGCCTGATTCTCTGCTATGACATGAATACAGATTCTGCGCTGACATAAGGCCAGATTCTCTGTTACGGGACCGCTCTCCTCTGTCTGGGTGCCGGGGCCTAAATGTGTGACAGTGGCCTGTTCCAAGTGGTGGGTGACGTGAAGCCTGATTCTCTGCTATGACATGAAGACTGATTCTGCGCTGACATAAGGCCAGATTCTCTGTTACGGGACCTCTCTCCTCTGACTGGGTGCCTGGGCCTAAATGTGTGACAGTGGCCTGTTCCAGTGGTGGGTGACGTGAAGCTTGATTCTCTGCTATGACATGAAGACAGATTCTGCGCTGACATAAGGCCAGATTCTCTGTTACGGGACCTCTCTCCTCTGCCTGGGTGCCGGGGCCTAAATGTGTGACAGTGGCCTGTTCCAGTGGTGGGTGACGTGAAGCCTGATTCTCTGCTATGACATGAAGACTTATTCTGTGCTGACATGAAGCCAGATTCTCTGTTACGCGACCTCTCTCCTCTGCCTGGGTGCCTGGGCCTAAATATGTGACAGTGGCCTGTTCCAGTGGTGGGTGACGTGAAGCCTGATTCTCTGCTATGACATGAAGACAGATTCTGCGCTGACATCAGGCCAGATTCTCTGTTACGGGACCTCTCTCCTCTGACTGGGTGCCTGGGCCTAAATGTGTGACAGTGGCCTGTTCCAGTGGTGGGTGACGTAAAGCCTGATTCTCTGCTATGACATGAAGACAGATTCTGCGCTGACATCAGGCCAGATTCTCTGTTACGGGACCTCTCTCCTCTGACTGGGTGCCTGGGCCTAAATGTGTGACAGTGGCCTGTTCCAGTGGTGGGTGACGTGAAGCCTGATTCTCTGCTATGACATGAAGCCAGATTCTGTGCTGACATGAAGCCAGATTCTCTGCTATGGCATGAAGAGACTGATTCTGTGCTGACATGAAGCCAGATTCTTTGCTATGGCATGAAGAGACTGATTCTCAGCTGACGTGAAACCAGATTCTCTGCTATGGGACCTCTGTCCAATTGATATTGTGTCATTTTTTTTTTTTTTTTTATTCATTTCCCTATCCACATTTGTTTGCAGGGGATTTACCTACATGTTGCTGCCTTTTGCAGCCCTCTAGCTCTTTCCTGGGCTGTTTTACAGCCTTTTTAGTGCCGAAAAGTTCGGGTCCCCATTGACTTCAATGGGGTTCGGGTTCGGGACGAAGTTCGGATCGGATTCGGATCCCGAACCCGAACATTTCCGGGAAGTTCGGCCGAACTTCTCGAACCCGAACATCCAGGTGTTCGCTCAACTCTATTAATAAGTTATATGACCATCATATTAAAGGGGTATTCCCATCTTCAGTTTTCATACTTACCTTCTTCCATCGCGACGTCCACTTCCTGGATTCGGCTGGGCTTGAGTGACGTCTTGGGCAGAAGACTAAAGTTTTTCTCCCGGCCGGGCCGCGCAATGTCCTGAACGCGCACGCCACCGCGCATGCGCCATGGTGACTTATTCCTGGCTGTATAGTACAGAGCCAGCGTGCGCGTTCGCGGCTCTGTACTATACTGACCAGGAAGAAGTCATCATGGCGCATGCGCGGCGGCGTGCTCGTTCAGGACATTGTGCGGCCCGACCGGGAGAGAATATTCAGTCTTCCGCAAGCGCGGCCCGGCGATATTCGACAGGAGAGGTGGCCGTAACCAGGGGAGACGAAAGACAACAATCAGGTAAAAGGGGACTTATTTTCTCAAAAAGGGTGGGAAATGGGTAATAAAATGTATTTAGAAAAATTATCACTGTCAAATCATTAAGAGATTTAACAGTGATCATTGTGATGGGAATACCCCTTTTAAGGCAGCGCTTCTCAAACCTTTTCCTTCATTACCCAAAACCTTTATCAGAATTTAACCCATGTCAGCATTTACCCATGTTATGTCATGTCAGCAAATTATCATCAGTAATGTTATCTATTTTTCTCCTAATAATAATGACAATGAATTATAATTAATTGTGACATATGAGGTTCTAACAGTTCTCTATATTATCTCTCTAGCATCGTGAACATGAACCCAAAATCACCCGGGAGCCCTACTTAGTGATCAAGGGCATACTCAAGGGGGATTCCGGACGGTACACGTGTACCACCATCCTGGATTCTGAAGTGCCAGTGAGTAAGAACACCTACAATGTGGCAGGTGAGGACATTATTACTGGCACAATGCTGGGTGGTAATACTTAGGGCTCTTTCACACTTGCGTTGTTCTGTTCCGGCATAGAGTTCCGTCGTCGGGGCTCTATGCCGGAAGAATCCTGATCAGGATTATCCCCATGCATTCTGAATGGAGAGAAATCCGTTCAAGATGCATCAGGATGTCTTCAGTTCCGGAGCGGAACGTTTTTTGGCCTGAGAAAATACCGCAGCATGCTGCGCTTTTTGCTCTGGTCAAAAATCCTGAACACTTGCCGCAAGGCCGGATCCGGAACGTTTAGCTTTTTCTGAATGGTTACCATGGCTGCCAGGACACTAAAGTCCTGTTTGCCATGGTAAAGTGTAGTGGGGAGCGGGGGAGTAGTATACTTACTGTCCGTGCGGCTCCCGGGGCGCTTCAGAGTGACGTCAGGGCGCCCCATGTGCATGGATGACGTGATCGCATGGATCACGTCATCCATGTGCATGGGGCGCTCTGACGTCATTCTGGAGCGTCCCGGGAGCCGCACGGATGGTAAGTATACTGCTCCCCCGCTCCCCACTACTACTATGGCAACCAGGACTTTAATAGTGTCCTGGGTGCCATAGTAACACTGAACGCATTTTGAAGACTGATCCGTCTTCAAATGCTTTCAGTTCACTTGCGGTGTTACGGATCCGGCGGGCACTCCTGGCAAATGGAGTACACAACGGATCCGGACAACGCAAGTGTGAAAGAGGCCTTAGATACATGGGATTCATATCTGCTTATAGGTTATAATTAGTGAGAAAGGATATAGTTTCGAAAATCTGAACTGTTACCTATAATGTGGGGTTATTTTATATTAGTATTTGTAAGGAAAAATCTATAAAGTTATCATTTAAGCCGCTTCCGTATTTTCAAGCCACTTTTGGTTTTGACAGTGATACTGAGCCGCCATGATACAGACAATTCTGAAATATATATAATATTATTTCATATATAAGATACACTACAAAGTCATTATAATTCTCTTCATGGTATGAACTATTAATATAATTGTTTTCCTTATTTAGTTATCAGTGGATCGGAACAGGCGATAGAAACATACCATCCTCGCCCTACACTTCCTGATGTGCTTGACATCACAGTGCCTGAGTCGCCACTTCTAGAGGAGCTCTGTAACCGCAATGCTTCCCTCACAGCAATATCTGTGGCCGGCTCCGTCACCATCATGTTGATCGCTGGCATATGGTAGGTAGCATTTATAAGATACTCTATGGAGCTAGCGTATTATTGCTGCTTAATATTTACACAGCGTAAATAAGGCTACATTAAATAAGGCTACATAGTAACATAGTAACATAGTACATAAGGCCAAAAAAGACATTTGTCCATCCAGTTCGGCCTGTCATCCGCATGCACACAAACTTTTTTTGTTTCCGTGTCCATTCAGTTTTTTTTGCAGATAGGATTCGGACCCATTCATTTCAATGGGTCTGCAGAAAATACGGACAGCACACCGTGTGCGGTCCGCATCAGTATGTCCGTTCCGTAGCCCCGCCAAAAAAATAGAACATGTCCTTTTCTTGTCTGTTTTGCAGACAAGGATAGACATTGTTACAACGGATCCGCAAAAAAAAACACATACAGACATCATCCATTTTTTTTTTTTGTGGATCCGCAAAACACATATGGTCGTGTGCATGTAACCTAACTGATAGATCTTCTTCTTTTTTTAGCGTCTGCATATTCTGGAGGAGAAAAAAATCTAGAGAGCCTCTGGAAAAAGATCCAGTGTAAAGGCGAACTTAAAAATAAATATATAAAAAAATATAAAAAATAATCTTCCCTTCCCCCACTTCTCCTTTCCTCTTCTCTCCTTAATTCCTCTCTCTAAAATTAATTTTAAAAAACCAAATATTTCCCAAAAAAACTAAAATAACCTTCCCTTCCCCATTTCTCCCCCCCCCCCTTCTCTCCCCCACCAAAAAAAAATTATTTTTAAAACACAAGAAAATTCTGACTGCAGTGTTTCTTTTGTTTCCCTCATCTTAATTGACCATACATGGAACAAGAACTACAGAGACTATATCATAAATAGAGCATCTTTTTATTCTTTATCCCAGCACCAGTCTCCAGATCTCGATATAACTTTGACCTAGTGGAAACAAGTCTTTATTAGAAAACCTCTCTAAATCTAGATGAGTAACTTCAAGCTACTCAGCTCCAATGTAAAATACTTAAAGGGGTTATCCAATAATGAAAAATAAATTAACAAAATTATAAAACTTATCTGTTTTTACATACACATTAGTTAAGCTTGATTTCTTGAAATAAAAAACTTTACACCTAAGGCTACTTTCACACTTGCGTTCGGAGCGGATCCGTCTGGTGTCTGTGCAGACGGATCCGCTTCTATAATGCAAACGCTTGCATCCGTTCAGAATGGATCCGTCTGCAGATCTTTTTTTCAGATCTGATTTTTCACTTCGTGAAAACTCAGATCCGACAGTATATTCTAACACAGAGGCGTTCCCATGGTGATGGGGACGCTTCAAGTTAGAATATACTAAAAGAACTGTGTACATGACTGCCCCCTGCTGCCTGCCTCCCTCCCCTGTATTTAACTCATTGGTGGCCAGTGCGGCCGGCCCCCACTCTCTCCCCTGTATTTAACTCATTGGTGGCCAGTGCGGCCGGCCCCCCCTCTCTCCCCTGTATTTAACTCATTGGTAGCCAGTGCGGCCGGCCCCCCCTCCCTCCCCTGTATTTAACTCATTGGTGGCCAGTGCGGCCGGCCCCCCCTCCCTCCCTTGTATTTAACTCATTGGTGGCCAGTGCGGCCGGCCCGCCCTCCCTCCCTCCCCTGTATTTAACTCATTGGTGACACAATTCTAAATTTTTTGGCTCTATACACCACCACAATAGATTTGAAATGAAACGAACAAGATGTGCTTTAACTGCAGACTGTCAGCTTTAATTTGAGGGTATTTACATTCAAATCAGGTGAACGGTGTAGGAATTACAACAGTTTGCAT
Organism: Bufo bufo; assembly: GCF_905171765.1. Classification (NCBI taxonomy): domain Eukaryota; kingdom Metazoa; phylum Chordata; class Amphibia; order Anura; family Bufonidae; genus Bufo; species Bufo bufo. The sequence continues at coordinate 222,665,608 of NC_053393.1, forward strand.
ATGTGCCTCCTACTTGTTAAGGGACCAAAAGTAATGGGACAATTGGCTTCTCAGCGGTTCCATGGCCAGGTGTGTGTTATTCCCTCATTATCCCAATTACAATGAGCAGATAAAAAGTCCAGAGTTCATTTCAAGTGTGCTATTTGCATTTGGAATCTGTTGCTGTCAACTCTCAAGATGAGATCCAAAGAGCTGTCACTATCAGTGAAGCAAGCCATGATTAGGCTGAAAAAAACAAAACAAACCCATCAGAGAGATAGCAAAAACATTAGGCGTGGCCAAAACAACTGTTTGGAACATTCTTAAAAAGAAGGAACGCACCGGTGAGCTCAGCAACACCAAAAGACCCGGAAGACCAAGGAAATCACTGTGGTGGATGACCGAAGAATTCTTTCCCTGGTGAAGAAAACACCCTTTTACAACAGTTGGCCAGATCAAGAACACTCTCCAGGAGGTAGGTGTATGTGTGTCAAAGTCAACAATCAAGAGAAAACTTCATCAGAGTGAATACAGAAGGTTCACCACAAGATGTAAACCATTGGTGAGCCTCAAAAACAGGAAGGCCAGATTAGAGTTTGCAAAACGAAATCTAAAAAAGCCTTCACAGTTCTGGAACAACATCCTATGGACAGATGAGACCAAGATCAACTTGTACCAGAGTGATGGGAAGAGAATAGTATGGAGAAGGAAAGGAACTGCTCATGATCCTAAGTATACCACCTCATCAGTGAAGCATGGTGGTGGTAGTGTCATGGCGTGGGCATGTATGGCTGCCAATGGAACTGCTCTCTGACAAAAGCAGCAGGATGAATTCTGAAGTGTTTCGGGCAATATTATCTGCTCATATTCAGCCAAATGCTTCAGAACTTATTGGACGGCGCTTCACAGTGCAGATGGACAATGACCCAAACATACTGCAAAAGCAACCAAAGAGTTTTTTAAGGTAAAGAAGTGGAATGTTATGCAATGGCCAAGTCAATCACCTGACCTGATTTCGATTAAGCATGCATTTCACCTGATGAAGACAAATATGAAGGGAAAATGCCCCAAGAAGAAGCAGGAACTGAAGACAGTTGCAGTAAAGGCCTGGCAGAGCATCACCAGGGATGAAACCCAGCGTCTGGTGATGTCTATGCATTCCAGACTTCAGGCTGTAATTGACTGCAAAGGATTTGCAACCAAGTATTAAAAAGTGAAAGTTTGATTTATGATTATTATTATGTCCCATTACTTTTGGTCCCTTAACAAGTGTGAGGCGCATATGCAAACTGTTGTAATTCCTACACAGTTCACCTGATTTTGATGTCAATACCCTCAAATAAAAGCTGACAGTCTGCAGTTAAAGCATATCATGGTCGTTTCATTTCAAATCCATTGTGGTGGTGTATAGAGCCAAAAATGTTAGAATTGTGTAGATGTCCCAATATTTATGGACCTGACTGTGTATATATATATATATATATATATATATACAGAGATATATATTTACTTATCTATATCTCTTTAAAAATATATCGATGATACACGGTATATAGATATATATGTATATAGAGATATAGACCAGTAAATATATATCTCTAGCTACATATATATAATATAAAAACTAGCAGAAGGACCCGGCTTCACACGGGTATAATTCATCTATTTCATTTCATGTTTCTGTGTGTCGTAAAAAGATATCAACAGCATCCCCCATACCAGTGACCTCTACAGTACCCGCCCCTTTAAAAATAACCTCCACAGTGGCCGCCCCTTTAACATTGACCTCCACAGTGCCTGCCCCTTTAACAGTGACCCACACAGTGCCCGCAACTTTAACAATGACCTGCACAGTGCCTGCCCCTTTAACAGTGCCCACCCCTTTAACAATGACCTCCACAGTACCCGCCCCTTTAACAGTGACCTCCACAGTGCCCACCCATTCAACATTGACCACCCCTTTAAAAGTGACCTTCATAGTCGCCGCCCCTTTAACAGTGACCTCCACAGTACCTGCCCCTTTAACAGTGATCTCCACAGTGCCCGCCCCTTTAACAGTGACTTTCGCACTGCCCGCCCCTTTAACATTGACCTCCACAGTGGCCGCCCCTTTATCAGTGACCTCCACAGTGCTCGCCCCTTTAACAGTGACCTCTATAGTGCCTGTCTGTTTAACAATGACCACCCCTTTAACAGTGACCTTTATAGTGGCCGCCCCTTTAACAGTGACCTCCACAGTACCCACCCCTTTAGCAGTGATCTCCACAGTGCCCATCCCTTTAACAGCGACTTTCGCACTGCCTGCCCCATTAACAGCAACCTTCGCGCTGCCTGGCCCTTTAATAGCGACCTCCACAGTGCCCACCCCTTTAACATTGACAACCCCTTTAATAGTGATCTTCATAGTTCCTGCCCCTTTAACAGTGAACTTCACAGTTCCTGCCCCTTTAACAGTGACTTACACAATGCCCGCCCCTTTAACAGAGACCTCCACAGTGCCTGCCCCTTTAACAGAGACCTCCACAGTGCCCGCCCCTTTAACATTGACCACCCCTTTAACATTGACCTTCATAGTGGCTGACCCTTAAACAGTGACCTTCACAGTGCCAGCCCCTTTAACAGTGACTTCCACAGTGACCTCCACAGTGGCCGCCCCTTTAACAGTGACCTTCACAGTTCCTTCCCCTTTAACAGTGACTTACACAATGCCCGCCTCATTAACAGAGACCTCCACAGTGCCTGCCCCTTTAACTGAGACCTCCACAGTGCCTGCCCCTTTAACATTGACCACCCCTTTAACATTGACCTTCATAGTGGCTACCCCTTAAACAGTGACCTCCACATTTCCCGTCCCTTTAATAGTGACCTCCACAGTGCTCGCCCCTTTAACAGTGACCTCCAGTGTCTGCCCCTTTAACAGTGACCTCCATAGTGCTTGCCCTTTTAACAGTGACCTTCACAGTGCCCGCCCATTTAGCAATGACCTCCACAGTGCCTACCCCTCTAACAGTGACCTCCACAGTGCCCGCCCCTTTAACATTGACGACCCCCTTAACAGTGACCTTCATAAGGGCTGCCCCTTTAACAGTGACTTCCACAGTGCCCGCCTCTTTAACAGTGACTTTCACAGTGACCGCCCCTTTAACCACCCCAGCCCCCAGTGCTTAAACACCCTGAAAGACCAGGCCACTTTTTACACTTCTGACCTACACTACTTTCACCGTTTATTGCTCGGTCATGCAACTTACCACCCAAATTAATTTTACCTCCTTTTCTTCTCACTAATAGAGCTTTCATTTGGTGGTATTTCATTGCTGCTGACATTTTTACTTTTTTTGTTATTAATCGAAATTTAACGATTTTTTTGCAAAAAAATGAAATTTTTCACTTTCAGTTGTAAAATTTTGCAAAAAAAACGAGATCCATATATAAATTTTGCTCTAAATGTATTGTTCTACATGTCTTTGATAAAAAAAAATGTTTGGGTAAAAAAAAAATGGTTTGGGTAAAAGGTATAGCGTTTACAAACTATGGTACAAAAATGTGAATTTCCGCTTTTTGAAGCAGCTCTGACTTTCTGAGCACCTGTCATGTTTCCTGAGGTTCTACAATGGCCAGACAGTACAAACACCCCACAAATGACCCCATTTCGGAAAGTAGACACCCTAAGGTATTCGGTGATGGGCATAGTGAGTTCATAGAACTTTTTATTTTTTGTCACAAGTTAGCGGAAAATGATGATTTTTTTTTATTTTTATTTTTTTCTTACAAAGTCTCATATTCCACTAACTTGTGACAAAAAATAAAAACTTCCATGAACTCACTATGCCCATCAGCGAATACCTTGGGGTGTCTTCTTTCCAAAATGGGGTCACTTGTGGGGTAGTTATACTGCCCTGGCATTCTAGGGGCCCAAATGTGTGGTAAGGAGTTTAAAATCAAATTCTGTAATAAATGGCCGGTGAAATCCGAAAGGTGCTCTTTGGAATTTGGGCCCCTTTGCCCACCTAGGCTGCAAAAAAGTGTCACACATGTGGTATCTCCGTATTCAGGAGAAGTTGGGGAATGTGTTTTGGGGTGTCATTTTACATATACCCATGCTGGGTGAGATAAATATCTTGGTCAAATGCCAACTTTGTATAAAAAAATGGGAAAAGTTGTCTTTTGCCAAGATATTTCTCTCACCCAGCATGGGTATATGTAAAATGACACCCCAAAACACATTCCCCAACTTCTCCTGAATACGGAGATACCACATGTGTGACACTTTTTTGCAGCCTAGGTGGGCAAAGGGGCCCATATTCCAAAGAGCCCCTTTCGGATTTCACTGGTCATTTTTTACAGAATTTGATTTCAAACTCCTTACCACACATTTGGGCCCCTAGAATGCCAGGGCAGTATAACTACCCCACAAGTGACCCCATTTTGGAAAGAAGAAACCCCAAGGTATTCGCTGATGGGCATAGTGAGTTCATGGAAGTTTTTATTTTTTGTCACAAGTTAGTGGAATATGAGACTTTGTAAGAAAAAAAAAAATCATCATTTTCCACTAACTTGTGACAAAAAATAAAAAATTCTAGGAACTCGCCATGCCCCTCACGGAATACCTTGGGGTGTCTTCTTTCCAAAATGGGGTCACTTGTGGGGTAGTTATACTGCCCTAGCATTTTCCAGGGGCCCTAATGTGTGGTAAGTAGGTAAATGACCTGTGAAATCCTAAAGGTGCTCTTTGGAATGTGGGCCCCTTTGCCCACCTAGGCTGCAAAAAAGTGTCACACATGTGGTATCGCCGTATTCAGGAGAAGTTGGGCAATGTGTTTTGTGGTGTCTTTTTACATATACTCATGCTGGGTGAGAGAAATATCTCGGCAAAAGACAACTTTTCCCATTTTTTTATACAAAGTTGGCATTTGACCAAGATATTTATCTCACCCAGCATGGGTATATGTAAAATGACACCCCAAAACACATTGCCCAACTTCTCCTGAGTACGGCGATACCACATGTGTGACACTTTTTTGCAGCCTAGATGCGCAAAGGGGCCCACATTCATTTTATGAGGGCATTTTTAGATATTTGGATTCCAGACTTCTTCTCACGCTTTAGGACCCCTAGAATGCCAGGGCAGTATAAATACCCCACATGTGACCCCATTTTGGAAAGAAGACACCCCAAGGTATTCAATGAGGGGCATGGCGAGTTCATAGAATTTTTTTTTTTTTGGCACAAGTTAGCAGAAATTGATATATATATTTTTTTTCTCACAAAGTCTCCCTTTCCGCTAACTTGGGACAAAAATTTCAATCTTTCATGGACTCAATATGCCCCTCACGGAATACCTTGGGGTGTCTTCTTTCCGAAATGGGGTCACATGTGGGGTATTTATACTGCCCTGGCATTCTAGGGGCCCTAAAGCGTGAGAAGAAGTCTGGAATATAAATGTCTAAAAAATTTTACGCATTTGGATTCCGTGAGGGGTATGGTGAGTTCATGTGAGATTTTATTTTTTGACACAAGTTAGTGGAATATGAGACTTTGTAAGAAAAAAAAAAAAAAATTCCGCTAACTTGGGCCAAAAAAATGTCTGAATGGAGCCTTACAGGGGGGTGATCAATGACAGGGGGGTGATCAATGACAGGGGGGTGATCAGAGAGTCTATATGGGGTGATCACCCCCCTGTCATTGATCACCCCCCTGTAAGGCTCCATTCAGATGTCCGTATGTGTTTTGCGGATCCGATCCATGTATCCGTGGATCCGTAAAAATCATACGGACATCTGAATGCAGCCTGACAGGGGGGTGATCAATGACAGGGGGGGTAATCAATGACAGGGGGGTGATCAGGGAGTCTATATGGGGTCATCACCACAGTCATTGATCACGCCCCTGTAAGGCTCCATTCAGACCTCTGTATGCGTTTTGCGGATCCGATCCATCTATCAGTGGATCCTTAAAAATCATGCGGACATCTGAATGGAGTTTTACAGGGGGGTGATCAATGACAGGGGGGTAATCAATGACAGGGGGGTGATCAGGGAGTCTATATGGGGTGATCACCACAGTCATTGATCACGCCCCTGTAAGGCTCCATTCAGACGTCCGTATGCGTTTTGCGGATCCGATCCATCTATCAGTGGATCCGTAAAAATCATGCGGACATCTGAATGGAGCTTTACAGGGGGGTGATCAATGACAGGGGGGTAATCAATGACAGGGGGGTGATCAGGGAGTCTATATGGGGTGATCACCACAGTCATTGATCACGCCCCTGTAAGGCTCCATTCAGACGTCCGTATGCGTTTTGCGGATCCGATCCATCTATCAGTGGATCCGTAAAAATCATGCGGACTTCTGAATGGAGCTTTACAGGGGGGTGATCAATGACAGGGGGGTAATCAATGACAGGGGGGTGATCAGGGAGTCTATATGGGGTGATCAGGGGTGATCAAGGGTGATCAAGGGTGAATAAGGGGTTAATAAGTGACAGGGGGGGGTGTGTAGTGTAGTGGTGCTTGGTGCAACATATTACTGAGCTACCTGCGTCCTCTGGTGGTCGATCCAAACAAAGGGGACCACCAGAGGACCAGGTAGCAGGTATATTAGACGCTGTTATCAAAACAGCGTCTAATATACCTGTTAGGGGTTAAAAAAATCACATTTCCAGCCTGCCAGCGAACGATCGCCGCTGGCAGGCTGGAGATCCACTCGCTTACCTTCCGATCCTGTGAACGCGCGCGCCTGTGTGCGCGCGTTCACAGGAAATCTCGCGTCTCGCGAGAGGACGCACCGGCGCGTCCACCCAGAAGAGCAGGGCCGCCGCAAAGACGCAATCCTGCGTACGGCGGTCCTGAGGAGGTTAACAGCGACTTTCACAGTGCCTGCCCCTTTAAAAGAGACCTCCACAGTGCCCGCCCCTTTAAAAGTGACTTTCACAGTGACCGCCCCTTTAACAGTGACTTTCACAGTGACCGCCCATTTAACAGTGAGTTTCACAGTGACTGCCCCTTTAACAGTGACCTCCACAGTGCTCGCCCCTTTAACAGTGATCTCCAGTGTCTGCCCCTTTAACAGTGACCTTCACAGTGCTTGCCCTTTTAATAGTGACCTTCACAGTGCCCGCCCCTTTAACAATGACCTCCACAGTGCCCACCCCTCTAACAGTGACCTCCACAGTTCCCGCCCCTTTAACATTGACGACCCCCTTAACAGTGACCTTCATAATGGCTGCAACTTTAACAGTGACTTCGACAGTGCCTGCCCCTTTAACAGTGACTTTCAGAGTGACCGCCCCTTTAACAGCGGCTTTCACAGTGCCTGCCGCTTTAACAGAGACCTCCACATTGCCCACCCCTTTAAAAGTGACTTTCACAGTGACAGCTCCTTCAACAGTGACTTTCACAGTGACCGCCCCTTTAACAGTGATCGCACCTATAACAGTGACTTTCACAATGGACGTCCCATTAACAGTGACTTTCACAGTGACCGCCCCTTTAACAGTGACTTTCACAGTGACTGCCCATTTAACAGTGAGTTTCACAGTGACCGCCCCTTTAACAGTGACTTTCACAGTCACCGCCCCTTTAACAGTGACTTTCACAGTAACCGCCCCTTTAACAGTGACTTTCACAGTGACCGCCTCTTTAACAGTGACTTTCACAGTGACCGCCCCTTTAATAGTGATCGCCCCTTTAACAGTGACTTTCACAGTGACCGCCCCTTTAACAGTGACTTTCACAATGCCCGCCCCTTTAACAGTGATTTTCACAGTAATCGCCCCTTTGACAGTGACTTTCACAGTGACTGCCCCTTTAACAGTGATCGCCTCTTTAACAGTGACTTTCACAGTGGCCACCCCTTTAACAGTGACTTTCACAGTGCCTGCCCCTTTAACAGAGACCTCCACATTGCCCGGCCCTTTAAAAGTGACTTTCACAGTGACCGCTCCTTCAACAGTGACTTTCACAGTGACCGCCCCTTTAACAGTGATCGCACTTATAACAGTGACTTTCACAATGGACGTCCCTTTAACAGTGACTTTCACAGTGACCGCCCCTTTAACAGTGACTTTCACAGTGACCGCCCCTTTTAACAGTGACTTTCACAGTCACCGCCCCTTTAACAGTGACTTTCACAGTAACCGCCCCTTTAACAGTGACTTTCACAGTGACAGCCTCTTTAACAGTGACTTTCACAGTGACCGCCCCTTTAACAGTGATCGCCCCTTTAACAGTGACTTTCACAGAGGCCGCCCCTTTAACAGTGACTTTCACAGTGGCCGCCCCTTTAACAGTGACTTTTACAGTGACCGCCCCTTTAACAGTGACTTTCACAGTGACCGCCTCTTTAACAGTGACTTTCACAGTGACCGCCCCTTTAACTGTGACTTTCACAGTGACCGCCCCTTTAATAGTGACTTTCACAGTGACCGCCCCTTTAAAAGTGACCGCCCCTTTAACAGTGACTTTCAAAGTGACCGCCCCTTTAACAGTGACTTTCACAATGCCCGCCCCTTTAACAGTGATTTTCACAGTGATCGCCCCTTTGACAGTGACTTTCACAGTGACTGCCCCTTTAACAGTGATCGCCTCTTTAACAGTGACTTTCACAGTGGCCACCCCTTTAACAGTGACTTTCACAGTGCCTGCCCCTTTAACAGAGACCTCCACATTGCCCGCCCCTTTAAAAGTGACTTTCACAGTGACCGCTCCTTCAACAGTGACTTTCACAGTGACCGCCCCTTTAACAGTGATCGCACTTATAACAGTGACTTTCACAATTGACGTCCCTTTAACAGTGACTTTCACAGTGACCGCCCCTTTAACAGTGACTTTCACAGTGACCGCCCCTTTAACAGTGACTTTCACAGTCACCGCCCCTTTAACAGTGACTTTCACAGTAACCGCCCCTTTAACAGTGACTTTCACAGTGACCGCCTCTTTAACAGTGACTTTCACAGTGACCGCCCCTTTAACAGTGATCACCCCTTTAACAGTGACTTTTACAGAGGCCGCCCCTTTAACAGTGACTTTCACAGTGGCCGCCCCTTTAACAGTGACTTTTACAGTGACCGCCCTTTTAACAGTGACTTTCACAGTGACCGCCTCTTTAACAGTGACTTTCACAGTGACCGCCCCTTTAACTGTGACTTTCACAGTGACCGCCCCTTTAATAGTGACTTTCACAGTGACCGCCCCTTTAATAGTAACTTTCACAGTGACCGCCCCTTTAACAGTGACTTTCACAGTGACCGCCCCTTTAACAGTGACTTTCACAATGCCCGCCCCTTTAACAGTGATTTTCACAGTGATCGCCCCTTTGACAGTGACTTTCACAGTGGCCACCCCTTTTCACAGTGACTTTCACAGTGACTGCCCCTTTAACCCCTTTTGGACACAGCCTTATTTCACCTTAAGGACCAGGCCATTTTTTGCAAACTTTAAAACGCTTTGACTTATCCAGGTCATTCTGAGATTATTTTTTCGTCACATATTGTACTTCATGACACTGGTAAAAAGAAGTAAAAAAATATATATTTTTATTTATAAACAAAATACCAAATTTACCAAAAAGAAGTAAAAAAAAATAGCAAATTTCCAAGTTTCAATTTCTCTACTTCTATAATACATAGTAATACCTCCAAAAATAGTTATTAATTTACATTCCCCATATGTCTACTTCATGTTTGGATCATTTTGGGAATGATATTTTATATTTTGGGGATGTTACCAGGCTTAAAAGTTTAGAAGCAAATCTTGAAATTTTCTGAAATTTTCAAAAACCCAATTATTAGGGACCAGTTCAGGTTTGAAGTCACTTTGTGAGGCTTACATAATAGAAACCACCCAAAAATTACCCCATTCTAGAAACTACACCACTCAAGCTATTCAAAACTGATTTTACAAACATTGTTAACCCTTTAGGTGTTCCACAAGAGTTAATGGCAAATGGAGATAAAATTTCAGAATTTAGATTTTTGGGCAAATTTTCCATTTTAATCCATTTTTTCCAGGAACAAAGCAAGGGTTAACAGCCAAACAAAACTCAATATTTATTGCCCCGATTCTGTAGTTTGCTGAAACACCCCATATGTGGCCGTAAACTACTGTACGGGCACACAGTAACGGGTAGAGGGAAAGGTGCGCAATATGTTTTTTGGAAGGCAGATTTTGCTGGACTGGTTTATTTACACCATGTCCCATTTGAAGCCCCCCTGATGCACCCCTAGAGTAGAAACTCCATAAAAGTGACCCCATCTAAGAAACTACACCCCTCAAGGTATTCAAAACTGATTTTACGAACTTTGTTAACCCTTTAGGTGTTGCACAAGAGTTATTGGCAAATGGGGATGAAATTTGAGAATTTCATTTTTTTGCCAAATTTTCAATTTTAACCAATTTTTTCCACTAACAAAGCAAGGGTTAACAACCAAACAAGACTGTATCTTTATTGCCCTGACTCTGCCGTTTACAGAAACACCCCATATGTGGTCATACACTACTTTACGGGCACACAGTAGGGCGTAGAGGGAAAGGTGTGCCATATGGTTTTTGGAAGGCAGATTTTTCTGGACTGGTTTATTTACACCATGTCCCATTTGAAGCCCCCCTGATGCACCCCTAGAGTAGAAACTCCATAAAAGTGACGCCATCTAAGAAACTACACCCCTCAAGGTATTCAAAACTGATTTTACAAACTTTGTTAACCCTTTAGGTGTTGCACAAGAGTTATTGGCAAATGGGGCTGAAATTTGAGAATTACATTTTTTTGCAAAATTTTCCATTTTAACCCACTTGTTCCACTAACAAAGCAAGTGTTAACAGCTAAACAAGACTGTATCTTTATTGTCCTGACTCTGCCGTTTACAGAAACACCCTATATGTGGTCGTAAACTACTGTACGGCCACACGGCGGGGCATAGAGGTAATGGAGCGTCGTGTGGTTTTCAAAAGGGACATGGTGTCAATAAAAATGGCCATCAAAATCGGCCTTTCAGAAACCATAACGATCCTTTCCTTTTGCGCCCTGCCTTTTAGTGATTAAATGGCCAAAGAGAAAGTAGGAAAAGGCGCTCATAGGTGGTGGTGGACAAGATATGTTGTTATTTGCTCCTAACCAGGGTGAGTGGTTACTACTCACCTTGGTTTGGTTGTACTTTATGTAGTACAATTCTGGTAAAGGTAAAATCGTAGAGGTAATCTGGGTTGGTGCAGCCGAATATCGTCCAAGTTGACCATGGGCGGGAGCCAAGCCGCCACTTTGGTGCGTATTGTGCTGTATGGGGGGAGCTCGTCTGCACTAGGTTCGTGCGGTGAGCGGATGGACACAAGGCGCAATTCACAACCCAGTTGAGGATACGAAGTATTATATATTTTTTTGGTATGCAAAGATGACGCGTTTCCGGGTACGCAGACCCCTTTATCAAGTCTAAAAGAACAACACAAAATTCGATAATATAATATATATATAAATGGACGAATCCATGGGTAAAAAGTTTAGGTTAAAACAAAGACAAAAAATTATATGTGCATAAGTATATATTTGCGTATAGAACGTATATAATGATAATAGGTAAATGAATAAATAGATATATACAAGTGGACATTGTGGATTTCTTCAAGTGTGAGCAGGTATATGTATACAGGATAGTAGGTAGTTTACTTTGGTTGTTTGGTCTGGATTAGACCAGGGATTGACCCGATAGATACTTATGCACATATAATTTTTTGTCTTTGTTTTAAACTAAACTTTTTACCCATGGATTCGTCCATTTATATATATAGCTATATAGATATATTATCGAATTTTATGTTGTTCTTTTAGACTTGATAAAGGGGTCTGCGTACCCCGAAACGCATCGTCTTTGCATACCAAAAAAATAAAAAATACTTAGTATCCTCAACTGGGTTGTGAATTGCGCCTTGTGTCCATCTGCCTTTTAGTGAGTCAGCAGTTTACGACCACAAATGTGGCGTTTCTGTAAACTGCAGTATCAGGGTAATAAATATTAAGTTTTGTTTAGTCGTTAACCCTTGCTTTGTTACTGGAAAAAAAATATTGAAATGGAAAAGTGCCAAAAATAGCTCATTTGGCACCATTAAATTTTTTTTTATTGACCGTGTTAATCTGGGGGGTTAGGTCATGGGGTATTTTTATAGAGGAGGTTCTTATGGACGCGGCGATACCTAATAAGTCTACTTTTTTACAATTATTTAGGTTTTAGACTATATTATCCTTTTTAATACAAAAATAATTTATTTTGTATCTCTAAAGTCTAAGAGTCATATTTTTTTTGTTTTTTAGCCGATTATCTTATGTAGGGGCTCATTTTTTGCAGGATGAGAGGACGGTTTTATTGGCACTATTTTGGGGGCTATATGACTTTTTGATTGCTTGCTATTAAACTTTTTGTTATGTAAGGTGACAAAAAAATTCTTTTTTTGCACCGTTTTATTTTTATTTTTGGACCGTGTTAATCTGGGGGGTTAGGTCATGGGGTATTTTTATAAAGGAGATTATTACCGACGCGGAGATACCTAATTTGTAAACTTTGTATACTTTTTTTAAAATTATTTTAGTTTTTACAATTTTTTTTTGGTGTCAAGTCTGAGAACGAGTTTTTTTATTCGATTGTCAGTGGCTAAATTGGGATATAAATTTAGTACTCCATGGAAGTGTGGTACTCCCTGAAGCAACCATTAATGCAGAGGCCCGGATGATCGGGGCACGTGTCACATTGAGTAGTGGTGTCCTTCCGTATCCCCCTCCTGTGACACACTCTGCATCTTTTTTGGGTCCGTCCCTTCTTTCCAGTATGGGGGACCACACCTGGAAAGTGTTGGCCAGTGACGATCCGGGCGCCCTACAGTTCCCAAGGTACTCCTGCCTGCTCTTTCCCGGTCCGAAAAGATCAGGGCCTTGAGGACTGCCTCATAGAACTGAAGGAATGTCCCTGTGTTGCCAGCGCTCCGGGACAGCACAAAAGAGTTGTACAAGGCAACCTGTACCAAGTAGACCGCAACTTTTTGTACCATGCCCGGGTTTTGCGCATGGCATTATATGGCTTGAGGACTTGATCAGAGAGATCAACTCCTCCCATATATACCGATTGTAGTCGACGATACAATCGGGCTTGAGGACCGTTGCCGCGGTACCTCGCACAGGGACAGAGGTGATGCCGTTACCATGAATTGTGGACAGTACAAGGACATCCCTCTTGTCCTTATATCTGACCAGCAACAGCTTTCCAGTGGTAAGGGCACGGGTCTCACCCCTGGGGATAGGTACCTGGAGGGGGTGGGCAGGGAGGCCGCGTTGATTTTTCCGCATGGTCCCACAAGCGGACGTGGATCTGGCGGAGAGGGACTGGAACAAGGGGATACTAGTATAAAAGTTATCCTCGCACAGGTGTTAACCCTAATCTAGCAGTGGGTGCATAAGGTCCCACACAAGTTTCCCGCTAACACCCAGAGTGGGGGGACATTCTGGGGGTTGAATACGGGAATCTCGACCTCCCTTCCAGGTACATAGGCCTGTACAAATTTGGCCCCAAAGTGATCGATGACCGGCCTGATTTTGTATAGGCGGTCATAGGCAGGATCACCTCGGGGCGGGCATGCTGCATTATCTGAATAATGCAGGCATTTCCGGATGACCTCAAACCGGGAGTCTGTCATGGCCGTACTGTAAAGTTGGGTCTGGTAGAGGACGTCCCAACTCCAGTAATGCCTGACACTAGGTTTCTTGACTAGGCCCATATGCAGCATGAGGCCCCAAAATGTCCTCATCTCGGCTGCACTGACCAGCATCCAGCCACCGGACCTAGCCAAAAAGGAGCCCGGGTGTTGAGCAACAAACTGTTGGGCGTACAGGTTCGTCTGCTCCACCATTAGATTTACTAGTTGGTCTCTGAAAAAATGACAAAAAAAAGTAATATTCAGTGAAGCCCACTGTGGAAATATGGATTCCTGGTTGGCCTACAAAATCAGGAATCATGGGCTCAAATCGCTCTGGGGTATAGACAAGACAAGTTCACCGGCTGGGGGCTCCGGTGGATTTAACTGGTGGGCCGGAAAACTAGTACGAGCCCCAGAGCTGCTCGTACTAGGGTGGGCCACAGGGCCCCTAACATGGCGGTCCCCTTGCTCCGCCTGGCGGCGTCTCCGCCGCCTTGGGGGCTCATCATCATCGCTAGATGATGAGGAGGACGTGGATGACAACAGGAAAGTGGGGTCATCCTCGTCCTCACTGGGACTCTCGTACTCGGAGGCAAGCTGGGCGTATGCCTCCTCGGCCAGGAATATCCAGCGGGCCATAGGGGATAGTGTGTGTCTGCGTGTGTATGTGCGTGCGTGTAAATCTTTATATGGTGTGCGTGTGTGGGGGGGCACGGGTGTTTGCAGACTTATCCCTAAAACTAACAGAAAAAAAAAAAAACTAAAAAAATGGGCAAAAAAATGTGAAAAAAATAAACTAAAATTCAAAACCGCTGATTAACCGTCCGAAGTTGATCAGCGGTGGGGTGTGCGATGCGCTAATAGTTCCGGCCACAGTCAGCTTGCGCACACAAAAAAAAAAACTGCCTGCGCCCAAAAAAAGTTGTGGGGGGCAGGGGGGCAAGCGGCAGCACCCCTGGGCGGTCTAGGGTCACACAGCTGTGCTGTGGACACCAGACACACTACTTAGGGTGATGCAATAAAATTTTGTTTTTCCACTAACTTTCCCTTTTATATCCCTGCCTAGCACAACCTTTCCCTAGCCTTTCCCTAATTACCTGGCTGATCAGATGGGGGGTGCTGGGGCACAGATCGGGTCCTGGGGCAAGGATGGGTGCTGGGGCACAGATGGGGTGATGCTGGCTGAGATCCCTGGACACAAAAGGAGGAGGAGAGGAGCGCTGACAAGATTTAAATCTCCCGCCCGCCCACCTACCAATCAGAGCCGATCCTGAGAGGTAATGTCACATCACCTCTCAGGATCGCAGGATGGTGATTGGTGGTGTAAAATCACACCACCGATCACCATCCTGTTCCGGGTTATCGGGTCTTCAGAGACCCGAATAACATGGAAACGCAGCAAACCGCAGGTCTGAATTGACCTGCAGTTTGCTGCGATCGCCGACCTGGGGGGGTCACAGGACCCGCCGATGCATCTAGCCAAGGTGCCTGCTCAATGATTTGAGCAGGCACCGGGTTCTGATCACCGCCTGCCGGGCGGCAGTGATCGGAACTATACATGACGTACCGGTATGTCATGTGTCCTTAAGTACCAGGACAACATGCCGTACCGGTACATCATGTGTCCTGAAGAGGTTAACAGTGACTTTCACAGTGACCGCCCCTTTAACAGTGACTTTCACAGTGACCGCCCCTTTAACAGGGACTTTCACAGTAACCGCCCCTTTAACAGTGATTCCCCTTTAACAGTGACTTTCACAGTGACCGCCCTTTTAACAGTGACTTTCACAGTGACCGCCCCTTTAACATTGACTTTCACAGTGACCGCCCCTTTAACAGTGATGCCCCTTTAACAGTGACTTTCACAGTGGCCGCCTCTTTAACAGTGACCACCTCTTTAACAGTGACTTTCACAGTGAACGCCCCTTTAACAGTGACTTTCACAGTGGCCGCCTCTTTAACAGTGACCACCTCTTTAACAGTGACTTTCACAGTGAACGCCCCTTTAACAGTGACTTTCACAGTGACCGCCCCTTTAACAGTGACCGACTCTTTAACAGTGAATTTCACAGTGACTGCCCCTTTAACAGTGACTTTCACAGTGACCGCCCTTTTAACAGTGACTTTCACAGTGCCAGCCCCTTTAACAGGGACCTTCATAGCGCCCGCCCCTTTAATAACAGTGACCTCCACAGTGCCCGCCCATTTAATAACAGTGATCTCCACAGTGCCCGCTCTGTTAATAACAGTGACCTCCACTGTGCCCTCCCCTTTAAAAAAAGTGACCTCCGCATTGCCCGCCACTTTAAGCAGTAAAAAAAAATGGCTGGGTTGTTATGGAAACCTGGAGTAAAACTGTGTTTATGGCAGTTGGGATTTGAAGAGAAAGACTTGCGGGCTTAAATTGGCTAATGTGGGTAATTTTTTGGCAATATCTCAGGAACGGTACGTCCCAGAGAGCTGAGACCCGGTCTAAAACCTTCTCGGACACCTGATGTACCTGTGTGCCAAATTTGGTGAAGATCGGTCCAGTCATTTGGTCACGCATAAAGAACGTCTGGACAGACAGACAGAAACTCATTTTTATATATATAAGAGATAGCAGAAGGATCCGGCTTCGCACAGGTATATTTCATCTATTTCTTTTTATGTTTCCGTGTGTCAGAAAAAAATATCAACAGTTTCCCCATAACAGTGACCTCTACAGTGCCTGCCCCTTTAACTGTGACTTTCACTGTGACTGCCCTTTAACTGTGACTTTCACTGTGACCGCCCCTTTAACAGTGACTTTCACAGAGACCGCCCCTTTAACAGTGACCGCCCCTTTAACAGTGACTTTCACAGTGACCGCCTGTTTAACAGCGACTGTCACAGTGACCGCCCCTTTAACAGTGACCGCCCCTTAACAGTGACTTTCACAGTGGCCGCCCCTTTAACTGTGATTTTGACAGTGACCGCCCCTTTAACTGTGACTTTCACAGTGACCGCCCCTTTAACTGTGACTTTCACAGTGACCGCCCCTTTAACTGTGACTTTCACTGTGACCGCCCCTTTAACTGTGACTTTCACTGTGACCGCCCCTTTAACTGTTACTTTCCCTGTGACCGCCCCTTTAACTGTGACTTTCACTGTGACAGCCCCTTTAACTGTGACTTTCACTGTGACAGCCCCTTTAACTGTGACTTTCACTGTCACCGCCCCTTTAACTGTGACTTTCACTGTGACCGCCCCTTTAACAGTGACTTTGACACTGACCGCCCCTTTAAGCAGTAAAGAAATATGGCTTGGTTGTTATGGAAACCTGGAGTAAAACTGTGTTTATGGCAGTTGGGCTTTGAAGAGAAAGAATTGCAGGCTTGTATTTGAAGGGGGGCTAATTTTTGGGGAATATCTCAGTAACGGTACGTCCTAGAGAGCTGAGACCAGGTCTAAAACCTTCCCGGACACCTGATGTACCTGTGTGCCAAATTTGGTGAACATCGGTCCAGTCGTTTGGTCGCGCATAAAGAACGTCTAGACAGACAGAAACAAATTTTTATATATATAAGAGATAAGAGATATATATTCTCTGAAGAGCATCAATTTACTTTTGTCTGGTCGTGGGGGGTGGTTTTGGGGACCGATCGCCAGTATCTGTCTGCAGTAATGTTTTCACACGGCTGCCGGCAGTGGTAGGGGTCGCGCATGCGCGATCTCTTACAGAAGCCGGCCGGCAGCCAGAGGAAGGGAGAGGAGGGCGGGCACACAGGCTTTGATGTTTCGTGTACAGAGCTGGGCCACTCCCTAAGGCAGGCATACGCCTGTACACGAAACGTCATCACAGGAGCCTGGTGGATGACATTGGGGGGTCACGTGACCCGCATCGGCCGTGCAGAAACATGGCAGAATACATGAAGAGAGTAAATTACAAATGTATTTTTAAGTAAGTTATAAGCCACATTACCAGAAGTACATATAACTTGGACAAACCCTTTAACCTACTCTGTTATACATAGACTTTCTGTGCACCAGACTCATTGTCAACAGGTGGTCTAATGTATAGGTGTGTTTATCTAGTACACTTGCTGCACCATTTATACTTTATCTGCTCTGTTATACATAGATTTACTGTGCATCAGACTCAGTGTCAACAGATGGTCTAATATAAAGGCATGTTTATCTAGTACACTTGCTGCACAATTAATACTTAATGTGTTCTGTTATGCATGGACTTACTGTGCAATACACAGATACTGCTGTCAGTGTTTTTTCAGTAACGATGAGCTTAGTGAGTGCAGTCAGCAGCTACAGGCCAGCACAGACTTAGAGAAGAGGGTCCACTGCGACCTCTATTAGGCATGCAACTAGCGATGATGACAGTCAGGTGGAAATACGTGTTGCCAGTGATCAGGGACGTGACCATGAGACTGGTGAGGGTGACATAAGTGACAGACAGTAGTGAATGATGATGTAGCCGATCACACATTGGAGCCGGGTGAAGAGGGGGCATCATCATCAGGGGGTGAGAGTGGCAGCAGGCCCTTGAGACAACAAATGGGTGGCAGCATGCCAATGAGCCAGCAGGGTGGAAGTAGTGGGAGATCTGGAGCCAAACGTGCCTGGGGTAGACCGTCTTCTACTTAGGAGCCTACCTGTCAGGAAACAACTAGCGGTGCATGTGTTCATAAAGGTAGTCGGGGGCAGTCAGCACGGAGTGGTGGTGGCAAAATGACATACTCGGCAGAGTGGGAATTTTTTATCAAGTCGCTAGAGGACGTTAGCATGGCGGTATGCAGGATGTTTAGTCAGAAGGTGAAGCACGGTCAGGGGTCTAATGATGGCATCATGACCCTGCGTCAACACATGGAGCGTCACCTTAAAGTGGCCTGGGAAAACCATGGCATTAATGTAGTGGTACTGCCTGATGCAGCAACAGCTGCATCTCCCAGCGGCCCACACCTCTTCTCCTGCAGTCAGGGCTCCTCAGCATCAACAGAAGGAAACTGTAATTTCTTCCCTTCATCTATTGCTCCTGATGCTCTTTCTCCTCCTCTTCCTACTCCTTGTCACATGTTTCTCCAGCAATCGATCACCGAGGCGAGGTATGTGTGCACTGATCCAACGGCGCAGAAGCTGAACATGCACCTTGCCAAGTTTGTGGTACTACAGTTCCTCCATTTCCATATGGACTCTGAACATTTCAGAGAACTGATGGTTTGTGCCCACCCAAGGTGGAGAGTCCCAGGTCGTCATTACTTCTCTAAAAAATCTGTACCAGCCCTGCACACGTACGTTGAGCAGAAGGTGGGAAAGTCCTTGGGCCTGTCGGTGTTTTGTACAGTTCATGCCAGCGCTGACGTGTGGAGCTATAACTATGGTCAAGGACAACATATGTCCTTTATAGCCTACTGGGTAAATGGCACACCAACAACTGGGCCAGGTACACCAGCAACTTGGCCAGGTGATGGCAATGCCTCCTCCACATTGTTATCGTTGGAGTTATGCACCCATGTCCTTCTATGCCTCCACCTTGTCCTCAGCCTCCACTGTAGGCACAGTTCAGAGTGGTCCTCCAGCATACCAACTATGCAAAGCACGGCATTCTCATGTGGTTCTGCACCTGGTCACTCTGGGTGAACGCTGTCACACCAGGGAGGAATGCTCCTGGTTGTCTCCTTGCCAACTGGAGATAGGAAACATAGTCACCAATAAATGGGAAGAACATTCTGTCTGCGCTGCATCAGGGAGGGCTGACCTATATGCCCTGCATGGTGCATGTCTTTAATCTGGTTGTCACCCGGTTCCTGAAGTCTTCCACAGAACTGCAAGATGTCTTGAAAATGTCAAGGAAACTGTGGATGCACTTCAGCCACTCTTACCGTGCAAAACAATCCCTCCTTGAGCTGCAAAGGCAGAATGGTGTTCCCTTACATCGCCTCATATGCAACGTTTCCACGAGTTGGAACTCCACGCTCCACATGTTAGACCGACTGTATGAGTAGAGGAAACCCCTGACCGATTTCTTGATGATGCAGATGGACAGGACTACTCCCTGATGTAACCTTAACGTTAGACTGTGGCAGCTCATACATGACACCTGCCGTTTGCTCAGGCCCTTTGAGGAGGCAACTTTATTTGTAAGTCGCCAGGACTACGGGATGAATAATGTCAATCCACTCCTTCATGTTCTGGAGGGGATGCTGATAAATCTGACTGGCAAAGGGACAGAAGACGCCACCTGGCCAGATGCATGCTGAGTTGCTTGCGTAGTGACGGCCGCAATATCACCATTAGAGATGACTACTGGCTCTGCACATTGTTAGATCCTCACTACCGGTCCAAAAAGGGGCCTTTTTACACCTTTTGAGAGAGATAAAAAATTCAACTACTATCGAGACATCCTCAAGACCACTATTGTGACTCTTCATGCTGTTGCCACTCTCACCAGTCTGTTACAGGGACACTAGTGTCCCCATTTGGCTGTGTTGATATCACGGTTTATTTTTCCATTTTTCTTAACAGAAAAATAACAAAAAAGTTGGTCCTGTCATTGAGTGTCTATAAGGCCTCTATCACATGGTCAGTATTTTGCATCAGGATTTGATCTTGATTTGTAAGCCAAAAGCAGAAGTGGGTCCAAGACACAGAAGGCATGAAAATATTTCCATCACATGTTATCTTTGGTTTGGACCCACTCCAGTTTTTGCCTTACCAATACTGATCAGATACTGAAGTAAAAAACTGACCAAATACTGACCGTGTGATTTGTTATGCATGCGGGTGTGAACCCACTGCTCCACTGATCGGCTATACCCTGGAGGGGTGTAACTAAGTAGGGCTATGAGATCAAAGGGGATGGCTATCTGCTGATTGGCGGGCTGCACAGTACTATACTTGATCTCACGAAGTGTGAGGAAATTATGATGCAGTTCAACAATTTGAAACAGTATAAGTGCATGCAACAGTATAAATCACAGTTAATCCTTCAGAGTCCAATAAAGTAGTGAGCTGATGGTTTGCATATTAGCAATAGGGGCAAATGTCCATACTCCAAAATACCCTTCCTCAAGCGCACTACAGCTGCTTAACTCAAGGCCTACAAATAGATATTAGAAGATCCTATGTCCTTCCAAATACTGAGTCTGTGTCATTTGAAAACCGGCATCTTCTTATAGGCAGAACATGATAATGATCAGCATTTTCAACTTGACTGATGGGTATAGTGTTCAATAGTGTTTAAATCATACTTGCAACGACATGAGAGAACACTAGACCAATCAATCACTGAGGCGAAGGTTGAGGAGGGATTACTGGCAAAACGCGTAGACACTTCCCTGGTTTGGCAACCTCCCACGGGCACTTGCACAGACATCAAGGTTTAATACAAGTTATTTTATTAATAATAAAAGTCACCTATTCAGTAGTGTTAGTAGTTTAGTAGTACAGTCTAGCCAAAAGTTTTGAGAATGACACAAATATTAGTTTTCACAAAGTTTGCTGCTAAACTGCTTTTAGATCTTTGTTTCAGTTGTTTCTGTGATGTAGTGAAATATAATTACACGCACTTCATACGTTTCAAAGGCTTTTATCGACAATTACATGACATTTATGCAAAGAGTCAGTATTTGCAGTGTTGGCCCATCTTTTTCAGGACTTCTGCAATTCGCCTGGGCATGCTCTCAATCAACTTCTGGGCCAATTCCTGACTGATAGCAACCCATTCTTTCATAATCACTTCTTGGAGTTTGTCAGAATTAGTGGGTTTTTGTTTGTCCACCCGCCTCTTGAGGATTGACCACAAGTTCTCAATGGGATTAAGATCTGGGGAGTTTCCAGGCCATGGACCCAAAATGTCAATGTTTTGGTCCCCGAGCCACTTAGTTATCACTTTTGCCTTATGGCACGGTGCTCCATCGTGCTGGAAAATGCATTGTTCTTCACCAAACTGTTGTTGGATTGTTGGAAGAAGTTGCAGTTGGAGGGTGTTTTGGTACCATTCTTTATTCATGGCTGTGTTTTTGGGCAAAATTGTGAGTGAGCCCACTCCCTTGAATGAGAAGCAACCCCACACATGAATGGTCTCAGGATGCTTTACTGTTGGCATGACACAGGACTGATGGTAGCGCTCATCTTTTCTTCTCCGGACAAGCCTTTTTCCAGATGCCCCAAACAATCGGAAAGAGGCTTCATCGGAGAATATGACTTTGCCCCAGTCCTCAGCAGTCCATTCACCATACTTTCTGCAGAAGATCAATCTGTCCCTGATGTTTTTTTTTGAGAGAAGTGGCTTCTTTGCTGCCCTTCTTGACACCAGGCCATCTTCCAAAAGTCTTCGCCTCGCTGTGCGTGCAGATGCGCTCACACCTGCCTGCTGCCATTCCTGAGCAAGCTCTGCACTGGTGGCACTCCGATCCCGCAGCTGAATCCTCTTTAGGAGACGATCCTGGCGCTTGCTGGACTTTCTTGGACGCCCTGAAGCCTTCTTAACAAGAATTGAACCTCTTTCCTTGAAGTTCTTAATGATCCTATAAATTGTTGATTGAGGTGCAATCTTAGTAGCCACAATATCCTTGCCTGTGAAGCCATTTTTATGCAATGCAATGATGGCTGCACGCGTTTCTTTGCAGGTCACCATGGTTAACAATGGAAGAACAATGATTTCAAGCATCACCCTCCTTTTAACATGTCAAGTCTGCCATTTTAACCCAATCAGCCTGACATAATGATCTCCAGCCTTGTGCTCGTCAACATTCTCACCTGAGTTAACAAGACGATTACTGAAATGATCTCAGCAGGTCCTTTAATGACAGCAATGAAATGCAGTGGAAAAGTTTTTTATGGATTAAGTTAATTTTCATGGCAAAGAAGGACTATGCAATTCATCTGATCACTCTTTATAACATTCTGGAGTATATGCAAATTGCTATTATAAAAACTTAAGCAGCAACTTTTCCAATTTCCAATATTTATGTCATTCTCAAAACTTTTGGCCATGACTGTATAAAATGTGCTGACAGACTTGCTTTAACTTTATACTTACATTGTTCTTCAGTCAATTCATTATTACTTACAAGACTCTATAAAGTATATAATCTAAACATACAATGCTACATTTTATTTTAAAGGTCTAATTTTACTCTATTTTGCTACAGTACAAAATGTAATTAAAAAAATACCACCATTTTTATACTTTTATCTAACACCAAAGAAGTCAGAGCCACATTTTTTGCCTGCCAGATAAGATGTTAGGATAACCTAGAAATATCAATCTCTTTTTCAAGACAAATATATAAAACCAGTCCAGCACAAAAAATGTATCACCCAAAAGGAAGGATAGCGAATTTTGAAAGCCTTCAACTCATATCTCTTGTAAACATTTTATCATCCACCACCTCCAACCATCAGCATCTACGGCTTGGAGAAGTGGAAGACAAATTAATAACCAGTTTTCTAGAACTGGGTTAGCACAATTGTCTTCATTTGATTTATCCTGCTGAAAAATATGAATGTACATGTGTACAAGTGTTCACATATTTACACCTATATATGTCTTTATGCATGGATCTATACACATGCATAACAGCATTACCATTACATAGTTTAAAAAGGATAGCTAGATGATAGATAGCAGGAAAATGAAACTATGGCTAGCCTTTTTGGACACTATGGAGAGCTATTGCCCTTCTCTATATAGTACAAATCTGATAAATGTGTGTATTGCACTACCCCTGTACTCTTTTTTTCCTTTTTGTAACAGAGCTGGCCAAAAAACATAAATTGAAAGGGTATATGGGCCTCCTGATGTCACGGCTGAGGATGGGGAAAACCCTCAGCCGTGCGATGCTCGAAGATGGTGGTCGCTGCTCGACCAGGAGGACAGATTTAGGGAGCAGGTCACCTCCTAATCGCATCCCTAATCTGACCCTGACTCCTAGCTGCATGAGCCGACCTTGATGGTAGGAGGGCTCATGCTCCGGAACCTTGTAGTCCCTGCTAGCCCTCAGGACGGCCCTAAACTAGGAGCAGGGTAAGACGACCTGTTCCTTCTGGACACGGAGGAACAGGAGTCTCACTGGCCAAGCTGCAGGGAAAAGGGGAACACAAACAGTCCTATGGATATGGCAGGTGAACTGAACTAGTTCCACTCACCTGCCACAGCCTTGCTGACTGGATCCCTGTGCTGGCAAGCTGATGTCCACACAACATTCAATGA
Source organism: Bufo bufo (assembly GCF_905171765.1). Taxonomy (NCBI): domain Eukaryota; kingdom Metazoa; phylum Chordata; class Amphibia; order Anura; family Bufonidae; genus Bufo; species Bufo bufo. The sequence continues at coordinate 222,689,452 of NC_053393.1, forward strand.
ACCCAGCAAACACACAACCACACACAGGAACCCAGATCCATAGCTGCACCAAATAACAAAAGGAAAATATCAACTGAACATCACATAGTTATATGTGACCAGGAGAGTGCCTCCAGCTTACTACAAGGCTGGAGTACCCCTCAGACATCAGGTCTTAACTGAGGCTATATAGGCCCAAGTAGTCACACTCACACAGACACACCCAGTGTTCAGACACACAGGGAAGGAAGTTAACCCTTCCAACACCAGGGAGTGTAGTGGAACCACATAAAGGGGAATACACACAAACTCTCACTGCAGCTGTTACCGTTGACAACGACATGCGTGGCAAACGTGTCCTGGGAGCCGGCCAAAAGGCCGAGACACTGCCACCACATGTACAAACACCAAACGTTGCCACGGGCAGCCACAGACGAAGGGAAAATATCAGAGTGCATGCAAAACATAAAACACAGTGCACACCAGACATTCAGAAGAAACACCTAACAGACAGTTTGCCAGGTGCAACCGCATGCACATTGCAGCAAGCTGCCTAGCATCAGCTCAGGCTGCTATACTGCGACAATGCAAAACAACTTGTTGCCCGCGGCAACCACAAGTGAGGCAACACACTAGCGGCCCTCACCTGTGGTTGAACACCCAAACCAAACCGCAGGCAACAGCATGCGGTTAAGAGTCACGACCATGACCATGGCCGTGACACCTGATCTTAGATTACAGATGTCAAGGGGGGGTTTCAGAATGGTCATTCCTTTGTTACAGTGCCATAGGAGTTTGGCAGTGGTATAAGGTCCCATTACACGGGATGATGTACAAGCAGATAGCTAGGAAGGAAGCGTTCCTTCCCGACAATCTGCTGATTGCTAGCAAAGGAGACTGGTTCATTTACATGCAGAGATCTCCTCCAGCTCCCCCAGACTAATTCCATCGCTCTTCCCCATACTGTCTCTGGCAGCAGATTATGTTTACGCAGCACGATATGGCACGAGGAAACAAGGATTTTTTGTGCTGTAAAAACAATCCAATTACCCAATGGAGTTTAATCGGGTAATCAGCGTTGCATTTACACTGCCAGATCATTTCTAACGAGCATGACTACGAACGCACATTAGCGATGATCTTTTCAATTCTCTGCCTGTTTAAAGGGCCCTTGATTCATTTCCCTTATTTATTTATTTTTTACAAAATTTTTATTAGAAGAAAAAAAAAAGACAATCAATACCATACAAGAGTTAATCATCAACATTATTACTTTTCTTCTTTTTACCCCATTTAAACCTTACCCCCCTCCCTCCCCATTGCGATGCTTCTCCTATCCCCTCCATCAACAAGACGCAGACGAGATATCGATGAGGTGGAGGCGGGGAAGCTTAAAGCTTCCAATTTTCTCATATCCTATTCCATTTCTCCTCGATGTTTCTTTGCCTATATAGAATATTTTCATATCTCTTGATCTTATTAACCAAATTTAACCATGTATTTACACTAGGTGTATTTTGTGAAAACCAGACTCTTGTAATAAAGAGTCTTGCCAGAAACATTATTTTAATTGACAGAATCTTTTTATACTTATAACAATTAACCTGGGAAAGATCACCAAGTATCCAGCACTGTTCTGTAAACAGAATCACTACTTTCAATTTTCAGGTAATACAGTTGTTAATTGCCCTCCAATATTCTATTAATTCTATACAGGACCAGAACATGTATAAATAATCCGCTCCAGGTGAATCACACCATGGACAATTAGAAGTGTTTCTCAAACCATGTTTGTTAAGCCATACTGGTGTGACGTATATTCTATGTAAAATATTGAATTTGTACCACCACGTGACAAAAATTATGAGACGCTAATCTTAAATTAGCTAATATGTTTTCCCACTCATCTAATTAAATCATTGAACAATCCACTCCCCAAGCCCTTTGTCCGGGGGAGCGAATATTATTAAATAGTGCTTCCAATACTCTCTCTGCTCTGTACTGATGAGGGGCAATCACCCCAAAACAGCTGTCTGCAGATGAGGTGCTGGCTTATTTAATATCCAAGTCATGTCTCAAGGCTTATTTTAAGAGCTGAACATTGACTTATAGGATAGCTGCCTTACATCTGGTGGCATTAGAGGCAGAGCTTGTTAAGAGCTCATTTGCATCCTTTCCCTCCCAGAATTCCAGAGGAGCAGGTATGGCCTATAAGTCTCCTCACACTGATTAAGGTGCTCTCTCTCCTTAAGGAGAGTTAGTTCCCCCCTTACCTTGACACAGGGACACAGGCCTCTCACCCAGATAAGCCAGTACTCTCTGCTCTGTACTGATGAGGGGCAATCACCCTGAAACAGCTGTCTGCAGATGAGGTGCTGGCTTATTTAATATCCAAGTCATGTCTCAAGGCTTATTTTAAGAGCTGAACATTGACTTATAGGATAGCTGCCTTACATCTGGTGGCATTAGAGGCAGAGCTTATTAAGAGCTCATTTGCATACCTTCCCTCCAATAACAATTTGTACAGTTGGGAAATCTTGACCTTCTGACCCAAGTTTCCCATCAAATCATTCAGGGATGTAGAAGTATCTACCTCAAACATACATTTTCCCTTAACACTAGCGAGTGCGGAACGTAACTGAAAATACCTCAACCTAAGATAAATTGACCAAATACTGACCGTATGATTTGTTATGCATGCGGGTGTGAACCCACTGCTCCACTGATCGGCTATACCCTGGAGGGGTGTAACTAAGTAGGGCTGTACTGCTGCACAGTACTATACTTGATCTCACGAAGTGTGAGGAAATTATGATGCAGTTCAACAATTTGAAACAGTATAAGTGCACGCAACAGTATAAATCACAGTTAATCCTTCAGAGTGCAATAAAGTAGTGAGCTGATGGTTTGCATACTAGCAATAGGGGCAAATGTCCATACTCCAAAATACCCTTCCTCAAGCGCACTACAGCTGCTTAACTGAAGGCCTACAAATAGATATTAGAACATCCTATGTCCTTCCAAATACTGAGTCTGTGTCATTTGAAAACCGGCATCCATAGTGTTTCAATCACACAACAACATGAGAGAACACTAGACCAATCAGTCAAACTGGGGAGGTGGTTGAGGAGGGATTACTGGCAAAACGCGTAGACACTTCCCTGGTTTGGCAACCTCCCATGGGCACTTGCACAGACATCACAAGGTTGAATACAAGTTATTTTATTAATAATAAGTCACCTATTCACCTATCGCTTTAACTCTTATACTTACATTGTTCTCCAGTCAATTAATTATTACTTGCAAGACTCTATAAAGTATATAATCTAAACATACAATGCTACATTTAATTTTAAAGGTCTAATTTTACTCTATTTTGCAACAGTACAAAATGTAATTAAAAAAATACCAACATTTTTATACTTTTATCTAACACCAAAGAAGTCAGAGCCACATTTTTTGCCTGCCAGATAAGATGTTAGGATACCCTAGAAATATCAATCTCTTTCTCAAGACAAATATACTGTATAAAACCAGTCCAGCACAAAAAATCTATCACCCAAAAAGAAGGATAGTGAATTCCGAAACCCTTTAACTCATATCTTTTGTAAACATTTTATCATCCGCGACCTCCAAACATCAGCAGCTATGGCTTGGAGAAGCTGAAGACAAATTAATAATCACTTATCTAGAACTGGGATAGCACAATTGTCTTCATTTGATTTATCCTGCTGAAAAATATGAATGTACATGTGTACAAGCGTTCACATATTTACACCTATATACATCTTCATGCATGGATCTAAACACATTTATAACAGCATTACCATTACATAGTTTAAAAAGGATAGATAGATGATAGATAGCAGGAAAATGAAACTACGGCAAGCCTTTTTGGACACTATGGAGAGCTGTTGCCCTTCTCCTCTACATAATACAAATCTGATAAGTTTGTGTATTGAATTCTTATACTACTCCTGTACTTTTTTATCTTTTTTGTAACAGAGCTGGCCATGGGGGCGGCCTTTGCGCCATCCTATGCTAATCTCTTTCTAGGATACTGTGAAAGAGATTTCCATGGCGAACCCTGCTAAAAAACATTGAGAAGGTCCTTTTTTGGACAAGATACATAGACGATTTCCTTTTTTTTTGGCAGGGTTCTGTTGGGGATTTGGAAGAATTCATTATGGGACTAAACCAAATTTTAAATAACATCAAACTTACCCATAAACAAAGTAAGAATAAGATGCTGAACAGTTGCGAGAAATCTTGAAGAAATATTGGTCGATCCTTCTATCGGATAGGTGTTTGAGAATAACCTACAGAAGCTCCAAAAGCCTGAGGGATATGTTAGTCTAGAGTTATCACAAAGGTGAGCAGCCTGGGAAAGCCTTTGGTTCAAAGGGCCTGAAATGGGGATGCTCCCCGTGTGAGCGACGTGTTGCATGCTCAAATATAATAAAGTGTGATTCTTTCCAGGACACTATGGGACAAACGACTTACAAAATCACTCACAAGATAGATTGTTCTACCATTGGTGTGATATACCATGCCACATGCTTATGTGGGAAAATATATATTGGAATGACTACAAGGGAATTTCAAAGAAGAGTACATGAACATGTCCAGGATATTGCTTCTGCAGCGGATGAGGAGTTCATTTCACACCTCAAACCACTTCCGAGACACTTCAAATTGAAACATAACAGTGAGTTGAAGATTAGAGCAATAGATCAGGCATACTGTAACGGTCGCGTACACACACACAGGGGGGAGGGAAGTGACCACTGCGCTCCACCCTTACCCCTGGCCCTGCCTACTTGCCTCGCGCGTCCTAATGACAGGGGACAACTGGACGGCAATCCCTAACTTGGAATAAGTGCAGGGATGACAGACAGACAAACAACAGGACGTGAACGGACCGAGTCAATACCAGGAAAGTTACAAAGTACAAATGGAGCAAGCAGAGAATTGTCAGGAGAAGCCTGGGTCATAAATACCAGGAGAGACGTGAAGTACCAAAGGAGTCAGCAGAGGAACGTCAGGAGGAGGCCGGGGTCAGAATACCAGGATAGCAGCAAAGTACACAAGGAGCAGGCAGAGGATCGTCAGGAATTCAGCAGGAGGTAAGTACGCCAGGAAAGACCAAATCACAGGTGAAACCTAAATTAACAGGCAACCTGTGACCAGCAGGCTGCCTGTATTTATAGTGGGGAGTGAGGGTCATGTGACGTGGCCAGCGTCACATGACCGACCAACCAGTCGAGCACCGAGTGATCAGCTCGGCACTCAAGGCAGACTAGGAGCAGGGAGCCACCCAGCTGGTAAAGCCGCCCTGAGAATGAGGTCAAACGCAGATCCTCATTCCCAAAGCTAAGCAACAGGTCTGCGGGCAATGGGGGACCGAGTGCACCCTCGGAACCCCGTTACAGTACCCCCCCTTTTACGAGGGGCCACCGGACCCAAGACTTCAGGAGATGGCTTTTCAGGGTGTTCTAAATGAAATTTTCAAACAAGTCTAGGAGCATGAACCTCCCTGGCAGGTACCCAAGATCTCTCTTCAGGTCCATACCCCTTCCAGTGAATCAGGTACTGCAAGGAATTACGCACCTTCCTGACATCCACTATTTTAGACACCACATACTCGACAGCATCATTAACAAGAACCGACGGAGGCGAGGCTTTTGATGGTACTACCGGTTCAAAATATTTTTTAAGTAGAGACTTATGGAACACATTATGAATGTGGAATGACTCGGGCAGCTCCAACCTAAAAGATACCGGGTTAATCACCTCCGTGATCTTATATGGTCCAATAAAACAAGGAGCAAACTTTTTAGAATCTACCTTAAGAGAGAAATTCTTGGAGGACAACCATACCTTATCCCCAACCTGAAAATTTACCCCCCTTGAACGTCTCCTATCGGCCTTGAGTTTCTGAGAACTTTGAGCCTTTTCTAAGTTCGATTGAACCCTGGCCCAAACTGTGCACAGTTCAGAGGAGAGCCTATCCGCCTCAGGGTTAGAGGAGGAGACGGATGACCCAGAATAAAAACGGGGATGGAAACCATGGTTACAAAAGAAAGGTGAAACCCCAGCAGAAGAATTGACACGGTTATTCAAATAAAATTCAGCCAATGCAAGAAATTTCACCCATAATTGCTGGTCATCAGGAACATACGACCTCAAGAATTGTTCAACAGACTGATTAAGGCGTTCAGTCTGCCCATTACTCTCAGGGTGGTAGGCAGAGGAAAAAGACAATGAAATTTTACATCTTTGACAGAAGGCCTTCCAGAATTTGGACACAAACTGCACACCCCTGTCAGAAACAATATTTTCCGGGATACCATGCAATCGAACAATTTCTTTCACAAAAATAGACGCCAGGGTTTTGGCATTCGGGAGTTTAGACAGGGGAATGAAATGGACCATCTTGCTAAACCTATCGACCACTACCCAAACTACAGTCTTACCCTCCGCCGGCGGTAGGTCAGTTATAAAGTCCATCGAGATATGGGACCAGGGTCTACTGGGAATGGGTAGGGGTCATAGGTTACCAGCAGGGCGAGTCCTAGGTGTCTTGGACCTGGCACAAACCTCACAGGCTGACACGTAGGACTTGACATCCCTAGTTAGAGTGGGCCACCAATAAGATCTAGAAACCTGATCCTTAGTGCCCTCAACACCCGGATGTCCACAAAAGGCAGAATCGTGACACTCACCCAACAGCTGGAGACGAAATTGTACGGGAACAAACAACTTATCTGTTGGGGTGGATACCGGTGCCAGATGTTGTTCAGACCTAATGCGAGCCGAGATATCCTGGGTAAGAGCTGCTAAGAAGATTTTTGCTGGTAGGATGGATTCAGGTGGTACCTCAGTAGGTTGAAAAGCCTGGAAGCTCCGAGATAATGCGTCCGCCTTCACATTTTTACTTCCCGGCCTGAACGTGATGGAAAAATCAAAACGAGTAAAAAACAGAGCCCATCTGGCTTGACGGGGATTCAACCTCTTAGCAGACTTGAGAAACATAAGGTTTTTATGGTCAGTGACAACAGTTACACAATGCCTTGCCCCCTCCAGAAAATGCCTCCATTCCTCAAATGCCCATTTAATGGCCAGAAGCCCCCCTTTTCCCTATGTCGTAGTTTCTCTCCGTGGGAGAGAATTTCCTGGAGAAGAAGGCACATGGTCTCAGATTAGTGAGGCTAGCAGGACCTTGTGAAAGGACTGCTCCTGCGCCGTCCTCGGACGCATCCACCTACACAATAAAAGGTTTCTCCTGATCAGGCTGGATCAGAATGGGAGCGCTACTGAATGCCTTTTTTAATTTTTCAAATGAAGAAATGGCCTCAGTAGACCAATTCTCCAAATCCACCCCTTTCTTAATAAGGTCGGTCAACGGTTTAGCAATTACGGAAAAATTCATAATAAATTTACGATAGTAATTGGCGAAACCTAAGAACCGTTGTAAGGCCTTTAAGGATGAAGGTCTTACCCATTCCTTAATTGCTAGTACCTTACCAGGATCCATCTTGAAGGCGTGAGGAGTCAGAACATGCCCTAGAAACAGAATCTCCTGTACACCAAAGACACATTTCTCTTGTTTAGAGGATAGCTGATTCTCCCTCAACACCTCTAATACTTGTTTAACATGAGACACATGGGATTTGAAGTCAGGAGAGAATATCAAAATGTCGTCAAGATAGACAATAACAAATTTACCTAAGAACTCCCTAAGAATGTCATTCATGAAGTTTTGGAACACAGCTGGGGCATTGCTGAGTCCAAAAGGCATCACCTGATATTCAAAGTGTCCTACCGGAGTATTGAACGCCGTCTTCCATTCGTCTCCCTCCTTGATTCGGATTAGATTGTATGCCCCTTTCAGGTCAATTTTGGAAAACCAGGTTGCCCCCAGAACCTGGTTAAATAAATCCGGAATCAATGGGAGGGAGTATCTATTCTGGACAGTGATTTTATTTAATCTCCGGAAATCGATACATGGCCTAAGACCACCATCTTTCTTCTTAACGAAGAAAAACCCCGCCCCCATAGGAGAGACAAAAGGTCTAATATGCCCTTTACCAAGGCTCTCCTTAATATAATCTTCCATGGCCTTGCGTTCGGGCATAGAAAGATTATAAATTCGTCCTTTAGGAAACTTGGCCCCCTCTACTAGCTCTATGGTACAATCATAAGGTCTATGGGGGGGTAGAACCTCCGGGGTTGGTGATGAGAATACATCAGAATATTCCCTAACAACAGTGGGTAAAGTATCAGACTTTACTGAGACCCCAGCCTGTACCACGGACAAGCACGAGTCACACTTAGGCCCCCATCTCACCAACTCCCCATTGGACCAATCTATAGTGGGGTTATGTAGTCGGAGCCAAGGCAACCCTAGTACCACCTCAGCCGGTATGTTCTCCAGGACTAGAAGCGAACATCTCTGAGTGGCACACACCCACGGTTAGAGAAATCTCTGAGGTACATAAGCTCACCGTACCACCAATAAGAGGAGTAGCATCAATAGCCATGACATGGATAGGAGTTGGTAAGGCAAACATAGGAATACCCAATCTTACAGCATACTCAGAGTCAATAAAGCTAGCCGCTGAGCCAGAATCAATAAAGGCCTTACCCGGCCATTTATCTACTCCCAGAGAAATCGTAATGGGTACCGAAAGCTTACATTTAGAAAATTCAGGGTGTACCTGGTCTTTAGGTTGCCTTGCCTTAGGAGACTTGACAGAGAGGACCTTCTTAGGACACTGGTTGATCCAATGGTCAGGATCTCCACAGTAAAAGCATTCTCCACATCTGCGGCGAAGATTCCCTCGGGTCATGCCAACCTGCATGGGTTCCTCGGTGGAGACCTCAGCATTGTCTCTGGGATAGGCCTCTGGCTGGACCACCATCTGGGAAGAGAACTGTTGTTCCTGTCGTCTCTGTCTAACCCGTCGGTCAAGTCGGACAACAAGGGTCATCATCTCCTCTAAGGTCTCTGGAAGTTGATAACTGACCAGAAGATCCTTTAATTTATCAGACAGACCTGACCTGAACTGACTCTTCAGGGCTGGTTCGTTCCATCCTGAGGGGACACACCACCTTCTGAATTGGGTGCAATAATCCTCCGCTGTTAAATTGCCCTGAACCAGTGCCTTTAGAGCCGTCTCGGCTACTAGAGCCCTGTCTGGTTCATCATAGAGGGTACCCAGGGCCTGAAAGAACCCCTCCACAGAATATAAACAACTGGCACCAGCAGGTAAAGAGAACGCCCAGTCCTGGGGATCACCCTGTAATGGGGAAATGATAATGCCCACGCGTTGACTCTCGGGGCCAGAGGACACGGGGCGCAAACGGAAGTAAAGTTTGCAACTCTCCTTAAAAGAGAGAAACTTCTTCCGGTTTCCAGAAAAGGGTTCTGGGAGCTTAATCTGGGGCTCAAAATGCAGACTGGAGGCCTGAGGAGTGGAAGAACCTTGCCCTAGCTCAAAAGAGCTGAGTTTTTCCCCTAACTCCTGCACCCTCTGCGTCAGATTAGAGACATGGTCAGTCAGGGTCACCAGAGGATTCATAATACAGTGGTTATTGGGCCTGTTAATCTGTAACGGTTGCGTACACACACACACAGGGGGGAGGGAAGTGACCACTGCACTCCATCCTTACCCCTGGCCCTGCCTATTTGCCTCGCGAGTCCTAATGACAGGGGACAACTGGACAGCAATCCCTAACTTGGAATAAATGCAGGGATGACAGACAGACAAACAACAGTACGTGAACGGACCGAGTCAATACCAGGAAAGCTACAAAGTACAAATGGAGCAAGCAGAGAATTGTCAGGAGAAGCCGGGGTCATAAATACCAGGAGAGACGTGAAGTACCAAAGGAGTCAGCAGAGGAACGTCAGGAGGAGGCCGGGGTCAGAATACCAGGATAGCAGCAAAGTACACAAGGAGCAGGCAGAGGATCATCAGGAATTCAGCAGGAGGTAAGTACGCCAGGAAAGACCAAATCACAGGTGGAACCTAAATTAACAGGCAACCTGTGGCCAGCAGGCTGCCTGTATTTATAGTGGAGAGTGAGGGTCATGTGACGTGGCCAGCGTCACATGACCGACAGACCAACCAGTCGAGCACCAAGTGATCAGCTCGGCGCTCAAGGCAGACTAGGAGCAGGGAGCCACCCAGCTAGTAAAGCCGCCCTGGGAATGAGGTCAAACACAGATCCTCATTCCCAAAGCTAAGCAACAGGTCTGCGGGCAATGGGGGACCGAGTGCACCCTCGGAACCCCATTACACATACCAGACAGGGGTGGAAATTGGAAGAAGACCCTCTCACAGAAGAAAACCATGTGGATTCATAGATCAGGTATTTTATTTCCTCAAAGATTGAATGAATATAACAGCTACGCTACGGTATGTACCCTTTCTGTAATAATAAGGAATAAGGGGAATAAGTCTCCTTTTGTTTATGTGTTCTTTTTGTTTATACTTTTTTAGTTGTTTGAAGTAATAATCCCCTTCTGGTTAAGTTATGTATTTGGTTGTTTTTAATTATTTTTAGTAATTTTCTTTTCTTTTGTATTTTTAAAGGTATATACAGTTGCAAGAAAAAGTATGTGAACCCTTTGGAATGATATGGATTTCTGCACAAATTGGTCACAAAATGTGATCTGATCTTCATCTAAGTCACAACAATAGACAATCACAGTCTGCTTAAACTAATAACACACAAATAATTAAATGTTACCATGTTTTTATTGAACACATCATGTAAACATTCACAGTGCAGGTGGAAAAAGTATGTGAACCCTTGGATTTAATAACTGGTTGAACCTCCTTTGGCAGCAATAACTTCAACCAAACGTTTCCTGTAGTTGCAGATCAGATGTGCACAACGGTCAGGAGTAAATCTTGACCATTCCTCTTTACAGAACTGTTTCAGTTCAGCAACATTCTTGGGATGTCTGGTGTGAATCGCTTTCTTGAGGTCATGCCACAGCATCTCAATCGGGTTGAGGTCAGGACTCTGACTGGGCCACTCCAGAAGGCGTATTTTCTTCTGTTTAAGCCATTCTGTTGTTGATTTACTTCTATGCGTTGGGTCGTTGTCCTGTTGCAACACCCATCTTCTGTTGAGCTTCAGCTGGTGGACAGATGGCCTTAAGTTCTCCTGCAAAATGTCTTGATAAACTTGGGAATTCCTTTTTCCTTCGATGATAGCAATCCATCCAGGCCCTGATGCAGCAAAGCAGCCCCAAACCATGATGCCCCCACCACCACACTTCACAGTTAGGATGAGGTTTTGATGTTGGTGTGCTGTGCCTCTTTTTCATCACACATAGTGTTGTGTGTTTCTTCCAAACAACTCAACTTTGGTTTCATCTGTCCACAGAATATTTTGCCAGTACTGCTGTGGAACATCCAGGTGCTCTTGTGCAAACTGTAAACTGTAAACGTGCAGCAATGTTTTTTTTGGACAGCAGTGGTATCCTCCCATGAAATCCATTCTTGGTTAGTGTTTTACGTATCGTAGATTCGCTAACAGGGATGTTAGCATATGCCAGAAACTTTTGTAAGTCTTTAGCTGACACTCTAGTATTCTTCTTCACCTCATTGAGCAGTCTGCACTGTGCTCTTGCAGTCATCTTTACAGGCCACTCCTAGGGAGAGTTGCAGCAGTGCTGAACCTTCTCCATTTATATACAATTTGTCTTACTGTGGACTGATGAACAGCAAGGCTTTTGGAGATACTTTTATAACCCTTTCCAGCTTTATGCAAGTCAACAATTCTTAATCTTAGGTCTTCTGAGAGCTCTTTTTTGCGAGGCATCATTCACATCAGGCAATGCTTCTTGTGAAAAGCAAACCCAAACTGGTGTGTGTTTTTTATAGGGCAGGGCATCTGTAACCCACATCTCCAATCTCATCTCATTGATTGGACTCCAGTTGGCTGACACCTCACTCCAATTAGCTCTTGGAGATGTCATTAGTCTAGGGGTTCACATACTTTTTCCACCTGCACTTTGAATGTTTACATGGTGTGTTCAATAAAAACATGGTAACATTTAATTCTTTGTGTGTTATTAGTTTAAGCAGACTGTGATTGTCAATTGTTGTGACTTAGATGAAGATCAGATCACATTTTATAACCTATTTGTGCAGAAATCCATATCATTTCAAAGGGTTCACATACTTTTTCTTGCAACTGTAGGTGGTATCCGGTGGTGTGGATAGGAATATGGGAATAATCTATGAGGACTTCTTTTAATCTATGATACACAGACAGCTACATATGATAATAATAAAAAAATTGGGGGGGATAATTGTAATTTATTATACATAATATTTTATATACGTAAGATAACATGCACTTTTTTTATTTCATGAATTTACTTATTTATTTATTTTCCCTTACATTATTGTTGATTTTAAGTATACAATCATGATATATCATTAATATAACAGATATATGGGTATTCATGTTTATACTTATTTTGTCACAATAATTTTTATCACTTCTCACGCGTGCCACGTGTGTCACTGTTCACTATTGATTTAAACTAGTTGGGGTTATGCATACAGTATATGCACATATGGTTATGTGCATGTATGCATGCCTAAGGATTTTGTTCACATTTTTATTCTTTGATAAATTATTATACTTATATATGTATTTATGTTTTGTGTCACAATGGTTTATCACTTTAGGAATATTATAATTATTGATAATATGTCAACATAATAGATTACTTTTTATATTTTTTCTGCTGTCCATGGGATAATGGTTCTCGCTTAGTTTCTTAACATTATGAAATATACACTCACCTAAAAAATTATTAGGAACACCTGTTCTATTTCTCATTAATGCAATTATCTAGTCAACCAATCACATGGCAGTTGCTTCAATGCATTTAGGGGTGTGGTCCTGGTCAAGACAATCTCCTGAACTCCAAACTGAATGTCAGAATGGGAAAGAAAGGTGATTTAAGCAATTTTGAGTGTGGCATGGTTGTTGGTGCCAGACGGGCCGGTCTGAGTATTTCACAATCTGCTCAGTTACTGAGATTTTCACGCACAACCATTTCTAGGGTTTACAAATAATAGTGTGAAAAGGGAAAAACATCCAGTATGCGGCAGTCCTGTGGGCAAAAATGCTTTGTGGATGCTAGAGGTCAGAGGAGAATGGGCCGACTGATTCAAGCTGATAGAAGAGCAACGTTGACTGAAATAACTACTCGTTACAACCGAGGTATGCAGCAAAGCATTTGTGAAGCCACAACACGCACAACCTTGAGGCGGATGGGCTACAACAGCAGAAGACCCCGCCGGGTACCACTCATCTCCACTACAAATAGGAAAAAGAGGCTACAATTTGCACGAGCTCACCAAAATTGAACTGTTGAAGACTGGAAAAATGTTGCCTGGTCTGATGAGTCTCAATTTCTGTTGAGACATTCAAATGGTAGAGTCCGAATTTGGCGTAAAACAGAATGAGAACATGTATCCATCCTCTGATGGCTACTTCCAGCAGGATAATGCACCATGTCACAAAGCTCGAATAATTTCAAATTGGTTTCTTGAACATGACAATGAGTTCACTGTACTAAAATGGCCCCCACAGTCACCAGATCTCAACCCAATAGAGCATCTTTGGGATGTGGTGGAACGGGAGCTTCGTGCCCTGGATGTGCATCCCTCAAATCTCCATCAACTGCAAGATGCTATCCTATCAATATGGGCCAACATTTCTAAAGAATGCTATCAGCACCTTGTTGAATCAATGCCACGTAGAATTAAGGCAGTTCTGAAGGCAAAAGGGGGTCCAACGCCGTATTAGTATGGTGTTCCTAATTATTCTTTAGGTGAGTGTATATTAAGCCATCGGACCCCCCTTTTCATGGAATATAATTGTTTAGATAAACCTGTGTGGCGTTAAAATATACCTGCAGCATCCCTTAGGGTATAATACATGGTGTCTGTATTAGTGAGGATCCCTTAATGGTGTCATATGATGTGGTTTGAACACATGGTGTCCACATTAGTGAGGATCACATGACAGCATCATGTGATGTGGTTTTGAAATAGGTCTACAATAATTGGGTGACCTCAATATAATCTATAATCATGTTTAGCAATGATGTCCTCTGGTAGTCATAGTTTTCCATCCCCTAAGTGCCTCCCTTGTTATATATTTCAAAGGATTGTCATCTGATATAAAGATAGCGGTCATGTGACTTACACACGTGACGGTGGTGTAATGGAGCATGCACCAACAGAAGTGGGGGCCATTTTGGATAGTGGCATTTGCCCCATATATGATCCCGCAAGACTGTGAGCAATACCCGATGCTCCAATGAACATACGAAATGGTTCTCATGTGATAGGATACTTAGGAGGATCAGGGGTGGGCTTAGTGAAACCCGGGAACGCGGGACACTGTGGGATACTGCACGCCATACAGGTGATTTATGTTATTAGAAATGATCTATCTGTATAAATAGACTACCACTCTACTGTCCCTCACTTTACCCTGATGAAGCCAATCGGCGAAACGCATTGGATAGGTGAGGGACACTGAGATGGGAGTTTTGTGCTGGCTTTTGGACATATTATGTATTGTGAGACAGTTGGGTGGATCTTAGAATCCCTAAGGCTGTATATGCACCTGCACTTAATGTAATTTGTACTTACCTTTTGTGATGAATGGGCCTTTTTTATAGGAGGTTTTACAAGTATATTTTAGTTATTTATATTCTTGTACTTATGATATGCATGTTATACCCCTGATACAAATGCCCTGCATTATCAATATAATGCATTTTATGTCATCGATACTTACCTCTTGTGGTTAATGGGCCTTTTTTTTTATATTCAGGTGGTCCGATAAGTATACTATAACCATTTGTGTTTTTGTACTCATGATTAGTGACAGACAAACATCGGCCAGGGGCTGATTCGCGAACATGATCAAATGTTTGCGAACCGCAAGTTCGTGGAGGGCCCCATTCACTTTTATGGCAGGCGAACCTGAAAAACCTTCCGGTCATATTTGCAGCCACCAAATACTTACTAGAAGTGCACAAATCGTCCCACAACATGGACAGTGACATACCAGAGGGGGATCAATGGGCAAAATTCCCATAAAAAATATGTATTTTAATCAGGGGCCATTTTTATGTGTTTTAAAGGGAAAAAGTGCCCTGCTGGAGCCTAGAAAATTTTTATTTTAGGCCACGGGAGTACAGGCCCCAAACATTAGGTATTCACCGGACAGAAAACATCAAGTGATTATGTGGCTGGAGGTATATTAGACGATCATTGGATATCAATTTTACTGCAGGTCAGTGGAGTACAGGCCCCAAACATTAGGCATTCACTAGTGATGATCAAGCATCAAAGTATTCGGGTGTTCGGCCTGAACACATTTCTATATTTGTGTGCTCGACCTAGCACCCGAGTATAATGGAAGTCAATGGGAGACAACCAGGCACCCCCTGCTTTGAAGAGGGGAGGGTGCCTGGTCCAATGGAAAAGGTCAGAAAGTGACAGAAACACCACCGAAATGGATGGGGAACAGCATGGGGATGATGTCTGGATGCATCTTGGACTCCCAGGTCGCTGCTGGGAACCATGTTGTTCGAGCTGTAGCCACTTTTACAGACTGACAAAAATACGCACAAAATCCCCCCAAAAATCGATTTTACTGGAAAAATTGTTAGGAAACATTCTTTCCTCTATAATCAATTGTATATAAAGTGCAAGTGCTCCAAAAAATTACAAGCAAGAGGCACTCTGAAACGGCCTGTATATCACATAAAGGAGGGCCTCATTCACATTGTGGTACAATTCTTCAGGTAGTGGGACTCCTACACTCATAAAGCCTATGCACTAAGTGAAAAGGGCTGCCAAAAATTACAAGGAACCGGCACTCCAAAACACCCTTTGTTACAAATAAAGGAGGGCATCGTACACACCCTTGAAAAATTATGATTGGTGGCCTGCTGGTGACCCTCAAAAACATTTGGAGTAAGGGCTTGCTGATCTGACCATCCAAAACATTAGGGGCGAGGGCCTGCTGGTGAGCTGACGCTCTAAAACATTATATGCGAGTACCTGCTGGTGAGCTGAAGCTCTAAAACATTATATGCGAGTGCGTGCTGTTCAAATGACACTCTAAAACATTATATGCGAGCGCATGCAGTTCAGCTGATGCTCTAAAACATTATATGCGAGTGCCTGCAGGTGAGCTGACGCTCTAAAACATTATATGCGAGTACATGCTATTCAAATGACGCTCTAAAACATTATATGCGAGTGCATGCTGTTCAGCAAATTTGAGTGGAGAGAATATTTACAATCTCGATGAGGAGGAGAAAACAAGATTCAACCATATACTCTTTTTTTGTGGTGGAAAAGGTGCATGGGAATACACTACAGTAGATTGAGTACATTATAAATGATAGATTGAAATTGCCTTTATGTTTATCATCAGCTCAGCTCTCCTCTGGTGGAGTTGAGAAGTCAGGGGCAATCCAGGCCTTGTTCATTTTTATCTGAGTCAACCTATCAGCATTTCCAGTGGACAAGCGGATACGCTTATCTGTTATAATGCCACCAGCAGCACTAAATACATGCTCAGACAAAACGCTGGCGGCAGGGCAGGCCAGCACCTCCAAGGCGTAGAGCGCAAGTTCGTGCCACATGTCCAGCTTAAAAACCCAGTAGTTGTAAGGCACTGAGGAATCATTTAGGACGCTGACATGGTCTGCTTCGTATTCCTTCACCATCATCTAAAACTTTTCCCTACTTGTACCACTAGGCCGCGCTTCAGGGTGAGGTTGCTGGCGGGGTGTCAGGGAACTGCTGTGTGTTCCCCTTGCCTCCCTTCCTCGGTTAGCTAAGGAAGTATGGACTCTGCCAACCGAGTCGTCAGATGGAAAATTTTGGAGCAATCTCATAACAAGTACCTTCTGGTATTGCACCGTTTTACTCATCCTCTCCACCAAAGGAATGAGAGATGAGAAGTTCTCTTTGTAGCGGGGGTCCAGAAGGGGTGAACACCCACTAATCTGTGTTATCTAAAATGCGTATAATGCGAGGGCCGCGGGAAAGGCAGCCTAACATTAAGTCAGCCATGTGTGCCATAGTACAAACAGGCAAGACGTCGATGTCGACATCAGGATGACTCTCCATCTCCTCATCCTCCTCCTCCTCTTCTGCCATCCACGCTGAACAGATGGAATTTAAGTTCCATGGGTACTACCCTCTTTAGCGGAAGCAACTGTCTCCAGCTCCTCCTCCTC
The DNA here is from genome assembly GCF_905171765.1 of Bufo bufo. Taxonomy (NCBI): domain Eukaryota; kingdom Metazoa; phylum Chordata; class Amphibia; order Anura; family Bufonidae; genus Bufo; species Bufo bufo. The sequence continues at coordinate 222,706,745 of NC_053393.1, forward strand.
ATGGTCCAATTCGCACTGAGAAGACGAACTGTGGGTGGTCTGGCTATCACACTGTGTAATGTCCTCCCCCATTTCCTCGTCTGCCACATCCAGAGCGTCGTCCTTAATTGTGAGCAGCGATCGTTTGAGTAGACACAGCAGTGGGATGGTTACGCTGATAACAGCGTTATCGCCACTAAGCATCTGAGTGGATTCATCAACGTTTTTTAAAACCTCACAGAGGTCTGACATCAATGCCCACTCCTCGCTTGTGAATAATGGCAGTTGACTCGAAAGGCGACGACCATGTTGCAGCTGGGATTCCACAACTGCCCTCTGCTGCTCACAAAGCCTGGCCAACATGTAGAACGTACAGTTCCAGCACGTGCTCACATCGCACAACAGTCGGTGAGCTTGAAGCCGCAAGCGCTGCTGCAGCGTTAACAGACCAGCTGAAGCTGTGGACAACTTGCGGAAATGGGCACACTTGCGGCGCACCTTCACTAGTAGCTCTGGCAAATTGGGGTAGGTTTTGAGAAACCGCTGAACCACTAAGTTTAAGACGTGGGCTACGCATGGGATGTGTGTCAGGTTGCCGAGCTCCAAAGCCGCCACCAAGTTGCAGCCATTGTCAGACACAACCATGCCTAATTGTAGGTTGAGTGGCGAGAGCCACAGTTCGGTCTGGTCCCTTATACCCTGCCACAGCTCTGCGGCGGTTTGCTGTTTGACCCCTAAGCAGATCAGCTTCAGCACGGCCTGTTGACGCTTACCCACAGCAGTGCTACACTGCTTCCAGCTAGCGACTGATGGCTGACTGCTGCTGGAGGTGGAAGTGGAGGAGGGGCCGGTGGAGGAGGAGAAGCAGGGGTTGGAGCCAGTAACATAGCTGCTGGCAGAGACCCTGATGGACGTAGGGCCCACAATCCTGGGCGTGGGTAGCACCTGTGCCATCCCAGGGTACGACTCACTCCCGTCCTCCACAACATTCACCCAGTGTGCGCTCAAAGAAATGTAGCGTCCCTGGCCACCAGCACTTCTCCATGTGTCTGGTTAAGTGGACCTTCCCAGTAACTGCGTTGGTCAGGGCACGGGTGATGTTCTGGGACACATACTGGTGTAAATCGGGCACGGAACACCATGAAAAATAGTGGCGCCTGGGGACTGCGTACCGAGGGACGGCTGCCAACATCAGGCTGCAGAAGGCCTCAGTGTCTACAAGCCTAAATGGCAACAATTCAAGGGCCATTGATTTCAAAAGTTGCGCATTTAGTGCTATGGCCTTTGGGTGGGTGGGTAATTGCGCTTGCGTTCAAATGACTGTGTTATGGACATTTGGATGCTGCGCTGGGACAGGGAAGTGGATGTTGTTGCTGATGGTTCATGTGAAGGTCCAGGTGCAGGGCGAGGGGCATCCGAGCCTGCGCCTTCAACAGGGGATTGGCCAGCAGTACGTAACACAGGGAAAGAGGAGGCAGTGGTGTGACCCGCAGACCCAGATTGTAGACCCAGGCGTTCGGCCCACTAATTAGGGTGCTTGGATGTCATGTGGCGGATCATGCTGGTGGTGGTGAGGTTGCTAGTGTTCACGCCCCGGCTCATTTTGGTACGGGACAGGTTGCAAACTACCACTCTTTTGTCATCTGCACTTCCTCAAAAAAGCGCCATACTGCGGAACACCTACCCCTTGGCAAGGTATATTTACGCATGGGGGTGCTCGGTGTAACGGTTGCGGGCCTGTTTGGTGTGAGCCGACTTCTTCCTTTTGCAACCCCACTACCTCTTCAGCCTGTTGAGGTACTGTGGATCCCTCCCCCTCTGTACTGCTGTCCTCGCTCGGCTTTTCACCTTCCCATGTTGGGTCAGTGATCTCATCATCCACCTCCTCTTCCACTTCCTCAATCTGCTCATCCTCCTGACTTGACCTAACCACAACCTCAGTGAATGACAACTATGTCTCATCATCATCCACCTTGTGAACGAATGATTGCCGTTCACCACCGTCATCTTCTTGAGACTGTGATGGCTCAAGAGGTTGGGAATCAAGGCACAATATCTCAGGTCCCTCTTCAAGGGTGCTGGGCGCGAGGGCCAAATGTAATAGTGGCGCTGGAAAGAGCTCCTCGGAAAATCTGAGTGTGGGATCAATCACTTGGCAAGCCTCTCCATGGTGGGAGGAAGGATGATCAGAGTGAGGTTTTGGTTGACCAGACTCTTGGCTACAGAGACTGGACTTGGCTACAGAGACTGGAAGCATTATCTTCAGCAATCCAACCGACCAACTGTTCGCACTGGTCCGACTTGGACAGTGTTGTCCTGCGCCGCCCAGCTAAGTTGGACATGAAGCTGGGTACGTTTTTTTTTTCTGGTACACTGGCAGCAGGCACAGTTTCATTGCGCCCAGGGCCACGGCCTCTGCGTGCACCATCAGCATCACACCCACTTCCCCATCCCTTAGTGCTCGCCTTCTTCATATTAATGGTTTTGTAACTAGATGTGGCGCAGATTGCTTTACAGTCCACTAAAGACGCAGTTTTCTGATGCAGGACAGTATATGTCACAGAAACCCACAGAATATGGACACTATATTAGGCCCAGATTATTGGAATCTGCAATACAGACACTGTTTTCTGATGTAGTACAGTATTGGTTACAGAACACCACAGAATATGGACATTATATTAGGCCCAGATTATTGGAGTTTGCAATAAAGACACTGTTTTCTGATGTAGTACAGTACTGGTTACAGAACAACACAGATTATAGACACTATATTAGGCCCAGATTATTGGAATCTGCAATACAGACACTGTTTTCTGATGTAGTACAGTACTGGTTACAGAACACCACAGATTATGGACACTATATTAGGCCCAGATAATTGGAATCTGCAATACAGACACTGTTTTCTGATGTAGTACAGTATTGTATAAATTCAGACTCCTCTACTCTACTTTGCTGTTTGGATAAATGCTTTTATTTCAAAGAGCGGTTCCAGTCAAAAAACGTTTTTCGGCATATAGCCTTCTTCAGTACAACTGGAAGGGCATATAGAAATATCTCAGTAAATACATGACATTGGTCTTAAATACAAATAAAATAAACTGATGTCAATACAACATGTAGATAGATGAACAAAAGAGGCAATATAGATGTACTAGATTGCACAGAACACATGTCCATCCGGTTGATCCAGACTCAGACAAAATTAATTCTCAACAGAGGCATCACAGGAAGTCCAGGGAAGGAAATTCTAATTCAAAATCACGAGGAAGGACATAAAAAGTGTGTTGATCCACATGGATGGCCGGTCTGGGATCAGCGTCATAGATCACAGTAGTGGGGAGGCCCAGGATTGGGTGGAAGGTGTTAAGGAGGGCAAATGACATGCAGATCATCTAGTATACATCAGTTTCCAGATTTATATGCTGAGTGGGATACACCTTATATATATGTACATGGTAATACTAGACTAAGCTGTATAGTAATACTAGAAAATGATGTTGTACAGGCTGAATCATATATATAGGAGGTACACAGAAGGTCTTACCTGGTTGAGCCACATAAGTGGAGAAAAAGCGTAGAGTTAAAGTTAAAGTACCCAAAGTGGGTGGCAGGTAGCTGCAGAGATGTGGGGCTCTATGGCCCTGTATGGCTTGCGCTGGAATAAGGCGGTAGCCTAGAAAGAAAGGCGCCATATCTGTGATGGTGTCCGTCGCAATTAAATAGTGGTAACGCTGCAGCGGAAGTAAGGGGGCGGAGTCTAACTGACGTGCTTCCGGTTTCTGCGCTATGGGGATAAGTAAAGATGACGGGTATTGCTCAATATGTGTACGGCGCATGCGCGTATATTATAAGCGCATGCGCAGAACAACCCGGGAAGAAAGATCATGTCCGGCGTGCAATGGGCATGCGCTGATTGGTGGCGCATGCGCAGAGGTGACTGCTTAGAAAGCGATGCAGGGCGATGTAGATGAGACTCATCATGCATAGGCACGGAGCCTGCGCACTATACCTGAAAGTAAATGGAGTACTAGGAGATGTCAGTATTGTGAAGACTAGGACAGCGTGGGAATTAACATGGATGGTTGAAAGTGCTGGAATAGTAGGAAATCATACCAAAGGATATAGTGAATGCGGCTCCAGCCAGGGAGAGGATATTCAATATCTGGTCTGAAATGGATGGAGATAGGAATATGGTTAGTTCTGATTCCTACTGCATAAACAGTTCTTATCAAATGGATGCATATAAATCACATCTAGAATCAGTATAAGCATGTAATCAATGACATGTAGTTATTATTACACCAGCAATAGAGTATGCTTATATAGGAATCAGAGAAAGCTGCCAATTTCATATTCTCGGTTGAGCCCCTTTGGTTCCAAGGTTTGTAGGCGGTGGATCCAAAGTGCTTCCCTATTCATGAGAATGCGGGATATGTCCCTGCCTCTTCTAGGGACTGATATTTGTTCCACCACCTGGAAACGCAATTGGGCAATGGTATGTCGTTTAGCTGCAAAGTGTGAGGGGATAGGTAGATGGTTGTTTTGACAACGGATATTGGATTTGTGTTGGCATATGCTGTCTCTAATGGTCTGTGTGGTTTCGCCAACGTACGCTAGACCACAGGGACATTTGATTATGTACACGACGTTGGTAGAGTCACACGTAAAAAAAAAACGTACAGGGAGTCCTTTGCCAGTTAATGGATGGTGAATCTTATCTCCTTTTGTGACGTGGGAACATTGTGTACAGTGAAGGCAAGGGAATGTACCTTTTCGTTGTGTCTTTAGGAACATTTGTCGTGGAATTTTGATATTTGAGCCTTCATCTGCTCGTACTAGAATGTCCCTGAGATTCTTAGGGCGTCTATTGCATGGTAGAAAAGGGGAAGAAAAAACTTCAATATGCGGATATGCCTGATGTAGAAGGTACCAATGTTTGTGTAGAATATGCTGGACCTTAGACGCAAAAGGGTGAAAAGTATGTACAAAAGGCACCCTCTGGGCCTGTTGTGTTCTGACCTTCTGGTTGGGGGTTAGGCCTTCCTTAATGACAAAGTCGGGATAACCCCTATTGTGGAAACGGGTCGACATTTCGTTTAATCTCAATTTTTTGATATTGGTGCTGTCAACAATCCTGGAAATTCTTTGGAATTGAGAGCGTGGGAGGGACTTCTTCATACTAGTAGGGTGGAAACTAGAATAGTGTAGCAAACTATTGCGGTCCATTGGTTTGCTATACAGGTCAGTATGTAGATAGCCGTTCGAATCTTTGGAAACAATGGTATCAAGGAAATTAATGGATGTGCTGCTATGGTGTAGGGTGAATTGCAGTTCAGGCCAGATGGAATTGATGTAGGTAGAGAAATCCTGCAAGGATTCTATTGTGCCATTCCATATACAGAAGACGTCGTCAATATATCTTTTCCAAATTAGGGCATGCTGTTGGTATTTAGTCTTCTTCAAAGGTGGCCATATAACAATTTGTGTAGGGGGGCGCCATGTGCGCCCCCATCGCGGTTCCCTGCTTCTGAATATAGAAGAAATCCACCCACTTTGGGTACTTTAACTTTAACTCTACGCTTTTTCTCCACTTATTCGGCTCAACCATGCTGTGTACCTCCTATATATATGATTCAGCCTGTACAACATCATATTCTAGTATTACTATACAGCTTAGTCTAGTATTACTATACAGCCTACTAGATAATGTACATATATATAAGGTGTATCCCACACAGCATATAAATCTGGAAACTTATGTATACTAGATGATCTGCATGTCATTTGCCCTCCTTAAAGAGGACCTTTCACTAGAATAAAAAATGTAATCTAAGCATACAGACATGGAGAGCGGCGCCCAGGGATCTCCCTGCACTTACTATTATCCCTGGGCGCCGCTCCGTTCTCCCGGTATAGGCTCCGGTATCTTCTAATGTTCGGCTCAACTGAGTGGAGCCTGCCGGCGTCTCCTTCTCCCAAGGCTGTAGCACTGGCCAGTTGCAGCACTCAGTTCATAGCCTGAGAGGTTTTTTTTTCTCTCAGGCTATGAGCTGAGCGCTGCGATTGGCCAGCGCTAACGGCCTGGGAGAAGGAGACGCCGGCAGGCTCCACCCAGTTGAGCCGAACATATGAATATACCGGAGCCTATACCGGGAGAACTGATCGGCGCCCAGGGATAATAGTAAGTGCAGGGAGATCCCTGGGCGCCGCTCTCCATGTCTGTATACTTAGTTTACATTTTTTATTCTAGTGAAAGGTCCTCTTTAACACCTTCCACCCCATCCTGGGCCTCCCCACTACTGTGATCTATGACGCTGATCCCAGACCGGCCATCCATGTGGATCAACACACTTTTTATGTCCTTCCTCGTGATTTTGAATTTGAATTTCCTTCCCTGGACTTCCTGTGATGCCTCTGTTGAGAATTAATTTTGTCTGAGTCTGGATCAACCGGATGGACATGTGTTCTGTGCAATCTAGTACATCTATATTGCCTCTTTTGTTCTTCTATCTACATGTTGTATTGACATCTCTTTATGTTTATTTTATTTGTATTTAAAACCAATGTCATGTATTTACTGAGATATTTCTATCTGAAAAAATTCAAGAGATCCGCTCACCTCTGTTACCCTCAGGGTAGGTGCACCAAACAAAATTTGAGATCACCCCTCAAAAAATGGTTGAATTGTAGATTAAATATGAATGGGCACTCATATAAGGAGGTATAGGACACAATTTATTAATAAAATTGACACTAAAAATACAAATACAATTTAAGCAGTGGCACTGAGGAAGGGGACAGCGTCTCCCCGAAACGCGTCTGACGGAATACCCTGAATCAAATACTCCATCATCTACAAATAATAGTGCACTATAAAGGAAAAAGAATTTCTTCGCTTTGCAAGAATAAAGACTCTAAGACGTCATCAACCAGCGCCGGAGAGGTACGCAATCCTCACAGTGAGTCATACCCTGCAGTCAGCTGAGAGACACGTGGGACGCGGCTAACTCCAGAGCCGGGACGCCGGCACACATTGTGGAGTGTGAACCCACCCAGCGAGCAGAGATACGCCGGCAAAAGTAAGCCCACATAGTGGGTCAAAACTTGTGAAGCTCTAACGTCAAGATATCAGGAGGAAAAGTATTAAGAGTTGCACTCAAAGACTGAACTTTGCTATAATTGTAACAACGTTGTAGATACAAAAGGAAGTATATTCTTTCTACAGAGACTGCTACATATGCGGAGTATCATTCCTGGATACAAACCAAACCTATTGAATACCCAGTGACAATTCAGCACTTACCGTGCATCTGTTTATATATAGGACCAAAACACAGTATTTTATTTTGCTTAGCCAAATGTGTTGACTATTTTATGTTTATGTACCCAATTGTAGAGAACCATTACCTGATTAGGCGGAGGCTGGCCGCTTCAGTTACCCCTTTCCTGTAATCAGGATTTGCTATCAGGCATTATACTGTGGACAATTGGACCGCCAGCCGCGGCCAAAAATCAGGATTGATTTCTCTCCATTTTTCCAACAGAATATTTTTATGCTTAAATTGTATTTGTATTTTTAGTGTCAATTTTATTAATAAATTGTGTCCTATACCTCCTTATATGAGTGCCCATTCATATTTAATCTACAATATATTTCTATATGCCCTTCCAGTTGTACTGAAGATTGCTATATGCCAAAAAACGTTTTTTGACTGGAACCGCTCTTTGAAATAAAAGCATTTTTCCAAACAGCAAAGTGGAGTACAGGAGTCTGAATTTATATTATTATCTGGGCTGGGAACCATCTCCTGTTGCCCACAAAATCAGATTCGAGTGCTATCCAACCTTACATTAATATTATGTAGTACAGTATTGGTAACTGAACCCCACAGATTATGGACACTATATTAGGCCCAGTGTCACAGTCATTACCTCTGGCTGTGACCTTCTGTCTATGCTCTCGCTGCATCTCCGTTCCTGTGTGTTATTTGTTGTTCTTTGTGGGTTAACTCTCCTGTGTGCCTATTGGGAGTTAATCCTCTCTGTCTGCTCCATGGGTGTGGCCTCTCTGCTGCACCCATGGAACCTGTATATAAGGCTGAGGTTTCCTCAGTTCTGTGTCAGCTCTCCTGGTGTGTGTTGTCTTGTCCTGCTCCTTGTTTATACTCACTCTCCCATGCTGCTGACCCATGGGATTCGTGTCTGTCTGTGCTCTGTGGGTTTCCTACTTGTTCATTGACGTCCTCTTTCCTGTGTTTTGTTATCTGTTCTGTCAGTTATGTTTGTTACCTTGTGTGTATTTATATGTCTCTGTTCAGCAAGCCCTTGCTGCACCTTTCTTTGCAGCAGAGTGCCATGAGCAAGGCCATGCAGTTTACTACTGGTGAAGCAAGTCCTTCTCTGCTCATTGTCACTCCTGTTTCCTTGCTATGTATTCCTGCTTGTGTTATTAGTTGCCCTGTTTGTATTTGCCTGTCTATGTTATGTTTGCCTATGTGCCGTCGGTACCTTCTGGTACCTGTTGTCCGTTTGCTCCTGTTGTCATTGTCTAGTTCACGCTCCAGAGTGGACCCTGGCAACTCCCTGCGGCAAAGCCTAACCCTACCATCTGGGGCCCTAGTGAATACCAGGAGTTGCTTAGTCACGCCCCTCTGGAGTATTACTAGACAGTGGTGCAGTGGGGGGTTTTCTCCCACTGTGCAGACGGTACATAGAGCTCTCAATTTCCCTGTGTTTCCCTCCTTGGATTCTGTTTGTGCAATAAACTCTTGTGTGTCTGTACCTGATTTCCATTTGTTTATTGCTTGACGACACAGAGGTCTTTCGCGGGACCTCCAACTCGTGACACCCAGATTATTGGAATCTGCAATACAGACACTGTTTTCAGATGTAGTACAGTATTAGTTACAGAACACCACAGATTATGGACACTATATTAGGCCCAGATTATTAGAATCTTCAATACATACATTGTTTTCTGATGTAGTACAGTATTGGTTACAGAAGACCACAGAATATGGACACTATATTTAGCCCAGAATATTGGATTTTGCAATACAGAAACTGTTTTCGGATGCAGGACAGTATATGTCACAGAACACCACAGATTATGAACACTATATTAGGCCCAGATTATTTAAATTTACGCTGAAGAAACCGTTTTCGGATGGAGTACTGTATATGTCACAGAAAACAACACACTATGGACACTAGATTAGGCCCAGATTATTTAAATTTACACTAAAGAAACAGTTTTTGGATGGAGTACTGTATATGTCACGGATGTGTATTACACGCACACATTACAGAGGATGAGGGAAGGCCCCTGATTATTTAAATTTACGCTAAAGAAACTGTTTTCGGATGGAGTACTGTATATGTCACGGATGTGTATTAAACACACACCATAGACAATAAATGTGATGCTGATTATTTGAATTTACGCAAAAAGACACAGTCTGCGGATGATGCACAGTATATGTCACTAATAGGTATTAAAGAAAAATATCTTGCTGCTGTCAAACACACACACACAGTAGTACTTAAAAGGCCTTTTGGGTCTTTGAAAAGCTTTCTTAGAATAATAACTGTGAATTTCGCTCCCTACACTGCCTTTTCCTTCCTACGCTTTGCTCTCTCTGACTATGACTGATCCAAGCACGTGTCATCGGGTGCTATATAGCTCATCACTAGCATTCACCATATAGAAAACATCAAGTGATTATGTGGCTGGAGGTATATTATAGGATCATTGGATATCAATTTTACTGCACGCCAGTGGACTACAGGCCCCAAAAATGATTAATTCACCGTACAGAAAAGAACAATTGATAATGTGGATGGAGGTACATTAGGCGGTCACCGTATAACAATTTTACTCTTGGCCAGTTATATTACAGGCCCCAAAATTATGCATTCACCGTACAGAAAAGATCAGGTGATTACAGTATGTGGCTGGAGGTATATTAGACGGTCAATAGATATCAATTTTACTGCAGGCCAGTGGACTACTGGCCCCAAAAATTATTCATTCAAAGGACAGGAAACATCAAGTGATTATGTGGCTGGAGGTATATTAGATGGTCATTGGATAACAATTTTAATGCAGGCCAGTGTAGTACAATCCCCAAAAATTATTCATTCACCGGATAGAAAACATCAAGTGATTATGTGGCTGGAGGTATATTAGGCGGTCATTGGGTATCAATTTTACTGCAGGCCAGTACAAATACATGTCAAATACATATGTTATAAATAACTAAAAATATTAAATTGGATTAAAAACATGGCTAACGAAATCCCCCCTCTTGAAAAAAAAACAAATGATAATAGTTTCAATTTGATAACACGTGGTAGTCACAGGTGTTGAATTCCTCCGTGGCCCCAAACATTAAGCATTCTCCGGACAGAAAAGGCTTTTTATGCCACATTATTTGTTCTGAGTCGTTGCGGATATGTGTGGGCTGGCATGTGGAAATTCAATTAAAGGTGGTCATCACAGGTTTTGAATTCCTCCGAGATCCATGCCTCATTCATTTTTAGAAATGTAAGTTAGTCCACACTGTCGTGAGCTAGGCGAGTGCGCTTATCGGCCACGATTTCCCCTGCTGCGCTGAACGTCCTTTCCGACAGGACACTAGACAAGGGGCAAGCCAAGAGTTCCATGGCAAATTGTGCCAGCTCTGGCCACAGGTCAAGCCTGCACACCCAGTAGTCCAGAGGTTCCTCGCTTCTCAGAGCGTCCACATCGGCCGTTAACCCGATGTAGTCGGACACCTGTCAGTCTAGGCGTTCACTGAGGCTGGTTCCGGAGAGCGGCTGTCGATGGGTTGCTTGCAAGAATAATCTCATATCTGAAGTGACCAACACATCTTCAAACCGCCCTCTTTTTGCATGCGCTGTAGGATTAGTACCCGCAATTGTTTCTCTGTGGGTGGAGATTCCTCTGCCAGCCCCGCAACAGCAGAATGCAGCATCTCTAGTAGCAAGGCCTGGAAATTCTGCATTCTGACAGCCCTCTGTGATGCTGGTAACATGTCTGCCGTTTTATGTTTGTACCAGTGGTCTAAGTACGTTGCCACCCAGTACTGGTCCTTGCCCTTTATGCTTTTTATACGGGGGTCCCTCTTAAAACACTGGAGCATGAAGGCCCCCATTTGCACTAAATTGGAAGCAGTGGAGCGGCCTCACTCCTGCTCATCGCCCAGGAGAATGTTGTCCTCAGTCTCCTCCCTCCATCAACAGACAACACCAGGTATCCCAGAAAAGTTTAAAGCCTGCTCTTCTTGCTCCTCCTCTTCCTCCCCCCAGGCACCATTCTCTTCTGACTCCTCTTCAGACTCCTGCTGACTTGTCTCAGATGGAGAACCCTCCCCCCTGGGAATTCATTCAGCATTGCGACTTCCTCATCTTCCTGCTCCTGCTACTTGATGGCTTGATCAATGACACAACGCAATACACGCTCCAAAAAGAAGACGTAAGGTACGATGTCACTGATGGCGCACTGGCTGCGACTGAACAGTTTGGCGATCTCATCAAATGGCCGCAGAAGTCTGCATGCGTTGCGCATGAGCAGCCACTGACGCAGTGGAAAAAAAACAAGCCCCTGAGAACATGTCCTGTCGCAGAATTCGTACAGGTAGTCATTAATGGCACGTTTCTGCTGGAGCAGCCTATCAAGCATATACAAGGTGGAGTTCTAGTGCTTGGTCAGTCACAAATCAGACGTCTGACGGGCAGGTGGTATCATCACTGAACGTCAGCAAGGCGAGCCATGGCATTGTGAGATCTTCTAAAGTGGCCAGACATTTTCCTGGCCTGCAGCAAGACGTCCTGGCCCCTGGCGTATTTGGCAACGAATCGCTGCACGACTAAGTTCAGGACGTGTGTCATTTTGCCCTGTTTCAGCACGCTCAGCAGATTGGCACCATTGTCGCACACCACTTTACCAACTGTCAAATTGAGCGGGGTTAGCCACTGATCAGTCTGTGACCGCAGAGCTGAAAGGAGTGCAGGACTTCCAGGCACAACAGCCGCAGAAAAGCATGGCAACGTCTCATCCGGCACTTTGAATAGGTTCTGGGGAGCTGGGGGGTTCAGCAGAAGAGGCAGTAGCAGTGGAAAAGGACGAGTCAGCCGAGGAGGAGACGGAGGATGGAGTAGGAGAGGAGACGAAGAGGCAGGCCTGCATGCAATCAGTGGCGGTAACACCAAATCCACAAAGGTGCCACGGGTTGCATGCTTGACAGCCGTCAGAAGGTTCACCCAGTGAGCAGTAAAAGTTATGTACATTCCCTGTCCGTGTTTTCTAGAGGTCAGATGTATCTTGGCACCAACACTGTGTGCCAGAGATAAATTTACTTGCCGCTTAACATGGCCATATAGCTCCGGGATGCCCTTCTGGGAGAAATATTTCCTTACGGGGACCTTCAATTGCGGTGTGCCAATTGCCACAAATTTTCTAAAGGCCCCCGAGTCCACTAGTTTATATGGCAGTAGTTGTCGGGCTAGCAGTTCCGAAGAGCCGGCAGTCAGCCGTTGGGCAAGAGGGTTATCCGGCGTCATCAACTTTTTACGTTCGCACATTTGGGCCACGGAAGCCTGCCTTTTGCCAGATGAACGTGATGACGGCACGGTGGAAGGTGGATTGTAGGACAAATGGGAGAAGAGAGGAAAAAGAAAAGAGGCAGGACATGGAGCGCCGGGATTGTGGCTTTGTGGGTTCTGACGGTGTTGCTCCTACTGGGCTCTCTTGATGGGAGGCCAGGTGCCTTCTTAAGGAGGTCGTCCCTAGGTGAGTGTTGGGCTTACCGTGACTTTTGCGTTGACAGCACAGGCTGCAGATGGCAACAGTATTGTCAGCAGCTGGCATGTTAAAAAAAAGCTCACACTGCAAAGCCATGTGCCGTCATTCTGGGAGCGCCAGATATTATCGTGCATGGTGGATAGCTTGCTCCAGATACATTTGTAGTCTGCTTTTTGCCTCCTGTGCACTGCGAGTTCTGCCTGCTTCTCCTCCTTCTCCTCCCTATCTGCTGCTTCGTCTTTCCCTCTGAACTGCCCTCCTCTTCCTCTCTTGTGGGCACCCACGTGACGTCCATTGACACATCATCATCGTCACCTTCACCATCACTGACATTAGAGATCTCGGAGTAGGCAGCAACAGCGGGGACCACCCTCCTTGGGCTGATCTGGGTACTGTAATCAGGCCGCTGAGTGACGGCCATTGCTACCTCCTCTTCCTCATCCGATGCCAAGAATGGCTGTGCATCGGTAAGGTCTGGGAATGGATGGGAAAATAATTCCTCTGACTCGAGTGGAGGGGCTATGGTGGTGGTGTCTTTGGGGGTGCACACAGCAGAGAGTGAGGATGGTGCAGATACAGAGGATGAGGAGGGTGTAGAAGCGGAAGGCTGAGTGAGCCACTCAACCAACGCTGGTGCGTCCTTTGACGTAATCGCACGTACCTTCTCCAACTTCACACTTAGACTCCGGCCTGGTGCACCTGACCGACCCCTAACACCCTTGCGGAATGGCCTGCCTCTTCCTCTGCCTATCATTTTAAAAATGAGCCTGTGTTACTTTTGTCTACCTTGATGTATTTCCTTTTTTAATATCTTAGAATCCACCGCCTGCGTGCGGAATCTAATTATAATATGATTCCTGCTGAAATCTTCATGTATCCTTGTTACTAATAAAAAATATTTACAACTAAAAATGACCCTGTGACAAAGTCCCTATAGAAGAGCAGTATTTGTGGAAGCAGGTATATCGCAGGCCTCAATCAATATTTGGTGGAAGCCGGTATATCAATACCCTGTATCAGTATTTTGTGGAAATAAGTATATAGAACCCCTTAATGAGTATTTGCTGGAAGCCATCAGTATTTTGTGGAAACAGGTATATAGAACCCAATAATTAATATTTGCTGGAACTTGGTATATCAAACCCCTTAATCAATATTTGGTGGAATCTGGTGTATCACAGGCCTCAATCAATATTTGGTAGAAACCGGGATATCAATACCCTCTATCAGTATTTTGTGGAAACAGGTATATAGAACCCAATAATGAGTATTTGCTGGAAGCCAGTAAATCAAACACCTTAATCAATATTTGGTGGAAGCTGGTGTATCGCAGGCCCCAATCAATATTTGGTGGAAGCTGGTATATCAATATCATGTATCAGTATTTTGTGGAAACAGGTATATAGAAACCAACAATGAGTATTTGCTGGAAGCAGGTAAATCAAACCCCTTAATCAATATATGGTGGAAGCTGGTGTATCACAGGCCTCAATCAATATTTGGTGGAAGCCGGTATATCAATACCCTGTATCAGTATTTTGTGGAAACAAGTATATAGAACCCCTTAATGAGTATTTGCTGGAAGCCATCAGTATTTTGTGGAAACAGGTATATACAGTTGCAAGAAAAAGTATGTGAACCCTTTGGAATGATATGGATTTCTGCACAAATTGGTCATAAAATGTGATCTGATCCTCATCTAAGTCACAACAATACACAATCACAGTCTGCTTAAACTAATAACACACAAATAATTAAATGTTACCATGTTTTTATTGAACACACCATGTAAACATTCACAGTGCAGGTGGAAAAAGTATGTGAACCCCTAGACTAATGACATCTCCAAGAGCTAATTGGAGTGAGGTGTCAGCCAACTGGAGTCCAATCAATGAGATGAGATTGGAAGTGTTGGTTACAGCTGCCCTGCCCTATAAAAAACACACACCAGTTCTGGGTTTGCTTTTCACAAGAAGCATTGCCTGATGTGAATGATGCCTTGCACAAAAGAGCTCTCAGAAGACCTATGATTAAGAATTGTTGACTTGCATAAAGCTGGAAAGGGTTATAAAAGTATCTACAAAAGCCTTGCTGTTCATCAGTCCACAGTAAGACAAATTGTCTATAAATGGCATATGCTAACATCCCTGTTAGCGAATCTATGATAAGTAAAACACTAAACAAGAATAGATTTCATGGGAGGATACCACAGAGGAAGCCACTGCTGTCCAAAAAAACCATTGCTGCACGTTTACAGTTTGCACAAGAGCACCTGGATGTTCCACAGCAGTACTGGCAAAATATTCTGTGGACAGATGAAACCAAAGTTGAGTTGTTTGGAAGAAACACACAACACTATGTGTGGAGAAAAAGAGGCACAGCACACCAATATCAAAACCTCATCCCAACTGTGAAGTATGGTGGTGGGGGCATCATGGTTTGGGGCTGCTTTGCTGCGTCAGGGCCTGGACGGATTGCTATCATCGAAGAAAAAATGAATTCCCAAGTTTATCAAGACATTTTGCAGGAGAACCTAAGGCCATCTGTCCACCAGCTGAAGCTCAACAGAAGATGGGTGTTGCAACAGGACAACGACCCAACGCATAGAAGTAAATCAACAACAGAAAGGCTTAAACAGAATAAAATGCGCCTTCTGGAGTGGCCCAGTCAGAGTCCTGACCTCAACCCGATTGAGATGCTGTGGTATGACCTCAAGAAAGCGATTCACACCAGACATCCCAAGAATATTGCTGAACTGAAACAGTTCTGTAAAGGAATTACTCCTGACCATTGTGCACGTCTGATCTGCAACTACAGGAAACGTTTGGTTGAAGTTATTGCTGTCAAAGGAGGTTCAACCAGTTATTAAATCCAAGGGTTCACATACTTTTTCCACCTGCACTGTGAATGTTTACATGGTGTGTTCAATAAAAACATGGTAACATTTAATTATTTGTGTGTTATTAGTTTAAGCAGACTGTGATTGTCTATTGTTGTGACTTAGATGAAGATCAGATCACATTTTATGACCAATTTGTGCATAAATCCATATCATTCCAAAGGGTTCACATACTTTTTCTTGCAACTGTAGAACCCAATAATGAGTATTTGCTGAAACCCGGTATATCAAACCCCTTAATCAATATTTGGTGGAAGCTGGTGTATCACAGGCCTCAATCAATATTTGGTGGAAACCGGTATATCAATATCCTCTATCAGTATTTTGTGGAAACAGGTATATAGAACACCTTAATGAGTATTTTCTGGAAGCTGATTTATCAAACCCCTTAATCAATATTTTTTGGAAGCCGGTATATCAATCCCCTATATCAGTATTTTGTGGAAACGGGTATATAGAACCCAATAATAAGTATTTGCAGGAAGCTGGTATATCAAACACCTTAATCAATATTTGGTGGAAGCCGGTGTATAGCAGGCCTCAATCAATATTTGGTGGAAGCTGGTATATCAATCCCCTCTATCAATATTTTGTGGAAACAGGTATATAGAACCCTTTAATGAATATTTGCTGGAATCCATCAGTGTATTGCAGGCCTCAATCAATATTTGGTGGAAGCTGGTATATCAATCCCCTCTATCAGTATTTTGTGGAAACAGGTATATAGAACCCAATAATAAGTATTTGCAGGAAGCTGGTATATCAAATACCTTAATCAATATTTGGTGGAAGCCGGTGTATCGCAGGCCTCAATCAATATTTGGTGGAAGCTGGTATATCAATCCCCTCTATCAGTATTTTGTGGAAACAGGTATATAGAGCCCTTTAATGAATATTTGCTGGAAGCCAACCATATTTTGTGGAAACAGGTATATAGAACCCAATTATAAGTATTTGCTGGAACCTGGAATATCAAACCCCTTAATCAATATTTGGTGGAAGCTGGTGTATCGCAGGCCTCAATCTATATTTGGTGGAAGCCGGTGTATCACACCCCTCAATCAGTATTTTGTGGAAACAGGTATATCGCAACCCTTAATCAGTTTTTTGGGGGGCAACAGGTATATCACACCAGATGCACTTAGTTATTCGAATAGTGTTTGTCCCTCTATATAGCTGCGGTATCTCAGCAGAACCGCACACAACTGCTGCACAATACAAATGCAATATAATATACTTTCTATGTTAGAAGGTATATTATAGGTATATCACACCCCTCTAACATTTTTTTTTTTTTTGGGGGGGGGGCAACAGGTACTGTATATCACACCAGATGCAATATTACTTATTCCAATAGCATTTGTCACTCTATCTAGCTGCGGTATCTCAGCAGAACAGCACTCAACTGCTGCACAATACAAAAGCACTATAATATACTTAATATGTTAGAAGGTATATTATAGGTATATCACACCCCTCAATCAGATTTTTTTCTTTTTTTTGGGGGGGGGGGGGGGGCAAACAGGTATATCACACCAGTTGCAATTAGTTATTCCAATAGCGTTTGTCACTTTATCTAGCTGCGGTATCTCAGAAGAACCGCACACAACTGCTCCACAATA
Organism: Bufo bufo; assembly: GCF_905171765.1. NCBI lineage: Eukaryota > Metazoa > Chordata > Amphibia > Anura > Bufonidae > Bufo > Bufo bufo. The sequence goes on from NC_053393.1 coordinate 222,724,056, forward strand.
CAAATGCACTATAATATACTTTCTATGTTAGAAGGTATATTATAGGTACAGTTGTGTTTAAAATAATAGCAGTGTGTTTAAAAAGTGAATAAAGCTCAAAATCCTTCAAATAGCTTCTATTTCCATACACACAAATGCATTGGGAACACTACACATTCTATTCCAAATCAAAACATGAAGAAAAATATATCAAATTTGTGTTGTCCCTCTAAAAAAAATAAAAAAAATGTGAATATTAGACTGTTCAAAAAAAATAGCAGTGTTTGTATTCTTCTTTACAAACTCAAACATTCACTATATAAACTGAAAATTGTTGGAAGATTTTGCTTTCCTTTGAATCACTTTACTAATATTTAGTTGTATAACCACTGTTTCTAAGAACTGCTGTACATCTGTGTTGCATGGAGTCAACCAACTTCTGGCACCTGTGAACAGGTATTCCAGCCCAGTATGATTGGACTACATTCCACCGTTCTTCTCTATTTCTTGGTTTTGCCTCAGAAACTGCATTTTTTATGTCACCCCACAAGTATTCTATTGGATTAAGATCTGGGGTTTGGGCTGGCCACTCCATAACGTCAATCTTGTTGGTCTGGAACCAAGATGTTGCACGTTTACTGGTGTGTTTGGGGTCGTCGTCTTGTTGGAACACCCATTTCAAGGGCATTTCCTCTTCAGCATAAGGCAGCATGACCTCTTCAAGCATTCTGATATATTCAAACTGATCCATGATCCCTGGTATGTGATAAATAAGCCCAACACCGTAGTAGGAGAAACATCCCCATATAATGATGCTTGAGCCACCATGCTTCACTGTCTTCACAGTGTACTGTGGCTTGAATTCAGTGTTTGGGGGTCGTCTGACAAACTGTCTCCGGCCACTAGATCCAAAAATAACAATCTTACTTTCATCAGACCACAAAATGTTGCGCCATTTCTCTTTAGGCCAGTCAATGTGCTCTGTGGCAAATTTAATCAAGGTACGCTGTTCTTCTGAACAATGTCTGGAACAACCCATTTTCCTCAGAATTTCAGAGAGGAATGCACTGTAACCAGCATGTACAAAATTTGCTGACTTCCTTCCTTAACCGCCTCCGGACCGCCTAACGCAGGATCGCGTTCCGGAGGCGGCAGCCCTGCGCACAGTCACGCATATATGCGTCATCTCGCGAGACGCGAGATTTCCTGTGAACGCGCGCACACAGGCGCGCGCGTTCACAGGATCGGAAGGTAAGCGAGTGGATCTGGCAGGCTGGAGATGCGATTTTTTTAACCCCTAACAGGTATATTAGATGCTGTTTTGATAACAGCGTCTAATATACCTGCTACCTGGTCCTCTGGTGGTCCCTTTTGTTTGGATCGACCACCAGAGGACACAGGCAGCTCAGTAATATGTAGCACCAAACACCACTACACTACACCCCCCCCTGTCACTTATTAACCCCTTATTCACCCCTGATCACCCCATATAGACTCCCTGATCACCCCCCTGTCATTGATCACCCCCCTGTCATTGATCACCCCCTTGTAAGGCTCCATTCAGACGTCCGTATGATTTTTACGGATCCACGGATACATGGATCGGATCCGCAAAACACATACGGACGTCTGAATGGAGCCTTACAGGGGGGTGATCAATGACAGGGGGTGATCACCCCATATAGACTCCCTGATCACCCCCCTGTCATTGATCACCCCCCTGTCATTGATCACTCCCCTGTAAGGCTCCATTCAGACGTCCGTATGTTTTTTACGGATCCACGGATACATGGATCGGATCCGCAAAACACATACGGACATCTGAATGGAGCCTTATAGGGGGGTGATCAATGACAGGGGGGTGATCACCCCATATAGACTCCCTGATCACCCCCCTGTCATTGATCACCCCCCTGTCATTGATCACCCCCCTTAAGGCTCCATTCAGACGTCCGAATGTTTTTTACGGATCCACGGATACATGGATCGGATCCGCAAAACACATATGGACATCTGAATGGAGCCTTATAGGGGGGTGATCAATGACAGGGGGGTGATCACCCCATATAGACTCCCTGATCACCCCCCTGTCATTGATCACCCCCCTGTCATTGATCACCCCCCTGTAAGGCTCCATTCAGATGTCCATTCAGATGACCCCATTTTGGAAAGAAGACACCCCCAGGTATTTCGTGATGGGCATAGTGAGTTCATGGAAGTTTTTATTTTTTGTCACAAGTTAGTGGAATATGAGACTTTGTAAGAAAAAAATAAATAAAAAAAATCATCATTTTCCGCTAACTTGTGACAAAAAATAAAAAGTTCTATGAACTCACTATGCCCATCAGCGAATACCTTAGGGTGTCTACTTTCCGAAATGGGGTCATTTGTGGGGTTTTTCTACTGTCTGGTCATTGTAGAACCTCAGGAAACATGACAGGTGCTCAGAAAGTCAGAGCTGCTTCAAAAAGCGGAAATTCACATTTTTGTACCATAGTTTGTAAATGCTATAACTTTTACCCATACCATTTTTTTTTTTTACCCAAACATTTTTTTTTCATGAAAGACATGTAGAACAATAAATTTAGAGAAAAATTTATATATGGATGTCGTTTTTTTTGCAAAATTTTACAACTGAAAGTGAAAAATTTCATTTTTTTGCAAAAAAATCGTTAAATTTCGATTAATAACAAAAAAAGTAAAAATGTCAGCAGCAATGAAATACCACCAAATGAAAGCTCTATTAGTGAGAAGAAAAGGAGGTAAAATTCATTTGGTTGGTAAGTTGCATGACCGAGCAATAAATGGTGAAAGTAGTGTAGTGCAGAAGTGTAAAAAGTGGCCTGGTCATTAAGGGTGTTTAAGCTATGGGGGCTGAGGTGGTTAAATAAGGGCAATAATTGCCACCTGTTTTTCCAAGAATGAATGACCTCACCCATTGAACTCCACACTGCTATTATTTTGAACATGCCCCTTTCAATAAGTGATTGAATTACAGAGATTCAGCAGCATGCATGTCATGACTGTTGGGTCTGTTGGATTTCTATTACTCTACTACACCTGCTATCAAATTTTTTTCTACAAAAAACAGTGATTGATCAGGTTAGTGATGTCTGACTGCTATTATTTTGAAAACAACTGTATATCACACCCCTCAATCAGATATTTTTTTTTGGGGGGGGGGGGCAAACAGGTATATCACACCAGTTGCAATTAGTTATTCCAATAGCGCTTGTCCCTCTATCTAGCTGCAGTATCGCAGCAGAACCACACACAACTGCTGCACAATACAAATGCACTATAATATACTTTCTATGTTAGAAAGTATAAGTATATCACACCCCTCTGTATGTCACACCTATCAATAGCACATCTATACCAGTCAGTAAAAGGACTTTTGTGGCCCTATTAGCTAGGGTTTGGTGTCCCTAACAGTCTGTCCCTGCTCCACACAGCAACCTCTCCCTACACTGGCAAAAAACAGAATGTAAAATGGCTGCCAGATCGGGTTTATTTATAGGGTAGGGGGTGTGTCCATGTGCTGAAACGTCTCAATTGGCTGTCCTGTCCCACCTGATGTATGTGTCATGAGTAGAGTTGAGCGAACACCTGGATGTTCGGGTTCGAGAAGTTCGGCCGAACTTCCCGTAAATGTTCGGGTTCGGGATCCGAACCCGAACCGAACTTCGTCCCTAACCCGAACCCCATTGAAGTCAATGGGGACCCGAACTTTTGGGCACTAAAAAGGCTGTAAAACAGCCCTGGAAAGAGCTAGAGGGCTGCAAAAGGCAGCAACATGTAGGTAAATCCCCTGCAAACAAATGTGGATAGGGAAATGAATTAAAATTAAAATTAAAAAAATAAAAATAAACCAATATCAATTGGACAGAGGTCCCATAGCAGAGAATCTGGCTTCACGTCAGCAGAGAATCAGTCTCTTCATGCCATAGCAAAGAATCTGGCTTCATGTCAGCAGAGAATCAGTCTCTTCATGCCATAGCAGAGAATCTGGCTTCATGTCAGCGCAGAATCAGTCTTCATGTCATAGCAGAGAATCAGGCTTCACGTCACCCACCACTGGAACAGGCCACTGTCACACATTTAGGCCCCGGCACCCAGACAGAGGAGAGCGGTCCCGTAACAGAGAATCTGGCCTTATGTCAGCGCAGAATCTGTCTTCATGTCATAGCAGAGAATCAGGCTTCACGTCACCCACCACTGGAACAGGCCACTGTCACACATTTAGGCCCAGGCAGAGGAGAGAGGTCCCGTAACAGAGAATCTGGCCTTATGTCAGCGCAGAATCTGTCTTCATGTCATAGCAGAGAATCAGGCTTCACGTCACCCACCACTGGAACAGGCCACTGTCACACATTTAGGCCCAGGCACCCAGGCAGAGGAGAGAGGTCCCGTAACAGAGAATCTGGCCTTATGTCAGCGCAGAATCTGTCTTCATGTCATAGCAGAGAATCAGGCTTCACGTCACCCACCACTGGAACAGGCCACTGTCACACATTTAGGCCCAGGCACCCAGGCAGAGGAGAGAGGTCAAGTAACAGAGAATCTGGCCTTATGTCAGCGCAGAATCTGTCTTCATGTCATAGCAGAGAATCAGGCTTCACGTCACCCACCACTGGAACAGGCCACTGTCACACATTTAGGCCCCGACACCCAGACAGAGGAGAGTGGTCCCGTAACAGAGAATCTGGCCTTATGTCAGCGCAGAATCTGTATTCATGTCATAGCAGAGAATCAGGCTTCACGTCACCCACCACTGGAACAGGCCACTGTCACACATTTAGGCCCAGGCACCCAGGCAGAGGAGAGAGGTCCCGTAACAGAGAATCTGGCCTTATGTCAGCAGAGAATCTGTCTTCATGTCATAGCAGAGAATCAGGCTTCACGTCACCCACCACTGGAACAGGCCACTGTCACACATTTAGGCCCCGGCACCCAGACAGAGGAGAGCGGTCCCGTAACAGAGAATCTGGCCTTATGTCAGCGCAGAATCTGTATTCATGTCATAGCAGAGAATCAGGCTTCACGTCACCCACCACTGGAACAGGCCACTGTCACACATTTAGGCCCAGGCACCCAGGCAGAGGAGAGAGGTCCCGTAACAGAGAATCTGGCCTTATGTCAGCGCAGAATCTGTATTCATGTCATAGCAGAGAATCAGGCTTCACGTCACCCACCACTGGAACAGGCCACTGTCACACATTTAGGCCCAGGCACCCAGGCAGAGGAGAGAGGTCCCGTAACAGAGAATCTGGCCTTATGTCAGCGCAGAATCTGTATTCATGTCATAGCAGAGAATCAGGCTTCACGTCACCCACCACTGGAACAGGCCACTGTCACACATTTAGGCCGAGGCACCCAGGCAGAGGAGAGCGGTCCCGTAACAGAGAATCTGGCCTTATGTCAGAGCAGAATCTGTATTCATGTCATAGCAGAGAATCAGGCTTCACGTCACCCACCACTGGAAAAGGCCACTGTCACACATTTAGGCCCCGGCACCCAGACAGAGGAGAGGTTTATTCAACTTTGGGTTGCCCCGCAATATAATGGTAAAATGAAATTAAAAATAGTATTGAATGAGGAAGTGCCCTGGAGTAGAATAATATATTGTTAAGGGGAGGTAGTTAATATCTAATCTGCACAAGGGATGGACAGGTCCTGTGGGATCCATGCCTGGTTCATTTTTATGAACGTCAGCTTGTCCACATTGGCTGTAGACAGGCGGCTGCGTTTGTCTGTAATGACGCCCCCTGCCGTGCTGAATACACGTTCAGACAAAACGCTGGCCGCCGGGCAGGCCAGCACCTCCAAGGCATAAAAGGCTAGCTCTGGCCACGTGGACAATTTGGAGACCCAGAAGTTGAATGGGGCCGAACCATCAGTCAGTACGTGGAGGGTGTGCACAGGTAATGTTCCACCATGTTAGTGAAATGTTGCCTCCTGCTAACACGTTCCGTATCAGGTGGTGGTGCACTTAGCTGTGACGTGTTGACAAAACTTTTCCACATCTCTGCCATGCTACCCCTGCCCTCAGAGGAGCTGGGCGTGACACAGCTGCGTTGGCGACCTCTTGCTCCTCCTCTGCCTTCGCCTTGGGCTTCCACTGGTTCCCCTGTGACATTTGGGAATGCTCTCAGTAGCGCGTCTACCAACGTGCGCTTGTACTCGCGCATCTTCCTATCACGCTCCAGTGTAGGAAGTAAGGTGGGCACATTGTCTTTGTACCGGGGATCCAGCAGGGTGGCAACCCAGTAGTCCGCACACGTTAAAATGTGGGCAACTCTGCTGTCGTTGCGCAGGCACTGCAGCATGTAGTCGCTCATGTGTGCCAGGCTGCCCAGAGGTAAGGACAAGCTGTCCTCTGTGGGAGGCGTATCGTCATCGTCCTGTGTTTCCCCCCAGCCACGCACCAGTGATGGGCCCGAGCTGCTTTGGGTGCCACCCCGCTGTGAACATGCTTCATCCTCCTCCACCTCCTCCTCATCCTCGTCCTCCTCGTCCTCCAGTAGTGGGCCCTGTCTGGCCACATTTGTACCTGGCCTCTGGTGTTGCAAAAAACCTCCCTCTGAGTCACTTCGAAGAGACTGGCCTGAAAGTGCTAAAAATGACCCCTCTTCCTCCTCTTCCTCCTGGGCCACCTCCTCTTCCATCATCGCCCTAAGTGTTTTCTCAAGGAGTGGTATTGTAACGCTGATAACGGCGTCATCGCCACTGGCCATGTTGGTGGAGTACTCGAAACAGCGCAACAGGGCACACAGGTCTCGCATGGAGGCCCAGTCATTGGTGGTGAAGTGGGTCTGATCCGCAGTGCGACTGACCCGTGCGTGCTGCAGCTGAAACTCCACTATGGCCTGCTGCTGCTCGCACAGTCTGTCCAGCATATACAAGGTGGAGTTCCACCTGGTGGGCACGTCGCATATGAGGCGGTGAGCGGGAAGGCCGAAGTTACGCTGTAGCGCAGACAGGCGAGCAGCGGCAGGGTGTGAACGCCGGAAGCGCGAACAGACGGCCCGCACTTTATGCAGCAGCTCTGTCATGTCGGGGTAGTTGCGAATGAACTTCTGCACCACCAAATTCAGCACATGCGCCAGGCAAGGGATGTGCGTCAAACCGGCTAGTCCCAGAGCTGCAACGAGATTTCGCCCATTATAGCACACCACCAGGCCGGGCTTGAGGCTCACCGGCAGCAACCACTCGTCGGTCTGTTGTTCTATACCCCGCCACAACTCCTGTGCGGTGTGGGGCCTGTCCCCCAAACATATGAGTTTCAGAATGGCCTGCTGACGTTTACCCCGTGCTGTGCTGAAGTTGGTGGTGAAGGTGTGTGGCTGACTGGATGAGCAGGTGGAAGAAGAGGAGGAGGAAGCTGAGTAGGAGGAGGAGGAGACAGGAGGCAAAGAATGTTGCCCTGCGATCCTTGGCGGCGGAAGGACGTGCGCCAAATAGCTCTCCGCCTGGGGCCCAGCCGCCACTACATTTACCCAGTGTGCAGTTAGGGAGATAAAGCGTCCCTGGCCGTGCTTACTGGTCCACGTATCTGTGGTTAGGTGGACCTTGCCACAGATGGCGTTGCGCAGTGCACACTTGATTTTATCGGACACTTGTTTGTGCAGGGAAGGCACGGCTCTCTTGGAGAAGTAGTGGCGGCTGGGAACAACATACTGTGGGACAGCAAGTGACATGAGCTGTTTGAAGCTGTGTGTGTCCACCAGCCTAAATGACAGCATTTCATAGGCCAGTAGTTTAGAAATGCTGGCATTCAGGGCCAGGGATCGAGGGTGACTAGGTGAGAATTTACGCTTTCTCTCAAATGTTTGTGAGATGGAGAGCTGAACGCTGCCGTGTGACATGGTTGAGAGGCTTGGTGACGCAGGTGGTGGTGTTGGTGGTACATCCCATGTTTGCTGGGCGGCAGGTGCCAACGTTCCTCCAGAGGCGGAGGAAGAGGCCGAGGCGGCGGCAGCAGCAGCAGAAGAGGCCGAGGCGGCAGCAGCAGAAGAGGTAGCAGGGGGAGCCTGAGTGACTTCCTTGTTTTTAAGGTGTTTACTTCACTGCAGTTCATGCTTTGCATGCAGGTGCCTGGTCATGCAGGTTGTGCTAAGGTTCAGAACGTTAATGCCTCGCTTCAGGCTCTGATGGCACTTCGTGCAAACCACTCGGGTCTTGTCGTCAGCACATTGTTTGAAGAAGTGCCATGCCAGGGAACTCCTTGAAGCTGCCTTTGGGGTGCTCGGTCCCAGATGGCGGCGGTCAGTAGCAGGTGGAGTCTCTTGGCGGCGGGTGTTCTGATTTTGCCCACTGCTCCCTCTTTTGCTACGCTGTTGGCTCGGTCTCACCACTGCCTCTTCCTCCGAACTGTGAAAGTCAGTGGCACGACCTTCATTCCATGTGGGGTCTAGGACCTCATCGTCCCCTGCATCGTCTTCCACCCAGTCTTGATCCCTGACCTCCTGTTCAGTCTGCACACTGCAGAAAGACGCAGCAGTTGGCACCTGTGTTTCGTCATCATCAGAGACGTGCTGAGGTGGTATTCCCATGTCCTCATCATCAGGAAAAATAAGTGGTTGTGCGTTAGTGCATTCTATCTCTTCCACCCCTGGGGAAGGGCTAGGTGGATGCCCTTGGGAAACCCTGGCAGCAGAGTCTTCAAACAGCATAAGAGACTGCTGCATAACTTGAGGCTCAGACAGTTTCCCTGATATGCATGGGGGTGATGTGACAGACCGATGGGCTTGGTTTTCATGCGCCATCTGTGCGCTTTCTGCAGAAGACTGGGTGGGAGATAATGTGAACGTGCTGGATCCACTGTCGGCCACCCAATTGACTAATGCCTGTACCTGCTCAGGCCTTACCATCCTTAGAACGGCATTGGGCCCCACCAAATATCGCTGTAAATTCTGCTGGCTACTGGGACCTGAGGTAGTTGGTTCACTAGGATGTGTGGCTATGGCAGAACGGCCACGTCCTCTCCCAGCACCAGAGGGTCCACTAACACCACAACGACCATGTCCACGTCCGCGTCCCTTATTAGATGTTTTCCTCATTGTTCCCGTTCACCACAATTTGGGATAGATTTCAAGTAGGCCTCAAATACCACAAACTAGTTATTTTCAGAATGGCAAATTTGGGAATGCTTTTTCAACCCAGAACAAAAAGTCTGCTTTTACGGTCACTACAAATAACTTGACCAGCTAAAACTGTGCAGATTTGGTTGAATAGAGATGTGAGACCTGTTTTTTTTTGCGCTGTGTGACAGTTATAGGTTTAATCACAGAATGACACTTCTATCAGCACGCTAGCGTGTGTCTTAGGTTTTTCTGAATGACACTATCAATACCTTCAATGTAAGATTTTCTTTTTGGGATAGATTTCAAGTAGGCCTCAAATACCACAAACTAGTTATTTTGAGAATGGCAAATTTGGGAATGCTTTTTCAACCCAGAACAAAAAGTCTGCTTTTACGGTCACTACAAATAACTTGACCAGCTAAAACTGTGCAGATTTGGTTGAATAGAGATGTGAGACCTGGTTTTTTTTGCGCTGTGTGACAGTTATAGGTTTAATCACAGAATGACACTTCTATCAGCACGCTAGCGTGTGTCTTAGGTTTTTCTGAATGACACTATCAATACCTTCAATGTAAGATTTTCTTTTTGGGATAGATTTCAAGTAGGCCTCAAATACCACAAACTAGTTATTTTCAGAATGGCAAATTTGGGAATGCTTTTTCAACCCAGAACAAAAAGTCTGCTTTTACGGTCACTACAAATAACTTGACCAGCTAAAACTGTGCAGATTTGGTTGAATAGAAATGTCAGGTCTATTTTTTAGGCGCTGGGTGGCAGGCTCAACTTGCCCCTGATGTAATATATGGCCAAAAAATAACCACACTGTTGATGGTTAAATGCACTTGGGTGACACAGGCTCAGCCTGCAGCTGATGTAGTATATGGCCAAAAAATAATCAGACTGTTGATGGTTAAATGCACTTGGGTGACACAGGCTCAGCCTGCAGCTGATGTAGTATATGGCCAAAAAATAACTAGACTGTTGATGGTTAAATGCACTTCGGTGACACAGGCTCAGCCTGCAGCTGATGTAGGATATAGCACAAAATAACCACACTATCGATGGTTAAATACACTTGGTGATAGCTCGTGCTGGCGCACCTCAAGTCACAAAATGGCCGCCGATCACCCCAGAAAAAAAGTGATCTAAAAACGCTCTGGGCAGCCTCAAAAAAGTGAGCAAGTCAATAATAGCACTTCAATGATCCACAGCTGCAGATCGATCACAGAATGAAGTCTTTTGGAGGAGTTAATCTGCCTAATCTCGCCCTAACGTCGCAGCTGCAACCTCTCCCTATACTGATCATAGCAGAGTGACGTGCGGCGCTACGTGACTCCAACTTAAATAGAGGTTGGGTCACATGGTGCACTGGCCAATCACAGCCATGCCAATAGTAGGCATGGCTGTGATGGCCTCTTGGGCCAAGTAGTATGACGCTTGTTGATTGGCTGCTTTGCAGCCTTTCAAAAAGCGCCAAGAAAGCGCCGAACACCGAACCCGAACCCGGACTTTTACGAAAATGTTCGGGTTCGGGTCCGTGTCACGGACACCCCAAAATTCGGTACGAACCCGAACTATACAGTTCGGGTTCGCTCATCCTTAGTCATGAGTCTAAGTTCTGCACAATGCAAAGAATATGGCGCCGGCGGACATCTCCATATGTTCGCCTGTTCGGTGAACCACGAACGAGCAAACTTCGCCCTTATAGGTCAGTTATAGGTTATTTTATTTTCAGTGGATATCAAGGTCCAAGAGTACACCAAAAGAATTAACTATTCGGATAAGTTCTGGCAGATGAACGCCGTAAAAAAATAAATATAGAAACTGTTCCAAAACAGCCAATTTTTTGGTCACCTTGCCCCATAAAGTATAATAATGAATGATCAAAAAATCCTATGTACCCAAAAATGGTACCAATAAAAACCTCAACTCTTTCTGCAAAAAACGATTACAAGACGTCTGCACAAGACGATCGGCAGAAAAATAAAAAACATATGGCGTTCAGAAAATCTACACACAAAAACATAATTTCTTTTTCAAAAATGCTTTATTATGTAAAACTGAAACAAACAAACAAAGAAAGTAGACATATTTGATATCATTGCGTCCGTAACAACCTTCTCTAAAAAAATTGTACATGATCTACCCTGTCAGATGAATCTTGTAAAAAAAAAAAAGAAGAACCGGACACAGGATAAAAGGGGAACATGCCGTGAAATATGCTTGACCACTGAGGAAGGAGCGAGTTTGAGCTCCGAAACATGTTTGGGTGAACAAGCATATGAAGACTGAAACTATACAGCTGGAGCGCTCCAAGAGGAATTCAACCTAAAGAACTTACTAATATTTACAAAGCGGAACCCCGGCAGCTGAAATACAGAAGTTGAAAGGCGATTTAAACAATGAAGGGGCGTTATCAATACCAAATAGAGACGCCCGGAGGAGCCGAACCACAAAGGTCAGCCTGTTCTCAGAACAGGAGCGGGACACCGCACCTGAAAACAGCTGAACCGTGAGTAAATAAAACAGCTAATGTGTATAATCAAACGAGACTGTATCTGAATATCCTTATTACATAAGGAGGAAAAAAAGACACCTAGCTATTCACATTAATAGCGGAATCCTCATAATTGTTGCAATTGAGAACATTGTTGCTACATTGTTGCAACTGAGAACATTGTTGCTACATCGTTACTACACTCCAGAGTCATTTAAAATCTCCAAACAAATAGTGGAACATATTATATGGGGATCGTTACATGGAACCATTGCCACTAATCCAATGATATTCCTGTTTTTTATTTATTTATTTATTGCTGCTATCATGGCTGCTATCCTCCAACTGCTATTTATCAATTGATATCGCTGTTATTTATGAATTGCCGTGTATATTGCTGCTAGAATTATTTATATCTCATTGTTTTATGCGTATATATTTTTTTGCTTATATAATTCTATTTTTAAACATTTCATAAAATTGCCTTCCATGAACCCATAAATAGAGTGCCTGCTCACTATTTACTTTATTTTAAACCTATTTATAATTGACAAGGGTGAGTCAAATTGAGCAAGAGCACCTTCTCCAGAAAACCAGTGGAGAGCCGCCTTTTTTTGTTATATATTTGTTATAGATGATATATCTACCCCAATATTTGCAGAAAACTCTTTTTTAGAATTTTTGGCTTTTTATCTTTTTCATATTGGCAGTTCTATATAATTAAAAATTAAATAGAAAATATTGTCCTTCTGTAGCAGTCAGCACTGAGAGATAAACCATTTATATAACTAGGTAATCCAGAGTTAGTTTATTGCTTCTGTGACAGGGATATGTTATTTACTAGTATAACAGTAGGTGTAGAATTGGGATAACAGTATGACAGCCAAATTGTTCTCTTGTTAGACCTAGATAAAAATGCGCACAGAAGAGCAACTACATTGATTAGTATAATGTGTTAATTGAGTCACTAGAGGGGGCACTCTCTGGCCACAGTAAATGATATGAAAAAGAAAGCTAAGCGAGACATGAGGAGGTGTTTTTGAACATTTACAGAGAGCAGGGTTGCCAACCGTCCAGAAATTTCTGGACAGTTCGTAAAAATAGGTGACTTTTTTCCTATGTCCGTGAAAAAAATAGATGTGTCCGTGATTTTTTTTGAGGCTGATGGAACTTGACTAGATTATTGGTGGTAATTATCATCATTTTACAGCTGCTGGTAATGAGTTCTCATCAGTACATTCAGCTATAGACGTGTATCACTTAGATTCTTTATCATTAATTCTGGTTTTCCAATATGTCCGCAAAAAAATGTTGGCTGTCCATAATTATAGGATAAGTTGTTCAGAAAAAAGAAAAATTCTGGATGACAACCCTGACAGAGAGCCTTCAAAAAGAACAAGGGAATTACAAGTTCTCTGGGAAGAGAGGAAGATTACACTACCCCTATATACTGTACTACAAAATTTCAATTATTCATATGTACTCTTGAATTATACAGATTAAAAACTTTATCATAATAGTTTACCTGGCCATATAGATTAGATCAATACTGGTCAATTTCAGCAGGTTTGGACACTCATATAATGTGTATAGTGTTGTCCCAACTCTCCTCTGATGGTTGATGCAGAGGAAGATAAGGATAAGGCATGCTGACTTTCACCTGTTCAATCCTTTAGTTCTTGAGGACATAAACAGCTGCCTGAGGTGTCTGAAAGTGTCTCTCTCCCTTCTCTCCTTTCATTACATATGCAGTTTAAAGGGTTTTCCAAGATAATACATTTTGGATAAATCCCAAAATAGCTTAGAAACAAATGTTATACTTACCCATTTCTCCAGCTCTGTGGTGCTGGTCCACTGGTTGTTTAAGTGAACTGGACCAGCGTCGCAGAGAATGTCGCTGAAGAAAAGGGTAAGTATACATTTTTAAGCCATTTTAGGGCTTACCTGAGATTTTTAATTATTTTGGACAACCCCCTTAACTCACATTGGACCAGTAAACCATGAATTTTATTTATTCTACCCAATTTAATGTTTCACTGTATTACAGAACAAGGGGTTATAAATAGGGATGACCGAACCCGAACTGTATAGTTCGGGTTCGTACCGAATTTTGGGGTGTCCGTGACACGGACCCGAACCCGAACATTTTCGTAAAAGTCCGGGTTCGGGTTCGGTGTTCGGCGCTTTCTTGGCGCTTTTTGAAAGGCTGCAAAGCAGCCAATCAACAAGCGTCATACTACTTGGCCCAAGAGGCCATCACAGCCATGCCTACTATTGGCATGGCTGTGATTGGCCAGTGCACCATGTGACCCAGCCTCTATTTAAGCTGGAGTCACGTAGCGCCGCACGTCACTCTGCTATGATCAGTATAGGGAGAGGTTGCAGCTGCGACGTTAGGGCGAGATTAGGCAGATTAACTCCTCCAAAAGACTTCATTCTGTGATCGATCTGCAGCTGTGGATCATCGAAGTGCTATTATTGACTTGCTCACTTTTTTGAGGCTGCCCAGAGCGTTTTTAGATCACTTTTTTTCTGGGGTGATCGGCGGCCATTTTGTGACTTGTGGTGCGCCAGCACGAGCTATCACCAAGTGTATTTAACCATCGATAGTGTGGTTATTTTGTGCTATATCCTACATCAGCTGCAGGCTGAGCCTGTGTCACCGAAGTGCATTTAACCATCAACAGTCTGGTTATTTTTTGGCCATATACTACATCAGCTGCATGCTGAGCCTGTGTCACCCAAGTGCATTTAACCATCAACAGTCTGATTATTTTTTGGCCATATACTACATCAGCTGCAGGCTGAGCCTGTGTCACCCAAGTGCATTTAACCATCAACAGTGTGGTTATTTTTTGGCCATATATTACATCAGGGGCAAGTTGAGCCTGTCACCCAGCGCCTAAAAAATAGACCTGACATTTCTATTCAACCAAATCTGCACAGTTTTAGCTGGTCAAGTTATTTGTAGTGACCGTAAAAGCAGACTTTTTGTTCTGGGTTGAAAAAGCATTCCCAAATTTGCCATTCTGAAAATAACTAGTTTGTGGTATTTGAGGCCTACTTGAAATCTATCCCAAAAAGAAAATCTTACATTGAAGGTATTGATAGTGTCATTCAGAAAAACCTAAGACACACGCTAGCGTGCTGATAGAAGTGTCATTCTGTGATTAAACCTATAACTGTCACACAGCACAAAAAAAAACAGGTCTCACATCTCTATTCAACCAAATCTGCACAGTTTTAGCTGGTCAAGTTATTTGTAGTGACCGTAAAAGCAGACTTTTTGTTCTGGGTTGAAAAAGCATTCCCAAATTTGCCATTCTCAAAATAACTAGTTTGTGGTATTTGAGGCCTACTTGAAATCTATCCCAAAAAGAAAATCTTACATTGAAGGTATTGATAGTGTCATTCAGAAAAACCTAAGACACACGCTAGCGTGCTGATAGAAGTGTCATTCTGTGATTAAACCTATAACTGTCACACAGCGCAAAAAAAAACAGGTCTCACATCTCTATTCAACCAAATCTGCACAGTTTTAGCTGGTCAAGTTATTTGTAGTGACCGTAAAAGCAGACTTTTTGTTCTGGGTTGAAAAAGCATTCCCAAATTTGCCATTCTGAAAATAACTAGTTTGTGGTATTTGAGGCCTACTTGAAATCTATCCCAAAAAGAAAATCTTACATTGAAGGTATTGATAGTGTCATTCAGAAAAACCTAAGACACATGCTAGCGTGCTGATAGAAGTGTCATTCTGTGATTAAACCTATAACTGTCACACAGCGCAAAAAAAAACAGGTCTCACATCTCTATTCAACCAAATCTGCACAGTTTTAGCTGGTCAAGTTATTTGTAGTGACCGTAAAAGCAGACTTTTTGTTCTGGGTTGAAAAAGCATTCCCAAATTTGCCATTCTCAAAATAACTAGTTTGTGGTATTTGAGGCCTACTAGAAATCTATCCCAAAAAGAAAATCTTACATTGAAGGTATTGATAGTGTCATTCAGAAAAACCTAAGACACACGCTAGCGTGCTGATAGAAGTGTCATTCTGTGATTAAACCTATAACTGTCACACAGCGCAAAAAAAAACCAGGTCTCACATCTCTATTCAACCAAATCTGCACAGTTTTAGCTGGTCAAGTTATTTGTAGTGACCGTAAAAGCAGACTTTTTGTTCTGGGTTGAAAAAGCATTCCCAAATTTGCCATTCTCAAAATAACTAGTTTGTGGTATTTGAGGCCTACTTGAAATCTATCCCAAAAAGAAAATCTTACATTGAAGGTATTGATAGTGTCATTCAGAAAAACCTAAGACACACGCTAGCGTGCTGATAGAAGTGTCATTCTGTGATTAAACCTATAACTGTCACACAGCGCAAAAAAAAACAGGTCTCACATCTCTATTCAACCAAATCGGCACAGTTTTAGCTGGTCAAGTTATTTGTAGTGACCGTAAAAGCAGACTTTTTGTTCTGGGTTGAAAAAGCATTCCCAAATTTGCCATTCTCAAAATAACTAGTTTGTGGTATTTGAGGCCTACTTGAAATCTATCCCAAAAAGAAAATCTTACATTGAAGGTATTGATAGTGTCATTCAGAAAAACCTAAGACACACGCTAGCGTGCTGATAGAAGTGTCATTCTGTGATTAAACCTATAACTGTCACACAGCGCAAAAAAAAACAGGTCTCACATCTCTATTCAACCAAATCTGCACAGTTTTAGCTGGTCAAGTTATTTGTAGTGACCGTAAAAGCAGACTTTTTGTTCTGGGTTGAAAAAGCATTCCCAAATTTGCCATTCTGAAAATAACTAGTTTGTGGTATTTGAGGCCTACTTGAAATCTATCCCAAAAAGAAAATCTTACATTGAAGGTATTGATAGTGTCATTCAGAAAAACCTAAGACACATGCTAGCGTGCTGATAGAAGTGTCATTCTGTGATTAAACCTATAACTGTCACACAGCGCAAAAAAAAACAGGTCTCACATCTCTATTCAACCAAATCTGCACAGTTTTAGCTGGTCAAGTTATTTGTAGTGACCGTAAAAGCAGACTTTTTGTTCTGGGTTGAAAAAGCATTCCCAAATTTGCCATTCTCAAAATTGTGGTGAACGGGAACAATGAGGAAAACATCTAATAAGGGACGCGGACGTGGACATGGTCGTGGTGGTGTTAGTGGACCCTCTGGTGCTGGGAGAGGACGTGGCCGTTCTGCCACAGCCACACGTCCTAGTGAACCAACTACCTCAGGTCCCAGTAGCCAGCAGAATTTACAGCGATATTTGGTGGGGCCCAATGCCGTTCTAAGGATGGTAAGGCCTGAGCAGGTACAGGCATTAGTCATTTGGGTGGCCGACAGTGGATCCAGCACGTTCACATTATCTCCCACCCAGTCTTCTGCAGAAAGCGCACAGATGGCGCATGAAAACCAAGCCCATCGGTCTGTCACATCACCCCCATGCATATCAGGGAAACTGTCTGAGCCTCAAGTTATGCAGCAGTCTCCTATGCTGTTTGAAGACTCTGCTGCCAGGGTTTCCCAAGGGCATCCACCTAGCCCTTCCCCAGGGGTGGAAGAGATAGAATGCACTAACGCACAACCACTTATTTTTCCTGATGATGAAGACATGGGAATACCAACTCAGCACGTCTCTGATGATGACGAAGCACAGGTGCCAACTGCTGCGTCTTTCTGCAGTGTGCAGACTGAACATGAGGTCAGGGATCAAGACTGGGTGGAAGACGATGCAGGGGACGATGAGGTCCTAGACCCCACATGGAATGAAGGTCGTGCCACTGACTTTCACAGTTCGGAGGAAGAGGCAGTGGTGAGACCGAGCCAACAGCGTAGCAAAAGAGGGAGCAGTGGGCAAAATCAGAACACCCGCCGCCAAGAGACTCCGCCTGCTACTGACCGCCGCCATCTGGGACCGAGCACCCCAAAGGCAGCTTCAAGGAGTTCCCTGGCATGGCACTTCTTCAAACAATGTGCTGACGACAAGACCCGAGTGGTTTGCACGCTGTGCCATCAGAGCCTGAAGCGAGGCATTAACGTTCTGAACCTTAGCACAACCTGCATGACCAGGCACCTGCATGCAAAGCATGAACTGCAGTGGAGTAAACACCTTAAAAACAAGGAAGTCACTCAGGCTCCCCCTGCTACCTCTTCTGCTTCTGCCGCCTCGGCCTCTTCTGCTGCTGCTGCCGCCGCCTCGGCCTCTTCCTCCGCCTCTGGAGGAACGTTGGCACCTGCCGCCCAGCAAACATGGGTTGTACCACCAACACCACCACCTGCGTCACCAAGCATCTCAACCATGTCACACGGCAGCGTTCAGCTCTCCATCTCACATACATTTGAGAGAAAGCGTAAATTCTCACCTAGCCACCCTCGATCCCTGGCCCTGAATGCCAGCATTTCTAAACTACTGGCCTATGAAATGCTGTCATTTAGGCTGGTGGACACACACAGCTTCAAACAGCTCATGTCACTTGCTGTCCCACAGTATGTTGTTCCCAGCCGCCACTACTTCTCCAAGAGAGCCGTGCCTTCCCTGCACAAACAAGTGTCCGATAAAATCAAGTGTGCACTGCGCAACGCCATCTGTGGCAAGGTCCACCTAACCACAGATACGTGGACCAGTAAGCACGGCCAGGGACGCTATATCTCCCTAACTGCACACTGGGTAAATGTAGTGGCGGCTGGGCCCCAGGCGGAGAGCTATTTGGCGCACGTCCTTCCGCCGCCAAGGATCGCAGGGCAACATTCTTTGCCTCCTGTCTCCTCCTCCTCCTACTCAGCTTCCTCCTCCTCTTCTTCCACCTGCTCATCCAGTCAGCCACACACCTTCACCACCAACTTCAGCACAGCACGGGGTAAACGTCAGCAGGCCATTCTGAAACTCATATGTTTGGGGGACAGGCCCCACACCGCACAGGAGTTGTGGCGGGGTATAGAACAACAGACCGAAGAGTGGTTGCTGCCGGTGAGCCTCAAGCCCGGCCTGGTGGTGTGCGATAATGGGCGAAATCTCGTTGCAGCTCTGGGACTAGCCGGTTTGACGCACATCCCTTGCCTGGCGCATGTGCTAAATTTGGTGGTGCAGAAGTTCATTCGCAACTACCCCGACATGTCAGAGCTGCTGCATAAAGTGCGGGCCGTCTGTTCGCGCTTCCGGCGTTCACACCCTGCCGCTGCTCGCCTGTCTGCGCTACAGCGTAACTTCGGCCTTCCCGCTCACCGCCTCATATGCGACGTGCCCACCAGGTGGAACTCCACCTTGCATATGCTGGACAGACTGTGCGAGCAGCAGCAGGCCATAGTGGAGTTTCAGCTGCAGCACGCACGGGTCAGTCGCACTGCGGATCAGACCCACTTCACCACCAATGACTGGGCCTCCATGCGAGACCTGTGTGCCCTGTTGCGCTGTTTCGAGTACTCCACCAACATGGCCAGTGGCGATGACGCCGTTATCAGCGTTACAATACCACTTCTATGTCTCCTTGAGAAAACACTTAGGGCGATGATGGAAGAGGAGGTGGCCCAGGAGGAAGAGGAGGAAGAGGGGTCATTTTTAGCACTTTCAGGCCAGTCTCTTCGAAGTGACTCAGAGGGAGGTTTTTTGCAACACCAGAGGCCAGGTACAAATGTGGCCAGACAGGGCCCACTACTGGAGGACGAGGAGGACGAGGATGAGGAGGAGGTGGAGGAGGATGAGGATGAAGCATGTTCACAGCGGGGTGGCACCCAAAGCAGCTCGGGCCCATCACTGGTGCGTGGCTGGGGGGAAACACAGGACGATGACGATACGCCTCCCACAGAGGACAGCTTGTCCTTACCTCTGGGCAGCCTGGCACACATGAGCGACTACATGCTGCAGTGCCTGCGCAACGACAGCAGAGTTGCCCACATTTTAACGTGTGCGGACTACTGGGTTGCCACCCTGCTGGATCCCCGGTACAAAGACAATGTGCCCACCTTACTTCCTACACTGGAGCGTGATAGGAAGATGCGCGAGTACAAGCACACGTTGGTAGACGCGCTACTGAGAGCATTCCCAAATGTCACAGGGGAACCAGTGGAAGCCCAAGGCAAAGGCAATGGAGGAGCAAGAGGTCGCCAACGCAGCTGTGTCACGCCCAGCTCCTCTGAGGGCAGGGGTAGCATGGCAGAGATGTGGAAAAGTTTTGTCAACACGCCACAGCTAAGTGCACCACCACCTGATACGGAACGTGTTAGCAGGAGGCAACATTTCACTAACATAGTGGAACAGTACCTGTGCACACCCCTCCACGTACTGACTGATGGTTCGGCCCCATTCAACTTCTGGGTCTCCAAATTGTCCACGTGGCCAGAGCTAGCCTTTTATGCCTTGGAGGTGCTGGCCTGCCCGGCGGCCAGCGTTTTGTCTGAACGTGTATTCAGCATGGCAGGGGGCGTCATTACAGACAAACGCAGCCGCCTGTCTACAGCCAATGTGGACAAGCTGACGTTCATAAAAATGAACCAGGCATGGATCCCACAGGACCTGTCCATCCCTTGTGCAGATTAGATATTAACTACCTCCCCTTAACAATATATTATTCTACTCCAGGGCACTTCCTCATTCAATACTATTTTTAATTTCATTTTACCATTATATTGCGGGGCAACCCAAAGTTGAATGAACCTCTCCTCTGTCTGGGTGCCGGGGCCTAAATGTGTGACAGTGGCCTGTTCCAGTGGTGGGTGACGTGAAGCCTGATTCTCTGCTATGACATGAATACAGATTCTGCGCTGACATAAGGCCAGATTCTCTGTTACGGGACCGCTCTCCTCTGTCTGGGTGCCGGGGCCTAAATGTGTGACAGTGGCCTGTTCCAGTGGTGGGTGACGTGAAGCCTGATTCTCTGCTATGACATGAAGACAGATTCTGCGCAGACATAAGGCCAGATTCTCTGTTACGGGACCGCTCTCCTCTGTCTGGGTGCCGGGGCCTAAATGTGTGACAGTGGCCTGTTCCAGTGGTGGGTGACGTGAAGCCTGATTCTCTGCTATGACATGAAGACTGATTCTGCGCTGACATGAAGCCAGATTCTCTGCTATAGCATGAAGAGACTGATTCTCTGCTGACATGAAGCCAGATTCTCTGCTATGGCATGAAGAGACTGATTCTCTGCTGGCGTGAAGCCAGATTCTCTGCTATGGGACCTCTGTCCAATTGATATTGGTTCATTTTTATTTTTTTAATTTTAATTTTAATTCATTTCCCTATCCACATTTGTTTGCAGGGGATTTACCTACATGTTGCTGCCTTTTGCAGCCCTCTAGCTCTTTCCTGGGCTGTTTTACAGCCTTTTTAGTGCCCAAAAGTTCGGGTCCCCATTGACTTCAATGGGGTTCGGGTTCGGGACGAAGTTCGGTTCGGGTTCGGATCCCGAACCCGAACATTTACGGGAAGTTCGGCCGAACTTCTCGAACCCGAACATCCAGGTGTTCGCTCAACTCTAGTTATAAATAAAACCTCCCCATATTAAGAAAACAAGCTCAAACATAATTCAGGATGCAGGGAGATTCTGTAGGTCAGTATATTTATTTAATTTGTAATAATTGTTTGCTAGATTGTTTCTATAAACAAGTTTCTTCCTCCTGAGGACATCAAACTGAATTCTATTATGTACTTGTACTATGTTCTCTTTGCTCTCGACTGGTGGCAGGGAAGTTTATACCAACAATATTTCTGAAAGCTACTTCCAATATTTCGACAAGTACACTGTTGTGCGCTGTGGCAAACCCAGCCACTGTATATTGTCATTCCTGTATGTACGATGTTATTGCATATGTGTATGTCACTTTAAAGAACCAAGCGTATATATGTTTTGTGTAATATGGTTCAGGTGGGCGGTAACGTTCCTATGCTGGCGGCATGAAAACCGCCAGCATTCATGCAATTGTATTTTGTTATGTGAGGGTACCCAGATAGCTAATTGTATTGTATTTGTGTATTCTGAGTGCCATTCACCTAATGATATGCACTCAGACTTGAGCTATCTGGGAATATGTTAAATGTCTGTGTTTGCTGTGGGGGTGTGACATTGTGTGTTTGGGTGGTGATTCCTGTCCTGTTGTATCCACATGTGTATTGGCGATTTCCCTTTGTCCTGAGAGATAATTGAATTACTCCTCGGGTGTCTCCAGGGCAGAGAGGAGGAAACCATGATGCATTGTGGGGATGTGTTGTGTCTGTGTATCCTGAGTACTACGTATCTGTCCTGTGTCACAGTCTTCCTTCTGGTCCCCTAGGGGCGTGTACACCAGATGGGGACCTGCATAAATATGGGCGGGTAGCCCTCAATAAAGTGTTCCTGTTTTACCCTTTATCATGTTGAGGCTGATGTTTGGGTAACTGATCGACGCTGGGGTTTGCTATACGCTGGGAGATTTGCTATACTCCCCTGGCTATAACTACTAGCTCTTTTAAGAGCTGTTCCTGCTCTCTGGTTTTAGGAGAAGTTCACCCACTAGAGCCTGGAGCCTTGTCGTAGGTCCAGGGTGGGTAGGAGACGGTGAGACCTCCACCAAGCTTCGGCGGTTCGTGGGGTCTGCAGTGCTGACGGTGTCAAGTGGAGTGCTTGGATTCCTCTGGAAGCACTAGCAGCATCTATCGACGGAGGTACCCGGTCGGGGTGCTAGGCGTTCCGTTACAGTTCTTGGGAGGAAAGGCTTGTATGCTGTACCAGCCTATTTGGATCATTGCCTGCTTTTCCTGTCTACCAGCGGAGACCTTGTGGATCGTGCTACCCCTCCGCTACAATTGGTGGCAAGCAACGGGATTTCAACTACCCAGCAAACCAACTTTCGGCAGAATTCTAGCGAATAGAAGAAAGGAAGCAGCAATTCGTGAGTTTACTCATTCGGCTGAAAACGGAACCCGGGAACACGTGGAAACTCACGAACGGCCGGTGAATGGGCACGAATTATGCACTTTTGAAACGAAGTACTTTGAAAGAGTTACTGGAGGCAAGGGGAACAGTAGCCAGCAACAAGACAAAGGTTATATTAATCGCAGAGCTAATGGAAGGAGACAGAGCCGCGGCTGCTGCAGCACCTCCAAGGGAGGAGGAGCCAACAGAATTTGAGAAGGAATACAGGAGCAGGATGGCTCTACTTCCACCAGCGCTATATGACCAAATGGCTGACAGAGTTTTTGGAGATGTGCAGGAATACATCATGCTTCGGAGGTCACAGATGAACCAGCAGACTGGAGAAAGAGCCACGACGCCTGTTAACATCCTGCCAGGGAAAGCTAAAATTCCCTACCAAGCTTTTAAGAGCTATTCGGAAGCGGAGGGTGAGGTAGATGACTACCTGCAGGATTTTGAACGGTTATGCCAGTTGCACAATATCAGTGCGGAGGATCGGGTACCCCTACTGGCAGGGAGACTATCTGGTCGCGCAGCAGAGGCATATCGAGCCATACCTGACGAGGACAGTACAAACTATGCCAAGGTAAAACAGGCCATTTTAGCTAGGTATGCGATTACCTCCGAGGCCTACCGACTAAAGTTCAGAGACATTAAAAAGCTCGCCAGAGACACTAACACAGAATGGGCACACCGCCTACAACGAGCGGCAAAAGGGGTGGTTGGAGGCCACCCAAGTTAACACCCTGGAAGACCTGTTCCAACTCATGGTAATGGAGCAGTTCTTTGACAGGATACCCGCACACCTGCAGAATTGGGTGCGGGATCGGAAGCCACGCACCCTACAAGACGTAGCCAAGCTAGCAGATGAGTTCCAGGATACCAGGAGGGAACAGCGCACTCAATCGAAACCAACCTATGGATCTACCACACCAGTACCAACCGTAAACACAGCCGTTCCAGCACGCCCGGGGGTAAGCAATAACACCTACACCCCCAGGTATCAAGCTCACCCCCGATACGATGCCACACCTGTAACCAACAGGGACATATGCAGCGGGACTGTCCCCGCAACCAACCACGGCCCAGCTGGAACCCCCCGGTACCCAACAACCGGGCAGCAGTTCATTGTGCCCAAGCGGAACCCTACAGAGTACCCGAGGTCCTAGCTTCCACCGAGGAACCCCTGGGCACACTACATGAGGTGAACCCTATCCAAGCCGCCTCTGACAAACGCCAAGGGAATCGACAAGAGGTACAGATGGAAGGGAGAAAGGTACAGGGGTTACGAGACTCTGGGGCTACTATAACGCTGGTCCGCAACCACCTAGTACCCAAAGGCAACCTCACGGGGGAGTGTGTAGCAGTGCGTGTAGCAGGGGGAGCGATCTACAAGATCCCCACGGCCAAAGTCCACCTGAATTGGGGAGCAGGGAATGGGAATGTGGAGGTGGGCCTGATGCAGGACTTACCCGCAGACGTTATTTTGGGCAACGACCTGGGGGAGCTGACTTCAACTTTTGTTCCCCAGTCCATCAGCCATGAAGCTTATCCGGTTGTGACCCGGCAACAGGCTCGCACCACAGCACCACCTAACCACTCTGAGTACTCCTCCGGACATCCCCAAGCCGATCCGTTAGGATCAGACTGTGTATGCCGGCTTGGTTCTGGGGGAGCATTGTGGCAAACCCAGCCACTGTATATTGTCATTCCTGTATGTACGATGTTATTGCATATGTGTATGCCACTTTAAAGAACCAAGCGTATATATATGTTTTGTGTAATATGGTTCAGGTGGGCGGTAACGTTCCTATGCTGGCGGCATGAAAACCGCCAGCATTCATGCAATTGTATTTTGTTATGTGAGGGTACCCAGATAGCTAATTGTATTGTATTTGTGTATTCTGAGTGCCATTCACCTAATGATATGCACTCAGACTTGAGCTATCTGGGAATATTTTAAATGTCTGTGTTTGCTGTGGGGGTGTGACATTGTTTGTTTGGGTGGTGATTCCTGTCCTGTTGTATCCACATGTGTATTGGCGATTTCCCTTTCTCCTGAGAGATAATTGAATTACTCCTCGGGTGTCTCCAGGGCAGAGAGGAGGAAACCATGATGCATTGTGGGGATGTGTTGTGTCTGTGTATCCTGAGTGCTACGTATCTGTCCTGTGTCACAGTCTTCCTTCTGGTCCCCTAGGGGCGTGTACACCAGATGGGGACCTGCATAAATACGGGCGGGTAGCCCTCAATAAAGTGTTCCTGTTTTACCCTTTATCATGTTGAGGCTAATGTTTGGGTAACTGATCGACGATTGGGGATTGCTATACGCTGGGAGATTTTCTATACTCCCCTGGCTATAACTACTAGCTCTTTTAAGAGCTGTTCCTGCTCTCTGGTTTTAGGAGAGGTTCACCCACTGGAGCCTGGAGCCTTGTCGTAGGTCCAGGGTGGGTAGGAGACGGTGAGACCTCAACCAAGCTTCAGCAGTTCGTGGGGTCTGCAGTGCGTACGGTGTCAAGTGGAGTGCTTGGAGTCCTCGGAAAGCACTAGGAGCAGCTATCAACGTAGGTACCCGGTCGGGGTGCTAGGAGATCCGTTACATGCGCTAACTATCAATCGACTGTGTGAAGGCTAACCTGAGAAGTTTATTGAAGAGATTTTCCAGTCTGGAAATATTGATGATCCATCCTCAGTATAGGTCATCATCAATATGATATTGGTGGGGGTCTGGCATCCCAAATATCTGGAGTTTTCAGCAGCTGCCCATGGCAGAAACTAAACAGTGGAGGGAGCCAGAAGCAAAAGGATCGATCAATTGTGTAGTGGACAGGCAGCTCCCAGTCATTTGAATGGGAAGTGAGTTGCGGTACATCAACATATCCTGTAGAGTCAAGGTCAGCTCATAAAAGTATACCTGTAATATAAGGAGACACACTAACATATATAGGGTTGAAGTAAAAACACATTGCTATGTCAGAGGGGATATCGAATAGTTAAAACCTAATCTGATCTCCACTACCCATCCTTGGCACAAAATTTAAAAGACAGATCGCTGCCAGATTCTGTGGTTAAATTGGAAGACTTGATGAAATAATTTCTATTGGTCATAAATTATAGACTTGAGAAGTATTCTGTAAGCAAAGGAAATCTGTCACGGATGGTGTACAGGAAACAAGACAATACAATATAAACAATGACTCACTGGATCCACAACTAAGGAACAAAAGGGAGACCCCTGCATGAGACCTGCCGCTCTCCCTTATTGCTCAGCCTATGCGACCACCCCAAAGGTGGATGGGCGCATATCCACGTACCTCGACTATCTTACACCTGAAGACCCTACAATAGTGAGGGGATACGACCACCGGCTCCCTACACAGACACGGAGGGAGTCAGGGTCACCTGGATCCAGAAAACAGAAAATCATAAATACATAAACAGCACTTATCTTGCAGACGACTGGGGACTGTGGACTGAGAACTAGGAACAGCATGCACACACACTCCAGGAAGTTGTATAAGCCGCACACTACTGCATTCTGGGGAGGAACTTAAAGGGCAGCAATCAGTCCAACTGCATGACAGCTGAGATAGACTAACGAGATGAGGAACTCAACCAAAACAAAGAAATTCAAGGAGGAGGATCTGAAAGGCTCCTGTCAGAGCTTCTCAGCTGTCTGGCTGTGACAAAATCCTTAGATATTTTGGCCTATCAGGGGCTATACATGTCCCAACGTACTCCACAGCTGATAATTTCTCAATGAACTCTACATCTTCATGCTCACCACAGGTCCTTTGTCTGGTTTTCTTCAATCAAGATGGGGGCGGACAGACTCTCTGCAATCAAGTGGTTGTTTTTTAGTGGTTAATTTTTATATTTTCAGCCACCATTTTAGGAAAAATTGATTTGTTACCAGGAAGTGAGAGGAAATTCGGATTTGTGGCTGAAAGGATTTGGACCTTTCTGGACCTCTACGACCACCTTGGTTTGATCTTACTGACGTCAGGGGAGATATTTTTTAATATATTTTTTAATACATTTTTTAATCGATACTTTTTATTAATATTATATCTATTACCCCTAAATTACTATAAATCGTGTTATCCATTTAATTACCTATCTATCTACCTATTTATATACAACCTAATTCTTATTCAATTTATCTACACTTCATATTTTATACTTTATATTATATTTTATATAACCTTCCTATTTAATAATCAACCCATCTGAATTCCAGTCCATGTTTTACCAAAATCAGAAGAGGAGCTCACAATCCCCTCCTCCTAATCAATTAATCAATCAATTAATCAATAATGACAAAAGAATATATATGGGCAAAAGGACTATGGCTACTCATACCCACTGAAGAAGGAGCTGGTAGCTCTGAAACGCGTATGGGGAGAGAGCAGCCATAAGTCCTATATTTCTAATTATACTGGCCAGTACACTGAAGGATTGCGGAATATACAAAAAAAACCTAAATTTTTTCAAAGATCCCGCTCAACAGAACACGTGGCACGCCAACTGTGGGGATTCAAACACGTGACACGCCAACCGCGAAAATCTTCATCACCCGGAAGTGATGTCACCGGATGAAATAGCGCGATGGCGATACTCGTGGAACCCTCGCGCGCAGAGAGGAGGATGCCACCCACCACCCGGACGGCCGCAGAAGCACATAGGAGTGGTAACGTACCCATGTGAAATCTTTATCTTCCAGGTGGAGATCCGGCCTCAATACAAGTGCAAGCTCCCATATAGGAGCATATACAGAAACTATTACTTGTATCTACAACTATTCCTATTCACTATTTTACTATAAGGGATCACCAATTACTTTATATTTAAAGAGACCAATATTGGGATCATCCAACCATCTATATGAACTGCCTTTCGTGATTTTCTTATATATTTAATCTAGTTTTGCATATTTTTATATCTTTTTATATTTTTTGGACTATATGAATTTTTTATGAATTTTTTATGGACCCTTCTTTTTTGATTATATGAATTCTTGATTATATGGATTTTTTTACATGGACTATATGAATTATTATATGGACATAAATTTACATATGGACATAAATTAATATCTATCTTCCTTTTATATGGACATAAATTAACATATTTTCATGGACATAAATTAACATCTTTTATAGGAACTAATATTTATTTATTTACCATTTATTTATTCTCTAAGGAGTGCGCACATCCTAACCTTTATTAAAACCATACAGAATAGATATACAACTATATGTTAATTACCATCTGGTATTTTTTTTACTTTCCTATTTTTATAACCTAATAAATAATACCCATAGACCCCATTTGCTGCGAGTGCCGTCCATTTATTCCATTTCTATTCTACTACCCCCGAAGCTTTGGGTTAGCTTCTTCGTACTTAGCACAGCCTCGATTCTGCCACTAGAAGTGAGCCACTATAACCACATATAAGAATGTATGCAGTTGGGCTGAATGACCCTGAATAAGGCAAGGACGTTTGTACTGGTTCTGGGGGATTCCCAGAATCTGTCCTGGGACAGATAAGCAAAACTTAACTCACAGCGGGGGAACTTGTGCGTGGGTTAGATGTTATCACAATTCTTTACATATTTAGAGCAGACAAGATGGAGTCACATTTCTCTTCAATCCCCTCTTAGAACCAAATTTTTTAGATAATATGGTTCTTACCCTTGCCCTTTTCCCTGTATACCGCCAGATATTTTCTATATCCTTCAGGTGAGTTGTCTTCAGGATTAGGCAGCAGAGTCTCATAAAATGACATATTTGATACTACTTTCATTATCAGTTTCCATACACATTGTATGATACATGTTGCGACTATTGCTATTACTATAATAATTATCAGGATAATGATTCCCAACTGTACAAGTGCCTGTTTCCAGTTAAAGAACCAGCCAAAATACTGATCCCAAGGGTTATCGATACCTGAGTTTCTTTTGAGCTCGATTGATAAATCCACGAGTTTCTTTATTGCCCGTGTGACCTTACCATTAGGGCCTGTGTTGTTGGGTATGAACGTGCAGCAGGATAAGGGGTCCGTCAATACCTTACAGACACCACCTCTTTCTGCAAGTATCATATCGAGTACCATGCGGTTTTGAAATGTCATAATGGAATCTGTAACTGTTCTTCTACACCCTGTAACGCATCCCTGGTGTAGTTTACAAACCTTTGTTGATTATAGTAGATATAGTTGATCCAGTCTACATTTTTGTTGATTGTTATGTGGGGGAAATATGGATTCAAATCCTGCTGCCATCTGACCTCTGGCCTTGAATTCATCAGGGACCCCTCTTGGGACCCCGATTGCATCAATATACATGTGTGTGTGTGGGTCGAAGCTACCTTTTGGGAGGGCGCGGCGGTTGCGTATATGTGTGTGGGTGTCTTTTTCATTTTCAGTGAAGATGTGTATGTTTATGATGGCTTTAGCAAGGGCGCATTCTCCTTTTCAAGCCCCCTCTAACCTAGATCTTATCTTCCCGTCTCCACATATCCAGTATATGTCCCCCAATGATTGCACCTGCCCTTGGGTCGTGTTAATGTTTTGATGGCTGTAATTGTGGCAATACCCTCTACTAAAGTTTCCCAAGAACCTCCCCGTTTTTCCTCCCTTGTAACAGGTGTAATTTCATGGGTGACCGTGTATTCCCTCCCCTGTCTTTGGTATTTTTGTGAGGACAGGGTATTTTGTTTTCCAATGCTCGCAAGAAGAACTCTTGGAGGTGGAGTTAGTAAAGAGTTCAAGGAAGCATCCTTCTACGATGGGGGAAAGGTTCAGGGGTACAGTCCCTAAATGTGGCTTTGAAGCCCCACAAATATAACAATTACTTTTATTTACTGAAGCTGCACTGTACTTCATCCATTCTAACCATAGGTTGGCATCAGAGAACCCAGTTTCTGCTGCCAGGGTATCCTCATAGGTAGGGTCAGAAATAGCCAGTATGTTTCCTAGGGACTGTATATGGGTTTTTAGAGGGTATGTTTGTTTCTGAGGGTATGTCCATTCTGAGGATTGACACATATCTCTTATTTCAAAGTGTTTGGTGACCATTGAAATCTCTGCTGCCCCCCCGCCCCATGTTGTGAAAGTACCATCCCAGCACGTAATCTTCTTCATCACCTTTGTTGGGGTTTTCTATGTTTATAATTATTTTCATCTCAGACACCATCTTAGGGCATGCCCACCCTGTAGGATATAGGCTAACATCTATGTGACAGTCCCCTCCATTGATAATTGTCATTCTACTAATGAAGGATTTACCATTCTTATCCTTTCGATTAAGGGCATTCTGTGGTTTATACCCCCAGTCTTCTCCTGTATTCCATCCTACTGACCCCCAGTATGCGTATCAATTACCCTAATAAGGGTCAGTAATACAGATATAATCCTGTCCATTCTTATAGTGGTTGCCGCATCTCGTGGAAGGACTGCACTTCATTATGCTGCCTAAACAGAAGGAGTAATTTGCAACGTGAGTACTGGAGGAATTGTACCAGAAGGTAGTGATTCCACCTTTCTGAGTTATAGCAACTTCAGCTTTGTTATCCTCTGGCAGAGTCATTAGGATCGTCAGTAATCCCACAGTCCAAGTGGACCGTCTGTGCCATCTTCCAGAATTGAGGGAGTGCATCCTGGTGGAGGTCAGAGCTGTCTGCTCCCGTTAGTACCTCACTTTGTCCTTTTTCAAGGTCAGGACTGTCTGTCCCCATTATAACCTCCTTTTGGGGTGCCTCCTTTACCAGTTTTACTCTGGTGGCGTGGACCCAGGTAGGTGCTTCTTCTGTAAGTACAGCTGTGCGGGTCACGGCTACCACTGTAGTCGGTGGTCCGTAGGTAAAGTCTCCTGCTAATTTTCCTTTCTTTAATTTCTTTATCATCACGATATCTCCCACTTGGAATAGGTGAGTTGGTTCCTGTGGAAGACAAGGAGACTTACAAGCAACTTTTTCCTCAATTTCACTTAGGGCTTTAATCAATCTGGTTACATATTCTTCTCTAATGAGGTCGAGGTCCCCTTCCTGTACTACCAGGGGGTTCTTTGCCCATGGTGTGGGAAAAGGTCTCCCCATAAGTATCTCAAATGGTGATATCCCTAGCTTTTTATTAGGGGTCATCTTGATCTCAGCTAAGACTATTGGCAGTATATATTTCCATTTCTCAAATGTGCCCCCTGTTGCCTTTCTCAATTTATCTTTTAGGGTTCTGTTCATGTGTTCCACAATGCCGTAGCTTTGTGGGTGGTATGGGATATGAAATTTCCATTCAACCTTAAGGAGTCTTGTTAGCTCCTTGTTTACATTTGAGGTGAAAGCTGGCCCTTGGTCAGATTCAATTACCAATGGACAGCCCCACCTTGGAATGATGTCATGTGTCAGTATCCTTGCTATTGTTTTGGCATCTTCTGATCTTGTAGGGTAGACCTCTGGCCATCTTGAGAACATGTCAACTATGACCAAGGCGTATTCTTGTTTACCTTTCTGTCTAGGTATGTGTGTGAAGTCTACCTGCAGATGTGTAAAAGGAGTGGTGGGGTAATCAAGGTGTTGATGTGGGACTTTGACATTGGTGTTTGGGTTGTTCCTCAAACATGTGATACACCTTCCCACATAATCTGACACTAACTGTTTAATGCCTGTAATATAGAAATTCTGTGCTAGCAGCATGTGTGTTGTTTGAATGCTGTTGTGTCCTACTCCATGAAAATGTGCAATGAACAGAGGGGAGCTGTGCTGTGGTATGCATGGTTTCCCCTCTTTGCAGATTAATCCTGTCCTAGGATTCTTCTGCAAGATTGGATAACACCAATCAGCCATTTCATCGTCAGTAGCTGAGGACTGGAGATCCACAAGCATCTGAGTTAACTCAAGTGAAGGAGGTACTGAATTCACCATTTGCAATGTGGCCGGGCCATCAGTGCAGCCTTCTTGGCCTCCGCGTCTGCCAGGGCATTGCCTTGGAACACATGATCTTTACCACCAGTATGCACCCTGCAGTGGACAATTGCAATCTGTGAGGGCAATCTTATGGCTTCTAAAAGTTGTATGACAAGTTGTGAATGTGAGATGTGCTTACCATCAGCTGCAATGAATCCTCTCCTTTGCCAAATGACCCCGTGGTCCCAGACCACTCCATGTGCGTACCTGCTGTCAGTGTAAATGGTTACTGGCTTGCCTTTATGTAGTATGCCTGCTCTCGTGAGTGCAATTCATTCTGCTGCTTGTGCAGATTGGTATGTGATGGGTCTGGCTTCCAGGACAACATCGGGTAGCATAACAATAGCATATCCTGCATGATAAGTGTTGTCATTTGGTCTGCTGCAGGATCCATCAACAAAAACATCAGGAGCCCCTTCTACTGGTACAGCTTGTAAATCAGAGCGGGGTGATGTCTCATGTTGTATGGCGTGTATACAATCATGTGCCTCTGTCAAGTAATCCTCAGGTCCTTTAAGTCCTAATAGGGCATTCAAAATAGGTGCTGGACCTGAGGTGTGTGTTGCGTATTTGATTTGGAGGGAGGGATTGCTGAGGAGTAGAATCTCATATCCAGATAGTCTCTGTGCGGACATGTGCTGTGTGTGTATGCCTTTGAGAAGGCCTACTACATCATGTGTGGTGTACAGGATAGTCTCATGTCCCATTGTGAGTGGCGTTGCAAGCTCAACCATCATAGCACAGGCTGCAAGAGATCTCAGACAGGCCGGCATTCCTTGGACGGATGCCGGAACCACCTTTGAGAAAAAGGCACAAGGACGTAATTTGCCTCCGTGATATTGTGTCAGCACACCTGCCATGCTTTTACAATTTTGTCGAGCATATACGTGGAGTGTGAGTTTGTAGTCAGGGAGGCCCAAACCCGGACTTGTCATTAAAGAACATTTCAAATAATCAAATGCATTAAACATTTCCTCAGACCACCTGATGAGCAATCAGGAATCCATTGTCTGCAGTAGTTTATCATACCAAGGAAAGATAACATTTCTTTCTTGGTGTGCGGGGTGACCAGGCCCACAAAAGACTGGACTCTTTCTGTGCTGATTCTCCTTTCTCCCTTTGTGAGAACAAAGCCCAAGTATTCAACTTGCATTTTACACCATTGCGTTTTCTTGCGTGACACCTTGTGTCCACATTCAGACAACCATTTCAACAAAGATAAAC
The DNA here is from genome assembly GCF_905171765.1 of Bufo bufo. Lineage (NCBI taxonomy): Eukaryota > Metazoa > Chordata > Amphibia > Anura > Bufonidae > Bufo > Bufo bufo. The sequence continues at coordinate 222,756,708 of NC_053393.1, forward strand.
CATCTGTTACATTGGCCTCCTCTGACACACTGCACAATAACAAATCATCCACGTATTGCAAGAGTACAGAACCCTGGGGGGGTTGCCATGGTTTTAAACTGGCTTGGAGGACAATGCTGTACACTACAGGTGAATCAGCATATCCCTGGGGAATCCTGCCCCAGGTGAGTTGAAGACCCTCAAAGGAAAAAGCAAAAAGGAGTCTGGTCTGCTTGTCAACCGGGATAGAGAAGAAAGCATTCTTCAGGTCTATCACGCTGAAACTGTCACGACCGCTATCCCAGCAGCAGTCGTGTCGCACCAGACGGAGGGGAAGGGGGACCCTTATCTACGGATGGGAATAGTATGGCCACCCCTGACTAACCCTAAGCTGGCACCTGTCTGCCCTGATACCCTAGACGGGGTGTGAACCCATGCGGCGAGCAGTATGCCTAAACCCTCAGTCACCCTAACAAGCCTAGAGTGGGGAAAGGCCGATGGGAGCACTAGTCACCATCACTCATGTCTAGGAGAACAGCAGGGGAAGACAGCAACAAACAAACTATAGCAGAGATAGACTTATCCAGTCACGAGCAGAGAAGGCGATCCCAATCACGACAGTCCGCGCCGGACAAGAGCTCCACAGCAACACCATCAAACGATCTCCTTCAAAGGTCAGAATAGAACTGGAAGTAAGGACTATATCTGGCAATGACTGCAAGTGAAACTGAAACTAATATAGTAGCTGGGAGTGGCAGACAGGACTCACCTGAGAAGGATGCCTACAAACTCCCAGTCAGGACAAAAAGGTTCACAAGGCAAAACCCGGATGACATACCCTGAACCATGGAGCAAACTCACAAGCTATCGCGAGTAGCAAGTCGCTGCGACCTTCTCCTCTCAGACCTGTCTGGATCAGTCACAGTCGTGACAGTACCCCCCTTTCTACGAGGGGCCCCTGGACCCTCAAGACCAGGCCTCTCCGGATGGGAGCTATGAAAAGCCTGAATGAGTCTGTCCGCTTTTATCTCTGAAGCTGGAACCCACATTCTCTCTTCGGAACCATAACCTCTCCAGTGCACCAGGTACTGAAGAGAGCGGCGAACATATCGTGAGTCAACAATCTTTTCCACCTGAAACTCAAGACTGCCATCAACAACCACCGGTGGAGGCGGTAGTGGCAATGGTTCAGGAGGTTCTACATATCTCTTAAGCAGAGATCTGTGGAAGACATTATGGATCCTTAGAGTCTGAGGTAGCTCCAGACGAAAAGCCACCGGGTTAATGATCTTAATTACCCTATAAGGACCAATAAATCTCAGACCTAATTTCCATGAGGGAACCTTCAACTTGATATTTCTGGTAGACAACCACACCAAGTCATTCACCCCAAGGTCCGGACCTTCAGAACGCCTCCTATCAGCCACACGTTTGTATCTACCACCCATTCTCTTCAAACTTTCTTGCACACTCTGCCACACTGAAGAAATTGAAGACGCAAATCGTTCCTCCTCGGGAATCCCAGACGGCCCCCCCTCACTAAACGTACAAAACTGAGGATGGAAACCATACGCACCAAAAAATGGTGACTTATCGGTGGATTCTTGACGACGATTATTAATGGCAAACTCGGCTAACGGTAAATAAGATGACCATTCCTCCTGATTTTCGGAAACAAAGCATCTCAAATATGTCTCTAGGTTTTGATTGGTACGTTCAGTCTGACCGTTGGACTGTGGATGGAAAGATGAAGAAAACGACAGATGAACCCCTAAACGAGAACAAAAAGCTTTCCAAAATTTAGAAACAAATTGGGTACCACGATCCGAAACAATATCGGAAGGGACCCCGTGAAGCTTCACGATGTGGTCAATAAAAACCTGAGCCAGTGTGTTAGCATTAGGCAATGCGGCAAGAGCAATAAAGTGCACCATTTTACTGAATCTGTCAACAACTACAAGAAAAACAGTTTTCCCCGCTGATACTGGTAGATCCGTAATGAAATCCATTGATAGGTGCGTCCAAGGCCTGTTGGGGATGGCTAGAGGTAAAAGACGCCCTGCCGGATGAGTATGATCTACCTTCGAACGAGCACAGGTAGCACATGCAGACACAAAATTCAACACCTCCTGGCGCCACTTAGGCCACCAGAACCGACGAGACACTAATTCAGAGGTTGCCCTACTACCTGGGTGTCCTGCCAGTGTGGAGTTATGGTGTTCTTTTAGTATCTCCAGGCGTAAATTTTCTGGCACAAACAGTTTACCCGAGGGGCAGGAGGCCGGGGCGTCCCCCTGAGCTTCCAACACCCTCCCCTCTAAACCTGAGTGTAATGCAGAGACCACCACCCCCTTTTGCAAAATGGGCTCTGGTACCTCAACATCACCCCCTCCAGGAAAACTTCGAGACAATGCATCCGCCTTAGTATTTTTTGCCCCCGGGCGATAGGTTATTACAAAATTAAACCTAGTAAAAAATAACGACCACCGAGCCTGTCTAGGGGTGAGACGTTTAGCAGACTCCAGATATAATAAGTTTTTGTGATCAGTAATCACCGTGACGGGATGAACCGCCCCCTCCAAAAAATTACGCCACTCCTCAAAAGCCAACTTAATAGCCAAAAGTTCCCTGTTGCCAATATCATAGTTCCTTTCTGCAGTAGACAATTTCTTCGAAAAGAAAGCACACGGACGCCATTCACCAGGGGACGGGCCCTGAGATAGTACCGCTCCCACCCCCACCTCTGATGCGTCAACCTCTACAATAAAAGGAAGCGAGACATCTGGCTGTACGAGAATAGGGGCCGAGGTGAATCTCTCCTTCAGAGATGCAAAGGCAGTTTTGGCTGCATGTGACCATTTGGAAAAATCGGATCCCTTTCGGGTCATGTCCGTCAGTGGTTTGACCACCAAGGAATAGTTCTTTATAAATTTTCTATAAAAATTGGCAAACCCCAGGAAGCGTTGCAATGCCTTCAGGTTCTCAGGCAGATCCCAGTCTATAATCGCCCGGACTTTCTCTGGATCCATGCGGAAGCCTGAATCTGACAACACATACCCCAGAAATGGCAGTTCTTTTACGGCGAACACACATTTTTCTAACTTAGCAAACAATTTGTTGGCCCTTAATATCTGCAGCACTTGTCTCACATGGATCTTATGTGTATCCAGATCCGGGGAATAGACCAGGATGTCATCAAGATATATCACAACAAATCTCCCGATAAGGTGACTAAAAATATAGTTGACAAAATGTTGGAATACCGCAGGCGCATTAGTAAGACCAAATGGCATGACCAGATTTTCATAATGCCCTTCCGGAGTATTAAAAGCTGTCTTCCACTCATCCCCCTCTTTGATACGAACCAGGTTATAGGCTCATCTGAGATCCATTTTGGAGAACCATTTAGCACCAGTAACCTGATTAAAGAGGTCGGGAATGAGAGGAAGAGGATAGGGATCTCGGATAGTTATCCGGTTTAATTCCCGGAAATCCAGGCAAGGACGTAGGCCCCCATCTTTCTTTTTAACGAAAAAGAACCCTGCAGCCACAGGTGAAGAAGAGGGTCTGATGTGTCCCTTAGCCAAACTCTCCGAAATATAATCTTTCATAGCCTTCCTCTCCGGGCCGGAAAGATTGTATAACCGGGTTTTAGGTAGTTTTGCCCCAGGTAATAGATTAATCGGGCAATCATATGGACGATGAGGTGGTAACCCCTGACAACCCTTCTCAGAGAACACATCCATAAAATCTGACAGAAAGGCAGGTAAAGATGTTACAGAGAGTGTAGAGCACCTACTACTCAAGCAGTTGTCCTTACAATGTTCACTCCACTCCACAATCTCCCCGGCCTGCCAATCCACCACTGGATTGTGAGTCACCAGCCAGGGAAGCCCCAATACCATAGGAGCCGGAAGACCGTCCAGGACATAACAAGAGATATGCTCTTTATGGAGGTCCCCTACCTGCAGATGGATATTATGGATGATCTGAGTTAACTCTTTCTGAGTAAGAGGGGAGGAGTCGATGGCAAAAACAGGAATAGTTCTGCGTATCGGTTCCGGAGTAAAACCCAGAGCCTGAGCAAACCGTGAATCCACCAAGTTGACCCCCGCCCCACTGTCCAAAAAGACGGAACAGATCTCAGTCTTATTGCCCGCCTCAACGGTAGCGGACAACAAAAACTGAGACATGCGTATGGAGGAAACAAATACGCCCAGACTGTTATCCTCCGCACAATCTGGGGACTCTAGTTTTCCGGCGGCTCCTTTGTTTGTGGTCTCTTGGGTTCTGAGGGACAAACCTTTACAAAATGACCCCTCCCCCCACAACGAAAACAAACCTCTGACCTACGGCGGAACTTAGGAGGATTCACCCGTCTAGTGGCGCCCCCTATTTGCATTGGTTCGACTGGATCATAACAAACCGATCCCTGCCCTATAGAGGCCTCCGTAAAATTTAATAGTCTCTCCCTGAGTCGTCTGTCGATTCTTATGGACAGAGACATAGCAGCCTCCAGAGACCCAGGGACCTCGTATACCGCCAGCGCGTCTTTTAATTTTTCAGACAACCCCTGGCAGAACTGACTCCTAAGGGCCGAGTCGTTCCATAACGTATCAGTAGCCCACCTACGGAATTCGGAACAATATAGTTCAGCAGACCGGTTCTCTTGCCGAAGTCTACGTAGCTTAGACTCAGCCAGTGAGACCCTGTCCGGGTCATCATATACGAGACCCAGGGCTTCAAAAAACTCCTCCACTGATCGTAAGGCCAGAGAGTCTGATGGTAGGGAGAAAGACCAAGCCTGCGGATCTGCTTGCAGGAGAGAAATTACAATGCCCACCCGTTGTTCCTCACCGCCGGAGGATCTAGGGCGTAACCTGAAGAACAATTTGCAAGCTTCTCTGAAGGTTACAAATTAGTCTCTCCCTCCTGAGAACCTATCAGGTAAAGCCACTTTTGGCTCAGGAGTACCTTGGTTTCCCGTAGCAACGGTGGAACCCAAGGATGGCTGCTGCTGCTGCAGCACTGTTGCTTTTAATCCTGCCACTTCAAGGGATAATCCCTGTAATTGTTTCGCCAAAACCGTAACCGGATCCATAGTGGAACAGAAAAATACAAAGCAAAACAGCAAGCAAAAAAAAAAAAAAAAAAGAAATGTCATTTTTTTTTTTAAAAGGCCAGATATACTGTCACGACCGCTATCCCAGCAGCAGTCGTGTCGCACCAGACGGAGGGGAAGGGGGACCCTTATCTACGGATGGGAATAGTATGGCCACCCCTGACTAACCCTAAGCTGGCACCTGTCTGCCCTGATACCCTAGATGGGGTGTGAACCCGTGCGGCGAGCAGAATGCCTAAACCCTCAGTCACCCTAACAAGCCTAGAGTGGGGAAAGGCCGATGGGAGCACTAGTCACCATCACTCATGTCTAGGAGAACAGCAGGGGAAGACAGCAACAAACAAACTATAGCAGAGATAGACTTATCCAGTCACGAGCAGAGAAGGCGATCCCAATCACGACAGTCCGCGCCGGACAAGAGCTCCACAGCAACACCATCAAACGATCTCCTTCAAAGGTCAGAATAGAACTGGAAGTAAGGACTATATCTGGCAATGACTGCAAGTGAAACTGAAACTAATATAGTAGCTGGGAGTGGCAGACAGGACTCACCTGAGAAGGATGCCTACAAACTCCCAGTCAGGACAAAAAGGTTCACAAGGCAAAACCCGGATGACATACCCTGAACCATGGAGCAAACTCACAAGCTATCGCGAGTAGCAAGTCGCTGCGACCTTCTCCTCCCAGACCTGTCTGGATCAGTCACAGTCGTGACAGAAACAGACAGCATCTGCAGGGATGGTTGAAAGCAGTTGTGTCACATCAGGTACAATGGGCGCAATAGGGATAATGAGACTATTAATTGCCCTTAAGTCTTGTATAAATCTTACCATACCATCGGCCTTCGTCACCGGATTGATGGGTGTACTGTATGGTGAGACAGTGTCCTCTAGGACTCCGGTCCATAGGAATTCCTGTATCATGGGTCTTAACTAGAGTTGAGCGAACACCTTGATGTTCGGGTTCGAGAAGTTCGGCCGAACTTCCCGGAAATGTTCGGGTTCGGGATCCGAACCCGAACCGAACTTCGTCCCGAACCCGAACCCCATTGAAGTCAATGGGGACCCGAACTTTTGGGCACTAAAAAGGCTGTAAAACAGCCCAGGAAAGAGCTAGAGGGCTGCAAAAGGCAGCAACATGTAGGTAAATCCCCTGCAAACAAATGTGGATAGGGAAATGAATTTAAATAAAAATTAAAAAAATAAAAATGACCCAATATCAATTGGACAGAGGTCCCATAGCAGAGAATCTGGCTTCACGTCAGCAGAGAATCAGTCTCTTCATGCCATAGCAAAGAATCTGGCTTCATGTCAGCAGAGAATCAGTCTCTTCATGCCATAGCAGAGAATCTGGCTTCATGTCACCCACCACTGGAAGAGGCCACTGTCACATATTTAGGCCCCGGCACCCAGACAGAGGAGAGCGGTCCCGTAACAGAGAATCTGGCCTTATGTCAGCGCAGAATCTGTCTTCATGTCATAGCAGAGAATCAGGCTTCACGTCACCCACGACTGGAACAGGCCACTGTCACACATTTAGGCCCAGGCACCCAGGCAGAGGAGAGAGGTCCCGTAACAGAGAATCTGGCCTTATGTCAGCGCAGAATCTGTCTTCATGTCATAGCAGAGAATCAGGCTTCACGTCACCCACCACTGGAACAGGCCACTGTCACACATTTAGGCCCAGGCACCCAGGCAGAGGAGAGAGGTCCCGTAACAGAGAATCTGGCCTTATGTCAGCGCAGAATCTGTCTTCATGTCATAGCAGAGAATCAGGCTTCATGTCACCCACCACTGGAACAGGCCACTGTCACATATTTAGGCCCAGGCACCCAGGCAGAGGAGAGAGGTCGCGTAACAGAGAATCTGGCTTCATGTCAGCACAGAATAAGTCTTCATGTCATAGCAGAGAATCAGGCTTCACGTCACCCACCACTGGAACAGGCCACTGTCACACATTTAGGCCCCGGCACCCTGACAGAGGAGAGGTTCATTCAACTTTGGGTTGCCCCGCAATACACTGCGTGCAGAATTATTAGGCAAATGAGTATTTTGACCACATCATCCTCTTTATGCATGTTGTCTTACTCCAAGCTGTATAGGCTCGAAAGCCTACTACCAATTAAGCATATTAGGTGATGTGCATCTCTGTAATGAGAAGGGGTGTGGTCTAATGACATCAACACCCTATATTAGGTGTGCATAATTATTAGGCAACTTCCTTTCCTTTGGCAAAATGGGTCAAAAGAAGGACTTGACAGGCTCAGAAAAGTCAAAAATTGTGAGATATCTTGCAGAGGGATGCAGCACTCTGAAAATTGCAAAGCTTCTGAAGCGTGATCATCGAACAATCAAGCGTTTCATTCAAAATAGTCAACAGGGTCGCAAGAAGCGTGTGGAAAAACCAAGGCGCAAAATAACTGCCCATGAACTGAGAAAAGTCAAGCGTGCAGCTGCCAAGATGCCACTTGCCACCAGTTTGGCCATATTTCAGAGCTGCAACATCACTGGAGTGCCCAAAAGCACAAGGTGTGCAATACTCAGAGACATGGCCAAGGTAAGAAAGGCTGAAAGACGACCACCACTGAACAAGACACACAAGCTGAAACGTCAAGACTGGGCCAAGAAATATCTCAAGACTGATTTTTCTAAGGTTTTATGGACTGATGAAATGAGAGTGAGTCTTGATGGGCCAGATGGATGGGCCCGTGGCTGGATTGGTAAAGGGCAGAGAGCTCCAGTCCGACTCAGACGCCAGCAAGGTGGAGGTGGAGTACTGGTTTGGGCTGGTATCATCAAAGATGAGCTTGTGGGGCCTTTTCGGGTTGAGGATGGAGTCAAGCTCAACTCCCAGTCCTACTGCCAGTTTCAGGAAGACACCTTCTTCAAGCAGTGGTACAGGAAGAAGTCTGCATCCTTCAAGAAAAACAAGATTTTCATGCAGGACAATGCTCCATCTCACGCGTCCATGTACTCCACAGCGTGGCTGGCAAGAAAGGGTATAAAAGAAGAAAATCTAATGACATGGCCTCCTTGTTCACCTGATCTGAACCCCATTGAGAACCTGTGGTCCATCATCAAATGTGAGATTTACAAGGAGGGAAAACAGTACACCTCTCTGAACAGTGTCTGGGAGGCTGTGGTTGCTGCTGCACGCAATGTTGATGGTGAACAGATCAAAACACTGACAGAATCCATGGATGGCAGGCTTTTGAGTGTCCTTGCAAAGAATGGTGGCTATATTGGTCACTGATTTGTTTTTGTTGTTTTTGAATGTCAGAAATGTATATTTGTGAATGTTGAGATGTTATATTGGTTTCACTGGTAAAAATAAATAATTGAAATGGGTATATATTTGTTTTTTGTTAAGTTGCCTAATAATTATGAACAGTAATAGTCACCTGCACACACATATATCCCCCTAAAATAGCTAAAACTAAAAACAAACTAAAAACTACTTCCAAAAATATTCAGCTTTGATATTAATGAGTTTTTTGGGTTCATTGAGAACATGGTTGTTGTTCAATAATAAAATTAATCCTCAAAAATACGACTTGCCTAATAATTCTGCACTCCCTGTATAATGGTAAAATGAAATTAAAAATAGTATTGAATGAGGAAGTGCCCTGGAGTAGAATAATATATTGTTAAGGGGAGGTAGTTAATATATAATCTGCACAAGGGATGGACAGGTCCTGTGGGATCCATGCCTGGTTCATTTTTATGAACGTCAGCTTGTCCACATTGGCTGTAGACAGGCGGCTGCGTTTGTCTGTAATGACGCCCCCTGCCGTGCTGAATACACGTTCAGACAGGGCAGGCCAGCACCTCCAAGGCATAAAAGGCTAGCTCTGGCCACGTGGACAATTTGGAGACCCAGAAGTTGAATGGGGCCGAACCAGTACGTGGAGGGGTGTGCACAGGTACTGTTCCACCATGTTAGTAAAATGTTGCCTCCTGCTAACACGTTCCGTATCAGGTGGTGGTGCAGTTAGCTGTGGCGTGTTGACAAAACTTTTCCACATCTCTGCCATGCTAACCCTGCCCTCAGAGGAGCTGGCCGTGACACAGCTGCGTTGGCGACCTCTTGCTCCTCCTCTGCCTTCGCCTTGGGCTTCCACTGGTTCCTCTGTGACATTTGGGAATGCTCTCAGTAGCGCGTCTACCAACGTGCGCTTGTACTCGCGCATCTTCCTATCACGCTCCAGTGTAGGAAGTAAGGTGGGCACATTGTCTTTGTACCGGGGATCCAGCAGGGTGGCAACCCAGTAGTCCGCACACGTTAAAATGTGGGCAACTCTGCTGTCGTTGTGCAGGCACTGCAGCATGTAGTCGCTCATGTGTGCCAGGCTGCCCAGAGGTAAGGACAAGCTGTCCTCTGTGGGAGGCGTATAGTCATCGTCCTGAGTTTCCCCCCAGCCACGCACCAGTGATGGGCCCGAGCTGCTTTGGGTGCCACCCCGCTGTGAACATGCTTCATCCTCATCCTCCTCCACCTCATCCTCATCCTCGTCCTCCTCGTCCTCCAGTAGTGGGCCCTGTCTGGCCACATTTGTACCTGGCCTCTGGTGTTGCAAAAAACCTCCCTCTGAGTCACTTCGAAGAGACTGGCCTGAAAGTGCTAAAAATGACCCCTCTTCCTCCTCTTCCTCCTGGGCCACCTCCTCTTCCATCATCGCCCTAAGTGTTTTCTCAAGGAGACATAGAAGTGGTATTGTAACGCTGATAACGGCGTCATCGCCACTGGCCATGTTGGTGGAGTACTCGAAACAACGCAACAGGGCACACAGGTCTCACATGGAGGCCCAGTCATTGGTGGTGAAGTGTGTCTGATCCGCAGTGCGACTGACCCGTGCGTGCTGCAGCTGAAACTCCACTATGGCCTGCTGCTGCTCGCACAGTCTGTCCAGCATGTGCAAGGTGGAGTTCCACCTGGTGGGCACGTCGCATATGAGGCGGTGAGCGGGAAGGCCGAAGTTACGCTGTAGCGCAGACAGGCGAGCAGCGGCAGGGTGTGAACGCCGGAAGCGCGAACAGACGGCCCGCACTTTATGCAGCAGCTCTGACATGTCAGGGTAGTTGCGAATGAACATCTGCACCACCAAATTCATCACATGCGCCAGTCAAGGGATGTGCGTCAAACCAGCTAGTCCCAGAGCTGCAACGAGATTTTGCCCATTATCGCACACCACCAGGCTGGGCTTGAGGCTCACCGGCAGCAACCACTCGTCGGTCTGTTGTTCTATACCCCGCCACAACTCCTGTGCGGTGTGGGGCCTGTCCCCCAAACATATGAGTTTCAGAATGGCCTGCTGACGTTTACCCCGGGCTGTGCTGAAGTTGGTGGTGAAGGTGTGTGGCTGACTGGATGAGCAGGTGGAAGAAGAGGAGGAGGAAGCTGAGTAGGAGGAGGAGGAGACAGGAGGCAGAGAATGTTGCCCTGCGATCCTTGGCGGCGGAAGGACGTGCGCCAAATAGCTCTCCGCCTGGGGCCCAGCCGCCACTACATTTACCCAGTGTGCAGTTAGGGAGATATAGCGTCCCTGGCCGTGCTTACTGGTCCACGTATCTGTGGTTAGGTGGACCTTGCCACAGATGGCGTTGCGCAGTGCACACTTGATTTTATCGGACACTTGTTTGTGCAGGGAAGGCACAGCTCTCTTGGAGAAGTAGTGGCGGCTGGGAACAACATACTGTGGGACAGCAAGTGACATGAGCTGTTTGAAGCTGTGTGTGTCCACCAGCCTAAATGACAGAATTTCATAGGCCAGTAGTTTAGAAATGCTGGCATTCAGGGCCAGGGATCGAGGGTGGCTAGGTGGGAATTTACGCTTTCTCTCAAATGTTTGTGAGATGGAGAGCTGAACGCTGCCGTGTGACATGGTTGAGATGCTTGGTGACGCAGGTGGTGGTGTTGGTGGTACATCCCATGTTTGCTGGGCGGCAGGTGCCAACGTTCCTCCAGAGGCAGAGGAAGAGGCCGAGGCGGCGGCAGCAGCAGCAGAAGAGGCCGAGGCGGCGGCAGCAGCAGAAGAGGCCGAGGCGGCAGCAGCAAAAGAAGTAGCAGGGGGAGCCTGAGTGACTTCCTTTTTTTTAAGGTGTTTACTCCACTTCAGTTCATGCTTTGCATGCAGGTGCCTGGTCATGCAGGTTGTGCTAAGGTTCAGAACGTTAATGCCTCGCTTCAGGCTCTGATGGCACAGCGTGCAAACCAATCGGGTCTTGTTGTCAGCACATTGTTTGAAGAAGTGCCATAGAAACATAGAAACATAGAAACATAGAATGTGTCGGCAGATAAGAACCATTTGGCCCATCTAGTCTGCCCAATATACTGAATACTATGGATAGCCCCCGGCCCTATCTTATATGAAGGATGGCCTTATGCCTATCCCATGCATGCTTAAACCCCTTCACTGTATTTGCAGCTACCACTTCTGCAGGAAGGCTATTCCATGCATCCACTACTCTCTCAGTAAAGTAATACTTCCTTATATTACTTTTAAACCTTTGCCCCTCTAATTTAAAACTGTGTCCTCTTGTGGTAGTTTTTCTTCTTTTAAATATGCTCTCTTCCTTTACCGAGTTGATTCCCTTTATGTATTTAAAAGTTTCTATCATATCCCCTCTGTCTCTTCTTTCTTCCAAGCTATACATATTAAGGTCCTTTAACCTTTCCTGGTAAGTTTTATCCTGCAATCCATGTACTAGTTTAGTAGCTCTTCTCTGAACTCTCTCTAGAGTATCTATATCCTTCTGGAGATATGGCCTCCAGTACTGCGCACAATACTCCAAGTGAGGTCTCACCAGTGTTCTGTACAGCGGCATAAGCACTTCACTCTTTCTACTGCTTATACCTCTCCCTATACATCCAAGCATTCTGCTGGCATTTCGTGCTGCTCTATTACATTGTCTTCCCACCTTTAAGTCTTCTGAAATAATTACTCCTAAATCCCTTTCCTCAGATACTGAGGTCATGACTGTGTCAAATATTCTATATTCTGCCCTTGGGTTTTTACGCCCCAGGTGCATTATCTTGCACTTATCCACATTAAATTTCAGTTCTGACCATTCTTCTAGTTTTCCTAAATCCTTTTCCATTTGGCGTTTCCCTCCAGGAACATCAACCCTGTTACATATCTTTGTGTCATCAGCAAAAAGACAAACCTTACCAGCGAGGCCTTTTGCAATATCACTTAGGCCTCATGCACACGACCGTTGTGTGCATCCGTGGCCGTTGTGCCATTTTCCGTTTTTTTTCGCGGACCCATTGACTTTCAATGGGTCCGTGGAAAAAACGGAAAATGCACCGTTTGGCAGCCGCATCCGTGAGCCGTGTTTCCTGGCCGTGAAAAAAATATGACCTGTCCTATTTTTTTCACGGCCAACGGTTCACGGACCCATTCAAGTCAATGGGTCCGTGAAAGAACACGGATGCACACAAGATTGGCATCCGTGTCCGTGATCCGTGGCCGTAGGTTGGTTTTTATACAGACGGATCCGAAGATCCGTCTGCATAAAAGCTTTCTCAAAGCTGAGTTTTCACTTCGTGAAAACTCAGAACCGACAGTATATTCTAACACAGAAGCGTTCCCATGGTGATGGGGACGCTTCTAGTTAGAATACACTACAAACTGTGTACAAGACTGCCCCCTGCTGCCTGGCAGCATCCGATCTCTTACAGGGGGCCGTGATCATCACAATTAACCCCTTCAGGTGCGGCACCTGAAGGGGTTAATTGTGCTGATCACGGCCCCCTGTAAGAGATCAGGGCTGCCAGGCAGCAGGGGGCAGACCCTCCCCCCCCTCCCCAGTTTGAATATCATTGGTGGCCAGTGCGGCCCCCCCCCTCCCTCTATTGTAATAATTCGTTGGTGGCACAGTGTGCGCCCCCCCCTCCCTCCCTCTATTGTAATAATTCGTTGGTGGCACAGTGTGCGCCCCCCATCGGCCCCCCCTCCCTCTATAGCATTAACAACATTGGTGGCCAGTGTGCGGCCTCCCATCTCCCCCCCCCCCCATCATTGGTGGCAGCGGAGTTCCGATCGGAGTCCCAGTTTAATCGCTGGGGCTCCGATCGGTAACCATGGCAACCGGGACGCTACTACAGTCCTGGTTGCCATGGTTACTTAGCAATAGTACAATAGTAGAAGATTCATACTTACCTGCTGCTGGCTGCTGCTGCGATGTTCGTGTCCGGCCGGGAGCTCCACCTACTGGTAAGTGACAGCCTCAGGTCTGTGCGGCGCATTGCTAAATGAACTGTCACTTACTAGTAGGAGGAGCTCCCGGCCGGACACGAACATCGCAGCTCCCAGGTAAGTATGAATCTTTTACTATTGTACTATTGCTAGTAACCCGCTGCCACCAATGATCGGGGGGGGGGGGAGATGGGAGGCCGCACACTGGTCACCAATGTTGTTAATGCTATAGAGGGAGGGGGGGCCAATGGGGGGCGCACACTGTGCCACCAACGATTTATTACAATAGAGGGAGGAAGGGGGGGGGGCGCACACTGTGCCACCAACGAATTATTACAATAGAGGGAGGAAGGGGGGGGGGCGCACACTGTGCCACCAACAAATTATTACAATAGAGGGAGGAAGGGGCCGCACTGGCCACCAATGATATTCAAACTGGGGAGGGGGGGGGGGGGGTCTGCCCCCTGCTGCCTGGCAGCCCTGATCTCTTACAGGGGGATATGATAGTACAGTTAACCCCTTCAGGTGCGGCACCTGAGGGGTTAATTGTGCTGATCACGGCCCCCTGTAAGAGATCGGATGCTGCAGGGGGGCAGTCATGTACACAGTTTGTAGTATATTCTAAGTAGAAGCGTCCCCATCACCATGGGAACGCCTCTGTGTTAGAATATACTGTCGGAAATGAGGTTTCACGATCTAACTCATATCCGACAGTATATTCTAACATAGAGGCGTTCCCATGGTGATGGGGACGCTTCAAGTTAAAATATACCATCGGATTGGAGAAAACTCCGATCTGATGGTATAAAAGGGACTCCAGACTTTACATTGAAAGTCAATGGGGACGGATCCGTTTGAAATGGCACCATATTGTGTCAACGTCAAACGGATCCGTCCCCATTGACTTGCATTGTAATTCAGGACGGATCCGTTTGGCTCCGCACGGCCAGGCGGACACCAAAACGACTTTTTTTTCATGTCCATGGATCCTCCAAAAATCAAGGAAGACCCACGGACGAAAAAACGGTCACGGATCACGGGAAAACGGAACCCCGTTTTGCGGACCGCAAAAAAATACGGTCGTGTGCATGAGGCCTTATGAAGATATTAAACAAAATCGGTCCCAGTACAGATCCCTGTGGAACCCCACTGGTAACATTACCTTGTTTTGAATGTTCTCCATTGACTACAACCCTCTGTTGTCTGTCACTCAGCCACTGCCTAATCCACTCAACAATATGGGAGTCCATGCTCAATGACTGCAGTTTATTGATAAGTCTTCTATGTGGGACAGTGTCAAAAGCCTTACTAAAATCTAGATATGCGATGTCTACTGCACCTCCACCGTCTATTATTTTATTCACCCAGTCAAAAAAATCTATAAGATTTGTTTGACATGATCTCCCTGAAGTAAACCCATGTTGTTTTTCATCTTGCAATCCATGGGATTTTAGATGTTCCACAATCCTATCCTTTAATAGGGTTTCCATTAATTTGCCTACTATTGATGTCAGACTCACTGGTCTATAGTTGCTCGATTCCTCCCTACTACCTTTCTTGTGAATGGGCACGACATTTGCCAATTTCCAATCTTCCGGGACGACTCCTGTTACTAATGATTGGTTAAATAAATCTGTTAACGGTTTTGCCAGCTCACCACTAAGCTCTTTTAATAATTTTGGGTGTATCTCATCAGGCCCCTGTGACTTATCTGTCTTCACCTTAGACAGCAAACTTAGAACATCTTCCTCTGTAAAAATACATGCATCAAACGATTTAATAGTCATTCTTTCTAGTGGAGGTCCTTCTCCTTTTTCTTTTGTAAAAACTGAACAGAAGTATTCATTAAGGCAGTCGGCTAGCCCTTTATTCTCTTCTACATACCTTCCGTCCTTTGTTTTTAATTTAGTTATTCCTTGTTTTAATTTCCTTTTTTCATTTATATATCTGAAGAATGTCTTATCCCCTTTTTTCATAGACTGAGCTAGTTTTTCTTCTGCCTGCGCTTTAGAAGTTCTTATAACTTGCTTGGCCTCTCTCTGCCTAATCTTGTAGATTTCCTTATCTTCATTGCTCTGGGTTTTTTTATAATTACAAAATGCTAGCTTTTTATTTTTAATGATTTGGGCCACTTCTGCTGAGTACCACATTGGTCTCCTCCTTTTTTTGCTTTTACTGACGAGTCTAATGCAATTTTCTGTTGCCTTCAATAATGCACCTTTTAAGTAGTCCCATTTCTCCTGGACTCCATGTAATCCGTTCCAGTCTGATAAGGACTCATTTATGACTAATTTCATTTTTGAAAAGTCTGTTTTTCTAAAATCTAAAACTTTTGTTTTTGTGTGGTGGGACTCTTTCACAGTTCTTATATTAAACCACACTGACTGGTGATCACTAGATCCCAAGGTTTCGCCTACAATGACATCATATACCGAATCCCCGTTTGTGAATACCAAATCCAAAATGGCCTCCCTCCGGGTTGGCTCCTCAACCACTTGTTGTAGAGATAACCCCAGTAGGGAATTTAGAATATCTGTACTCCTGGTAGAACTTGCTATTTTGGTTTTCCAGTTTATATCTGGAAGATTGAAATCTCCCATAATGATAACTTCTCCTTTCATTGTCATTTTAGCTATTTCTTCAACTAGTAGATCATCTAGTTCTTTAACTTGACCAGGTGGTCTATATATCACACCTACACGAGTTACTGCATGGTTAGCAAACTGCAACGTAACCCAAACTGACTCTATGTTGGCCTCACCAACTTGTATTAGGTTAGATTTAATGCTATCTTTCACATACAGGGCCACTCCTCCTCCTTTCTTGCCTTCTCTGTCTCTTCTGTATAAAGAGTACCCTGGTATGGTTATGTCCCAGTCATTTCTTTCATTAAACCATGTCTCCGTAACAGCCACTAAATCTACATTCTCAGATGCCATTATTGACCCAAGTTCATTGATTTTTTTACCTAAACTGCGAGCATTTGTAGACAGGACTCTGAGCTTATCATTTCTTAACCTCTGTGCTTCTGACCTGTTCTGGCATTGTTTCGGGGGGCAATTGGACTCTTTTATTTTCACTCTTTTGCCCCCCCTTCCTAGTTTAAATACTCTTTCGCAAATTCTTGGAGCTGTTCACTAAGTACATTTGTTCCTTTGAGAGAAAGATGCAAACCATCTTTTTTGTACAGTTCCTTTCTATTCCAAGTAGAGCTATCATGAGAAACAAAGCCAAATCCTTGCTCTTGACACCATTTACCAAGCCATATGTTGAACACCTTTATGCGCCTCTGCCAATCATTCTGAACATTATGCACAGGCAGAACTTCAGAAAATGAAATGGTGGATGCAAAATCCTGTACGTCATTACCAAGTGTGATAAAAGATTTTTTCACCTCTGACACTTCATTGCAAGCCAGGTCATTTGTCCCTAGATGGACAAGAACATCCACGTCCCCTTCCTGCTTTGCTTGCTTAACAATATTAATAATACGTCTTCTATCTCTTCTAGCAGTAGCCCCAGGGAGACATCTCACAAAACCATTTTCTTTAAGCTCCACACTTCTTATGATTGAATCACCCAGCAACAGCTGCATCCTTTGAGACTTCACTTTATCTTTTTTGTTGCATACATTAGACATAGGAGTCGATGGTTTCTCACCCTCTGTGCTTGAGTCCATATCCATGTTGTCCTTACATTCTGAGAGTGCTGCAAATGAATTATGGAGAACCACCGACTGTGGGACATGTCTTCTATCCACCACTCTAAGACTTCCAGAACCTACATTAACCCATCTGCCATTTCTGGGGGTCCTCTGTGGCAGTGGCATTGCAGCAGTCCTAGCTGGAGTTTGTTTAACAGATAATTTAAATATTTCAGCTTTCAAAAATGCAATTTCCTGCTGCAGTAAGGAGAACTGTCTACAGATCTGACAGCATCCGAATCTCCAAAGAGTGGAACATGAAATAAATGCACAACAATTCCTGAACTGAACCAAGTCTGCCATTTTAAAGAGGAGAAAAAAATAAAAAAATAAATTTGTAACTTTAAATCAAACAAATCTTACCTTTTTTTTTTTGTATTGTTTCCACCTTCCAGCCTACCTCCTGACTATCTCCTGCAATATCTCTTTACTAGTACTTAATGTAGTACTTGAAGCTAGTACTTTCAGCTAATGAATTAGGCCAGCTAATGAGTCTGTCTCTATATATACACACACTCCTTCCCAAACTCCTCCCCCAGCAACAAATGTAACACCTTAGTGAGCTAGGCTCATTAGCAAACGCACAATAGCAAACAGCTGACCGAATTCCTTACCTCTTCTCAAGCAATGATCAGCAAAAACAACACAGATGAGCCAGTTGGAGACTCTAAGCCAATCTCTTGCAGTATCTCTTGAATCTCTTCAGTCTGCTGCAATATCTCTTTACTAGTACTTAATGTAGTACTTGAAGCTAGTACTTTCAGCTAATGAATTAGGCCAGCTAATGAGTCTGTCTCTATATATACACACACTCCTTCCCAAACTCCTCCCCCAGCAACAAATGTAACACCTTAGTGAGCTAGGCTCATTAGCAAACGCACAATAGCAAACAGCTGACCGAATTCCTTACCTCTTCTCAAGCAATGATCAGCAAAAACAACACAGATGAGCCAGTTGGAGACTCTAAGCCAATCTCTTGCAGTATCTCTTGAATCTCTTCAGTCTGCTGCAATATCTCTTTACTAGTACTTAATGTAGTACTTGAAGCTAGTACTTTCAGCTAATGAATTAGGCCAGCTAATGAGTCTGTCTCTATATATACACACACTCCTTCCCAAACTCCTCCCCCAGCAACAAATGTAACACCTTAGTGAGCTAGGCTCATTAGCAAACGCACAATAGCAAACAGCTGACCGAATTCCTTACCTCTTCTCAAGCAATGATCAGCAAAAACAACACAGATGAGCCAGTTGGAGACTCTAAGCCAATCTCTTGCAGTATCTCTTGAATCTCTTCAGTCTGCTGCAATATCTCTTTACTAGTACTTAATGTAGTACTAGAAGCTAGTACTTTCAGCTAATGAATTAGGCCAGCTAATGAGTCTGTCTCTATATATACACACACTCCTTCCCAAACTCCTCCCCCAGCAACAAATGTAACACCTTAGTGAGCTAGGCTCATTAGCAAACGCACAATAGCAAACAGCTGACCGAATTCCTTACCTCTTCTCAAGCAATGATCAGCAAAAACAACACAGATGAGCCAGTTGGAGACTCTAAGCCAATCTCTTGCAGTATCTCTTGAATCTCTTCAGTCTGCTGCAATATCTCTTTACTAGTACTTAATGTAGTACTTGAAGCTAGTACTTTCAGCTAATGAATTAGGCCAGCTAATGAGTCTGTCTCTATATATACACACACTCCTTCCCAAACTCCTCCCCCAGCAACAAATGTAACACCTTAGTGAGCTAGGCTCATTAGCAAACGCACAATAGCAAACAGCTGACCGAATTCCTTACCTCTTCTCAAGCAATGATCAGCAAAAACAACACAGATGAGCCAGTTGGAGACTCTAAGCCAATCTCTTGCAGTATCTCTTGAATCTCTTCAGTCTGCTGCAATATCTCTTTACTAGTACTTAATGTAGTACTTGAAGCTAGTACTTTCAGCTAATGAATTAGGCCAGCTAATGAGTCTGTCTCTATATATACACACACTCCTTCCCAAACTCCTCCCCCAGCAACAAATGTAACACCTTAGTGAGCTAGGCTCATTAGCAAACGCACAATAGCAAACAGCTGACCGAATTCCTTACCTCTTCTCAAGCAATGATCAGCAAAAACAACACAGATGAGCCAGTTGGAGACTCTAAGCCAATCTCTTGCAGTATCTCTTGAATCTCTTCAGTCTGCTGCAATATCTCTTTACTAGTACTTAATGTAGTACTTGAAGCTAGTACTTTCAGCCATGCCAGGGAACTCCTTGAAGCTGCCTTTGGGGTGCTCGGTCCCAGATGGCGGCGGTCAGTAGCAGGCGGAGTCTCTTGGCGGCGGGTGTTCTGATTTTGCCCACTGCTCCCTCTTTTGCTACGCTGTTGGCTCGGTCTCACCACTGCCTCTTCCTCCGAACTGTGAAAGTCAGTGGCACGACCTTCATTCCATGTGGGGTCTAGGACCTCATCGTCCCCTGCATCGTCTTCCACCCAGTCTTGATCCCTGACCTCCTGTTCAGTCTGCACACTGCAGAAAGACGCAGCAGTTGGCACCTGCCAAAATAAGTGGTTGTGCGTTAGTGCATTCTATCTCTTCCACCCCTGGGGAAGGGCTAGGTGGATGCCCTTGGGAAACCCTGGCAGCAGAGTCTTCAAACAGCATAAGAGACTGCTGCATAACTTGAGGCTCAGACAGTTTCCCTGATATGCATGGGGGTGATGTGACAGACCGATGGGCTTGGTTTTCATGCGCCATCTGTGCGCTTTCAGCAGAAGACTGGGTGGGAGATAATGTGAACGTGCTGGATCCACTGTCAGCCACCCAATTGACTAATGCCTGTACCTGCTCAGGCCTTACCATCCTTAGAACGGCATTGGGCCCCACCAAATATCACTGTAAATTCTGCTCGCTACTGGGACCTGAGGTAGTTGGTTCACTAGGACGTGTGGCTGTGGCAGAACGGCCACGTCCTCTCCCAGCACCAGAGGGTCCACTAACACCACCACGACCATGTCCACGTCCGCGTCCCTTATTAGATGTTTTCCTCATTGTTCCCGTTCACCACAATTTTGAGAATGGCAAATTTGGGAATAGTTTTTCAACCCAGAACAAAAAATGTGCTTTTACGGTCACTACAAATAACTTGACCAGATAAAACAGTACAGATTTGGTTGAATAGAAATGTCAGGCCTGTTTTTTTTTTGCGCTATGTGACAGGTATAGGTTTAATCACAGAATCAGACTTCTATCTGCACGGTAGCGTGTGTCTTAGGTTTTTCTGAATGACACTATCAGCACCTTCAATGTAAGATATCCTTTTTGGGATAGATTTCAAGTAGGCCTCATATACCAGAAACTAGTTATTTTGAGAATGGCAAATTTGGGAATAGTTTTTCAACCCAGAACAAAAAGTCTGCTTTTACGGTCACTACAAATAACTTGACCAGCTAAAACAGTACAGATTTGGTTGAATAGAAATGTCAGGCCTGGTTTTTTTTGCGCTGTGTGACAGGTATAGGTTTAATCACAGAATCAGACTTCTATCTGCACGGTAGCGTGTGTCTTAGGTTTTTCTGAATGACACTATCAGCACCTTCAATGTAAGATATCCTTTTTGGGATAGATTTCAAGTAGGCCTCAAATACCAGAAACTAGTTATTTTGAGAATGGCAAATTTGGGAATAGTTTTTCAACCCAGAACAAAAAGTCTGCTTTTACGGTCACTACAAATAACTTGACCAGCTAAAACAGTACAGATTTGGTTGAATAGAAATGTCAGGCCTGTTTTTTTTTGCGCTGTGTGACAGGTATAGGTTTAATCACAGAATCAGACTTCTATCTGCACGGTAGCGTGTGTCTTAGGTTTTTTTGAATGACACTATCAGCACCTTCAATGTAAGATATCCTTTTTGGGATAGATTTCAAGAAGGCCTCAAATACCAGAAACTAGTTATTTTGAGAATGGCAAATTTGGGAATAGTTTTTCAACCCAGAACAAAAAGTCTGCTTTTACGGTCACTACAAATAACTTGACCAGCTAAAACAGTACAGATTTGGTTGAATAGAAATGTCAGGCCTGTTTTTTTTTTGCGCTATGTGACAGGTATAGGTTTAATCACAGAATCAGACTTCTATCTGCACGGTAGCGTGTGTCTTAGGTTTTTCTGAATGACACTATCAGCACCTTCAATGTAAGATATCCTTTTTGGGATAGATTTCAAGTAGGCCTCATATACCAGAAACTAGTTATTTTGAGAATGGCAAATTTGGGAATAGTTTTTTAACCCAGAACAAAAAGTCTGCTTTTACGGTCACTACAAATAACTTGACCAGCTAAAACAGTACAGATTTGGTTGAATAGAAATGTCAGGCCTGTTTTTTTTTTTGCGCTATGTGACAGGTATAGGTTTAATCACAGAATCAGACTTCTATCTGCACGGTAGCGTGTGTCTTAGGTTTTTCTGAATGACACTATCAGCACCTTCAATGTAAGATATCCTTTTTGGGATAGATTTCAAGTAGGCCTTATATACCAGAAACTAGTTATTTTGAGAATGGCAAATTTTGGAATAGTTTTTCAACCCAGAACAAAAAGTCTGCTTTTACGGTCACTACAAATAACTTGAACAGCTAAAACACTACAGATTTGGTTGAATAGAAATGTCAGGCCTGTTTTTTTTTTGCGCTATGTGACAGGTATAGGTTTAATCACAGAATTAGACTTCTATCTGCACGGTAGCGTGTGTCTTGGGTTTTTCTGAATGACACTATCAGCACCTTCAATGTAAGATATCCTTTTTTGGGATAGATTTCAAGTAGGCCTCATATACCAGAAACTAGTTATTTTGAGAATGGCAAGTTTGGGAATAGTTTTTCAACCCAGAACAAAAAGTCTGCTTTTACGGTCACTACAAATAACTTGACCAGCTAAAACAGTACAGATTTGGTTGAATAGAAATGTCAGGTCTATTTTTTAGGCGCTGGGTGACAGGCTCAACTTGCCCCTGATGTAGTATATGGCCAAAAAATAACCACACTGTTGATGGTTAAATGCACTTGGGTGACACAGGCTCAGCCTGCACCAGATGTAGTATATGGCCAAAAAATAACCAGACTGTTGATGGTTAAATGCACTTCGGTGACACAGGCTCAGCCTGCAGCTGATGTAGTATATGGCCAAAAAATAACCAGACTGTTGATGGTTAAATGCACTTCGGTGACATAGGCTCAGCCTGCAGCTGATGTAGGATATAGCACAAAATAACCACACTATTGATGGTTAAATACACTTGGTGATAGCTTGTGCTGGCGCACCACAAGTCACAAAATGGCCGCCGATCACCCCAGAAAAAAAGTGATCTAAAAACGCTCTGGGCAGCCTCAAAAAAGTAAGCAAGTCAATATTAGCACTTCAATGATCCACAGCTGCAGATCGATCACAGAATGAAGTCTTTTGGAGGAGTTAATCTGCCTAATCTCGCCCCCTAACGTCGCAGCTGCAACCTCTCCCTATGCTTGAATCAGCAGAGTGACGTGCAGCGCAACGTGACCCAAGCTTATATAGAGGCTGGGTCACATGCTGCACTGGCCAATCACAGCCATGCTAATAGTAGGCAAGGCTGTGATGGCCTCTTGGGGCAAGTAGCATGACGCTTGTTGATTGGCTGCTTTGCAGCCTTTCAAAAAGCGCCCAGAAAGAGCCGAACACCGAACCCGAACCCAGACTTTTACGAAAATGTTCGGGTTCGGGTCAGTGTCACGGACACCCTAAAATTCGGTACGAACCCGAACTATACAGTTCGGGTTCGCTCATCCCTAGTCTTAACCCTTTGATTTTCTCTTTCGATAGTGGGTATTGTTTTTGGTACACCGTGGTTGTATCTGCTCTGAGTGTGGCCCTATATGGAGTACAGTCAATGAATCCTGTGTCATAGTCTCCGGATGACCACAGGTTAGGGTCAATGTCCTCCAATTCTTGTGACTCAAATGTGGTGAGTGTAGGAAAAAATTATGATGATGAGGGTTTGGCAATGGGTATGAGATCTGATCGCACATCCAGTCCTCCCTGAGATGCAAAAACCTTGAGTTTCAACTTGCAGAACAAATCTCTACCTAAGAGGCTTACTGGACACTCAGGGATGATGCTGAAAGTATGGTCAGTGATGTAATCTCCATCTATGGTTTCAAGTGTGAGTGGGTCAGTTTTGTATGTTTTTGTAAGAACCCCATTGATTCCCATGGAAGGATCAGACTTTCTTAAAGGACCTTTGTAAAAATCCCTACACAGGACACTGGATGTGGCTCCGCTATCTACCATGAAACCTACCTTTCTCCCCGCTACTGTTAAGAGAATGACAGGTGAGTCTTTCCAATGTTTTGTGACCTGTGTGAAAGTGGGGGTACCGTCCTCTGGGCAGAATCAGTGTTGACCCTGTTGGTTCCCTGTCAATGGGAAACCTTGGGTTCTGGCTATCCCTTACCTGGGGCTGGGTGCCAGGGTTTGAGTAGCGCTGTCGTCTGGGCAACGGACATTGCCTTGCCCAGTGTCCCTCTTTACCACAATTAAAACATACAGTGGCAGATGGTGGCTGCTGCTGCTCAGGGGTTTGATTTGGGCTGTAAGGTTTCTGGTGAGACTGGGGTGGACCTCTGTTACCTTGACCTTGATAGCCTCTGTTCCTGTTCCCCCGTCCCCTCTGGTTTCTGTTGCCGGCATATCCATGAGTAGTTATAGATTCCCTTACCTCGAAACAGCCTGCTGCCTCTTTCTCATATAAATGCTTTTCAAAATCCGCAACGTCATCAGAAGTCCAGGAGGATACGTTCTGTTTCACGGTAAGCATCAAACTAGGCAATAGGTTGTTTACAAAGGTTGAGATAACCAAACTATCCTGGTTAGTCACTGTGAGACCTGCTTCATGTCTCCAGAAATCTATGAACCGCTTCCAGAAATCAGTAACTGACTCATTGTTCTTTTGTTTGCATGCTACGGCTATGGGGAGGGAGGACCTCTGTTTGAAAACCTCTTTCATGTGTTCCGTGAGTTCCTCCCACATCTTTTTCCTGCTCTGTTCTGTGTTCAGGCTGTATGTAGTAGCATCGGGGGCTGTCTGAATGAGGCTAATGCTGGGTATTTTAACCCAATCCCACCCTGAGTGCATCCCTATTATACCATCCACTATCAGCTTCATATCCTCCTGTGTGTAATTTCTCCCCTTACATGCCCTTTTCAGATAGATGATAGTACCTAATGGTGCTGTAGTGGGTTTGGAACAATGTTTGATAATCCTATTGATGTCCTCTATTTCTATGGGTTTCTTCATTAACTGATCTCCTATTGTCATAAAGGGGAATGAATCCTCATGTCCCTTCGAAGAATCCCCATGTCCCTTATCCTGTTTTTTACTCCTAGTGTGTAGGGCGACGGGACTGGTTAACCTATCTTCCTCCCTTTGTGTCTTTTCAGTGAAACGTGTGTTTTTTTTGTACTGTGGGGGAAGGGGGGTAGGTGGGAGATGTTGCGTTGATGAGACACTAGGGGGTGATTTGTTAAACATATCAATTTTATCCCGAACGCTGGGTGATTCTATTGGTGTGGACACTTGTCCTCCTGTTGCTTCAGTAGAACAATCAGGTTGTTGAAAGGCAGACGCTGATATCTGTTCCACCAAAGACACAGGCGGGCGCGGTGCTGTGGGCACTGGTTGCAGGACAATATGACCCGCAGCCAATATTTCCTCCTCTGAAAAAGAAGGGTAGAGCTTCTGAATGCTCGATTTCTTTTCAGTCACCATGTGGTTTTTTGTTACACTCAGGGTCTTGTATGGCGGTGGTTTTTCTAGGATTTTGTTCTCTCTTCCCTTTCTGTGGTCCGCCTCAAGATCGTGTTTCTTTGAGTCATTTGGTACATTTTTTTGTGATTTGGCCTTTTTTGTGGGCCTATCATACCGATGACATGCTATTTCTAACCATTGTTCTTCTCCTTTTTGCATATATGTTGTGTCCCACTGTGGGTCTGGGTCAAAGTGTGGCCAGGCAACTTTGTCTCCCAAACACAGTCCTTTGACCATATCCAAGTGATAGGGACTATTGTCACCGTCACGTGGAAATGGACTACATGCATCCATAAACTCTGTCCATCCTGCCAAGTTATCAAGCCACAGATTGATAAGGTAGTAATTTGTGGGACTAACCCTTGCAACATATTCTTTACATGTTTCTTCTACATTTGGAGGAGGAAACTCCACTTTTGAACCTTGTCCACCCATAATAATAAATGACAATACACAGCAAATAGTAACAAGGAGGTATGTCTGTACACTTACCACCCAGACAAGACCTCCACAAAACAAGACAGATAATCAATAATTGATCTTATCCCTTTATAGTAATAGTAATCTTATCTATATGGATCAAACCAAGGTAGGTCAGTCTCCCTGAGACTTTTTGCCGTGCGTGGTACTCCAAGTGCCGGCCTTATTCATGAAAGTACTCCTTATAAACTCCCTGAGTCTATTTTTAAGGCTTAACAATGTATCCCGGATACATAAAGAAAACTCACCGGTAGTGATATGGCCAGTGCCCTCGGATCGGGCAGTGGACAAAAGGGATGTCTCTCTTACCGGACACGAGGATGGCCTTCTCTATCCCGGACGGAGCCCCCAGACTGAAAGGATTTGGACCTTTCTGGACCTCTACGAACACCTTGGTTTGATCTTACTGACCTCAGGAGAGATATTTCTCAGCCGGCAATAACATGACACACACTCAGGTATCACTGACAAATATCCTAACTTTATTATGCTATAGCTTGGCCTTATATAGGCAGTAAAAAAGTTTGCATAACAACAGCGTTAAACCAATCATAAAGATACACATTGTTGCTCATACACATACTACTGGAACATCCTTATTTGGTATGTGTACGTGCAGTAAGCAAAAAGAATAGGTTTTAATCAGTCACATATAAGTATGTATGCAGTTGGGCCGAATGACCCTGAATAAGGCAAGGACGTTTGTACTAGTTCTGGGGGATTCCCAGAATCTGTCCTGGGACAGATAAGCAAAACTTAACTCACAGCGGGGGAACTTGAAACAGTGCGTGGGTGAGATGCTATCACAATTCTTTACATATTTAGAGCAGACAAGATGGAGTCACATTTCTCTTCAGTGGCTAATGGAATTTTTCCTAAACTTCGGATGGAATTCCACTTCAGATCATTTGATTTGCTCAACACTAGTTATGATAGGTGTGTCATTTGACCAGGCAGTGCATCACATGACCAGGAACTGCAGAGTATTTAAACAGGCAATCTCCTGGTCACAGATTGCTTGTGAATTGTTCTATATACCTCACCAGCGCTTTGTGGATTCTTCTGACCTCCTGACTTCTGACTTTGGTTACTCCTTTTGACCCTGATTATTGGATTCCGATTTTGTTCTTCTGCATCTCCTGGTTTGACCCTGACTTGGTTCTTGGACTCGCTTCTGCCTGACGTATTTGGACCTAGACTTGACCGCTCGTGTATGACCTTGGCTTGGTATTGTTTACTGATCTGCTTTCTGATTTGGCTTCATTGTTCTCTCTTGGTTTTGATCTGGTACGTTTGATTCTGAGTACTTTGGTCCTGGGTTTTTCTCAGTATTTGTGTGACTGCCTGTCGCTTTGTTTATTTTTTCCCCCTCTGCTTTCCCCTGGTAAGCCCCAGCACTCAAATAAGCAGGGACCGTAGACCAGTTGTGAGCAGTCGTGCAAGTAGGCAGGGACAGAGGTGCAGATGGAATTTAGGGCTCACTTGTTCCCACTGTGAGTCTATAAAATGAAATCTTTGTCCGTGCCACTAGACTTCCACAAATGTGTTGTGAAGATCAGACTTTGATAGATCCCTGTTCTCCAAACAAAAAAGTCACTTACTCACATCTGATTGTCATGCACTCTAATTTTATCTTCAAACTATCTGCTAATCCTAAAGGTTCACATAATTTTGCCACTCACATACAGGTGATATTTGATCCTTTTCCTCAATAAATAAATGACCTAGTCTAAAGTTTTTACTCATTTGTTTGATTTGGTTCTCATTTTCCACCTTTAGAACTTGCTCAAAAAATCTTATGTAGTTTTAGGTCAAATTTATGCAGAACTATGTTTCTCATTAAGAGAAACAAAATAAGAGTATTGCAGGCTTGATACCTTTTAATGGATAACAAAAATAGAAGTAATGATCTTACATAGCGAGCTTTCGAGACATCACCAGTCCCTTCATCAGGTGTACTACAAGAATATATGAAGAAACAGCAATATATATACAATAATTACAGAGACATGGGAGAATGAATGGACATTTAAGGCTACTTTCACACTCGCGTTTGGTGCGGATCAGTCATGGATCTGCACAGACTGATCCGCACCAATAATACAACCGCATACATCCGTTCAGAATGGATCAGTTTGTATTATCTTTAACATTGCCAAAACGGATCCATCTTGAACACCATTGAAAGTCAATGGGGGGCGGATCTGTTTTCTATTGTGCCATATTGTGTCACTGAAAATGGATACGTCCCCATTGACTTACATTGTGTGTAAGGACTTCATCAGGCGGACATCAAAATGCTGCAAGCAGCGTTTTGGTGTTTGCCTCCAGAGTGGAATGGAGGCAGAATGGAGGAAAAATGATGCATTTTGAACGGATCCTAATCTATTCAGAATGCATTAGGGCAAAACTCATCCGTTTTGGACCGTTTGTGAGGGCCCTGAAACGGATCTCACAAACGGAAACCAAAACACCAGTGTGAAAGTAGACTAAAAAGCAACAGAACAACAGAATATCAAAGATCTTGAGAATGAGTCCTTAATTATCTTACAGATAAGGGGTGTGAAAGTTTTATGGTCTCTAAATTGATGTTATCTCAGAGACCTGGTGCCCTGACTATGTCTATGGAAGATTCTTTAGATCTTGTAGTGTGTCATAAATCCCAGGTATAAATTTAGTCCAGTATTTAAAGTGTCAAGCAGCGTTATAAATTTGTATTCCCAAATTGTTCTAGCTCTTTGGGATTTGAAGTTACCTTTTATTATGAGAACTTTAATGTGTTCTTTATTGTGTCCTGGGCTACAGAAATGCTTAGTCACAGGAAAGTGTAGCTTCTTCTCTTTAATTGTGTGGCGGTGGAATAACAAAATTTCAAAAAGTCTAGTTTTTTAGTTTAAAAGTCTTACTTGAGCAAGGCCCAGTACTGTTAAAAGTGCTTCAGGCATCTGCTTTTGCATTTGTGAACGGTCATATTTTCCCGTTGTAAAAACCAGCAGTAGTCCCTCATCATGTTGGGATTCCAGCGGCCTTGATACCTGTTCTCCATTGTAGAAATATCTTTATGGAACCGCTCTCCATGTTTGTGACTTACTTGTCCCAAATTGGGTGGGAAAAAGTCAAGATGGGAATGTAAGAAATGCACTTTCAATGACAAGCCAAGTTTTTCATATGCTGTCAGCATGTTGTCTACTAATTCAGCATAGTTTGCAGCTTGTCTGTTCCCAAGGAAGTTCTGCACTACTAGCACAAATGCATCCCAAGCTGCAAGACGCACTCGCTTTGTCCGATTCTTGCGCTGATCATAAATGGTGTATTTGCCACATACAGTACAGACCAAAAGTTTGGACAAACCTTCTCATTCAAAGAGTTTTCTTTATTTTCATGACTATGAAAATTGTAGATTCACACTGAAGGCATCAAAACTATGAATTAACACATGTGGAATTATATACATAACAAACAAGTGTGAAACAACTGAAAATATGTCATATTCTAGGTTCTTCAAAGTAGCCACCTTTTGCTTTGATTACTGCTTTGCACACTCTTGGCATTCTCTTGATGAGCTTCAAGAGGTAGTCCCCTGAAATGGTTTTCAATTCACAGGTGTGCCCTGTCAGGTTTAATAAGTGGGATTTCTTGCCTTATAAATGGGGTTGTGACCATCAGTTGCGTTGAGGAGAAGTCAGGTGGATACAAAGCTGATAGTCCTACTGAATAGACTGTTATAATTTGTATTATGGCAAGAAAAAAGCAGCTAAGTAAAGAAAAACGAGTGGCCATCATTACTTTAAGAAATGAAGGTCAGTCAGTCAGCCGAAAAATTGGGAAAACTTTGAACGTAAGGGCTATTTGACCATGAAGGAGAGTGATGGGGTGCTGCGCCAGATGACCTGGCCTCCACAGTCACCGGACCTGAACCCAATCGAGATGGTTTGGGGTGAGCTGGACCGCAGAGTGAAGGCAAAAGGGCCAACAAGTGCTAAGCATCTCTGGGAACTCCTTCAAGACTGTTGGAAGACCATTTCAGGGGACTACCTCTTGAAGCTCATCAAGAGAATGCCAAGAGTGTGCAAAGCAGTAATCAAAGCAAAAGGTGGCTACTTTGAAGAACCTAGAATATGACATATTTTCAGTTGTTGCACACTTGTTTGTTATGTATATAATTCCACATGTGTTAATTCATAGTTTTGATGCCTTCATAATCATGAAAATAAAGAAAACTCTTTGAATGAGAAGGTGTGTCCAAACTTTTGGTCTGTACTGTATGTATGTAGTGCAGGAAGTCTACTGAGTTATGTGCCACTTTTGCGTAGGGTGGGAGACTAGGGGCCCACCTTGCTCAGGAGCCCACCAGTGGATTCACCTGTACCACTGTGGCCCAGTCTGAGCCTGCATATAAACATCTAGCATGGACAGGATTACGTTGCTGCAGACAAGGACTTGCCACAGAGGTAACATGACTTCCAAGCAATAAACCCAGTGATGTGCTGCTTGGAGGACATGTCATTGCTGCAAGCAATCATTTGCTGGATTGACACATGTGACCCCATCCCTTCCAAATGTTTACCTGCAGTGCTCAAAGTCTGGACAGGACTATGGTGAACCAAGTGTAGGATAGCAGGTAAGTAGACACCACTGACAGGTCCCGCAGGGTGCCTTATTGGGGTATTCCCTTCTGGGATATTGATAACAGATAGGTGTGAGTGCCACAATGACAAACTTGATAAAAATGTGAAAGTCAGGCTGCAAGTAGTCTTCAAGTTGGCCCAGTCTTAGTATAACCAAGTTGTCCTACTCATATAATACTTTGGAATACAGTAATAATTTCCTTTTTAGGATGTGTAGCTCTTTGTTAAAAGTAGACAGGAAATCCTGTATTAGAAATCAACAGCTGCAGGTGAGATGTCTCTGTAAATTAGCCAGAAATTAGAAAATAGCTGTTATCTCATGTGGGGATAACATGTCACTGATTTTGCGGTTAAAACAGACATGGACCACCTGGTCGTCTCTAAACCCGAGTCATGTCTTTGTTTCATCTACTGAAAGAGTTTGCTTTTTCTGTTCCAGTGTTTAAAATTTTAGTATGAAAAATATAACAAAATAAAATATATATTTTATATTTTTTTTTAAAAAGCCGCAGTTCAGATAAGTAATATGAATTGTATATTTCTATGTAACAGTCTTTTGGCAATAACTTTTGGCAATCAGATGTGGTTTACATTTCAGGTGAAGGGATCGTGCATGTATACACGGACGGCCAGTTTCACACATAACCTAATTAATGCTGTCGTGCAATAGGTTGGCAAAGGAGGAAAGATCTTTTGTTGGCTGATTTGAATCCCAGCTGTTTAAAATGTAACATTCCTGAAGTGTGAAAACCTTTCCCCTAAGCAACAACAGCTGGGACAGCTCTTGCTCTCTTCATTTACTTTCCCAAAGTTTATACATTCTAGAAAAAAAAGAAAAAGATTTGGCTGGCATGGAATAGTGGCAGCATTCCGCTAAGCTTCTTCTTCCTTTTGCCCGTTCCACATTCGCTCTTTCAAGAAATACAATGTGTGTTACATGCATTATTTACAGATAAAAATAGATTATATTTGTCACGCATTAGCTGTAAAAGGATTTTTGCTTATCATTTACCTTGAAGGAAATGAATATAATAACAATAATTTATGAGCTGTCTGAATGCAGACAAACATGAAGTGGAGATTTCCTGGGTCTTCTATCATAGTAACGCTCACTGTATAATGTGTCTTTTCTAACATAAGATATCTGGTTCAGCTGACACGCACAGTCCTTGATGGACATGATATGCAGAGCACATGGACATCTGTTATTATTGAAATTGAAGAGGTAAGGCTACATTCACACAACATTGAAAAATAAAACGACCGTTAAAAATGGCCAAGCGGTCCATTTTTAATAGCTGTTTTTTCACAGTTGCCTTTCTGAAAAAGGAACATTTAAAAATTATCCCCTTCAATTGTTTGTGGGGATCTCAGGCAGTGAAAACTAAAAAAAATAGGACATGTCCTGTTTTTTGACATCCATTATTCACAGCCCAATAAAAAATTGGCCGCGTGTGTAGAACCAAAGACTTCAGTGGTTCTGAAAATGGCTGCATGATGTGTGAATGTAGCCTAACCCTCTTTAAAGAGCCTCCGTCAGTATGATCAGCTTTATTAAACCAGGCATGGTGCCTGGTTGGGTTGATCATGCTGTTTAAATATAATAATATTTGCAAAGAAAGGAGCACTCTATGATCTTACTAAACCCTCAAACTGATGTTAAAATTGAGAGATTAGCCAACATGTCCTACTATGGAGGACATGTCTGATCCCGAGCACCGCGCCGCGGTAGGTGAGTGTTAGGACCCGAGCTACTTGAGAAACCTTGGCGTGGTGCTCAGGCTCAGACATGTCCTCCATAGTAGGACATGTTGGATAATCTCTCAATTTTAACATCAGTTTGAGGGTTCAGTAAGACCGCAGAGTGCAACTGTCTTTGCAAATATTATTATATTGTTATATTGGTTATCACATCCACATTATTGCTATCTTATGTAGGATGTTCATTGTGGTACTTGTGGTACGCTGCGGGCATAAAACACACTTCGTGTGGGAGTGTGAATACCCATAGTGAACTCTACATGCCATTTTTTTTGCGGATCGCACACTGATCTATTAATTTTTAAGTCATACATTAATCTTTATTTCTTGTGGATCTGTGTGGCCGTTCTGTAAATTATAGAGCATCATAGACCGCAAAGTGCACCTGTCTTTGCAAATATTATTATATTGTTATATTGGTTATCACATCCACATAATTGCTATCTTATGTAGGATGTTCATTGTGGTACTTGTGGTCCGCTGCGGGCATCCTCCACTGTATTCATTTTTTCTGAGGATTGCCATTAGCAACGGGGCACAAATGCAGGATTTGCTCCCCTGTATATACTGTACATGCACAACTACATATGGGTTTGAGCACTTCCTGCTTGTTTAACACCCTGCCATTTTTTCTGTTTGTTTGATCATGCTGTTTAAAACAGATGCAGAGATATGTGTTTTTCATATGCAAATTTGCACGTTGGAGAACAAGGGGGCGGAGATGAAACCTTGGAGCACTGCTTTTGCAACACCCCTGTGCCCTGAACTTTCCCCTCACTTTAATTGACAGGAGGGCCGTTTCTTGGACCGGGCGGGCCGGGTGGCCGCCCGGGACACTGTCAAAAGGGGGGCGCCGGCAGGGCACAGCAGGAAATGAGCGCTGCACTTCCATTGTGCAAGCGCTCACTCATCTCTATAGTCATCTGTATCGCCATCCTCAGGACGGCGATACAAATGTCTGTGCTGCGGCAGCCGGCAGGGGAGAGAGAGGTGTGTCCCCTCCCTGTTCCTTTGATAGGCTGCCAGCACTAGGCCGGCAGCCTATCAGAGGCCGGTGCAGGCGGCGCGATGACGTCATCGCGCCGCCTGAGCCAGCAAGGGACACAGGCCGGAAGAGGCCTGCATCGCATCCTGGAGGAGGTAAGTATAATTTTCCATATCATCACCACGACGGCCATACAAGGAGATTGACCCCTGACCTCTGTAGGGGCAGGAAGCAGAGGAAGGTTTAAATACCCCCCTCCCACCACCAAACACCAGTGTTTCCTGTCCCTACAGAGGACAGGGGCGGAGAAAGGTCTCCGCGGGAAACCGCCGTGGAGATAAAGTCCTGAAGTGGATATTGTGACGTAGTGTGGCCGCGGCGGAAGTGGCTAGAGAAATGACTGGGAGGTCATTTATTATATATATATATATATACAACACAAATTATCAAGATGTACAGT
Organism: Bufo bufo; assembly: GCF_905171765.1. NCBI lineage: Eukaryota > Metazoa > Chordata > Amphibia > Anura > Bufonidae > Bufo > Bufo bufo. The sequence continues at coordinate 222,789,847 of NC_053393.1, forward strand.
AATTATTAGAACAATAATCAAGGAAAGTATAGTCCAATAAACAAAAAGGGAGAGAAGAAAGAAAATACTTATTTTCCGCAGAAAAGATGTCCGTTCGTGAAATAGTCCGTTGCAGGGATGAAGTCCAAGAAGCCTTTGTCCAGTGTAATAATCCGAATATGCCTACAGCCCACAGGTTCTCTGGCTGAGGCCCCCTCCAGGTGTTGTTAAAAGTGGAGAACTCCTTTAGCAGATTCTAGGCCCTTGTTATAAGGATCCCAGACTCAAGGCGGGGAATTGAGAGTCCGCCTGCTGGGCAGGCTGTATTTCTGAGATGAATGGCAGTTCTGAAATATGGTATGTGCCATATCGCGGGATGTCTCCGCTGTACATTTTACCTGGGCATCTCCTAGGGTTATGTTTGTCATATGTAAATGTCCAAAGAATTCTGAGGGACAAGATGACGTAATTTTTATGTCCGTAAGATGCATGGTCTCTCTTAAACAGCGTAAAAATAATATCTCAGATCGCGGTGCCTGACTGTCTATAGTTTCACCCAGGTAACTTCCCTTTCAGGAAACTGACTTCACACTTCTTATTTACCAGGGATGCAGACGAATAGCCACCGTCTGATCAGTTAATTGTAGAGGACACCGTAATGAAGTTAGCATTCGGTCCATTTCCAGTTTTAGCTGTGACAGACAGTGTAAAGCATGCTGGCCTCTATTAACTGACTGGAACAAAAGGACCCTTTTGTTCTCTGGGTACATAGAATGAGACGCTCTGAGCAATCAGATTGTAAGCTCTGGGGGCCCCTATGGAAATAAGGACTGTTTAATAGGCCCATTGATCAATAAGGGATAGTGATATTGATAATATTGGGAGGACGGTTCAATATTCTCGCGGATCATCCGTGACACCTCCCCCCGCGTCTGCGGCTAGACATCCGTCCACAAGACGGGTGGTGTCGCCGCTAACCTGCGCTGATCGGTCTGGATCACCGTTGCACCGGGATAAGCCATCCGCATTTTGATGTCTGCTGCCTGCCCTGTGCTGGATGGTAAAATCGTACTGCTGCAGCGACAAGCTCCAACTTAGGAGCTTCCCGTTGGACCCCACAGTACGGTTCAGCCAACTGAGAGGATTATGGTCCATAATGATTGTGAAGGAGCGGCCGTACAGATAGGATTGAAGCTTCTGTAGGGCCCACACAATCGCCAGACACTCCTTTTCTGTAGTTGAGTCGGAGACTTCTCGGGGAAGAAGTTTCCGGCTCAGGTACAGAAGAGGATGCTAGTCACCTTTTCCATCCACCTGGCTTAAGACAGCGCCGAGGCCGTAATCTGATGCGTCGGTTTGCACTATGAACCGACGGCTGAAATCTGGGGCTTGAAGCACAGGGGCGCTAGCTAACGCCTGCTTCAAAGCCCGGAAGGCGTTCTCACACTCAGGGGTCCACGTAACCACTTTCGGGTGCTTCTTGCCAGTGGCATCCGTCAGGGGCTTCGCGATGGCACTATAGGCCGGTACAAACTTCCTATAGTAGCCCGCAGTCCCCAGGAATGCCTGAACCTGTCGCTTGGTGATAGGCCGAGGCCACGCTAAGATGGCGTCAACCTTTCCCGTGTCCGGTTTCAGGGTGTTCCCTCCCACTCGGTGCCCTAAATACTGGACTTCCGTCATGCCAATCTGACACTTACTTAGCTTAACTGTCAAATTGGCTGCAGACAGCCATTGCAGTACCTGGGACAGATGTTTGAGATGTTCTTCCCAGGTGGGGCTAAACACCGCAATATCGTCCAAATATGCTACAGCGAACGGCTGCATTTCCTCCAGCAGGTTGTTCATAGCCCGCTGGAACGTGGCAGGCGCGTTTTTCATCCCAAAGGGCATCGTCGTAAATTCGAAGAGCCCGAAGGGAGTGATAAAGGCCGACTTCTGTCGCGCGTCCGGGGCAAGAGGGATCTGCCAATACCCCCGGCTCAGATCCATGATTGATAGATAGCTGGCAGCCGCCAGCTTATCTAGCATCTCATCGATGCGAGGCATGGGGTAGGCGTCTGTAGTGGTTACAGCGTTCAACTTCCGGTAGTCCACGCAGAACCGCGTTGTCTTGTCTTTCTTGGGTACTAAGACGACGGGTGCCGCCCATGGACTACAGGACCGCTGAATGATCCCCAGTTCTAGCATTTCCCCCACCTCACGCTGCATGTCCGCCTGCACCTCCGGAGAGACCCGATAGGCGGATTGCTTGATGGGGGGATGTGTTCCGGTATCTACCCGGTGAGCGACCAGATTGGTCCGTCCCGGGATTCCTGAGAAGGTCCGGTGGTACCGACCTAATACCTCCTGTAGCAGATCTACCAGAGGGTCTGCCTCGCCCTGTTCTAACCGGCTGCACACTGGGAGTACATACTGGGTTCTATCGTGGTGGGCCTTCAGCATGTTAATGTGAAAGGCCTTCTGTTTTCTACCCCCCATGCTCACCAAGTATGTCAGGGGGTTCAAACGCTTCTCTATGGTGTATGGCCCCTCCCATGCCGCCTGTAACTTATTGTGCCGTATGGGAAGAAGGGCATAGACCCTGTCTCCTGTTTCAAACGCCCGGTCTCCTGCGGTGCGGTCGTACCATAGTTTCTGTTTAGCCTGGGCCTGGGCCAGATTCTCCGTTACCATGGCAGAGAGTGACTCCATTTTGTCTCTGAACTTCAGGACGTAATCCACTACAGAGACATCCGTGGGATCACCTTTGCCTTCCCACGTCTCTCGCATCAGCTGTAGTGGTCCTCGGACGTTCCTGCCATACAGGAGTTCAAACGGGGAGAACCCGGTGGACTCTTGCGGTACTTCCCTGTAGGCAAACAGCAGATGAGGCAAGTATCGTTCCCAGTCCCCACCCTGCGACTCAACGTACGTGGCCAGCATCTGCTTTAATGACGCGTTAAAGCGCTCGCAAAGGCCGTTGGTTTGCGGGTGGTACGGACTGGAGACGAGGTGCGCCATCTGGATCTTTGCCGCCAGGGCGTCCATCAGTTCAGACATAAACTGGGGTCCCTGATCTGTGAGCATCTCCGCAGGGAACCCTACACGTGAAAATATGGTAATTAGCGCGTCTGCTACCTTGTCTGCCCTCAGGGAGGAGAGGGCGACCGCATCCGGGTAGAGAGTCGCGTAATCCACCAGCGTCAAGATGTATCTCTTGCCGCTGCGGCTGGGAATGGGCAGAGGTCCAATTATGTCGACTGCCACTCGGTGAAATGGCTCACTTATGATTGGCAGTGGACACAAGGGAGCCTTGCGCGGATTCCCAGCTCGTTTTACCTTCTGACAAACCGTACAAGAGCGACAATAATTGATGACATCTATCCTCATTCTGGGCCAGTAGAAATGCCCCTGAATACGGTCAAGTGTCCTGCGAATTCCTAAGTGTCCTGCCAAGGGGATGTCATGTGCGGATTTCAGCACATGCCCCCGGAAGGCACTAGGTACCACAAGCGACTTGGTACTCACGGTCATTTCGCCTTCGGTGGGTTGTATCGCCTCACTATACAACTTCCCACCTTCCCAGTACACTTTAAACCCGGCCCCGTCCGCGAGGGGCTCAGCAGCCTGTCTTCTGAGACCCTCGAGGCTAGGATCGGTTTGGAGTGCGTGCTCGAAGGCAGCACGATCCGTTTCAGCCAGCTTGCCCATGGCGTATGAGGCCTGTGGCTGACAGTCACCCTCCCTGGGGTCAGAGGAGTGGGAGGAGACCGGAGCCTCTGTTCTGAGTTCAAGCTTTGGGTGGCCCGACTCCGAGTCACAGCTAGGACAGGTATGACTTCGGAGCAAGGCAGATTAGCATTTTCAATATCACAGGTAGAAATCACATTAGCAGGTACGTCATGCATATCATCAACATTAACACTGGATACATTCAACCCCCCTCCCCCAGACTTTTGCCCCCGGGTGCCAAGCACCTGGGTGGGGGCAGAGGGCGGACCCCCTTCCTGGGATCCCGAGGGGTTCGTGGCGGGTTCATAATAGGATACCAGCTTGCCTAGATCGGACCCCAGCAAAACAGGAACTGGTAGCTGGTCTAGGATACCAACTACCTTTTCTTTAACACCCACCCCCCAGTCTATGGAAACCCGGGCTTGGGGAATGTGAGAAAGAGTGCCCCCCACCCCAGTGAGGGTGAGATACTTGTCTGGGATAATGTCCTTTGTTGACACAAGGTGCGGACGCACCAGGGTGACGTCGGCTCCCGTGTCCCGGAAACCGGTGACGAGCTGGTCATTCACCGTAACAAGCTGGTGGTTGCTAGTGATGGGGTGAATCTCCTCTCCACCGGCGAACAAAATGGTTTAGGACGATGGTTCACGCTGGGGTGCGCTGGTTGGCTGTGTCTGTCGTGGGCGAGGTACAGGTGGTCCAGATGCTGGCTGTCTCCGCTCAGGACAGTTGAATTTCATATGTCCAGGCTTGCGGCAGTAGTGACAGGTGATTCCATCAGGTGCCCCAGGTCTGGAAGCAGTAGCTGCACTTGGTGGTCTCTGTGGTGGACGGCCCACAGAGGCAGGGGGGTCTGCCCTGACATTGGGCGGACCTCCTCTCCAGTTAGATGGTGCAGATTTACGCAGATCGGGCACCCGGGTAGTTACAAAAGTCTCAGCTAACTCTGCAGCAGCGGTTGCTGACGCAGGCTTCCGTTCTAGCACGAATTGTCTCACATCCGCAGGGCAAATACAAAGAAGCTGGTCTAGCACCATCAAGTCCTCTAGGACATCATAAGACCCTTTTGTTAGGCCTAAAGTCCATTGGCGGAATGTAGTGCGTAAGCTGCTGACCACATCCGGATAAGAATCCGTACGATCCTTTTGTAAGGACCTAAACCTTTTCCGATAGACTTCAGGAGTCAGCTGGAATTTAGCAATGATAGCGTCTTTTATGGCGGAATAATCTTCATCCTGCTCCATGGATAACTCTGCAAACGCGTCCAGCGCTTTGTAGCGCAACAGGGGTGTCAGGTGTCTGGCCCATTGCTCTTGGGGCAGACGATACTGACGGCAGGCTTTCTCAAAGGATCGCAAAAACAAGTCTATGTCAGTGTCCTTTTCAATGGGAGCAAATTTAAATTTTGCACTCACGTGTGATGCTGCTCGTTCTGCAGGAAAGTTGGGTGATGAGCTTCAGCTGGGTTGGTGTATTCTGGCCATGCTCAGTTCATGCCGACGTTGGCTTTCTTCTCGCTCCGCCATGTACTGCAGGTACTTTACCGGGTCAGTGTCCATTAACTTTTGGAGGGCCTGCTGCATCATAGGACCTGTACAAATAGATAGTCCGGTACTGGCTGGTTCCAGGCGAGTACTTGAAGAAAAATTAGGATCTGTACTGAAATTCTGCGCCGGGGGGCCAACAGGGCCCGCAGGATGTTCCCCCTCCGAGTAGTCAGGATTCTCAGTCTCCGGTTCCTCAGGACTCGAGTCAGATGGGCCGGTGTCTCCAGCAGTAGACACATCCAACAGCCGCAGTTGTTGGCTATCCCATCGGAACAAGTCTTTTATCAGGTCGGTCTTCGTCTTGCGACCGACTTCAATGCCCCGTTCTTGGCACAGATTTTCCAGATCTGCCAAAGCCATTTTCTTGTATTCCCCTGACATTTTAAAGCCAAATAAAAGATAGATAAAGAAAACAAGATTTCGAGGAGGGTACTGGACTACACAGTCTCTCTGTACACACAGATAAATGTATTGCACTCAGCCACACCACCACCAAATTGGTTTGGTTCTGACAGAGGTAAATTAGCTCAACTCTGTTCAGATGTTCTAAACACATGCAAAAAGAATCCCAGTAGCTGCCAACCAATATGTGACGAACTGCGACCGCCGCGGCCACACTACGTCACAAAACAGTCACAGCGCCCCTAGTGGTCAATCCGCAAACAGGCCTCCCCGCCACTTTCAGTACACCGACAGTCTAACTTGAGTCCGTACAGTCGATAGGCTGAAAGCGCAGGGATTGGACCGCCGATTGACCACAAGTAAGCGTGTGAGCGACCGGACCGGAACCACACACAGGGTAGTTTAACTGCCACTACCTTGCAATTGATGGGAGCAAGGAACCCACTATCTGGATAACAGAACCGAGTAGCTTTCTCTTCGGAGAGGCTAGGGTACGTTTTTGCAGTGTTTGAAAACAGGAATATGGCTAGAGAAATGACTGGGAGGTCATTTATTATATATATATACAACACAAATTATCAAGATGTACAGTAATTATTAGAACAATAATCAAGGAAAGTATAGTCCAATAAACAAAAAGAGAGAGAAGAAAGAAAATACTTATTTTCCGCAGAAAAGATGTCCGTTCGTGAAATAGTCCGTTGCAGGGATGAAGTCCAAGAAGCCTTTGTCCAGTGTGATAATCCGAATATGCCTACAGCCCACAGGTTCTCTGGCTGAGGCCCCCTCCAGGTGTTGTTAAAAGTGGAGAACTTCTTTAGCAGATTCTAGGCCCTTGTTATAAGGATCCCAGACTCAAGGCGGGGAATTGAGAGTCCGCCTGCTGGGCAGGCTGTATTTCTGAAATGAATGCCAGTTCTGAAATATGGTATGTGCCATATCGCGGGATGTCTCCGCTGTACATAAGTAACGAGCACAGATTCACATTCCCCACAAAATATGGAGTTCAGGGATATCAAATATGACTTTTATAACCTGTTTTATGATGGGGTAACGCCATAACTTTACCTGGGCATCTCCTAGGGTTATGTTTGTCATATGTAAATGTCCAGTGAATTCTGAGGGACAAGATGACGTAATTTTTATGTCCGTAAGATGCATGGTCTCTCTTAAACAGCGTAAAAATAATATCTCAGATCGCGGTGCCTGACTGTCTATAGTTTCACCCAGGTAACTTCCCTTTCAGAAAACTGACTTCACACTTCTTATTTACCAGGGATGCAGACGAATAGCCACCGTCTGATCAGTTAATTGTAGAGGACACCGTAATGAAGTTAGCATTCGGTCCATTTCCAGTTTTAGCTGTGACAGACAGTGTAAAGCATGCTGGCCTCTATTAACTGACTGGAACAAAAGGACCCTTTTGTTCTCTGGGTACATAGAAGGAGACGCTCTGAGCAATCAGATTGTAAGCTCTGGGGGCCCCTATGGAAATAAGGACTGTTTATTAGGCCCATTGATCAATAAGGGATAGTGATATTGATAATATTGGGAGGACGGTTCAATATTCTTGCGGATCATCCGTGACAGATATGGAGTCACGTACCTGCTTCTGCGGGACCCCCCTGTCAGCCCGCGGTCTTGTACTAACGCCGGGCAGGGGGAAAGGGAGAGACTCGCCTCCGGTTGACCTGGGGCCTGCTCCCGGAGCACAGAACGCCTGCTGGTTCACTAAAACCATGCCGGTTGTGCGCCCAGCGCCATGCGGCGCTATACAAATTCGTCACTTCCGGTTAGCTGTGACGTTTCCGGAAGTGACGCGGACGGCGGCCGGCTTCGGAAGGCGGAAGAATTCAAATGGATCCTCCTGCTGCAGCGTCCTGCGGTGAGTGCTTACCCTCTCTGGCTATCCTTCAGGATGTCTGCGTCTGAGCATGCTGAGGTCTCTACCCTGCCGTCCGTAAGTTCCCCATAGGGGAGAGTTTTTCTTCCTCTCTCACCTGGGCACACTATTGTGGGTTTTCCCTGGATTAATGTTTTTTTTTCTTGGCTTTTCAAGACTGCTAAAGATTCTCTGAGAAAGCCCAAGAAGTCCTCAAAGTGTATTTCATGCCTAAGAAGTTGTGCAGGGATTGCATTTCTAAAATTGTCCGTGAGGAACAGCCGTCCCTCATGGACGAGATTAAATCTATGATGCAGAAAGAGATTAAATCCTCCTTTGCAGCTTTTTCTACACTTCAAACAGAGAAACCCGTTGTTTCGGAGCCCCCCGCCAAACGCCACAAATCAGACGATTATATTTCATCCGATTCTGAAGTTTATGGGGGTTCGGCTTCCTCCTCTAGACATATGGAGGATGAAGATAAGCTCTCTGAACGAGAATTTTCAGAGAACAGAAGGAAATTTTATTTCTCTTCTGAGGATATGCCTGAGCTTTTAAAAGCCATCCGAGCTACTATGGGGGTAGAAGAGGTGCCTTCTACTCCATCAGCACAAGATGAGATGTTCGGAGGTCTCAGGGTGAAGAAGTCCAAAGTCTTCCCTATTAACGATAACATCAAGGGGATGATTTTGGATGAATGGGCAGATCCGGAAAAACGGCTGGGAGTTGCCAGATCCTTCCAAAACTGGCTTCTTTTTGATCAAGAAGAAGCTAGGACCTTTAATACCATCCCTAAAATTGACGCCCAGGTAGCTAGGGTCAATAAAAAAAACAGCCTACCATTTGAAGATGCCTCTCAGCTCAGAGATCCGTTGGATAGAAAGGCTGACGGCCTATTGAGAAGGTCCTGGGAGGCAGCCATGTTCACGCTTAAATCGAACATAGCAGCCACATCAGTTGCCAGATCTATGTTCATCTGGCTCTCAGTTAGAGAATAGGGCCTCCAGCGATTCCTCAACAAATGAGATTTTGAGTGCTATTCCCCTGTTAAAATCTGCTACAGCTTTTTTAGCTGACGCCCCAGCGGAGTCGGTACGTTTTGCAGCAAGGGATGCGGGTCTGTCCAATGCAGCTCGCCCTGCCTTGTGGGTGAAATGCTGGTCGGGTGACAAAGTGTCAAAATCCAGACTATGTGGCATCCCCTTTTCTGGAGAGTATGTCTTCGGACCAGAATTAGAAAAAATCTTAGAAAAGGCCTCCGATAAAAAGAAGGGGTTTCCGGAGGAAAAAGTTTATAGGAGGAAGTATCCCTTTCGTGCCCCTTCCAACTAAAGTAATCAATACAGTGGTAAGGGCAAGTCAGGCCGTTTCAGTTATCCCAAAGGGGGAGGGGTAGGGCTCCCGCCTCTGCCCCCCAAAAAGGAAATGGAAACCAGTGACATCAAGGTGGAGGGGAGATTCTTCCCCGTTGGGAGGAAATATCCTCAAACTCCTGGGCTCTGAGGATTGTAGAGTCAGGATACAGAATACAATTCTCGGATCCTCCCCCAAAAAGATTTATAGTCACCAGGGTTGCGGTCCCAGACCTCAATCATCCTATTCACGTGGGCATACGAGAACTACTCGCAAAAGGGGTAGTGGTGGAAGTACCACGATCCGAACAAGGAAAGGGGTTCTATTCGAACCTCTTCCTAGTGAAGAAGAAGGAGGGATCTATCGCACAATAATAAACTTAAAGTGCCTGAACAGGTACATTACCTATCAAAAATTCAGGATGGAGACCCTAAGATCCATAGTTCCTCTGCTCCAGAACAATTCAGTAATGTGCTCGGTCGATCTGACAGACGCTTACTATCATGTCCCGATACATCCCAGCTCTCAACGGTTCTTAAGGTTCGCGGTCAGAGACCATCTGGGCAGAATTCTCCATTATCAATTCACCTCTCTCCCCTTCGGCATATCCTCAGCCCCTCGAGTTTTTACAAAACTAATGATCGAGGTAGTTGCCTATCTAAGGATGGAAGGTCTGACAGTTTTTCCATACTTAGACGATTTTCTGATCTCAAACAGTTCTGCTCTTCTTCTGCAGAGAGATCTGAATTTTTTCCATCAGACCCTAGAGGGACTGGGTTGGTTGATCAACATAGGAAAATCACAGTTAGAACCGACAACAAAGATCCAGTTCCTGGGGGTTATTCTGGATTCCCAGAGAAAGATAACCTGTTTACCTCTGAGCAAGATACAGGACATCCAAAAGTAAATCTCCATCTTCAACTCAAGGATGTTCTACTCCATCAGAGACTCAATGAGTCTCTTGGGGATCCTCACATCCTGCATACCGTCCGTTCAGTGGTGTCAGATCCATTTTTGAACCCTGCAGATGTGGATCCTCAGGGTCTGGGACAGAAGGGAATCTTCAAAAGGTGATCATCCCTCAAAGGATAAAAACCTCCCTCCTTTGGTGGAAAAACAGGCTCAATATCTCCAGGGGGGTGATGTGGTCAAAGAATCCCTACGCCCAGATCACCATGGATGCATGCCAGTACGGTTGGGGAGCGAAGGTCGGAGATGTTTACTACCAGGGAGTCTGGCCAAAATCATTCAGTCTCCAGTCGTCAAATTTTCGAGAATTGATGGCAGTCTGGGAAACTCTAAAGCAAGCAAAGATTCATCTTCAAGGCCATCACGTAAGAGTCCTGTCAGACAATACGACAGTGATAAGATATTTAAATCATCAGGGAGGCACGGGTTCGAGCAGCCTGCAGGATTTGTCGGCAAAAATATTCACCTGGGCCGAAGTGAATGTTCATTCAGTGTCTGCAGTCCACCTAAAAGGGTCCCTAAATGTGGAAGCAGACTACCTAAGCCGGGCAAAGATAGACCACTCAGAATGGTCCTTAAACGAGGAAGTCTTCCTGATGATATCGGACAAGTGGGGGAGACCAGCAATAGATCTCTTTGCCACTCGGGTAAACTCAAAATTGCCAGTTTTTTGTTCCCTACATCCCAGAGACAGCCCGAGATTTCTGGACGCTTTCTCTTTCAGATGGAACCGAGGTCTTCATTATGCGTTCCCTCCTCTTCCGTTAATACCGAGGGTGGTACAGAAAATCATACAGGACAGTACTTCAGTCATACTAGTAACGCCCTACTGGCCAAAGAAGAGCTGGTTCCCAATCTTGTGGAACCTTGCCAGCGAGGATCCTTGGATTCTACCAAGGAGACGAGACATCCTTCACCAAGGTCCGATTCTACACCCGGACCCGGACTTCCTCAACCTAGCAGCCTGGATCCTGAGACCCAAATCCTAAAGCATCAGGGATTATCGGATGCAGTAATTTCAACCCTAAAAGCTTCCAAAAAGAAAGTCACCTTTTCAATATACCTGAAGATTTGGAAACGGTTCTGCTCGTGGTCAGGTTCGCCCTCGCCAAATACCTCAGCTCCAAACATCCAAATGATTCTGGACTTTTTACAAAAAGGATTTGACATGGGATTAAGACCATCCACTCTCAAGGTACAGGTATCAGCCCTCAGTTGCTTTTACGACACCGAACTGGCGAACAATAGGTGGATAAAGCGATTCATGAAGGCAATAACGAGGTTACATCCGACTCTAAGGTCTCAGGTCCCTACTTGGGATTTAAACATTGTCCTTAGGGGACTATCACATCCTCCATTTGAACCTCTGAGTGACTGCTCTCTGAAACTAAAATCCTACAAAACTGCATTCCTGGTTGCCATCACCTCAGCCAGAAGAATAAGTGAACTACAAGCACTATCAATTAGAGAGCCCTACCTACAGGTCCTGGACGACAGGATAATTCTAAAACTGGATCCGTGTTTTCTACTGAAAGTAGTCTTGAAGTTTCATAAAGACCAGGAGATCACTCTACCTTCTTTGTTTAACAACCCATCTAATGATTGGGAATCTATCCTTCATTCACTTGATGTCAGGTGGGCAGTACTGGATTACTTAGAAACCACAAAAGACTTTAGAAAGTCAGACTGCTTCTTTATCCAGTTTGGAGGAAGAAACAAGGGTCAGAAAGTTTCCAAGTCCTCCATCGCCAGATGGATTAAAGCTACCATCACTTCTTGTTATTCCTTACAGAATCTTTCTTGCCCTGATAATATCAGAGCCCACTCTACTAGGGCAATGTCGTCTTCTCAAGCAGAAAGAGCGGGTGTCTCCCTTGAGGAGATCTGTAAGGCAGCCACTTGGTCCAGCATCCATACTTTCGCCAAGCATTATAGATTGGACCTTTTCAAAAAGACTGATATGTCTTTCGGATAAAAAGTCCTTCAGTCTATGTCCCCCCCGTAAATTCATATTTGATATACCTCCTTGTATGGCCGTCGTGGTGATGATATGGAAAGCCGGAATTAGTACTTACCGGTAATTCATTTTCCATGAGATCACCACGACGGCTCGTATTTCCCTCCCTGTTAGTTACTTGGGGGTTGATATGATGAAATATCTTCTCCTGTTTATTTATTTTTTCACGTGTGTATCCACCACCCTTTACTCTGGTATTTTGGAAGCACTGGTGTTTGGTGGTGGGATGGAGGTATTTAAACCTTTCTCTGCTTCCTGCCCCTACAGAGGTCAGGGGTCAATCTCCTTATATGGCCGTCGTGGAGATCTCATGGAAAATGAATTACCGGTAAGTACTAATTCCGGCTTTTATATATATATATATATATATATATATATATATATATATATATATGTACAAATTACAATACTGGCACATACAGTAAGGGGGGCTGCTGGCACATAAGGGGGGCTACTAGCACAGACATAAGGGGGCTACTGGCACATGATAGGGGGGCTACTGGCATGTAAGGGGGACTACTGGCACATAAGGGGGCTACTGGCACATAAGGGGGGCTACTGGCACATAAGGGGGACTATTGGCACATAAGGGGGGCTACTGGCACATAAGGGGGGCTACTGGCACATAAGGGGGGCTACTGGCACATGATAGAAGGCTACTGGCATATAAGGGGGCTACTGGCACATAAGGGGGGCTACTGGCACATAAGGGGGGCTACTGGAACATAAGGGGGCTACTGGAACATAAGGGGGGCTACTGGCACATGATAGGGGGGCGACTGGCACATAAGGGGGGGGGCGACTGGCACATAAGGGGGGCTACTGGCACATAAGGGGGGCTACTGGCACTTGATAGGGGGGCTACTGGCACATGATAGGGGTGGCGACTGGCACATAATAGGAGGGGCACTCTGGCTACTGGCAGATGATGGTGGGGGGGCTCTCATTACTGGCACATGATTGGGGGCATCTATGGGGGCTATTATTACTGTCACATTATTGGGTGGCACTATAGGGGCATCTACTGAGGCTAAAAAGAAGGGGTATTTTATATGGGGGGCTCTGCATATGGGAATTTTATACTGGGACACATTATAGTGGGTACTATGGGGAAGGGGGGAGAGGAGCACTATGGGGTCATCTACGGGGGCACTAAGAAGGGGTATTTTATATTGGCACAATATGGGAACATTAGCTCAACTGGGGGCATTACAAGGCAGTATGTTTTGCACATTATAAGGGGAATTATTTCTACTGGGGGGGCATTATGGTGGGCTTTATTACTCCCCCATGGTATGACCCCCTAGTAGCAGCACCAGCCTCTCCCTGCTCTGCTATCCCTCTGCCCCTTCTCCAAATCCTTATTATGAAATCTTTCTCATTAGGATAAAGCACAACATCAGCTCCACCGAGCCCCCGGCCAAAGTGCTGAAGTGGTGTCCGAGATCCCCAAGGGCCAAGCCAAGTAATTGTAAGTTTTCATGTGAAATATGTTTATGTTATACACATATAGCCTACACTGTGCCACACAATATACAGTATACCTCTACACTGTGAAGGGGTTATACTGTTTATTGTACAGCATGGCACAGAGGTTATATTGTCCGGCATGGTGTAACCTCCATACATTTTATGTACAGTATACAGTAATCCGCCTTCCCATCTATGCTTTAAATCTGGTTTTATATGTTACTTGGTTTTTGTACATTTACTTGCGTGTGCTAGTTGAGACCTGCTGTGATTGGGTTTTAGTTAGTTATTAAATGCTAACATTACAGTTTTTTGGTTTTGCCCATTATTGATGATTGTATTTCATGACTACTCTTCTAAGGGTATTGCCTTCCTTTATACTGCAGTTCTCCTGTACCACTCTGCCTGCGACTTTTAGCAGTTTAAGCAGTAATTTATGATTTTCTTTTGCTCTCAATAAATCTTGTGTTGAGCAAAATAAAAATAAAAAATATATGGTGAGACGGTTGCAAGTACTCTTCTGAAATGATTTCATCGAGCAGTTTTAATCGGGGGGGGGGGAGTTTTTTTTTACACCTGCCCTGAGAGAAATTTTACCTAGAAACTGCACTGATTGACAATGCTAGACATCAGCACGCTGAGGGCAGAGCTGTGTCCTAGAGCTGTGTCCTAGCAAAGGGTTGATCATGCTGAGAGAAGCTCTTTAAATGACTTTAAATGACTTTATCATATTATACTGCTATATTTATTTAATTATTTTTCCATTTTGTAGGCCATTTTCAGACTAGCCTTTTCAATGCATAAAACACACTTCATGTGGGAGCGTGAATACCCATAGTGAACTCTACATGCCTTTTTTTTTGCGGATCGCACACTGACCTATTCATTTTTAAGTCATACACTCATCTTTATTTCTTGTGGATCTGTGTGGCCGTTCTGTAAATTATAGAGCATTTCCTATTCATGTCCATATTGCAGACAAAAGTAGTCCATTCTATTGATGGGAGTGAGAAAAATGCAAAATGCACATGGTTTGATGACTGAAATACGGATACGGTCATGTGAATAATGCCACACTTGTGTTGTTAATTCCAGTATTGAAATCCGGCAGAGTATCTCAATACAGGAAATAAACGGATCGGTTTTGATTTTGCACATCGGGATGCATTCGTTCCGTTAGGATGCGGTTGTGTGAAATCAAAACCAAAATAAAAACGCATCCATCACTAAATAGATTGAAAGTCAATGGGTGACAGATCTGGTTTTTAGGCTCCTAAAAAAACGGATCCGTCACAATTGACTTACATTGTTTTCAGTGCCGGATCCATTTTTATGACCGGACACAAAACCGCAGCTTGCAGAGGTTTTGTGTCCGGTCACAAAACAGAATGCTGCTGGAACAGAAGACACCCTGATGCATCCTGAACGGTCTCTTTCCATTCAGAATTTATAAGGACCAAACGGAAAAGTTTTTTCCTGGTATTGAGATCCTCTGCTGGATCTCAATACCGGAAAACAATAACGCAAGTGTAAAAGTAGCCTTAGGCCAGAACCAGGACCTCATTGCTGCAAGGCAACTGTGCTGACCACTGTGGTATACCACATTATAGGGAAATACAGGAAAAAAAAAATGTTTTTTTTCCATTACCCAGCACTATAAATAATTTTTTTAGATTACTGTACTGATGGTATATGGATGTAGGTTATAAATGTGCCAACTAAGCTCTTATTATTTTTTGTCATGTAATGTATTTTTATGTGTATTCTGCTTTCGAATAGGACAATTAACACATATTTATTTGCCTTTACAGAGAGACATTGGTAGAGTATATTGCAAGAAGCCCTTTCATTAAAGGGGTTCTCCAAGTTATATTTATTGATGACCTATCCTCAGGATAGGTCATCAATATCAGATCGGCTGGGGTCTGACACCCGGCACCCCCGCCGATCAGCTGTTTGAAGAGAAGGTGCGCCGTGCCAGCGCTGCCTCCTCTTCATTGTTCACCTGCTCGCCGTTACATTTGCAGTGGTGAGCCGGTGTTATTACACCAAAGCTGTCACATTCATTTCAATGGTAAAGATCGCTTCTATACACATTTAAATGAATGGGACGGTTAGGTGTAATTACACCTGCTCACCACTGCAGATGCAACGGCGAGCAGGTAAACAATGAAGAGGAGGCAGCGCTGGCACAGCGCGCACCTTCTCTTCAAACAGCTGATCGGCGGGGGTGCCAGCCGATCTGATATTGATGACCTATCCTGAGGATAGGTCATCAATAAATATAACTTAAACAACCCCTTTAAGATAAAAATGATGTTACAGTTAAATTTCCTAAAAATTGGAACAGCTAAAGAAAACAGAAACTAGCTTTCAGACATCAACTCTTACATAGTATATTAATGTACATGGAATACTGAAAGGTTTGCAAAGTTCCTTAATGGGGTACTCTGGTTGTGGAACCTTATCACCTAACCACAAGATAGGAGATAGCTATTACAACAGTGGGGGAGTCCTACTGCTGGGGCCCCACTGGTCACGAGAACGGAAACCCTGTATCTCATGGAGCCCTTGGAAATGAATCGAGCAGATTGTCCAGGTCAAGTACAGTAAACTTCTGTCTTCAGAACTCCCATAGAGACTCATAGAGCAGCCGGCACTCATACCTGACCCGTTGCTCCGTTGATTTCGGGGGGCTCTACAGGGTACCGGGTCACCAGCGGTAGGACCTCCACCGATCTAATAGTTATCCCCTATTCTGTGGATAGGACATAACTTTCCACAACCAGAATACCCCTTTAATTCTCACTTTATTAAAAGATAATGCATTGTATCAAAGGTATTCAATGTTGGCATGCGTTGTATAATTGTAGCAGTGGCATGTGGCAATTGCGAACATTAAAAAAGACTTGAGAAAATTGGCCTGGGATTTAAAAGATGTACATAATAACATTGAGAAATTTAAGTCTGTGAGTCTTCATGGCAAATGGAGTAAATTTGAACGTGATACATGCGATTATTTATATCTGGGCAGAAGAAAGTAATAGAAACTGTAGAAATCATAAAACCACATACATGGATGCAAGTTTTGAGGTGTCTACAAATGCAGACAGCGCAGAATGCAAGAAAGACCACATGACTATAAAATTACTGACTAAAAAACAAAGAGTGCTTCTTTTTAGCAGCAGCTAAGTCCCAAGAGAAAAGAGATATGTCGAGCATACTCAAAAGCATCAAAAGAGAATAGGAGAAATCAAGAACAAGAGTGAGAAAAAAAGCTAGGTGAGCTGCATATTTTCTCTAAGGTGCTTAGAGAGAATGAACCTTCTGTGATTGATAAAAGTTGGGCTTTGTTTTCACTTGTAGTTTATAGAAATTCAAAATTGTTACAGATTTCTATAGATTCTGCGGAAATGTATAATGTTGATGTTAATAGATCCATCAAACTCTGTTGTATTTGAAGTCAATTTGACCCATATATTAAATTTGTATTCCCGGAGTTGTTTCCAGAAATGGTGATTGTGGAAGCCTTTGAAAAAAAAAAAAGGATAAATCCAATAGATTAGTCAAACATAACTTGATGAAGTCAGAATGTGCTGCTATTTTGCAGCTGAAAGAAGATGACTCTATTGTCAGTCAATGAATGGCGCTACTACAATAATGGATGAAGATGCATACTGACAAGAAGCTGGGAGACAATTATCATGTGGCAAAATATACATGTTACTTATCAATTCAGTCCTATAGCAAGCAGATTATTCTGGAATAATTTAATGATATCTTTGATAAATCAACATCCCATGTTTCTGTATTACAATTGTATCTATAAGTGAATAAAAAAACTTACAGAATACCCTGGAGGACAGATTGTCTGGTGGGTTAACTCCATCCTGCAAACATTGGCTATGTTGTTTGCAGAAGATTGTTCAGAGGTTAAGAAACTGTTTGAGAGATATCAATAGCTTATTGAAAAGGATTGAGCTGATTGAGTTGATTCACATATCTGATGTTAACATTTGGTGTCCAAAGTCTATATACCAACATTTCAACCCAGAAGGGATGTTAGCTGTCAGATGAAAACAGAGTTAATATAGATGCTTACGATAAGAAATGGAAAGACTGGCTTTCTCATGACACTTTTAATATTCACTTTTAGATTTGGGTCAGATTTTTAACATGTAGTTGTGGGGAACCTCAATGGGGCCCTCTACAGGACCAAGTTATGCAACTAATTTTCCACTGTGTCATTGTGTCCCATTGTGTTGACAACAGTCCATCTGCTAAATTCATTAAAATATGGCTACATAATGTGGACAATATTTACTGTTCCCATGCTTGGCAGGTCAAATTTGTACCTCCATCATTAAAGGAGATATGGTGTGCCATCAGTTATGTTGAGAATTAGATCACACTCAAGAGCTACTTCACATGTAATGGCAATAATGTGATATATATGTTGGAATCTGAACAAGATCAAGCGTGGAGCACTACAGGATCAATAAAAAAATAAATTTGGGGAAATTACAGTTGTCTGACACTGTTTTGAAATGGGCTATAAGATATTTAACATGTATAATGATTAGTGTTGGAGGAAGTGAGTGGTTTGGATGTTGATCAATTGGAAATACAAGGTTTTTTGAATCTACATGCTAGACTCTCTGAGCCTGAAAAAACTCAATGAGCCAATACAGTATATTCTTCTAATGTATTATCCCCTGTACTTATGTATAAGGCATATATTAAATTAAAAGAGTGATAGAACATAGACCTAGTCTTCTTATAAATGGATAGATATTTTAATTAGATAGAGGTAGGATATGTATATATTGGTAAACAGGGCATGTTCTATATTGTAATTTGCAATGTATGCATGTTTTTCATATGTTTTTATTTAGTAGGTTTGGGACATCAACAGTGAAAAGTATTTTATTGTGATCTTCTGTGTATGCATGAGAAAGGGGGGAGGCTCCCCAAAAGTGCAGGCGCTTGTTCTCTCTAGGCAATGTCCCTGCATGGATATAGACTCCATATGTAGACTGTTTGGACTTTTCATGTTTGCAACAACCACTGGGTTGTATAATTTGAAAATTGGTGACTGTCTACATTGTTAGGCTACTTTCACACTAGCGTCGGGGCTCCGCTTGTGAGCTCCGTTTGAAGGGCTCATGAGCGGCCCCGAACGCATCCGTCCAGCTACCAATGCATCAGTCTGGCAGCATTCAGCCTCCGCTCCGCTCAGCAAGCGGACACCCGAACGCTGCTTGCAGCGTTCGGGTGTCCGCCTGGCCGAGCGGAGGCAAACGGATCCGTCCAGACTTACAATGTAAGTCAATGGGGACGGATCCGTTTGAAGTTGACACAATATGGCTCAATTTTCAAACGGATCCGTCCCCCATTGACTTTCAATGTAAAGCCTGGACGGATCCGTCTGAACAACTTTCAGACTTAGAATTTTTTCTAAACTATAATGCAGACGGATCCGTTCTGAACGTATCCAAACGTCTGCATTATAGGAGAGGATCCGTCTGTGCAGACACCATACGGATCCTCTCTGAACGCTAGTGTGAAAGTAGCCTTACTGAGTTCTGTACAGATTATGAAGTATTGATATAAAGTGAAGGGAACTTGTCACGTTGAACATGGTGTCTGAGCTAAAGGCAGCATGTTATATGGAGCTGGAGAGTAGAGTAGAGGATCTGAACATATTGATGTATATATAGTTTTATGGGAAAAACTAGGGATGAGCGAACCCATGAAAGTTCAGGTTCGCCGGGTTCACCCGAATTTGAAGTCAATGGGGATCCGAACTTAACTTTAATATTTTCCGTTATTACATGGTTATAACAGAAAATAATAGCATTCTTAAGACAGAATGCAAAAGAATATGGAAATTTAGAGGTTGAAACAACCCGACTCACCTCATTCACTTGATCTCGCTGCCACAGTGTCTTCCATTTTCTTGCAAAAAGGACCTGCAAAAGGACCTGTGATTACGTCACGGCGATGACGAACCCGGACTTCAGTGAAAAAGTCCGGGTTCAGGACCAAGTGCCCGAACTCGCAAAGTTCGGTACGAACCCGAACTTTGCAGTTCGGGTTCACTCATCCCTAAGAAAAAGATTCTGTATAAATTGTAATGATAATAATCATTAAAATTGTAATTGTATTGTAATTTAATAATTATTGCAATTATTGACAGCCTGTTAATCACTGATAGGAGCTCCTCCTTGACTTGAAAGCTCAGAATGAGCAGGAAATTAATGAAATACAAATTATATTGAATCTTTCCCAACAAACCTATTGATCAATCTGCTTAGCTCCTCCTGCTCTATAACATGTTGCCTCTAGATTACGTTAAATTTCATATTGACAGGTTCCCTTTAACCCCTTTAGGACACATGACGTACTGGTACGGCATGTTTCCCGAGTCCTTAAGGACACATGACGTACCGGTACGTCATGGGTTTAAAACGTGATTGCAGCGCGGCGGGGGGTAATCTGAACAGGATGCCCGCTGAAATCATTCAGCGGGCATCCTGTCACAATGCCGGGGGGGTCATGCAGCAAACCGCAGGTCAATTCAGTTTGCAGTGCTTTTTGCAGTCTCTGGTCGGGGACCGCGGGGATCAGAAACTTTAAAATGCCCAAAATAAAGATTTTTTTCACCCCCCCTGCACCCCTGAATGATTTTATGCCGGCGGGTGGTGCAGGGGGTAGTTGCAGGCGGTGCGGAAGGCGGGCGGTGCGGCAGGCGGGATCGCGATCCCCCGCCCGCCTCCTCTTGAATATTCATTGGCATCCAGTGGGTATACCAGAGTGTCAGCTCATTGCTGACACTCTGGTATAAACGGCTGACATCTGTGCTGTGATGTCAGCCGTTTAACCCGTTCCATACCGCGGTCCGTACGGACCGCTGTATGGAAAAGGTTAACAGTCAGGTAGCTCCCTCTCCCATCGGGGGGCTGCTGTGCCTTTGCAGTCCCCAGACAGGATGGTGTCACAGAGCCCCCCTCCTTCCCCTTCCCTGTCTGCTCAGTTGTGGCACACAGGGAAGGTTCCCATGGCAACAGGACGCCTTCTCAGGCATCCTGCTGTCCATGGTGCTGAACAGATCTGTGCTAAAGGCACAGATCTGTTCAGACAAAGTGTAAGTAAAATACAGTACAATACAATATATAGTGTACTGTACTGTATTATACAGACATCAGACCCACTGGATCTTCAAGAACCAAGTGGGTCTGGGTAAAAAAAAAAAAAAAAGTGAAAAAAGTAAAGATAAAAAAAAACACATTTATCACTGAATAAAAATTAAAAAAATAAAATACACTACACATATTAGGTATCGCCGCGTCCGTAACGACCTGATCTATAAAACGGTCATGTTACTTTCCCCGCACGGTGAATGCCATTAAAATAAAAAACTATGAGGAAATTTAAATTTTGCCCACCTTACTTCCCAAAAAAGGTAATAAAAGTTATCAAAAAAGTCGCATGTATGCCAAAATAGTACCAATCAAACTGTCATCTCATTCCGCAAAAATCATACCCTACCCAAGATAATCGATAATCTTAGACTATGGAAACACTAAAACGTGATTTTTTTGTTTCAAAAATGAAATCATTGTGTAAAACTTACATAAATAAAAATAAAGTATACATATTAGGTATCGCCGCGTCCGTATCAACCGGCTCTATAAAAATATCACATGACCTAACCCCTCAGGTGAACACCGTAAAAAAAAAAAAAAAAAAACGGTGTAAAAAAAGCCATTTTTTGTCATCTTACGTCACAAAAAGTGTAATAGCAAACGATCAAAAAGTCATATGCACCCCAAAATAGTGCCAATCAAACCTTCATCTCATCCCACAAAAAATGAGACCCTACCTAAGATAATTGCCCAAAAACTGAAAAAACGATGGCTCTCAAACTATGGAGACACTAAAACATGATTTTTTTTGTTTCAAAAATGAAATCATTGTGTAAAACTTACATAAATAAAAAAAATTGTATACATATTAGGTATCGCCGCGTCCGTGACAACCTGCTCTATAAAAATACCACATGATATAACCTGTCAGATGAATGTTGTAACTAACAAAAAAAAAAAACGGTGCCAAAAAAGCTATTTCTTGTTACCTTGCCTCACAAAAAGTGTAATATAGAGCAACCAAAAATCATATGTACCCTAAACTAGTACCAACAAAACTTCCACCCTATCCCGTAGTTTCTAAAATGGTGTCACTTTTTTGGAGTTTCTACTCTAGGGGTGCATCAGGGGGGGTTTCAAATGGGACATGGTGTCCAAAAAAACAGTCTAGCTAAATCTGCCTTCCAAAAACCGTATGGCATTCCTTTCCTTCTGCGCCCTGCCGTGTGCCCGTACAGCAGTTTACGACCACATATGGGGTGTTTCTGTAAACTACAGAATCAGGGCCATAAATAATGAGTTTTGTTTGGCTGTTAACCCTTGATTTGTAATTGGAAAAAATATATTAAAATGGAAAATCTGACAGAAAAGTGAAATTTTGAAATTGTATCTCTATTTTCCATTAATTCTTGTGGAACACCTAAAGGGTTAACTAAATTTGTAAAATCAGTTTTGAATACCTTGATGGGTGCAGTTTCTTAGATGGGGTCACTTTTTTGGAGTTTCTACTCTAGGGGTGCATCAGGGGGGCTTCAAATGGGACATGGTGTAAAAAAAAACAGTCTAGGGTTAACGACGTTTGTAAAATCAGTTTTGAATACCTTGAGGGGTGTAGTTTCTAGAATGGGGTCATTTTTGGGTGGTTTCTATCATGTAAGCTTCACAAAGTGACTTCAGACCTGAACTGGTCCTTAAAAAGTTGGTTTTTGAAAATTTCTGAGAAATTTCAAGATTTACTTCTAAACTTCTAAGCCTTGTAACGTCCCCCAAAAATAAAATGTCATTCCCAAAATGATCCTAACATGAAGAAGACATATGGGAAATGTAAAGTAATAACTATTTTTGTAGGTATTAAAATATGTATTATAGAAGTAGAGAAATTGAAACTTGGAAATTTGCTAATTTTTCCAAATTTTTGGCAAATTTGGTATTTTTTAATAAATAAAAATGATTTTTTTTTTTACTCCATTTTACCAGTGTCATGAAGTACAATATGTGACGAAAAAACTATCTCAGAATGGCCTGGATAAGTCAAAGCGTTTTAAAGTTATCACCACGTAAAGTGACACTGGTCAGATCTGCAAAAAATGGCCTGGTCCTGAAGGTGAAAATGAGTCAGGTCCTTAAGGGGTTAAGCATTATAGAGAAAGCTATCTGTATACCCATTACCCTCCATTGGTTTTATAAGTATATTTAATCTGTGCTTGTTCAAGTTTTCAAAAACAAAAAAAGGGGGACCCTGTCTGTGAAGGGTTTTCAATATATGTCAACATACAGCCTAACCATGCTAATAACCTCTCTTGTCTCAGAAATTAAAACAACTTTTACTGCGTTTATTAAAAATAGTCAATTGAAAAAAGTGGGAGAAAACTAAAGGATTAAAACTATCTGATACCCTGTGTTTGCCTCATGGAATTACTCCACTGCAGCATGTGGTTGGATGTAGTAGTGTACTGTTAACACACCAGTGAGGACAGTTTGTGTCTCCTAAGAAAGGCAGTGCGGGGAAGTGCACCCCTGCCTGCACTTTTGTGGGTATATTATCATGCTATAGCACTTACAGGGTATCAGATAGTTTTAACCCTTTAGTTTGCTCAAACTTTTTTTATTGGATATTTTTAACAAATGCAGTAAAGGCTATGTTTTCATGTCTGAGACAAGAGAGGTTATTAGCCTGGTTAGGCTGTGTGTTGATATATGTTCAAGTTTTCAGAACAAGTTTTTCAGAAAAAGTATCAGAACAACCAACAAATCTGGAATGGGAAAGAAAACAGTTCCAAGTACAAGCAAGCCAATGAAACTAGCATTAAAATATCATTGTCAAATAAGTCAAATAATGTCAAATGTTTATGAGGGTGGGGCTATTAGTGGTACTAATGCGGTACATATGTATATCTGCCAGGATTAATATGTTTACTGTGCCCATCCATTGTGACTGCTGATATGAAGGGTCCCAAAAGATCAACATGAAGTCCACTCATAACAATCAAGCAAGATAATGATCCTATTTTTCATGCCATTCGGCCACATTCAGTCTCTATCATATTCATAGATAAAAATTAGGTAGATGGATAGATAGATATATAGATAGATGGATGTATGGATAGATAGATAGGAAATAAATAGGAGATACATGATAGGATAGATAGGAGTTAAATGATAGGATAGATGGGCTGCCCACTATCACCACTCCTATTTGATATTTATATTGAGCCTTTGGCTCTGGCTATTAGGCAGGACGCACAAATTAAAGGATTTGGAATACTAGGCGCGGAGGATCGCATTTCTTTATACGCGGATACTGTTCTTTTTTTCATAGATAATACAGAAGTAACTGTCCCAAGAATCATCCGCATGGTTAAACTATTTGGTGAGGTATCAGGCCTAGATATAAACTGGTCAAAGACAACTTTGATGCCATTAGATCAGGTGTCCCAAAAGGAGTCCACGATAACCCAGCTAGACATTGTTGACACTTTCCAATACTTGGGTATGACGATATCTCCCAAGGTAGAAAACTCTGTACAACTCAATCTGATCCCACTGATAACGAAAACTAGGGCAAAAATAGGGATTTGGTTGAGACTCCCCTTATCTAGAGTTGACCGAGTCGCACTGGTCAAGATGGTGATTCTACCTCAATTCCTTTATGTTCTGAGGAATATACCTATTTGGATAGAGGATAAATATTTTAAACTTATGGAAAGAATAATTAATGACCTAGTCTGGGGAAGAAAACGTGTGAGACTCAAATAGCTATTTCATTGCTACTCAGCTATGGATGTGTTTTGAATGGCAAAATAATACTTTTCTAAGTAGTTTGGTAAGAAGCTCCTGTCTGACCCAGGAAGAAGTACATCAGAGACTTAAAAAGATTAAAATAGACAAATCGCCAGGACCGGGTGGCATACACCCCCGTATCCTAAGGGAATTAAGTAATGTCATAGCCAGACCCTTATTTCTGATATTTGCAGACTCTATACTGACAGGGAATGTCCCACAGGATTGGCGCATGGCAAATGTGGTGCCAATATTCAAAAAGGGTCCAAAAACAGAGCCTGGAAACTATAGGCCGGTAAGTTTAACATCTGTTGTGGGTAAACTGTTTAAAGGTTTTCTGAGAGATGCTATCTTAGAGCATCTCAACGGAAATAAGCAAATAACGCCATATCAGCATGGCTTCGTGAGGGATCGGTCATGCCAAACTAATTTAATCCGTTTCTATGAGGAGGTAAGTTCTAGACTTGACAGCGGCGAATCAATGGATGTCGTATATCTGGACTTCTCCAGAGCATTTGACACTGTACCACATAAAAGGTTAGTATATAAAATGAGAATGCTCGGACTGGGAGAAAACATCTGTATGTGGGTAAGTAACTGGCTCAATGATAGAAAACAGAGGGTGGTCCTTAACGGTACACACTCAGATTGGGTCACTGTCACTAGTGGGGTACCTCAGGGGTCAGTATTGGGCCCTATTCTCTTCAATATATTTATTAATGATCTTGTAGAAGGCTTGTATAGTAAAGTATCAATTTTCGCAGATGACACTAAACTGTGTAAAGTAATTTACACTGAAGAGGACAGGATACTACTACAGAGGGATCTGGATAGATTGGAGGCTTGGGCAGATAAGTGTCAGATGAGGTTTAACACTGACAAATGTAAAGTTATGCACATGGGAAGGAATAATGCAAGTCACCCGTACATACTAAATGATAAAACACTCGGTAACACTGACATGGAAAAGGATCTAGGAATTTTAATAAACAGCAAACTAAGCTGCAAAAACCAGTGTCAGGCAGCTGCTGCCAAGGCCAATAAGATAATGGGTTGCATCAGAACGGGCATAGATGCCCGTGATAAGAACATAGTCCTACCACTTTACAAATCGCTAGTCAGACCACACATGGAGTACTGTGTACAGTTCTGGGCTCCTGTAAACAAGGCATACATAGCAGAGCTGGAGAAGGTCCAGAGGAGGGCAACTAAAGTAATAACTGGATAATTCTTCCCCGCTAAATGAGTGGTTAGGGAAGATATCACTAAGAATGAAGATTTCAATTATATATAAACTACTACTTAAGTCACGATTCGGTGAGACACAATCGCCGGGACTAAGGGCCTGGGAGAAGGATTGCCCAAATATACAACTGGTAGGGTGGGGAAGCATTTTTACTAACCCAGATGTACTATCTCACAATTTTAATCATGTTCTAACACAATTCAATATTTATCATAGACTATATGTTACCCCCATCTGGTTAAACAAGTGTGGATTAAGAGATACCTCCAAGTGCCCTCGATGTGATACAGTAGGTGCGGATTATCTGCACATGATCTGGGCATGCCCAGAACTTGGAGAATACTGGAATGATATTGGTAGTTTTCTCACCGACAAAGAATACGGATTCCATTTGACCCACAATTGTTTCTACTGAACGATCTTTCATCATTAAGTATTCATAAATATCAAAAGATCTTATTAGGGAGAATATTATTACTGGCCAGACTTCTGGTTAGTCGGAGTTTGTTTGCACACCATACTCCTGAGGTAAATAACTGGATAAATCTGGTTAATAAGGTTAAAAACTATGAATGGATTCTGTATAAGCAGAGAGAGGTATTAGAGAAATGGATTAAGATATGGGATGACTGGAAGTTCTGATTTGACTGTATTTGGAAGATAATAACAAATAATAATTTATTATTTATTTTTTTCCTTCTTTTTTTTCTCCTTCCCCTCTCCTCTTCTCCTCTCCCCTCCTCTCTCTTCTTTTTTTTTTTTTTTTTTTTGGGGGGGGGGGGGGGGAAGGGGGCGGACGCATCACAGGGTGGGTGGGGGGTTGGGGGGGAAATGGGGTTGGGGTAAAATGGTATTAATTATATTAAGTTTGAAACTATCTTGTGTATCTGGTTTGTATATCAATAAAGATGTTAAATTTAAAAAAAAAATTATAGGATAGATAGGAGATAAATGATAGGATAGATAGATAGATAACTAGATAGATAGATAGATAGATAGATAGATAGATAGATAGATAGATAAACAGAGAGATAGATAGATAAATAGATAGATAGATAGATAGTAGTAGAAAAAAGGCTGCACTCCAGTGGATGGTTTATTAACCCATCTAGCAGCAACGCTTCAGCTCTACTCAATGGAGCCTTTGTCAAGCTGAGATAACATGTGCCATACAAGATATATAAAAACTAGTGACAATCACAAGAAAAAATCAAATAAAACATGATTACAGTTCAAAATTCCAAAAATTGCATGATTATACAGTGTCTCTTCAATTTGTGGCATGATTGCAAAAAGTCATCCTTTGTATTTAATATTATCTAGTGCATAAAGTCCATAAAGTGGCATGATCCCCATTAGTGAATTCATCAGGTGCACAGAATAAATCAATTGTGCATAATAAAAACAATAAAAAATCTCTTTGTAGTCCATAGGTGAGTCTCACCAGGAGCTGGATAACCATGAGATCTAGTTCGGCGTCAGGAAACATGGTGCACCACAGTAAAGATTTTCAGGACACCTCCCTCCTACCAACATGGACCTCCTCCAATAGTGGTATTTGATAGCTATATGGTTTCCATGGAATATGGTTTGTTTATGGTCACCTAGGTGACCAATATGTTGATACGGCCCATGCTGGCTGCGTAATTCTATGGGCAAATGCATGCGCTCTGAATACCTAATAGGCAGCGGCCATCTTTACTGTGGTTTCTGAGTTTTCTTTTGTAATCCCGTATCTCCCGCAAGTACGGCTGGGTGGCGCATGACCGCACCATGTTTCCTGATGCCGAACTAGATCTCGTGGTTATGCAGAGTGAGAGACAGAAAAGGTGGCACTCACCAGTGCTGATAAAATGATCCTTTATTCATCCAGTAAAATCTTCGGGCAGGAGCATACGGTGCTAATAGACACAGGAAAGGTTTGCGGCGAAAAATGTGGAAGGGCTAGGAACGATAACAGACAATAAACCATTCATAGCATTTAAAAAGTGCCACACCATTAACAATGGGGCAGGAGCAGATTCCGGAGTAAGAGGGCAGACAACTGGCTATCATCCAATAAACCGGTGGGCAATTACAAATGTGGTAATTGCTCCTTTTGCAGTTATAATAGTCAAATGAAGTACCTTTCCTTTGGAGGGGTATCTCATAAAGTTATGCAATTCAATACCTGCAAAAGCAATTATGTTTTTTTATTTGGTGAAATGCCAGCGTGGGGCCTTCTATATAGGGAAAACCATCCGCCCTTTATTTGAGAGGTTCAGAGAGCACCTAAATTCTCTCAAGACTAGCAAATGATGTAATAGGCTCATCAAACATGTTCGCAATATGCATGATGTGGAAGGCTGGACGGGCCGAAACACGTCCTGTGTATGGATCAATCTGTGTATGGAATAAAGCATTGAAGAAAAAATCTATACGCCTGCTGGGATTTATTTTGATTTTGTAGTGGAAGCGATCCCTTCCCGTGCAAGCGAATTTACAAGGTGGTGAGCTGTCTTTCTTCTATATCAGGTGGATAATGAGAACTGAAGCCCTGGATCCTCTGGGACTCAATGACAGAAACGATCTGAATGTGTTCATTTAAATGCGTCCATTTATAACTCACCTGTCCAGCGTGCTTATTTTTACTTATTGTTATGTGGTTCGTACTTGTGATTCAGAAGAAGAGACGCGTCTGTGTTGCCTAGGTAACCAGACGCAATGACGTTTATATATTGTGTGTAGTAGCCCAATGAGGTCAGTGGCCAGATGAAGCGCAAACCAGCGCGAAACGGCCGTCGCCGCAAAACTTTCCTGTGTCTATTAGCACCGTATTCTCCTTCCCGAGCCATCAATTACTTTGAGTGGCGGGAGGGGTTCACTTTGGTGTCGCTGGATGTTGAAAGCCTATACACTCGTATACCACATAATGCAGGTATTCAGGCAGTTAGAGAAGTGCTAGACAGAACGGAGAAAAGCATTATATATTGTCATTTTATTGAGGAAGCACTTACTTTTATCCTAAAAAGCAATGTTTTTATGTTTGGGGAGCAATGGTAAAGGCAGAAACTTGGAACAGCAATGGGCACGCCTGTATCATGTACTTATGCCAATTTGTTCCTAGCTATGTTTTAGGATAGATATGTTTTAACAGTAGCTAACCTGTATTTACAATATATACAGCTGTTTCTACGATATGTCGATGACATATTTGTAATCTGGTCGGGCACTGAGATGCAGTGTGGGGACTTTGTGTCTTATTTGAATAATGGCAACAATATGAGCATGAGATTCACCCTCAATTTTGGGAGTGATTCTCTTGAGTTCTTAGATGTTCATATGGTGGTTGGGGAAGATGGGTTGCAGACCAGTGGCCACCGCAAACATTCAGCCACGAACTCCTTACTGCATCACGGTAGCTTCCATCCAGGCAACGTTAAAAGATCTGTACCCTATGGTCAATTTATACGGTTAAAGTGAATAAACAAAACTGAAGAAGGATATAATAGGCAATCAGAAGAATTGAAAGGCAGACTGCTTGGTAGGGGATACAGAGAAAAGGATATAGAGGCAGCTAGAAAGAAAGCAAGGTCATTCACTCAGCAGGAATTGTTATATAGAGAGTAGGATCCGTGATGATAGGGAGAGATTCGTGTTTACATTTAAATACAGTCCAGCGGCAGAATTGATCAAATGCATCATCTGTAACAATTGAGAAATCTTGAAAAATGAGGAAGGGTTAGGGAAGATAACAGACAATAGACCACTCATAGCATTTAAAAAGTGTCAAACAATGGGGCAGGAGCAGATTCCGGAGTAAGAGGGCAGACAACTGGCTATCATCCAATAAACCGGTGGGCAATTACAAATGTGGTAATTGCTCCTTTTGCAGTTATAACAGTCAAATGAAATACCTGTCCTTTGGAGGGGTTTCTCATAAAGTTATGCAATTTATTACCTGCAAAAGCAATTATTTTGTTTATTTGGTGAAATGCCAGTGTGGGGACTTCTATATAGGGAAAAACATCCGCCCTTTATTTAAGAGGTTCAGAGAGCACCTGAATTCTCTCAAGACTAGCAAAGGATGTACTAGGCTCATCGAACATGTCTGCAATATGCATGGTGTGGATCCTCGCTGTATTTCCTTTGCTGGAATAGAGCAGGTGCTTTATATGCCCCGAGGTGGGGACAGGCACCGTGCACTCCTGCAAAGGGAAGCCAGGTGGATAACGAAAGCTGAAGCCCTGGATCCTCTGGGACTCAATGACAGAAACTATCTGAATGTGTTCATTTAAATGTGTCCATTTGTAACTCACCTGTCCAGCGTGCTTGTTTTTACTTATTATTATGTGGTTCGCACTTATGATTCAGGAGAAGAGACGCGTCTGTGTTGCCTAGGTAACCGGACACAATGACGTTTATATATTGTGTGTAGTAGCCCAATGAGGTCAGTGGCCAGACGAAGTGCAAACCAGCATGAAACGGCCCAAAGATTTTACGGGATGGTTAAAGGATCATTTTATCAGCACTGGTGAGTGCCGCCTTTTCTTGTAAATTTAATTTTATGAAATTTTTATAATCAATGAAAACAAAAACAAATTTTCAAATTGTATACTTTCTGTTTTCAGTCATGAATTCAAGCATACAATAAAATTCCTGCATGCTACATCCATCGACAATGATAACATTGTTATGTAGAAATATGTAAAATTTAACAATCCAACATCTAAAGTAACAAAAAGTTGGAGAGATATGGAAAGTGGGACCCAAAGGGTATTTCTGAACATGTTTTAATTCTATAATCTAACTCTCACTAGGAGAGCATTAAATAAATTTGGAGGTAATGAAGCGTGGAGTTCCCCTCAAAATTTGATTTTGAGAAGTAGACTATTTACTTTTCTCATATGTGCACTAAAGGCGACTATTCCTAAATACTGGCTGAACGTGGAAACTCCTACTATAAAAGAATGGTTCAATGATATGTGCAAGATAAACAAAATGGAGAAAATTAAGTGGTCTACACTGGGTAAATACAATACATACCTAAAAGCGTGGAAAAAATGGAACGATTTTACTAGCACTGACACAATTGCAAAATATCTTGATTAGGTATATGATTTTTGACCCTTCAATGCTGTAGCACTGAAATGATCAAAGACGTGGCAATGTTATTATTATTATTATTTACTTTTAAAGCTCCATTCATTCCATAGCGCTGTACATATGATAAGCGGTGCACATACATAATACAGACAATTGCACTAATCATAAACTAGACGAGTTACAAACTGGTACAGAAGGAGAGAGGTCCCTGCCCGTGAGGGCTTACAATCTACATGGTATGGGAGAAGGACACAGTAGGTGCGGGTAAAGTTGGTTATGGAGGTATAGAGGCAGCAGGGTCACTGGTTGTAGGCTTGTCTGAATAGGTGGGTTTTCAGGTTTCTTTTGAAGGATTCCACTGTAGGTGAGAGTCTGATATGTTGGGGTAGCGAGTTCCAGAGTATGGGGGATGCACGGGATAAATCTTGGAGTCGATTGTTGGAAGAGGCGATAAGAGGAGAGAAGAGAAGGAGGTCTTGTGAGGATCGGAGAGTGCATGTGGGGGTGTATTGGGAAAGTAGCTCAGAGATGTAGGGAGGGGACAGGTTATGGACGGCCTTGTATGTATTTGTTAGTACTTTGAAGTGAATTCGCTGGGCAATGGGGAGCCAGTGAAGGGATCGGCAGAGGGGAGAGGCAGAGGAGTAATAGGGTAAGAGGTGGATTATTCGGGCAGCAGAGTTGAGAATAGATTGGAGGGGTGCGAGAGTGCTAGATGGAAGGGCACAGAGGAGAGTGTTGCAGTAGTCTAGGCGGGAGATGTTATGAGATGCAATGTTATTCCTTGTTCTGTTCCTTTCCTTTGATTGACTGGAAAGTGGGCCCCTAACCGATTTTTGACATATGAGTACTTATTGAGAAGATAAAGGGACTCATATAATTATACAAAATGTTTATTGCCTTATGCAACACAGGATTGCTTTATTAAGTACTTTGATTACTACACTATTCCTATGGAGGAGTGCGTACTTCACCCTCTAAGAAGCGAACGAGTGCCGCCTTTTCTATCTCTCACTCTGCATGGTTATTGCATCTAATTTTGTGGCTGCGCACCACCTTGTAATTTATTTGCGCATACACTTAATAAAACTGCGCTACTGTACATGTGACATACTTGCAAGCATAAATACCAATTTATATGATGAAGGCGAGCAGTAAGGAATGGGGAAGTGGCATTGCTGCTGATGGAGCACGCAGAGGCCGTGACCCTGGGCGCGGTGAAACTGTGCCTGCTGCCAGAGCACAAGAAACACACTCATCCACGATACCTAGCTTCATGTCCCAGTTTGCAGGGCGGCGCAGGACACCACTCTCGAAGTCAGACCAGTGCGACCAGGTGGTCGGTTGGATTGCAGCAGATAATGCTTCCAGTCGGTTAAGCACCACCCTGTCTTTCACAAAGTCTAGTCTCAGTAGCCAAGAGTCTGGTCAACAGAATCCTCGACCTGATCCTCCTTCCTCCCACCATGGAGAGTCTTTGCAAACAAGTGATCCCACACTCGGATATTCCGAGGAGCTCATTTCATCGCCATTCCTTAATTTGGGCCTCTCGCTAAGCCCGCTTGAAGAGGAACATGAGGAGATCTTGTGCCCTGATTCCCAGATGGCAGTGGGGAAAGGCAATTAGTGTTTCACAAGGTGGATGATAATGATGATACATAGTTGCCAATAAGTCAACGGCAATTAGTGTCTCAAGAGGTTGATGATGAGGATGAGACACAGTTGTCAATAAGTGAGGTTGTTGTTAGGTCAACAAGTCAGGAGGATGACCAGAGTTAGGAAGTGGAAAAGGAGGTGGTGGACGATGAAATCACTGACCCAATCTGGGAGGGTGGCAAGCTGAGCGAGGACAGCAGTACAGAGGGGGAGGGATCCGCAGCACCGCAACGAGCTGGAAGAGGCAGTGGAGTGGCAAAAGGGAGAAGGCAGGCCACACCAAACAGGCCCGCAAATGTTTATCGGAACACCCCCTTGCGGAAATCTTCCTTTCCAAGGGGTAGGTGTTTCGCAGTCTGGCGCTTTAATCAGGAAAGTGCGGACGATAAAAGAATTGTCATTTACATCCTGTGCCGTACCAAAATGAGCAGGGGCATGAACACTAGCAACCTCACCACCACCAGCATGATCCGCCACATGGCATCAAAGCACCCTATAAGGTGGGACGAACGTCTGGGTCCACAATCAGTGTCTGCGGGTCACACCACTGCCTCCTCTTCCCCTGTGTTACGTGCTGGCCAATCCCCTGTCCAAGACGCAGGCCCGGATGCCTCCCGCCCTGCATCTGGACTTTCGCAAGCACCATCAGCTAGCACATCCACTTCTGTGTCCCAGCGTAGCGTACAGATGTCCATACCCCAGGCATTTTAACGAAAGCGCAAATACCCAGCCACCCACCCACAGGCCATAGCACTAAATGCGCACCTTTCCAAATTGATGGACACTGAGGCTTTCCTCAGCCTGATGGCGGTAGCTGTCCCTCATTACTCAGTCCCCAGCCACCACTATTTTGCCTGGTGTGCCGTCCCCGCCTTACACCAGCATGTGCCCTGATCAACGCAGTTATTGGGAAGGTCCAAGGACACATGGACAAGTTCTTGTGGCCAGAGACGCTACATTTCCATGACGGCACACTGGGTGAACGTTGTGAAGGCTGGGAGCGAGTCATACCCTGGGATGGCACAGGTGCTACCAACGCCAAGGATTGCGGGCCCTACTTCCATCAGGATTTCTGCCACCATCTATATTAGTAGCTGTAAACCGCCCCCCTTCTCCTCCTCCACTTCCACCTTTGTCATCTTGCAGCACCAGTCAGCCATCAGTCAGTAGCTGAAAGCAGTGTAGCACTGCAGTGGGGAAGCGGCAACAGGCCGTGCTGAAACTTATTTGCTTAGGTGACAAATAGCACACCGCTGCAAAGCTGTGGCAGGGTATAAGGAACCAGACTAAGCTGTGGCTCTCGCCACTCAACCTACAACCAGGCATGGTTGTGTCTGATAATGGCCGTAACTTGGTGGCGGTTTTGGAGCTCGGCAAGCTCAAACACATACCATGCCTAGCCCACATGTTAAACTTAGTGGTTCAGCGGTTTCTCAAAACCTACCCCAATTTGCCTGAGCTACTGGTGAAGGTGCGCCGCGTGTGTTCCCATTTCTGAAAGTCATCTACAGCTGCCGCCTGTCTGGCAGCTCTGCAACAGCGCTTGCAATTGCCAGCTCACCGACTGTTGTGCGATGTGAGCATGCTCTGGAACTCCACGTTCCACAGCCAGGCTTTATGAGCAGCAGAGGGCAGTAGTGGAATACCAGCTGCAACATGGTCGTCAGCTTCCGGTCTTCACAAGCGACGAGTGGGCATGGATGTCTGACCTCTGGACGTTTTACGCAACTTTGAGGAATCGACACAGATGGTGAGCGGCGATGCCGCTATTATCAGCATAACCATCCCACTTCTGTGTCTACTGAAACACTCGCTGCTCACAATAAAGGCGGACGCTTTGCATGTGGAAGAGGTGGAAATGGGGGAGGACAGTACATAGGGTGATAACAAGACCACCCTCATTTCGCTTTCTCAGAGCAAATTGGATGATGAGGAGGAGGAGAAGGAGACGGTTGCCTCCGCTACAGAGGGTAGTACCCATAGCAGGTTTATTCCATCTGTTCAGCGTGGATGGGTAGAAGAGGAGGAAGAGGATGAGGAGATTGAGAGTCATCCTCCTGATGAGGACAGCAAAGTGTTGTCTGTTGGGACTTTGGCACACATGGCTGACTTTATGTTAGGCTGCCTTTCACGTGACCCTTGCGTTGTATGCATTTTGGTCAACACCGTTTACTGGTTCTTCACCCTTCTCAACCCCCGCTAAAAACAGAACTTCTCATCTCTCATTCCTGTGGTGAAGAGGACTAGCAAAATGGTGCAAAATG
Source organism: Bufo bufo (assembly GCF_905171765.1). NCBI lineage: Eukaryota > Metazoa > Chordata > Amphibia > Anura > Bufonidae > Bufo > Bufo bufo. Next base: position 222,824,359 of record NC_053393.1, read on the forward strand.
CAAAAGTTTCCAGCTGACAACGCTGGCGGCAGAGTATGTAGTTCCTTGAGCAACCGAGGAGGGGAGACGAGGGGAACACACAGCAGTTCCAGCAGAGGCAGGGCAACACTCTACAAGTCCTGGGACAGTTTCATGACACCCCGCCAGCAACCTCACCCTGAAGCGCGGCCTACTGTCACAAGGAGGGAACAATTTTGGAAGATGGTGAAGGAATACGTAGCAGACCGTGTCTGCGTCCTCAGTGATCCATCTGTGCCTTACAACTATTGGGTGTCCAAGCTGGACACGTATCACGAAACTGGCGCTCTACGCCTTAGAGGTGCTGGCCTGCCCTGACGCGTTTTGTCAGAGCGTGTATTTAGTCCTGTTGGGGGCATAATAACTGATAAGTGCATCCGCCTGTAAACTGAAAATGTTGACCGGTTAACTCTTATCAAAATGAACCATTGGTTTTCACTGTTCAGGGCAGATGGCAGACAGCGTGTATGGTGTCGTGTGGGTGAGTGGTTTGCTGACATCAACGTTGTGGATCGAGTGGCCCATGGTGGCGGTGGGGTTATGGTATGGGCAGGTGTATGTTATGGACAACGAACACAGGTGCATTTTATTGATGGCATTTTGAATGCACAATGATACCGTGACGAAGAGCCTGAGGCCCAGTGTTGTGCCATTCATCCACGACCATCACCTCATGTTGCAGCATGATAATGCACGGCCCCATATTGCAAGGATCTGTACACAATTCCTGGAAGCTGAAAACATCCCAGTTCTTGCATAGCCAGTATACTCACTGGACATGTCACCCATTGAGCATGTTTGGGATGCTCTGGATCGGCGTATACAACAGCGTGTTCCAGTTCCTGCCAATATTCTGCAACTTCGCACAGCTATTGGAAGAGGAGTAGACCAACATTCCACAGGCCACAATCAACAACCTGATCAACTCTATGTGACGGAGCTGTGTTGCACTGCGTGAGGCAAATGGTGGCCACACCAGATACTGACTGGTTTTCAGACCTCCTCCCCCCAGTAAGGCAAAACTGTGCACATTTCAGAGTGGCCTTTTATTGTGGGCTGTCTAAGGCACACCTGTGCAATATTCATGCTGGCTAATCAGCATATTAATATGCCACACCTGTGAGGTGGGATGGATTATCTCGGCAAAGGAGAAGTGCTCACTAACACAGATTTAGACAGATTTGTGAGCAATTTTTGAGAGTAATGGGTCTTTTGTGTATGTAGAAAATGTTTCAGATCTTTGAGTTCAGCTCATGCAAAATGGGAGCAAAACCAAGTGTTGCATTTATATTTTTGTTTAGGGTATATATATACAGGGAGTGCAGAATTATTAGGCAAGTTGTATTTTTGAGGATTAATTTTATTATTGAACAACAACCATGTTCTCAATGAACCCCAAAAACTCATTAATATCAAAGCTGAATATTTTTGGAAGTAGTTTTTAGTTTGTTTTTAGTTTTAGCTATTTTAGGGGGATATCTGTGTGTACAGGTGACTATTACTGTGCATAATTATTAGGCAACTTAACAAAAAACAAATATATACCCATTTCAATTATTTATTTTTACCAGTGAAACCAATATAACATCTCAACATTCACAAATATACATTTCTGACATTCAAAAACAAAACAAAAACAAATCAGTGACCAATATAGCCACCTTTCTTTGCAAGGACACTCAAAAGCCTGCCATCCATGGATTCTGTCAGTGTTTTGATCTGTTCACCATTAACATTGCATGCAGCAGCAACCACAGCCTCCCAGACACTGTTCAGAGAAGTGTACTGTTTTCCCTCCTTGTAAATCTCACATTTGATGATGGACCACAGGTTCTCAATGGGGTTCAGATCAGGTGAACAAGGAGGCCATGTCATTAGATTTTCTTCTTTTATACCCTTTCTTGCCAGCCACGCTGTGGAGTACTTGGACGCGTGTGATGGAGCATTGTCCTGCATGAAAATCATGTTTTTCTTGAAGGATGCAGACTTCTTCCTGTATCACTGCTTGAAGAAGGTGTCTTCCAGAAACTGGCAGTAGGACTGGGAGTTGAGCTTGACTCCATCCTCAACCCGAAAAGGCCCCACAAGCTCATCTTTGATGATACCAGCCCAAACCAGTACTCCACCTCCACCTTGCTGGCGTCTGAGTCGGACTGGAGCTCTCTGCCCTTTACCAATCCAGCCACGGGCCCATCTATCTGGCCCATCAAGACTCACTCTCATTTCATCAGTCCATAAAACCTTAGAAAAATCAGTCTTGAGATATTTCTTGGCCCAGTCTTGACGTTTCAGCTTGTGTGTCTTGTTCAGTGGTGGTCGTCTTTCAGCCTTTCTTACCTTGGCCATGTCTCTGAGTATTGCACACCTTGTGCTTTTGGGCACTCCAGTGATGTTGCAGCTCTGAAATATGGCCAAACTGGTGGCAAGTGGCATCTTGGCAGCTGCACGCTTGACTTTTCTCAGTTCATGGGCAGTTATTTTGCGCCTTGGTTTTTCCACACGCTTCTTGCGACCCTGTTGACTATTTTGAATGAAACGCTTGATTGTTCGATGATCACGCTTCAGAAGCTTTGCAATTTTAAGAGTGCTGCATCCCTCTGCAAGATATCTCACTATTTTTGACTTTTCTGAGCCTGTCAAGTCCTTCTTTTGACCCATTTTGCCAAAGGAAAGGAAGTTGCCAAATAATTATGCACACCTAATATAGGGTGTTGATGTCATTAGACCACACCCCTTCTCATTACAGAGATGCACATCACCTAATATGCTTAATTGGTAGTAGGCTTTCGAGCCTATACAGCTTGGAGTAAGACAACATGCATAAAGAGGATGATGTGGTCAAAATACTCATTTGCCTAATAATTCTGCACGCAGTGTATATATATTTATACCTTCACTTCCTACAGTGCCACTGACCACCATTACACGTAAACATTGCTGTGGCACTAGGGTCACACAGGGCACTCATTTTTAGCTTGCTGCACAATGTACAGGACATGCATTAATTATTTAATTGCACAGAAAGGGTGTCACCACTGCAGCAGCATCAGAAAATCTTTGCATGTAACAAGGTCATAGCAAAGACTTCGTACATTGCACAGGCTGTGAGAGGGGGTCAAGTACAGACCTGAGCAATCCAAGTCACACAGATCCCTATCCGAGTGCTTTTGGTGCAAGGCCTCATGCACACGACCATATTTTTCAACTGTGTGCTATCCACATTTTTTGCAGATAGCACACGGGCCCATTAATTTCTAAGTGACCATACACACATCTGTATTTTTTACGGATCTGTGTAGCCATTCCACAAATGTCCTATTTTGGTCCGCATTGCAGATAAGAATAGCAAGTTCTATTGAAAGAAGTGAGAAACATATGGAATGCAGACGGAAAGTATTTTGTGGATCTGTGGTTTGCTGAGCAAAATACAGACAAGGCTGTGAGCATAAGGCCTGTGAGGAACATATCAGGAAATGAAGGGTACAAATCTAAAATTAATTAATCCATTTTCAGCTAGATTCCAAGAGGCGTATAGCCTATGAATTGTATGGTTGGTGTTTTTATTTCTATTTATCAATCATAACACTTTCAAAAGTTAAAAAGAAGCATGCTTGACTCATTATAGAAAGACAAATCTACTAGCATACTATCTAAAGGTGCAGAAAGAAGGTCATGGTTCCATGAATTTCTAAGACATAGAAAACATTCAGCATTGCCATTGCATACAACCTGGAACAAGCTGCTCTAAATCAGTATTTTGAGGAAGAATATAGAACAAATATTACATCATAACATTTGATAAATGTACAAAATAACTGCACAGCAAAACAAAGCAAAATAATTGAAAATACAAAGAGAAGGTACATCTGGGATGGAGAGGCTGCATAACATACAGAAGTTATCTAAGGCTACTTTCACACTGCCCTTTCTGGGTCCGCCTGTGAGATCCATCTCACAAGCGGCCCCAAATGGATCAGTTTAGCCCCAAAGCATTCTGAATGGATAAGGATCCGTTCAGAATGCATCAGTTTGGCTCCGTTCCGCCTCCATTCCGCTCTGGAGGCGGACACTAGAGTTGAGTGAACCCGAACTGTAAAGTTCGGGATCGTACCGAACTTTAGGTTTTTCGGCACCCGGACCCAAACCCGAACATTTACGTAAAAGTTCGGGTTCGGGTTCGGTGTTTGGTGATTTCTATGGCGCTTTTTGAAAGGCTGCAAAGCAGCCAATCAACAAGCGTCATACTACTTGCCCCAAGAGGCCATCACAGCCATGCCTACTATTGGCATGGCTGTGATTGGCCAACTGCAGTATGTGACCCAGCCTCTATTTAAGCTGAAGTCACGTAGCGCCGCCCGTCACTCTGCTCGGATTAGTGTAGGGATAGGCTGCAGCTGCTGTGAGGGAGAGATCAGGGAGGAATCTTATGAAGAACTGCTTCTTTACTCAGCGATCTACAGCAAATGTGTTTTGTGGGTGCAGTGCACAATTGTTTTAAGCCTGCCCTGAGCCAACTACTACTGAAAACGAACTTTTTTTCCTTCAGTTAGTCAATACATAATCGGCAGCCACTTTATGCAACGATAGTGCACCAGCACAGGATATCTGCATGTCTGCAAGTCCAGAAATACTGCTTTGAGACACTGGGGTTAAAAAAAACCTCTGTTTCATATAGTGCACATGTAGGATTATAGGTGCATAAGTGAGTGTTACATTTAGGCCAGAAATACGGCTTTAACCACTTGCCATCTGGGCCATTTGCCCCCTTCCTGACCAGGCCAAATTTTGCAAAACGGACATATCTCACTTTATGTGGTAATAACTTTGGAACGCCTTTATTTATCCAAGTCATTCAGAGATTGTTTTCTCGTGACACATTGTACTTCATGATAATCATAAATTTGAGTCAAAATATTTCACCTTTATTTATGAAAAAATCCCAAATTTACCCAAAAATTAGAAAAATTCGCAATTTTCTAAATTTCTATTTCTCTGCTTTTAAAACAGAAAGTGATACCTCATAAAATATTTATTATTTAACATTCCCCATATGTCTACTTTATGTTGGCATCATTTTGGAAATGTCATTTTATTTTTTTAGGACGTTAGAAGGCTTAGAAGTTTAGAAGCAATTCTTCAAATTTATAATAAAATTGCCAAAACCCACTTTATAAGGACCAGTTCAGGTCTGAAGTCACTTTGTGGGGCCTACATAGTGGATACCCCCATAAATGACCCCATTGTAGAAACTACACCCCTTAAAGTATTCAAAACCGATTTTACAAACTTTGTTAACCCTTTAGGCGTTCCACAAGAATTAAAGGAAAATGGAGATCAAATTTTTAAATTTCACTTTTTTGGCAGATTTTCCATTTTAATCAATTTTTTTCTTTAACACATCGATGGTTAACAGCCAAACAAAACTCAATATTTATTACCCAGATTCTGCGGTTTACAGAAACACCCCACATGTGGTCATAAACTGCTGTATGGGCACACGGCAGGGCGCAGAAGAAAAGGAACTCCACATGGTTTTTAGATGCCATGTCCCATTTGAAGCCCCCTGATGCACCCTTACAGTAGAAACTCCCAAGAAGTGACCCCATTTTGGAAACTAGGGGATAAGGTGCTAATTTTATTAGTACTATTTTTGGGTACATATGATTTTTTGATCATTCATTATAACACTTTATGGGGCAAGGTGACCAAAAAATTGGTTGTTTTAGCACAGTTTCTATTTATTTATTTTTACAGCGTTCACCTGAGGGGTTCAGTCAAGTGACATTTTTATAGAGCAGATCGTTACGGACGTGGCGATACCGAATATGTATACTTTTTCTCATTTATTAAAGTTTTACACAATAATAGCATTTTTGAAACAAAAAAATTATGTTTTAATGTGTCCATGTTCTGAGAGCTATAGTTTTTTTATTTTTTGAGAGATTTTCTTATGTAGGGGCTCATTTTTTGCGGGATGAAGTGACGGTTTTATTGGTACTATTTTGTGGGACATACGCGTTTTTGATCACTTGGTGTTGCACTTTTTGTGATGCAAGGTGACAAAAATTGCTTGTTTTGACACAGTTTTTTTTTTTTTTTTTTTTTTACGGTGTTCACCCGAGGGGTTAGGTCATGTGATATTTTTATAGAGCTGGTTTTTACGGACGCGGCAATACCTAATATGTATACTTTTTTTAATTTTTTCTATTTTTAATATTTTTTTTTTCATTCCTTACTTGGGGACTTTTTTTTTTTACATGTGAAACTTTTTTTTATTTTTTTATTTTCAACCTTTTATTTTTATTTTACACTTTTCGTCCCCCATAAGGTCATACAAGACCTCTGGGGGACATTTACTTCACTTTTATTTATTTTTTTCACAGTTGATTTCTCCTGTAACTGGGGCTGACATAGTAGCCCCAGTTACAGGACAAATACACCCCTATAGAGGCTGTACAGCAGCAATCCAGCGCTGTGCAGCCTAAGAGCAGGGCTGATCGAGGTCTCTGAGAGACCTCACACAGCTCCTGCACACTCCGGTGCCGGGCCGGAACAGGAAGCGCACAGCGCTTCCTTCTCTGCAGACACAGCGCTCGGTGAGCGCTGTGTCTGCAGTGATCTAGAAGGCAGGGACACCTGGGCACTGTCCCTGCCTTGTCTTAGGGTTGCCCTGCTGTCACTGACAGCGGGCAACCCGATCAGCAGCTGCACGATTAGCGTGCAGCTGCTATTTCTGAAAGGACGTTCTAAAACGTGCTTTCAGAAATAGACGTCCACCCATAGGACGTTTATATCCTATGGGCGGACGTAAAGCGGTTAATATTCTGGGGCATACTGGGTGGGAAAAAAAACTGTTTCATATAGTGCACATCTGTGATTATAGGTGCATAAGTGAGTGTTACATTTAGGCCAGAAATACGGCTTTGGCATACTGGGGCGTACTTGGCAAAAAAAAAAACTCGGTTTCATATAGTGAACATCTAGGATTATCGCTGCATAATTGACCGTTCAATTTAGGCCAGAAATACGGCATTCTCATACTGGGGCATACTGGGGTGAAAAAAAAACTCTGTTTCATATAGTGCACATCTAGCATTATCGCTGCATAAGTGACTGTTCAATTAAGGCCAGAAATACGGCTTTCTCATACTTGGGCATACAGGGGTGAAAAAAAACCCTCTGTTTCATATAGTGCACATCTGTAATTATAGGTGCATAAGTGAGTGTTACATTTAGGCCAGAAATACGGCTTTGGCATACTGGGGCGTACTTGGTAAAAAAAAAAACTCGGTTTCATATAGTGAACATCTAGGATTATCGCTGCATAATTGACCGTTCAATTTAGGCCAGAAATACGGCATTCTCATACTGGGGCATACTGGGGTGAAAAAAAAACCTCTGTTTCATATAGTGCACATCTAGCATTATCGCTGCATAAGTGACTGTTCAATTAAGGCCAGAAATACGGCTTTCTCATACTTGGGCATACAGGGGTGAAAAAAAAACCTCTGTTTCATATAGTGCACATCTGTAATTATAGGTGCATAAGTGAGTGTTACATTTAGGCCAGAAATACGGCTTTGGCATACTGGGGCATACTGGGTGAAAAAAAAATTTTTTTTTCATATAGTGCACATCTGTGATTATAGGTGCATAAGTGAGTGTTACATTTAGGCCAGAAATACGGCTTTGGCATACTGGGGCATACTGGGTGAAAAAAAAAACTCTGTTTCTCGCCCATTCCATTGGGGGACACAGACCATGGGTATAGCTTAGGTTATTACTAGGAGGAGACACTATGCAAATAGTAAAAAACAGCTCCTCCTCCACTGGCTATACCCACATGCTCCAACAGGAGGACCTCAGTTTTAGCTTAGTGTCGGATAAGGAGGTGACACTCCTGCTACTGCAGGGTTGTCCCTGTAATTTTTCTCTTCTCCTGTTTGTTTTTTTCTCAATAGAGAACGCACGGTCACATGGTGCGTCCCTGGTCTTTCAGTGGAGCGAGCGCCGGGGTCGAATGGCCGTCCCCGGCTACCTCCCTTTCCCCCCAGAAGGCAAGTGGAACCAGGCTCGACCTGCAGCGCCGGTGGCCTACCAGATCCGGGGTCACCTACTCCTGCCCTCTATCCAGTGCACTGCCACTCCTTGTGCCAGACGACTGAAGAGGTGACCCCATGCTGGTCCGGAACGGAGGGTGAAGACTGCAGGATTCAGATAAGTAACATCGTTTCTCCTGCAAACTCCCCCTCCCCCGTGCTCACACTGTGACACGGTTCTTTAACCGCCTCCGGACCGCCTAACGCAGGATCGAATTCAGAAGGCGGCTGTCTCAGGCAGAGTCACGCATCTACACGTCATCTCGCGAGATGCAAGATTACGCTCACAGCCGGCCCGTGCATGCGCATCGCGGGCCGGCAAAAGTTAGCGTATCGCTAATCAGCATTTGTACTTTAATAGTATCTGTAAGTGATCAGAACTGATCACAGTCAGATCTATAATAGTATTAGTGTCACCTTAGTTCGCCCTCCACCCAAAACGCAGTGTTTGCCCGATCAGGCCTGATCGTTTGCCCACACGTGCGTTCACCCACACCCGCCCCGCCACGGTGACAATTTTTTTTTATTTTTTTGATCACTGCACAATCATTTCACAAGCGCTGCGGCGATAAAAAAAGTTTTGATATTTTTTATCAATCGCAGAGGCTTCCGGTACTTCGCTAGCCTCCCATTTGTAAGACAGGCTTGCTTTTTTTCTTGGGTAGTCTCAGGGAATACCCCCTAAATTTAGTTGACCAAATGGCAAACAAGGGGTATTCTTCTGAAGAGGCCTACAGGATTCTGACCCAGTCGGATGAGGAATGGGAACCCTCATCTGACAAATCCAGCGGGTCAGAATATGAACCTGTAGAAAGCAGTGGCAGTCTGACCCAAAGTTCGGACGAGGAGGTTGAGGTCCCTGATACCACCAGGCGTACCCGTCCCCGTGTTGCTAGACGACAGGTTGCGCAGAATCCGCTTCAAGGGCAGCAGAGTAGGGCTGGCGCTGTCGGTTTACGCGGTGAGGCATACACCAGCAGCGCAGCCCACCTTGGACCTAGTACCAGCACTGCCGTACAACATGGTTAAGTGGCGAACACCAGAAGGGCAGTTGATGCTGGTACGGTGGCACGTGCAGTAGCTACCCCGTCGCAGCCACCGCACAGACAGGCCCGTAGAGCCCCTAGAGTCCCTGAGGTGCTGGCAAACCCTGATTGGCAGCCCCCAACTTCAGCCGCACCAGTAGTTCCCCCTTTCACCGCCCTGTCTGGAGTTCGGGTTGAGACAGCTCAGATCGGTTCGGCACTGGGATTTTTTGAGCTGTTCTTGACTGTTCTTGAGCTCTTGGACTTAGTCGTGGCAGAAACAAATCGGTATGCCACTCAATTTATAGCCGCCAACCCGGGAAGCTATTATGCCCAGTCTTTCCGGTGGAAACACGTCCAAGTTTCCAAATTCAAAAAATTTCTGGGCCTTCTCCTCAACATGTGTCTAACCAAAAAGCATGAATTGCGGTCATATTGGTCCGCGAACCCAATTCATCACATGCCCATGTTCTCTGCTGCCAGGGCACGATTTGAGGCCATCCTGCGTTTCCTGCACTTTAGCGACAACAGCACCTCTCGTCCCAGAGGCCACCCAGCTTTTGACCGGCTCCACAAAATTCGGCCCCTCATAGACCACTTCAACACCAAAATTGCAGATTTGTATACCCCTGAGCAAAACATCTGCGTAGACGAGTCCCTTATACATTTTACCGGGCGCCTTGGCTTCAAACAATACATCCCAAGCAAGCGCGCCCGGTATGGGGTCAAATTGTATAAGCTCTGTGAAAGGGCCACAGGCTATGCCCACAAATTTCAGATCTATAAGGGAAAAGATCAGACCCTGGAGCCGGTCGGTTGCCCTGACTACCTGGGGAGCAGTGGGAAGACAGTCTGGGACTTGGTGTCACCATTATTTGGCAAGGGGTACCATCTTTATGTGGACAATTTTTACACAAGTGTGCCCCTCTTCAGGCATTTGTTCCTAGAACAGATTGGCTGCTGTGGCACCGTGTGACCTAGTCACCGGGGCTTCCCCCAACGGCTCGTTACCACCCGTCTTGCAAGGGGGGAGATGGCTGCCTTGTGTAACGAAGAACTGCTCGCGGTGAAATGGAGAGACAAGCGTGACGTTTACATGCTCTCCTCCATTCACGCAGACACAACAATACAAATGGAACGGGCAACCAGTGTCATTGAAAAGCCCCTCTCGGTCCACGACTATAATTCGCTCATGGGAGGGGTGGACTTCAATGACCAGATGTTGGCTCCTTATTTAGTTTCCCGACGCACCAGACGCTGGTATAAGAAGGTGTCTGTATATTTAATTCAATTGGCTCTGTATAATAGTTTTGTTCTCTACAGTAAGGCTGGGAGAACAGGATCCTTCCTCAAATTTCAGGAAGAGATCATCGAGAACCTCCTGTATCCAGGAGGTTCCATGGCCCCATCCACCAGTGTAGTGAGCCGTCTACACGAGCGACATTTCCCCAGTGTCGTTTCTGGTACCTCAACCCAAGCGCCACCCCGAAAAAGATGTTGTGTCTGTAGCAGGAGTGGAATAAGGCGTGACACCCGCTATTTCTGTCCTGACTGCCCTGACCACCCTGCCCTATGCTTTGGGGAGTGTTTCCGGAAGTACCACACACAGGTACACTTAGCATAGGGATTGCGTTTCACAGGACAGGCACACAGGGCTATTAGGGCCCTTTCACTCACAGCTGCTGCAAACCTCTCCTTTCACCTGGGACAAAGTGCATAATGTACTTTGCCACATCTTTGGGCGATTTGCGCTTTGCACATTGTCCCATGGGGAAGGAGAGGTTTGTCCTATAAAGGTAAAAAAATAAATAATAATCACCGGTAAGCAAAAAAGTTAATGTTCTGTTCAAAATGTTAAAGTTTATAAAAGTTAATGTTCCGTCCAAATGTTATATAATGTTAATAAATTTATTGCGTTGCGGCCTGTTTTTTTTTGTTTTTTTTACCTTCTAGGTGGACCAACCGATGAACCAGCTGCAGCACTGATGTGCATTCTGACAGAAGCATTGCGCTGCTGTCAGATTACACAAAAGTCGGTATATGCGGCGCTGCAAGACGAGATTTCTCCTCTGCAGTAAAAGATACGTTTGCCGAGGCATATGAGCTGAGGGGCGCGGTGTTCATATGCTTTGGCAAACACTTTGTATATAAAAAATAAATAAAAAAATCCCGGCAATGATTTATTCATCCACATCGATTGATGTGAATGGAGAAATCGGGTTTGCCAGGGCATACGGTCTAAGTGGGTTTGGATGTTTTGCGGAGCTCCTATGTCCTGGCAGACGCCTTTCCCCTTCTTTTTTTTTTTGGCAGAGATTTTTTCATCCACATTGATCAATGCGAATGAAGAAATCTGTGCCGTTCATTTTTTCCTTCAGCCCAGAGGCTGAACGAAAAAAAAATATATCATTACCCGTATGCTCAATATAAGGAGAATAGCAGAAACTCCTAATGCTGGCCATACATGTAATGATTGCGGAGACCCTCAAATGCCAGGGCAGTACAAACACCCCACAAATGACACCATTTTGGAAAGAAAACACCCCAAGGTATTCACTGAGGGGCATATTGAGTCCTTGAAAGATTGAAATTTTTGTGTCAAGTTAGCGGAAAGGGAGACTTTGTGAGAAAAAAATAAAATAAAATCAATATCCGCTAACTTGTGTAAAAAAATATAATCTTCTATGAACTCACCATGCCCCTCATTGAATACCTTGGGGTGTCTTCTTTCCAAAATGGGGTCACATGTGGGGAATTTATACTGCCCTGGCATTTTAGGGGCCCTAAAGCGTGAGAAGTCTGGGACCCAAATGTCTAAAAATGCCCTCCTAAAAGGAATTTGGGCCCCTTTGCGCATCTAGGCTGCAAAAAAGTGTCACACATGTGGTATCGCCGTACTCAGGAGAAGTTGGGCAATGTGTTTTGGGGTGTCATTTTACATATACCCATGCTGGGTGAGATAAATATCTCGGTCAAATGCCAACTTTGTATAAAAAATGGGAAAAGTTGTCTTTTGCCGAGATATTTCTCTCACCCAGCATGGGTATATGTAAAAAGACACCCCAAAACACATTGCCCAACTTCTCCTGAGTACGGCGATACCACATGTGTGACACTTTTTTGCAGCCTAGGTGGGCAAAGGGGCCCACATTCCAAAGAGCACCTTTAGGATTTCACAGGGCATTTTTTACACATTTTGATTTAAAACTACTTCTCACTCATTAGGGCCCCTAAAATGCCAGGGCAGTATAACTACCCCACAAGTGACCCCATTTTGGAAAGAAGACACCCCAAGGTATTCCGTGAGGGGCATGGCGAGTTCCTAGAATTTTTTATTTTTTGTCACAAGTTAGCGGAAAATGATGATTTTTTTTTTTTACAAAGTCTCATATTCCACTAACTTGGGACAAAAAATAAAAACTTCCATGAACTCACTATGCCCATCAAGAAATGCCTTGGGGTGTCTTCTTTCCAAAATGGGGTCACTTGTGGGGTAGTTATACTGCCCTGGCATTTTAGGGGCCCTAATGCGTGAGAAGTAGTTTGAAATCAAAATGTGTAAAAAATGCCCTGTGAAATCCTAAAGGTGCTCTTTGGAATGTGGGCCCCTTTGCCCACCTAGGCTGCAAAAAAGTGTCACACATGTGGTATCGTTGTACTCAGGAGAGGTTTGGCAATGTATTTTGGGGTGTCATTTTACATATACCCATGCTGGGTGAGATAAATATCTCGGTCAAATGCCAACTTTGTATAAAAAAATTGGAAAAGTTGTCTTTTGCCGAGATATTTCTCTCACCCAGCATGGGTATATGTAAAAAGACACCCCAAAACACATTGCCCAACTTCTCCTGAGTACGGCGATAGCACATGTGTGACACTTTTTTGCAGCCTAAGTGGGCAAAGAGGCCCACATTCCAAAGAGCACCTTTAGGATTTCACAGGGCATTTTTTACACATTTTGATTTCAAACTACTTCTCACGCATTAGGGCCCCTAAAATTCCAGGGCAGTATAACTACCCCACAAGTGACCCAATTTTGGAAAGAAGACACCCCAAGGTATTCCGTGAGGGGCATGGCGAGTTCCTAGAAATTTTTATTTTTTGTCACAAGTTAGCGGAAAATGATGTTTTTTGTTTTTTTTCTTACAGTCTCATATTCCACTAACTTGTGACAAAAAATAAAAACGTCCATGAACTCACTATGCCCATCACGAAATACCTTGGGGTGTCTTCTTTCCAAAATGGGGTCACTGAGTTGAGTGTGCCCCCCCATACTTGCTATTTTATATTTTTTTTTATCAAAGACATGTAGAACAATACAAAATTTAAATAGAAATGTAGCTTTATTTGAAAAATTTTACAACTGAAAGTGAAAAATGTCATTTTTTTGCAAAAAAATCGTTAAATATAGATTAATAACAAAAAAAGTTAAAATGTCAGCAGCAATGAAATACCACCAAATGAAAGCTCTATTAGTGAGAAGAAAAGGTGGTAAAATTCATTTGGGTGGTAAGTTGTATGAGCAATAAACCGTGAAAGTAGTGTAGTGCAGAATTGTAAAAAGTGGTCTGGTCATTAAGGGTGTTTAAGCTAGGGGAGCTGAGGTGGTTAAGGGCTTACCTGTGAATCTGGGGGGGGCTGGTTGAGAGAGTGGAGGGTGTCCTTCTTGACCCCTGCATCCTGGCTGTGGGCGCAATCCTTTCGGAGTTGGGGTCTCCCGCGTGCAAATTTTTGTGTGATTATTTTGTGCGATTTTTTTGGGCAGGATTTTTTGCACGAATTTTCCCGCAATTTTTTTGCGCAATTTTTCCGCTGGATTTTTTCCGCACCTTCTGTGACGCGACCGAGGGGCGGAGCCTATCGCGTCATCTCCGGCGCTTCCGCTTTGCCTTCAGCGCTTCTCCACGCTTGGCTCTGCTCCTGCTCCTCTCTGGTCACGGTAGGACAGATAGTGTTCGCAAACTGTAGGAGACCCTGACTCCGGGATTGCTGCCATCATGCCACGACCTGGGGCCCCACAAAAATCAAAATCGGCACCTCTGGTCCTACTGGGATCCTGTAAGGTCTGCTGCTTGCCACTGTCGGTTACAGGCTCCTGTGAATCTTGCCTTGCCTCTGGACAGGATCTTCCTCCTCCACCTCCTCCAAACCAGCCCACTCCCTCCTCCGCCCCTTCGGAGCCCGCGGAGCCCTCCTGGGCCTCTGCCATAGCTTGGGCGGCCGTGGACTTGGCTCAAGTCTCGCGCGTGGCCATGGCCTTTATGGAGCGCATAGCGGCCACTGATCTGCCGCCCGCTGTGCCTGTGGTTAGCACCGCTCCACCTCCCGTGTCCCCCACAGAGGACGCTCGACCGCTAAGAGGCAGCGTACGCAGCAGCATCCTTCCTCTGATGACTCTGCTTCCCCCCTCGCCTGGAGGCGTGTTCAGCCTCTTGACATACAGGGGGAACCTCCTTCTACTAGTAGCCAGGAATTCCCCCTCTTCCACTCCAGAAAGCCGGAGGCAGTCACATTCCCCATTCATGGCGAGTTCGCCAATGTCCTTTCTAAGGCTTGGGAACGCCCTAATCACCGTTTTTCTGCTACAAGGCGCATGGATACTCTGTATCCTTTCCCGGCAGATAACGTGCAGCAGTGGTCTTCTCCTCCTAAGGTCGACCCGCCGGTGGCCAGATTGGTTAAGAATACGGCAATACCAGTCCTGGACGGGTCCTCCCTACAGGACTCAGTTGACAGGCGTTTGGACTCTCTTTCCAAAGCCATCTTTACTCTGGCGGGCACAGGTCTGCGGCCCGCGTTCGCTTCAGCCTGGGTAGCCAGGGCGCTTTCGGTGTGGTTGCAGCGCCATCATCAGGACCTTGCGGAGCAGGATGCCTCTGCGGACACCCTAAGCTTCATCCTTCAGATGTCCCAGGCTACAACATTCCTCTGTGAGGCCTCATTGGACGTCAGCACCCTCTTTGCGCGGATTTCGGGCCTCTCGGTCGCGCAGCGCAGGGAGGTCTGGTTGAAGATCTGGGACGCCGACGCTTTATCCAAGCGCTCCCTCACCAAGAGCTCCAGGCTCTTCGGTGCTAAGCTGGATGAGATTATCTCTGACGCTACGGGGGGCAAGAGTACACACCTGCCCCAATCTAGATCCAAGCGCGCCTTCAGAGCTCGCCCCGCTGGCTCTAGAAACCAGTCCTTTCGGCGCTTCTCTTCCTCCAGGTCTGCGACAGCCCCCTCCTCCGGCGGCTCTCAGGACTCCCGCAAGAAGCCTTCTTTTAAGCCGCAACCTTCCTGGCGCCCGCGAGCACAGTTCCAGGGGAGTTCTGCCCACCCCGCGGTTCCCAAGCAGTCCGCCGCCTGAAGGGGCGCCCCCACCGCTCTCGGTGGGGGGCCGTCTGCTCTCCTTTCAGCATGTCTAGAGAGCTCATGTTCAAGACGCATGGGCCCTGGAAATTGTGAGTTCTGGTTACAAGATAGAATTTGTTTCCAGACCTCCAGAACGTTTCTTTCCGTCTCGTGTTCCGGGGGATCCAGCCCGAGCCTCGGCCCTTTTACAAGCGGTGTCTTCCCTTCTGGTCAGGGGAGTAGTTGCCCCAGTGCCTCTGGAGGACCAGGGGGCAGGTTTCTACTCGAATCTCTTTGTGGTGCCAAATAAGGAGGGATCAGTACGTCCGGTCCTAGACCTGAAGCTGTTAAACAAGTCCCTGTGGGTGCGGAGGTTCCGGATGGAATCCCTCCGCTCCGTTATTGCTTCTCTTCTTCCAGGGGAGTTCCTCGCATCAGTGGACATCCGGGACGCCTATCTGCATGTCCCTGTCGCAGAATCTCACCACAGGTTCCTGCGATTCGCCATTTTCAGTTCGTCGCCCTTCCCTTTGGGCTAGCGACGGCCCCACGGGTATTCATGAAGATCTTCGCGCCAATCATGGCGCTTCTCCGTACCAGGGGCATATCTCTGCTGCCTTACCTAAATGATATTCTGATAAAGGCTCCCTCTCGTTCCCAGGCCGAAGTCAGCATCAGGATTACTGTTCAGACTCTGCAACAGTTCGGCTGGCTGATCAACTTCCCGAAGTCCTCTCTCCTACCTTCCCTGAGGGTGACCTTCCTGGGGATGGTTATGGACACGACTTCAGCCCGGATATTCCTCCCGGATTGCAAGTTCTCTCGGATACGGGAGTCGGTGTCTCGCCTTCTGCATTTCCAGTGTCTCTCCATCCGGGAGTACATGCAGGTTCTGGGGCTTATGGTAGCCTCCTTCGAGGCAGTCTCTTTGCCCAGTTTCACACTCGACCTCTGCAGCTGGCGATCTTGTCCTTCTGGGACAGGACATCGAGGGGTTTGGACTCTCGGATCCGCCTTCCTCCTCGGGTTCGCATGGACCTTCAGTGGTGGCTGTCCCCTCAGAATCTGACTTCGGGGAAATCCTTCCTCCCAATCTCTCTGACAGTAGTCACCACCAATGCCAGTCTTCTGGGTTGGGGCAGCGTTCTCCGGGCTCGGACGGTTCAGAGGGTGTGGTGAGAAGTGGAAGCCCAGCTTCCGATCAACATATTGGAGCTCAGAGCAATTTTCCTCTCTCTGTCTCATTGAACCCCCCGCCTAACGGGGCTCCCGATAAGGATCCAGTCGGACAATGCCACAGCTGTGGCCTACATCAATCATCAGGGCGGAATCCACAGCCGGCCGGTGATGCAGGAGGGGATGAGGATCCTCCAGTGGGCGGAGACTCACGTTCCGATATTGTCTGCAGTGTACATCCCAGGGGTCGAAAACTGGACGGCGGACTTTCTCAGCCGCAACAGGGTGGATCTGGGAGAGTGGTCTCTGCATCCGGACGTATTCGAGGACGTCTGTCGCCGTTGGGGCCGCCCGGACGTGGACTTGATGGCGTCCGGGCTCAACAACAAGGTTCCCACGTTGTTGAGCCTGGACGCTCTGGTGTGGAGTGGACGCTCTGGTGTCTCCATGGCAAGACTTCGCACTCTGGTGGACGTTCCGTGGCCTCTTCCTCTCAGGGAGGACCTGCTGTCTCAAGGACCTCTCTTCCACCAGAATTTACAACCACTTCGTTTAACGGCGTGGCTGTTGAGACCTCCATCTTGACGAAGAGGGGCTTCTCGGACTCTGTCGTGAAGACCATGATCAAAGTCAGAAAGCCAGCTTCCTCCCGGATATACTATCGTACCTGGAAGGCCTTTTTTGCCTTTTGTGAGAAGATAGACGTTTTTCCTCTTCATTTCTCCGTTCCGGGGTCCTCTCCTTTCTCCAGTTGGGTCTGGAGATGGAAATGTCGCTGAGTTCTCTGAAGGGTCAGGTCTCCGCTCTGGCCATTTTCTTTCAGCGCACTCTGGCTCTGCTAGGTCCGGTGAGGACCTTACTGCAGGGGGTGGCGCATTTGGTCCCTCCGTATGTCCCTCCTCTGCCCCCCTGGGATCTGAACCTGGTTCTGTCTTCTCTTCAGGCGGCTCCTTTTGAGCCCCTGAGGGACATTTCCCTGAGTTTTCTCACCTGGAAGGTGGCCTTTTTGGTGGCCATCACCTCTATCAGGAGTGTATCGGATCTGGCCGCCCTTTCCTCAAAAGAGCCCTTTTTGGTCTTCCACTAGAACAAGGTGGTACTGCGCCCTGTCCCTTCCTTTTTGCCCAAGGTGGTTTCCGCCTTAATGAGGACATTGTCCTGCCATCCTTTTGCCCTGCTCCGGCGAACTCCAAGGAGCGCGCTCTACATTCTCTGGATGTTGTCCGTGCTCTACGGGTGTACCTGTCGGTGACTGCCCCATCTTGCCGCTCGGACTCCCTTTTTGTGGTTCCCGAGGGGCCTTGTAAGGGTCTGGCGGCCTCCAAGGTCACTGTGACTCGGTGGATTCGGTTGACTATTGCCATGGCCTATCGGTCCAGGGGTAGGGTTCACCCAGCGGGGGTTACCGCGCACTCCACCAGGGCAGTGGGTGCCTCCTGGGCGAGGCGCAATCGAGCCTCTACGTCACAACTTTGTAAGGTGGCCACCTGGTCGTCCTTACATACCTTTACAAGGTTCTACCAGATGCACTCTTTGGCGTCTGCTGATGCTGCCCCAGGGCGCAAGCTATTGCAGGCTGTGGTTCCTGTTTAACCGTTGGACGTTTTCCCTCTGGAGGTGCTGGTCTTCCCACCCCATGGACTGCTCTAGGACGTCCCATGGTCTGTGCCCCCCATTGGAATGGGCGAGTTGTGAAACTCACCTGTAAAATCTTTTTCTCGTCTTTTCCATTGGGGGACACAGCTCCCACCCATTCTTGTCTGTTGCAGGAGGGGTTGGTTCTCTTCTAGTGGACCTTATGGTTAGCGGCCCGATGGCGGTGTTCCTTGGGTCTGTTTTTCTTGGTTAATATTTGGTTTTTGATCTCCTTCTCCTACTGCTTTTGCACGCCCTGAGGTCCTCCTGTTGGAGCATAGGGGTATAGCCAGTGGAGGAGGAGCTGTTTTTTACTATTTGCATAGTGTCTCCTCCTAGTAATAACCTAAGCTATACCCATGGTCTGTGTCCCCCAATGGAAAAGACGAGAAAAAGATTTTACAGGTGAGTTTCACAAAAAATCTCCTTTTCATATAGTGCACATCTAGGATTATCGCTGCATAAGTGACTGTTTCATATAGTGCACATCTGTGATTATAGGTGTATATGTGAGTGTTACATTTAGGCCAGAAATACGGCTTTGGCATACTGGGTGAAAAAAACTCTGTTTCCTATAGTTCACATCTGGGGTTATAGGTCCATAAGGGACTGTTCATTTTAGGCCAGAAATACAGCTTTCGCATACCGGGGTGGAAAAAACACTGTGTTTTATATACTGCACATCAATGATTATAAGTGCATAAGTTACTGTGAAATTTATGCCACAAATATGGCTTTTGCTTACTGGGGTTAAAAAAAAACTCTGATATACTGCACATCTAGGATTAGATGTGCATAAGTTACTGTGAAATTTAGGCCACAAATACCGCTGTCATATAGAGTTTAAAAAAAAATTATTTGAGTGCAATACCCTACATCAGGGTTTTTATTGGCAGATAATTATTTTTAACAGACTCAACCACTTTTTACTTTGCTTGGTGAACGCTAACTATGAGGGAAACATCTAATAAGGGACGCGTTCATGGTCGTGGTGGTGTTGGTGGAGCCTCTGGTGCAGGGAGAGGACGTGGCCATTCTGCCACAGCTACACGTCCTACTGAACCTACTACCCCAGGTCCCAGTAGCCGCCAGAATCTACAGCGATATTTGGTCAGGCCTAATGCCGTTCTAAGGATGGTAAGGCCTGAGCAAGTGCAGGCGCTAGTCGATTGGGTGGCTGACAGTGGATCCAGCACGTTCACATTATCTCCCACCCAGTCTTCAGCAGAAAGTGCACAGGTGGCGCCTGAAACCCATGCCCATCAGTCTGTCACATCACCCCCATGCATATCGGGAAACCTGTCTGAGCCTCAAGTTATGCAGCAGTCTCTTATGCTGTTTGAAGACTCTGCTGGCAGGGTTTCCCAAGGGCATCCACCTAGCCCTTCCCCAGGGGTGGAAGACATAGAATGCACTGACGCACAACCACTTATGTTTCCTGATGAGGACATGGGAATACCACCTCAGCACGTCTCTGATGATGACGAAACACAGGTGCCAACTGCTGCGTCTTTCTGCAGTGTGCTGACCGAAAAGGAGGTCAGGGAGGAAGACTGGGTGGAAGATGATGCAGGGGACGATGAGGTCCTAGACCCCACATGGAATGAAGGTCGTGCCACTGACTTTCAGAGTTCGGAGGAAGAGGCAGTGGTGAAACCGAGCCAACAGCGTAGCAAAAGAGGGAGCAGGGTGCAAAAGCAGAGCAGCCGTCGCCAAAACAGTTCGCCTGCTACTGGCCACCGCCACCAGGGACTGAGCACACCAAAGGCAGCTTCAAGGAGTTCCCTGGCATGGCACTTCTTCACACAATGTGCTGACGACAAGACCCGAGTGGTTTGCACGCTGTGCCATCAGAGCCTGAAGCGAGGCATTAACGTTCTGAACCTTAGCACAACCTGCATGACCAGGCATCTACATGCGAGACACGGGCTGCAGTGGAGTAAGCACCTTCAAAACCAAGAAAGGGCTCAGGCCTCTCCTGCTCCCTCTTCTGCTGCTGCCTCGGCCTCTTCCTCCGCCTCTGGAGGAACGTTGGCACCTGCCGCCCAGCAAACAGAGGATGTGCCACCAACACCACCACCTCCGTCACCAAGCATCTCCACCATGTCACACGGAAGTGTTCAGCTCTCCATCTCACAAACCTTGTGTCACCGCCAGTTCTGTGAGAAGGTCTGGCAGACGTTCTTCTCTACCTCTTGCATGACGTTCTTTGTTTTGATTTCACTTTCTCATCTCCTTTCCTTCTCCCAGGTGTCACCTATTTAGACTAATTGTCTCCCTTTATATTCCCTCCCATACTGCCTCACTTTGCGGTTTATACTACTTCCTGGATTAGGTGTTCACTGCTGGAGGCTGCTGCTGCTGTTTGCTCAGAAAAGTCCTTTCCTTTATTTGTGTTTCCTTGCTGGCTTGATTCTAGGTGATCCTGACTCCGTCCGTATTAAGTGCAGGGCTCACCCATATGCTCCTTAGTTTTGGATCAAGCCAGTCGGATGTTTATTTATAAGTTACAGCTATCTGCAACATCATCCGTGACATTATAAACCGCCTTAACCGTCTTAAGCATGGATCCGGTTTCAGCCTTGATTGACCGCATGCAAGGTCTTTCGCTGGAGGTAGCAGATCTCCGTAAAACTGTGTCTCCGTTTCAGGTGACTGGTTCTGCTGGCGTTCATGGAGTTTGTTCCGAGCCTAAGATCTCACTTCCGGATACGTTCTCCGGGGGTAGCGAGAATTTTGTTTGCTTTAGAGAGGCTTGCAAACTCCATTTTCGCCTACTTCCCCATTCCTCTGGTGTTGAGGAGCAGAGGGTGGGGATCATCATCTCGCTGCTCAGGGATAAAGCTCAGTCTTGGGCCTTTTCGTTGCCAGTGGGGGCACTGCCCCTCCGATCGGTGGATGAATTTTTTATAGCCCTGGGGCAGATATATGATGACCCGGATCGTATTGCTCTAGCTGAATCTAAACTGCGTCTTTTATGCCAGGGTAAACAGTCCGCAGAGATATATTGTTCTGAATTTCGGAGATGGGCAGCTGATACTGGTTGATGCTGCACTCCGAAGTCAATTTTGCCATGGTCTTTCGGAAAGATTGAAAGATGCATTTGCTTTTCATGAGAGACCAGCCTCGTTATACTTTGCCATGTCACTAGCTGTTCGTATTGACAGGCATCTTAGAGAGAGAGAGGAGACTACTCCTTCCTGTCATATTCAGCCCAAGGGCAATGGGGCTGTCTCATTCAGTGCGCCGGGGTCTCAGTCTCTCTCAATCCCCTCTGAGGATGAGGCCATGCAGCTGGGTTTGCCTGCCTCTGATAGTAGAGGATTCAGCTCTCAGAGGAGGGTTTGTTTCTGTTGTGGGGGTATAAATCATTTGGCTAATGTTTGCCCCTCTAGGAGATTCATGGAGTTTTCTGAGGGTAATAAAAGAAAAACAAAAAGAAAAAACCCTCTAAAAACTTTCCATTGGCTACTATTGGCAAGGTTGATGCGGAAATTGAAGGTTTGCCGTTTGCTTGTAGTTCCCGTTTTCTCCTACCTGCCAGGGTGGCGCTAGACAGCAAGAACATTGTTTGTGAGATTTTTGTAGATAGTGGAGCAGCTGTCAATCTTATTGATAATCAATTTGCAACAACGCATGGTTTCCAGGTATGCACTTTGGAAAAGGATATACCTGTTTTTGCTATCGATTCCGCTCCACTTTCTCAAAGATCGTTAAAGGGCATAGTTCACAATATCCGTTTAACTGTGGGTGACGCTCCTGTTGAGGATATGTTGTGTTTCGTCCTAAGCGGTTAACCTACTCCTCTAGTGTTGGGGCTACCCTGGCTCACTAAACATAACCCCACCATTGATTGGCAAGCAAGGCAAATAAATGGTTGGAGTGAGTTTTGCTGAGAGAATTGCCTCACGGCGTCTCTTTCAGAGGTTTCTACCAAGACTGTACCATCTCTTCTCTCAGAATTTTCGGATGTGTTTTCCGAGAGTAGTGTCCAGGAGTTGCCCCCTCACCGGGAGTACGACTGCCCTATTAATCTCATCCCAGGCGCCAAGCTGCCAAAATGACGTTTATACAATCTCTCCCAACCTGAAAGAGTCGCTATGCGTACTTATATCTCTGAGAAAGGGACACATCCGACCCTAGAAGTCACCTGTTGCCGCTGGGGTTTTTTTTGTTAAGAAAAAAGATGGTTCTTTAAGACCTTGTTTGGATTTCAGGGAGCTGAACCGTATCACAATTCGTGACCCATATCCGCTTCCTCTGATCCCGAATCTGTTTAACCAGATTGTTGGGGCTAAAGTTTTTTCTAAGTTGGATTTGAAAGGAACATACAACCTAGTCAGGGTCAGGGAAGGGGACGAATGGAAGACGGCCTTCAATACCCCTGAGGGTCATTTCGAGAATTTGGTTATGCCCTTTGGTTTGATGAATGCTCTGGCCGTCTTCCAACATTTTGTGAACATCATTTTTTATCATTTAATGGGGAAATTTGTACTGGTATATCTAGATGACATTTAGATTTTTTTCTCCTGATTTCAAGACTCATCGGGACCACCTACTGTCATGACCGGCGTCACGCAAAGGGAGGGAAATGGGAAGGCCCTGTCCAAAGGAGAGGGAAAGGTGGTGACCCCTGACTCACCTTGAGGCTGGCACCTGACTGCCCTGACGTCCCTAGATGGGTTCCTCACCCGTACGCCGACCACGTGCCTAAACCCTGGCTTTCCCTAAGATAAGCCCTACGTAGTGAACGAGGCGGTGGGAACACTAGTCCGCACCACTGACACTAAAAGGAAAACACCAAGGAGAGGACAGACAATACAGACAAAACATATAATCCCAGGTGGACGACAACAGCAGACAACAAAAGTCCAACAGGGATCCGGAGGGTAACGTTCTGGAACAACAATCAGGGAACACAGCTACACAGCTCCAGTGGGTCAGTATAGAAGTCCAGGCAGGAAGCTCTATATCTGGCAACCAGAGAAGTGGGAGAGGGGAATATAAGGAGGTTGGGAGTGCTGGACAAGAAACAGCTGAGGAGAAAGGCGCTACGGATCCCTGAGTGAGCCAAAAAGGGTTGCAAGGCAAACCCAGAAAGCTACCATTAAGAATCAGCACTATCTTTATACATAGAGCGCACAGCCACCCGCTGCGACTTCCTGACCCCGGGTATAACCGAGTCAGGCGTGGCTCTTGACACTCTCGTGACACCTACGTCAGGTCTTGCTGATTCTGCTGGAGAATAAATTGTACGCTAAACTGGAAAAATGTGTGTTTGCGGTTCCGGAGATTCAATTTCTTGGTTTTCTTCTCTCCGCTTCTGGTTTTTCGCATGGACCCTGAGAAGGTCCGCGCTGTGCTTGATTGGGAGCTTCCTGAGAATCAGAAGGCGCTGATGCGGTTTTTGGGTTTTGGCAATTATTACAGAAAGTTCACTTTGAATTATTCCTCTGTTGTTAAGCCACTCACTGATATGACTAAAAAGGGGGTGGATTTTTCCTCGTGGTCGGTAGATGCGCTTAAAGCCTTTTCTAGTATCAAAGAGAGTTTTGCTTCCGCTCCCATTTTGGTACAACCTGATGTCTCTCTACCTTTTATTGTTGAGGTGGACGCTTCTGAGGTGGGTGTGGGTGCGGTCTTATCTCAGGGCCCCTTTCCTGCCAAATGGCAACCTTGTGCTTTTTTCTCAAGGAAACTCTCCTCTGCAGAGAGAAATTACGATGTGGGAGATAGGGAGTTGTTGGCCATAAAATTTGTTTTTGAAGAATGGCGCCATTGGTTAGAGGGAGCCAGACACCCTATTACCGTGTTTACCGACCATAAGAATCTGGCCTACTTGGAATCGGCCAAGCGTCTGAACCCGAGACAGGCCAGATGATCTTTGTTCTTTTCTAGGTTTAACTTTGTTGTCATGTTCCGCCCAGGGGTTAAAAATGTGAAGGCGGATGCCCTGTCACGTTGTTTTCCAGGAGGGGGGAACTTTGAAGACCTGGGTCAAATTTTGGCTGAAGGGGTGGTCGTCTCTGCTCTTTATCCTGATTTGGAGGCAGAGGTTCAGGCAGCCCAGGCAGAGGCTCCTGATATTTGTCCTCCTGGGAGGTTGTTTGTCGCTTTACGACACAAGGTTTTTAAGGAGCACCACGATACTGTCCTTGCTGGGCACCCGGGGAGTAGAACCACAGTGGATCTCATTGCTCAGAGATTCTTGTGGCTGGCTCTTCGTAAGACGGTTCTCTCCTCCCGTTACCCATTCCTTCCCATCCTTGGACGCATCTGTCCATGGACTTCATTACGGACCTGCCTCGTTCCTCGGGGAAGACTGTGATTCTGGTGGTAGTGGACCGTTTTAGCAAAATGGCGCATTTCATTCCCTTTACTGGGTTACCCAATGCTAAGATGTTGGCGCAAGCGTATGTTGATCACATTGTTAAACTGCATGGCATTCCTTCAGACATCGTTTCTGATAGGGGCACACAATTTGTTTCCAGATTCTGGAAGTCCTTCTGTTCTCGCTTGGGGATTCGGTTGTCGTTCTCTTCTGCTTTTCACCCGCAGTCGAATGGTCAGACCGAACGCGTCAATCAGAATCTGTAGACATATCTGCGCTGTTTTGTGGCGGAGATAAATTAGCATAACTGGGGGTGAACCTGGTGCCCATGGCAGTGCCCTATATCTGTAAATAAAAATTGGATTCAAAATAAAAATAATTATGATTCAATATAAATTCAACTCCCTCTACCAAAAAACTGATTTGTTCCAAGGGGAGTTGATCATCTATCATCAATTGTGTTCTCATAGTTTCTATCCCTTGTTTATGATTAATTATAGTATACAGAGAATGGACATCCAAGGTCCCTATTATCTAGTGTGATTTAAAATCTAGATGTTCTACTATCTGAATTATCTGTGTGGTATCCTTCACATAAGAGGGTATTTTTTTTTCAATCCTGGCTGTAACAATTTATCAATATACACGGATAGATTAGCTGTTAATGAACCTATGCCAGAGATTATTGGACATCCTGGTGGATCCTGATATCTTTATGTGTTTTGGGCAAACCATAAAAAAATGGTAAACGTTGTTGTGCATTGAGTATAAATCTGTATTCATCTTCTGATAAAAGCTCTTGTTCTAGACCTTTATTGCAAAACTGTATCAATTTAGAATAATATTCTTCAGTGGGATCTTTTTTTTATTTCTTATATGTTGTATCATCCCCTAATTGTCTATTACATTCTCTATTATATTTTTCTACATCTTGGTTGACAATAGCCCCGCCTTGATCAGCGGGGCAAATTATTATCTCTTTTTGTGCCTACAATTGCTTGATCACCTCTATTTCTTTTTTTGTTAGGTTATTATTAAAAATTTTTGGTCTATTCCCTATTTTCCGAATATCATATTTGAGACATTGGCGGAATGTAGCTAACTTCACTTATTTCCTGTCTAGGATATTTTTAAAAGTGTTTTTTAATTCTGTGTGATAATATTTATCTTCTTTTATTAAGGATCCATTTACAATATAATTTTTAATAAAAATATTTTTTTAGACATTTTTTGAATACATTTTTTTACACCTATATAAGTGTCAAACTTATTAAGTTTATTAGTGGGTGGAAATTTTAACCCTTTGTTTAATAAATTACTTTGTGCTTCAGTGACACCTACATTGTTTACCGTCCACGTGGGATGGCGTGCCTCGGTGCTATAGTGCAGAGGTGGCGGGCTTAGTCCTAGAACTGCGGTGCTCCTAATGAGGAGAAGTAGCGGAGGTAAGTCATACTAGTGCCGGAGACCACGTGGGACACCACGCCGAGGCACAATACTCCGCTTTCCGCATTGAAACTTCAGAACTGTAAGTAGCAGCCTGCAATTATTTATCACAAAATGATAATATTGCCATAACAAAAAAGGGCTGATTGTGAATATTCAGCTATAAACCCAAGCGGACCATATATGTATGCTTTCTTTTTTAACCATATTGAACCTGAATGCAAATATTATTTCAAGCTAATGAATATGAATATTTATCTATAAACAGAGAAATCCTGATTCGAGATATAATACCTCGTTTGAATGACTGTGAATACTTACCTGTGAATTTACCCATGTACTGAGACATTCTGAGTCGAGATATAGTATCCTGTTTGAGTGATTGCACAATTATAGGGATTTCCTGATATATGGTGAAGTGAACCTTTTTGTATATTCCAGTGAAATTACTGCACATTTTAATTTATTTTGAGAGGAACAACCATGCGGTTTTTAATTTGAATGTGAACATTCTCCTGAACTCAATGTGAACATTTCCTTATAGATTGAAAAGTTTTATTATAGGTGGACCACCTTATTCGTTCCAATTTGTAGTTTTATGTACAGAGAAAAAGACTCTTTTAATCTACCAATATATATTATTGTACTTTAATTCATTTTACTTTATTTTTTATTGTTTATGTTTTTTAGAAATAAAATTCTTTTTTCTATCCACATAAATCCAAGTGAGAGAGAGCATGTAAACAAAGCATGAATAACAGAACTATGCAAAGGTGTAAGTATGGTTTTTCTCTTAAGAAATCAAGCTTAACTAATGTATATGTATATCCTGATGAGTTTTATAAGTTTTTTTTTTCCATAACTCGGATAACCCCTTTAAGGCCTCATGCACCTGATCATATGTATTTTGTGGTCTGCAAAATACGGTTACCGGCCGTGTGAATGCTTCATTTTTCACAGGCCCAGTAATAGAAATGCCTATTGTCTGCAAAATGGACCAGAATAAGAAATGCTCTTTAATTTGCACAACAGACACACAGATACGGACTATTTGCATTTTTAGTGGTCCCATAGAAATAAAGTCCACGCCTGAACATAACAAAAATGAAGATCAGACGCAGACCCAAAATACGGTCGTGTGCATGAGTAATCCAAATATTAACCCGTCTTAAAAAGTAGAAACAGGCTTGATAGTATTTTACAGAAAATACTGAGCATTTGTAAAATCTTCAGACCCTTTCACTTTTTATGTTGCTGTCTTTGCTATATAAAAAAAAAAAATCCCCATCATTCTGCACTCAGTATCCCATAATAATGACAAAGTGAAAACAAAATGTTCAAAATCTTCACTAATTTATTTTAAACTAAAATATTGCATTGATAGAATTGTTCAGACCCTTTACTCAGTACTAAAGTGACGCACCTTCTGCGATTACAGTTTCCTGTCTTTTTGGGTATGATGCCACAAGGTTTGCACACCTGGATTTGGAGATTTTCTGCCACTCTTCTCTACAGAGCCTCTCAAGCTCTATTAGGTTGGAATGGGACCGTCGGTGGACAGCCATGTTCATGCTTTTCCAGAGATGTTTGATTGGGTTCCAATCAGGGCTCTTGGTGAGCCACTCAAGGACATTCACAGAGTTGGCCTTAAGCCACTCCTTTGTTGTTTTGTCTGTGTGGTTAGGATCACTGTCTTGTTGGTCTGAGGACCAGAGCACTCTGAATCAGGTTTTCATCAAGAATTTCTCTATACTTTGCTCCATTTAGCTTTTCCTCAACCCTGACCAGCCTCCCCGTCTCAGACACTAAAAAAACACCCTGACAGTATGAAGTTTCCACCATGCTTAATACTGGGCAGGTGATGAGCAGTGCCTGGTTTCCTGCAGATATGACACTTAGAATTGAGAAAGAATTGAAAATTCAATCTTGGCTTCATCAGACCAGATAATCTTTTTTTCTCACAGTCTAAGAGTCCTTAAAGTGCTTGTTTGCAAACTCCAGACATGCTTTCATGAGTGTTTACTGAGGAGAGGCATTATTCTGGCTACTCTGCAATAGTAGAGTAGCCAACTAGAGTGACCATTGGGTTCTTGGTCATCTCTCTTACCAAGGACCTTCTACTCAATTGCTTAGTTTGGTGGAGTGGACAGCTTTAGGAAGAGTCCTGGCTGTTCCAAACTTTTTCCATTTAAGAATTATGAAGGCCACTGTGCTTTTTGGAATTTTCAGTGCAGCAGACATTTTTATACTCTTCTCCAGATCTGTGTAATAACTCCCCCATTTTCCTTTTACAAGAGTCTAAAAGTATGGCTATGCAATAGTCATCCCTTTGCTTGATGCTAACAAAATGCTTGTCACCACTTAATCAATCAAGCATGCAGCTTGCCATGCTCACCAGTGTGCCCGAGGAACCAGTTATTTTGTTCTCTGCCCTGCCCTGAAATGGTTGTTCATGGCCAGTGTCATCATCATCATCATCATTATGTTTGCCACAATGAGTGTGAGTCTCATCCATTAACGGCGCATGTGAAAACTTATTGTCCCCTCCACAATCAACGCCTCCTTGTCCTCACAGAGGCAAGCAAGAAGCTGTTCTTCTTCCATCATCCCCTGTTGCATTATTGTAAGCATTTGTTCAGGTGGATGCTGCTGTTGTTCTTACTGACAAATTTGGTGGCCTTTTTAAAGGACATGAGTACATACAGTCAGGTCCATAAATATTGGGACAATGGCACAATTCTAAAATTTTTGGCTCTATGCACCACCACAATGGATTTGAAATGAAACAAACAAGATGTGCTTTAACTGCAGACTGTCAGCTTTAATTTGAGCGTATTTACATCCAAATCAGGTGAATGGTGTAGGAATTACAACAGTTTGCATATGTGCCTCCCAAAAGTAATGGGACAATTGGCTTCTCAGCTGTTCCATGGCTAGGTGTGTGTTATTCCCTCATTATCCCAATTACAATGAGCAGATAAAAGGTCCAGAGTTAATTTCAAGTGTGCTATTTGCATTTGGAATCTGTTGCTGTCAACTCTCAAGATGAAATCCAAAGAGCTGTCACTATCAGTGAAGCAAGCCATCATTAGGCTGAAAAAACAAAACAAACCCATCAGAGAGATAGCAAAAACATTACAAAACAACGGTTTGGAACATTCTTAAAAAGAAGGAACGCACTGGTGAGCTCAGCAACACCAAAAGACTCTGAAGACCACGGTAAACAACTGTGGTGGATGACCGAAGAATTATTTTCCTGATGAAGAAAACACCCTTCACAACAGTTGGCCAGATCAAGAACACTCTCCAGGAGGTAGGTGTATGTGTGTCAAAGTCAACAATCAAGATAAGACTTCACCAGAGTGAATACAAAGGGTTCACCACAAGATGTAAACCAATGGTGAGCCTCAAAAACAGGAAGGCCAGATTAGAGTTTGCCAAACAACATCTAAAAAAGCCTTCACAGTTCTGGAACAACATCCTATGGACCGATGAGATCAAGATCAACTTGTACCAGAGTGCTGGAAAGAGAAGAGTATGTGGAAGGAAAGGAACTGCTCATGATTCTAAGCATACCACCTCATCAGTGAAGCATGGTGGTGGTGTCATGGCGTGGGCATGTATGGCTGACAATGGAACTGGTTCTCTTGTATTTATTAATGATGTGACTGCTGACAAAAGCAGCAGGATAAATTCTGAAGTGTTTCGGGCAATATTATCTGCTCATATTCAGCCAAATGCTTCAGAACTCATTGGACAGCGCTTCACAGTGCAGATGGACAATGACGCAAAGCTTACTGCAAAAGCAACTAAAGAGTTTTTTAAGGAAAAGAAGTGGAATGTTATGCAATGGCAAAGTCAATCACCTGACCTGATCCGATTGAGCATGCCTTTCACTTGCTAAAGACAAAACTGAAGGGAAAATGCCCCAAGAATAAGCAGGAACTGAAGACAGTTGCAGTAGAGGCATGGCAGAGCATCACCAGGGATGAAACCCAGCGTCTGGTGATGTCTATGCGTTCCAGACTTCAGGCTGTAATTGACTGCAAAGGATTTGCAACCAAGTATTAAGAAGTGAAAGTTTGATTTATGATTATTATTCTGTCCCATTACTTTTGGTTCCTTAACAAGTGGGAGGCACATATGCAAACTGTTGTAATTCCTACACCGTTCACCTGATTTGGATGTAAATACCCGCAAATTAAAGCTGACAGTCTGCAGTT
The DNA here is from genome assembly GCF_905171765.1 of Bufo bufo. Classification (NCBI taxonomy): domain Eukaryota; kingdom Metazoa; phylum Chordata; class Amphibia; order Anura; family Bufonidae; genus Bufo; species Bufo bufo. The sequence goes on from NC_053393.1 coordinate 222,854,648, forward strand.
AAAACACATCTTTTTCGTTTCATTTCAAATCCTTGGTGGTGGTGTTTAGAACCAAAAATCTTAGAATTGTGTTGATGTCCCAATATTTATGGACCTGACTGTATGTGACATGCGTCCCTAATGAGCTGCTACTGCCTGAGCTCAAAGTAACATATGTTCCCTGCTGTGGTGTTCTTGCGCATGATGTAATCATTGACCGATTTACGCTGCTCATACAGACAGTCCAGCATATCCAAGGTGGAATTCCAGGAAGTTGCAAAATCACAAACCAAGTGGTAAAGGCAGATTGTTCGTTCACTGCATAAGAAATGCTGAAATTTACACACACACACACACACACCATAGGATCAAATGTTGCACCACCAAATTGATCACATGCACTTTGCAAGGAGTATGTGTTATCTGCGGGATAGGTGGATTAGAACCTGGTTTGGGATCCAGACCTGCACCAATGTGGTGTCAGTAGCACCTGGCCTTATTGTGGTGCTACATCGTCCCACTGCTGCACAAAACATTGACCCAGTGAAGGACTTGTACTGTCCCTGGCCATATTTATCCTCTTGTCAATGGTGGTGTGCACCTAGCTGTACAGTGACAATTCCAGGAGATGTCACGCGTTCTCCGCCACATGAAACATATACAAAGTAGGGGACAGCTTAAGAAATAATGGTGGCTAGGTGTCTTCCGTGGATGAGCACACACCACTTTTATCAGAGTGTGATATGTCATGGGCTACTTGCCTCCCCTCATGATTCCTAACTTTGTTACACGTGCCACTAGCACCATTGCTACCAGTCCTTCTAACACTTCAACTAGCATGACCACAAGTGCCACTACTACCACCACCAATACAGCTACAGTATATGCAGTAGCCCATAGAAAAGGCCTGAGGTGGAGAGGATAGGAGTGGTGTTGTGGTGAGGATGGTGGTTGTAGTAGTCAAGGTGGAAATCCTTCTCTAGTTCTCACTGGGCCGGAGCACAATGAAGGAAGGCACGCACACCTTGGTTTGGGGTCTCCTGACTGGTGATTGGTGGGATGTGCTTAGTGTTGGTGGGTTTTGGGATGCAAGGTAGGGATCCCTTTGTAATAGCCTAGAATGTGCAGTGTTGGTGGTTGAGCAGTGCAACGACAAGGCTATTTTGGGAAATAAATAAACAGCCTTTACTGAAGTCACTTGGCAATTGGCACATACACATAATTTTGGAAATAGGCACAGTTCTTGTTGTACAGTAGCAAGAAATGGTTTCCCCTGAGGATGCAGTATGGAGTAGACGGGTCTGTTTCTCTTCCAATATCTGTAATATCTCTTTTTCTTCCAGCCACAGGGGTGCAATATATCTCTCTCCTTTTCTCTCAATATTCCTTCTCTCTCTCATCAAAATGCGGCACTACAATGCTCACCTGTGGGGTGTAGTTCCTATAGCTGATCTGCAATTTACATTTAAAGTATGTCTGGGTACCTGAAGCCTCCTTTTCCCACAGACAAACTTGCTGTGAAGCCCAAAGTCTTAGACAGACATAATCTACACAGTCTTGTTCATGCACCCCTCCTTAATGATTGCTATATACTGTATTTTTGAAACTATAATACGCAATTTTTTCCCCAAAAAATGGGGGAAAAGTGGCTGTGTCTTATAGTCTGCTAATGACCAGTTCCATTATGGCACGGGGAGGTGAGGTCAGGGCTGCGCTGGCTGTACTCATCTTCTCTGGTTTTATTTTGGGTCCCGCTGACCACGCACAGCGGCAGGATGTACTTCATGTAGGCATGGACTATGACCTGAAGCTGTGCACATCAGGTCATAGTACACAGCGAGAGCCGGAAAAATCTGTACAGTGCCGTCCGAAGCAAGCGTGGTACGTTTATTTATTTATTTTAAACATCTGATCTGAGGTCTGATGGGTCTGGGGGGGGTCTAATCAAAGGTTCATAGGATCTGATTGGGAGTCTGATCTGAGGTCTGATGGAGGCTAGGGGGTCTGATGGGGTCTGATCTGAGGCTGATGGAGGCTGGGGGGTGCGATCTGAGGCTTATAGATCTTTACATGCCTAGGCACTCACTAAAACGGCTGCCAGCCTGTCTGATGCAGCGTGACTAATGTAGAGACATTTGACAGACTGACTCCTGTCTCTAAAATCTATCTCCCTGTCAAGTAATTATAAACCTTACTAGCTACTGTCTAATCCTCAATTTGAAAGAAACTTCCCAACACTAAACTAGCTATATTCTGTGTTTTAAGATCTCTTTTCTCTATTTGCCAGATGCCCTAAGTCCTCCAATGTCTAACCCTAGTTCCTGGTTGGGAAGTTATATAGCGCCTATGACACATCCACTACATCACAGCTATAGTCCCTCAGGACTGGCTGAGGCTAACTGCAATGCATTAGGAACAAGCCAACCAGGCCACAGTGTTGCCCAGGTTCATGCTACCATCCTCCATCATTTTCACTGTTTTCTGATCTGTAATACTTCAAAATTTTTGGGAAATTTGGTACAAATTCGATTTGTGTAGAATTGATTAACTCATCTTTACTATTTTGTTTTTAATGGTGTTTTTAAATATTTTATATTATGGCTTTCTGTTTAAAAATGCAGGACTTGCCAAAAATGCCACAAAAATGCACCCACTAAACAATGGGGCAGATTTACTATTGAAAATGCAACACTTTTTTGGTGCAATTTGCACCAAGAATTGGTGTACATGATTTGCACTGCACTTATCAACTGTTTTAGATGCTTTTCTAACCATCTTACACCTCATCCAACAAGGATTTTGGCTCAGCAGAAAGGTGTGTGGGTTTGTGGGAAAGGAACGTGGCTTAACACCTTCCTAACTGAGCGATTTTCCGTTTTTCATTTTTGTTTTTAACTCCCTGCTTCCCAAAGCCAAAACTTTTTTATCTGTTCACATAGAACTTGAGAGAGCTTGTTTATTGCAAGAGTAGTTGTAAAATGGCACCATTTAACACTGCATACGATGTAGTGGGAGGCTGGAAAAAAATCCAAATGGGATGGAACTGGAAAAAACACCATTCTGCCACAGTTTTATGGGTTTTGTTTTTTTGACATTCCCTATGCAGTAAAACGGACGTTAACAAAAAAATTTAGGCCAGTATGATTACAGCAATATAATTTTTTTTTACTTTTTCTTGTGTTTTAATGCTTAAAAAATAAAAAAAATATTTACTTTGCCTTGCCATATTCTGACCCCATAACTTTTTTATATTTAAATCTACAGCACTGTGTGAGGGCTCATTTATTGCATAGCAATCTGTCATTTTTATGAATAATCTTTTAGAATGTGTATGACCTTTTTTAAATTTTTACCCCAAATTATTTGGGAGGTGAAATGACAAAAAAATGGTGAATTGGCCGTTTATTTTAATATTTTAATATTTTATTAGTTTGGGTGTTTTGAAATCCAGCGATGTTAATATTTTAATATTTTTTATTGTTTATTTTTATTTTTAATATGGAGAAAGGAGAGTGATTTAAATTTAGATACTCTTTATTCTTTAAAAACTTTTTTTCCCCTTTGCTATTGCGATCACTCGACCATATACAGAATCATTGTTTCTGGGCAGCAGATCGCTGTCTAGACAATCTGCTGCCCAGAAACAATGATCGGTGGTGCCTGCACAAACAACGTGATCAACCAATGAATAAGCGTTTCCAAGGAACAACGGCACATTTAAATGGGGCAGATTGTCAGGAATGAGTGTTCGCAGGAACGGTTGTTCCCGATTTTGCCTGAAAATCGGGCAGTCTAAATCCACCTTTAGGGCTGTATTACACTGGCTGAGGGTTGGCTAGATCATCACTAACAAGTATTCGTAGGAACGCTCATTAGCGATGATCTGCCTGTGTAAAGGTGCAGCCGAATGGCATCTTCTATGCAGTCACAAAAATCTTTGTTTGCCGGCAGCAGATTGTACCATCTAATCACGCTCTGATTGCAAGCAAATAATGATTCTGTATGACAACGAGCTATAGCATTAGCGATCGCTCCTCCCCATACCGTGGAGGAGATTGCTGCATGTAATTGTAGCAGTCTCCTTCACTGATGAGCAGGAGATTGTCTGGAAAGAGTGTTTCCTTCCAAACAATCATCATCTAAATCTACCAGTCTAATACAGCCCTTAGATTATACAGTCTGAAGATGCAACGGACTAATCATTCAGCATTAGCCACTATCCGATAGATTATCAGCATCAGTTAGATTACTGTATGGCCCCTTTCACATAGGCGAGAATTCCGTGCGGATGCAATGCGTGAGGTGAACGCATTGCACCCGCACTAAATCCGGACCGATTCATTCAATGGGGCTGTTCAGGTGAGCGGTCATTTTCTGTGTTGCGTGAAATTCGCAGCATGTTCTATATTCTGCGTTTTTCACGCAATGCAGGCCCCATAGAAATGAATGGGTCTGCGTGAAAATCAAAAGCATCCGCAAGCAAGTGCGGATGCGGTGCGATTTTTACGCATGGTTGCTAGGAGATGATGTAAGTAAATTGATAAAAGTCCATTTACTGTATTATTTTCCCTTATAACATAGTTTTTTTAAAAAAAAAATCAAATTTTTAACTGAAATTAATACTCTGGAAGAGTCCTTATGCAAATAAAATATAATCTGCAAAAAGTAAGATGTGAAGAATTAATTGTGGCATGTGTTAAAAAGAATGTGCCAACCAAATTTTGCAAGCAAATGTCGCTAAATATATAGGTGATTAACCCCTTCACGAGATCTGTCGTACGTGTACGGCAGATGTTGGGTCTTTAAAGATGGCATCCGTTCTTAAGCGGAGTGAGCTCCAAGGCCGCCAGGTGCCTGCTGTTTCGTACAGCAGACACCTAGGGCTAATGTCTGTGATTGGCGGTAATGTTGACAGCAGACATTTAACCCTCTCAGATGCCATGGTCAAATGTGACCCAGGCATCTGAGAGGGCTAAAACCTAGAAGCATGCACTTCCGGGGCAGGAATGCTTTCTCCCAATGGAGATGAGGGATAGCGTTCTATGCCCAGCCGCACCCCTGATCTCTGAGCCCAGCGCCAACCCGCTGTTAATTTATTCACTCCTCTCCGGCCTTTTTTTTCTTCTCACTGCGCCATAATCCCGCGCATGCTCAGGGATCAGGGGCGCAGCTGGGCACAAACGGCCGGAGGGACAGCCCCTTGGGCAGGTTAAGAAGGTAATTAACATATACATAAAACCTATTTTTATCAAAAATTAAATGACAGGTGGGGTAAGACTAGTATATTTTTTATGAGATAATGGAGACTTCTATGATGATACCAAAATCTCAGTATCGAAAATCGGGCTGACAGAATCCCTTTAAATGGTGGCATTAGAAAGTACAACTTGCCCTGCAAAACCATTCCCCAGTACACACTGTAAGGCCTCATGCACACGACCGTTGTTGTGTTCCGTTCCGCTGTTCCGTGATCCGTTTCCATTTTTGTTTCCGTTGTGTTTCCGTGTGTCTTCCGTTTTTTTTCGCGGACCGCTAACAGCGATCCGCATTTTTTAAAGAAAGGAAAAAAATATTCATTTTCATATCCCCACCCAGGATACAGGTATATAATGCTATTCACCTGAGTTCTTTGCGGCCATTTTCTGTAGTCTTCACAGGGTACAGAGTGTTGTTGGCTTTGCTGATCTTTGCTTCTCAGTTTGCGTCTTGGGTTCACCATGGCGGATGACTCTGAGGAAGAGGTTGTACTGCACTGGCTTATTTCTCGTCGATGGGGACAGCGCTCCCTTTTGTTGGACGAGGAACCAATTAGAAGGCAGCGATTTTGGGTGCATCCCATTGTTTCCCAACGCTACCGGAAAGGACACTTTCATACCCTCTACCAAGATCTTTGCCAGCATCCAGAGAAGTTCTTTGCGTTCTGTCGGATGTCAGTGTCTACATTTGATAGCTTGCTGTCGTCTCTACGTACTGTCCTTACCTTTATGGACTCCAATATGACGCGCAGCATTTCTCCGGAGGAAAGGCTCATCGTCACATTGAGGTAAGCAGTATAGTACTTTTATAGTTCAAATAGTAATGTTCACTGCTTCGGGCATGAGGACCATGTTAGCAAAATAGCCTGGTCTTACACATGTGCTAATGTTTTTTGGCGTTACCTTTCTTAGTCCATAATACTAAGTGATAAATCCCAGATACCTAAGATGCCAAGTGCAAAGGTAGTCGTGTATTTTTAACCGGATTTCCTTTTGGATTTGCTTAACTTTATCATCCTGCAGACTGTTAAATTCTTCCTTCATTTGGCCATACATTCTGCTTGGGAATGGCGTTAGCACAGTTGGGTTAACATAGCTTGTGGAAGTAGTGCCCACACCACAATTGCTACTAGTGTTTTTTTCAAACCCAACAAATGCTATTGTGAATATTGTTATTTATGAATGGACATTTTTGAAACACGTGTCTTTAAAAGCATTAGATGAAACATGTATTGTATGTTCCCTTTTTTAAGCTATTTAGTGATTTTTTTTTTATTTATTTCTTCTAAAGATTCCTTGTAACTGGGAACTCTTTGGCATCCCTGCATTTTGAGTTTCTTTTGAGAATCTCAACAATTTCTCGGATTGTGCGTCACACTTGTCATGTCATCTGGCATCAACTCCGAGAGACGTTGATGCCCTAGCCGAAGGTGGATGATTGGGTTCCGATTGCTGAGGGGTTCAATATTTTGGCCCAGTTTCCAAACTGCATTGGGGCAATCGATGGCAAGCACATCCGTGTGAAGAAGCCACCACACTCAGGGACCCGTTTCTTCAATTATAAACAATATTTTTCGGTAGTGCTTATGGCTGTTGCTGACAGTAACTACCGGTTTATAATGGTTGATATCAGGTCCTATGGAAACACTGCTGATACTCGCATCTTTAGTGCTTCTAGAATGGGTGAGCGGCTTCGTGCCAACCAGCTTGCCCTGCCGAGTACAGAAGACTGCCCAGATATGCAGGTCCACCGGCTCCATTTGTCATCGTGGCGGATGAAGGGTTTGCATTGAATAACCATGTTATGCGGCCCTTCCCAAAGCGTGGTTTGGATGTCAGGAGGCGTATTTTTAACTACCGCTTGACTCATGCCCGTCGGTATGTTGAGTGCACTTTTGGAATACTATCTAGAAAATGGAGGGTATTTTTGTCATCCATACAGATTGTTCCGGAGAATGCTACCCTGGTGATTCAGGCTTGTGTTGTTCTACACAACTTCACCAGGATTCACGAGGCTTCCTCTTCTGTTAACATGGATGAATTTCCGTTGTCAACAGTTTTGGGATTGGATGGGACCCTGCATAGACGACCAGGGACTGCAGGCATTGCAGTTCGTGAACTCTATGCAGACTACTTTTCCAGCCCAGAGGGGTCCTTGCCATGGCAGATGGACGCTATTCGTGGCAGTGTTTAATTTCTTCTGTGCTCGCTAGTTGTTTTTTATTTTGTCAGATAGCTAATTGAATTTATGTTGTAGTTGAGTGTAGGGACTCGCAAGAGAATGAGGACCCTTGACGTGGGCTTGCGGGCTGAGGATTTTGGGACCACATTTTTTTTAAAGGCAAATATAATGGATAAATATGTTTATGAAAGTACACTTTGATAAACATATTTTGAATTTTTGGTATATGGTTCCAAAATTCTTCGAATACCTCAAGTACAGAATATTTCTGCGACGATGATATGTTTATAAATAAAATGTTAAAGGGGTTATCCGAGTTATGGGGAAAAAAATAAAACCTAACAAAATTAATCAGGATATACATATACATTAGTCAAGCTTGATTTTTGGAAAAAAAAAAAGATCTTTACACCTTTTCTAGGTTCTGTTATTGCTGTGTTTACATGCAGCAGTAACAACAATGACTCATCTCTCCCTCATGAATATTTGTGGGAGGGGTTGATCTGACCTTCTCCTCACCCTGCTCTGCACATACTGACCTTGCATAAACGTCAACATCTTATATCTCACACAGGCAAAAGATTATGGGGGAGATCTGTGGATGGCACTGTTTAGGGGGGGGGATCTGTGGATGGCACTGTAGGGGGATCTGTGGATGGCACTGCCATACACAGATCCCCCCTAAACAGTGCCATCCACAGATCTCCCCCCTAAACAGTGCCATCCACAGATCCCCCCTAAACAGTGCCATCATGATGATCATGGCACTGTTTAGGGGAGGGGGGATCAGTGGATGGCACTGTTTACGGGGGATCTGTAGATGGCACTGTTTATGGGGGAGATCTGCGGATGGCACTGTTTAGGGGGGATCTGTGTATGGCAGTGCCATCCACAGATCCCCCCCCCTAAACAGTGCCATCCACAGATCCCCCCTAAACAGTGCCATCATGATGATCATGGCACTGTTTAGGGGAGGGGGGATCAGTGGATGGCACTGTTTACGGGGGATCTGTAGATGGCAGTGTTTATGGGGGAGATCTGTGGATGGCACTGTTTAGGGGAGGGGGGATCAGTGGATGGCACTGTTTACGGGGGATCTGTAGATGGCACTGTTTATGGGGGAGATCTGCGGATGGCACTGTTTAGGGGGGATCTGTGTATGGCAGTGCCATCCACAGATCCCCCCCCTAAACAGTGCCATCCACAGATCCCCCCTAAACAGTGCCATCATGATGATCATGGCACTGTTTAGGGGAGGGGGGATCAGTGGATGGCACTGTTTACGGGGGATCTGTAGATGGCAGTGTTTATGGGGGAGATCTGTGGATGGCACTGTTTAGGGGAGGGGGGATCAGTGGATGGCACTGTTTACGGGGGATCTGTAGATGGCACTGTTTATGGGGGAGATCTGCGGATGGCACTGTTTAGGGGGGATCTGTGTATGGCAGTGCCATCCACAGATCCCCCCCTAAACAGTGCCATCCACAGATCCCCCCTAAACAGTGCCATCATGATGATCATGGCACTGTTTAGTGGAGGGGGGATCAGTGGATGGCACTGTTTACGGGGGATCTGTAGATGGCACTGTTTATTTAGGGAGATCTGCGGATGGCACTGTTTAGGGGGGATCTGTGTATGGCAGTGCCATCCACAGATCCCCCTACAGTGCCATCCACAGATCCCCCCTCCCCTAAACAGTGCCATCATGATGATCATGGCACTGTTTAGGGGAGGGGGGATCTGTGGATGGCACTGTTTAGGGGGGAGATCTGTGTGGATGGCACTGTTTAGGGGAGGGGGATCTGTGGTCTGTGGATGGCACTGTAGGGGGATCTGTGGATGGCACTGTAGGGGGGTCTGTGGATGGCACTGTTTAGGGGGGAGATCTGTGTGGATGGCACTGTTTAGGGGAGGGGGGATCTGTGGATGGCACTGTAGGGGGATCTGTGGATGGCACTGCCTGCCATCCACAGACCACAGATCCCCCTACAGTGCCATCCACAGATCCCCCTCCCCGACGCTCACAGCAGCAGTACTAATCATTCACTTCATTTTTCTATGCAGAGCTATTTTATTATTATTTTGAAATCTATGAGTCTCAGACTCTTACTTTGGCTGAGCTCCGGTAACAACAGCAGGCAGTGCAGGCAGCGTTCATTCACTGACGTCACGCGCCTGCTCCGCCTAGTGGGAGGAGCAGGCGCGTGACGTCAGTGACAGTGAGTGAGCGCCGCCCCCCGAACTGCCTGCTCTGCTTTTACCGGAGTACAGAGCCAAGAATGCAAGTAAAGAGCTCACTACAGCGCCCTGTATATTCTAACCCCCAGGCAAGCGTCCCTGTCACCATGGGAACGCTTGGGGCTTAGAATATACCATCGGATTTGAGTTTTTTACGATCTCACTGAGCTCGAAAAACTCAGATCCGATGGTATATTCTAACCAGGCAAGCGTCCCCATCACCATGGGAACGCCTGGGGGTTAGAATATTTTATACCATTGGATGGATCTTCTGACTGTTACTCTGCTTGGCCAGCTCGGGGCCACAACCAGTTCGGGGCCCCAAGCTATTGCTGGTTTTGCCTGGCCTGATGATCGCGCATATGCGATCACCTATTAGCCGAAGGGAGGAACTTTGAGGTAGCCGCGGCACAAGTGAGGATCGCGCATGCGCGATCAACTCACAGCCGCACGGACTGTAATCCAGAGAGGTGGGGGCGTGGCCAAGGCTGATGACGTTCCATTTACATGGCTTAGTCACTCCGACAAGCAGAGAGCTCCATGTAAACGGAACGTCACAGCTGATGACGTGGGCGGTCACATGACTGTTTAGTGTAGCAGAGAAACGGCACAAGATAGGTACTGCAAGTTATTTAGGAAAACTAATGTATAGGGGAAATAAAGCCATAGAGAGAAATTAAGTTAACTCGGATAACCCCTTTAATACTTTAATTATGGTGTGTGTGTCTTTATGACGTCAAACTAATTTTTTTATTTATAATGTGTCTTCGAAGCAAGAACATCCCAAATTGAAAATGTTGGCTTCCACATGGATCCTTACAACATCATATTGTTTATTCTTCTCAACCAAAAAGGTTGATTGGTGTGTCGAGGGCTCTTTATTGTTATGCATTTTTTGGTAGACCTAATATACATTTAGTTGACAAATAAACTCAAATTTTAGTGCAAACAAAGCCCACCCCAAAAAGAAACACACAATAATCTTGTATTACACAATTGAACATAATAAAGAACATAATTTGTTATTGCTGATCACTACACTTATTTATAAATCAAACAAATCCCGACTGAACGGGCCGGGGTTTGTAAAAAACACGGCCTGTTGTGCCTGAGGTCGTTGGGCCTCTGATGGCAAAGGGCCAACAGAAGATGGATGGCTTGCTGGTGGATTTGGAACTGTGGGCCAGCAAAAAGGATTCGGCCCATAAGTAGGTTGGGCATGGGGTGGTTGTGGGGGGTAGCTGGTGACATGGTGTGATTGTTGGGGCATGTTTTGTACCCTTAAATTATTCAATTGCGATAGAACATCGCCTGGATTTTCCTGAGAAAAAAGTTCAAAAACTATAGCCACACCGGCTACACATAAATTATGTCTTGTTCTGGGGAAACCACGCAATAAGTGTGCGAGACCCCTTAGCAAGGCTTCCTCCTGGCCCTCACTCCTCCTCTTGGCTAGGAACTCAATAACCCGGGCATCAATCATTTCCCGAGTTACTAGCCCAGAGGTTGACTGGCGGGCACTCCCTCCTTGTCCTGGGCCGACACTGTGGGGATGTCTGAGGACTCTCTTCTGTCACGACTGTTGTTGCCATGGCCGGTTAAGTGGACTCTTCAGCTGGTGTGGGTGTGGGACTTGGCTCTGGCAAAAAAACAAGTGGAGTTTCGTCTCCACCAACATCCGAGTCCTCGGGTTCTTCCAGGCTGTCCACAGTACTGTAAATAGATTAAATAAAAAAATAGAAATTAATGTATTGGTCAAATTTACTAAACAAACACACAAAATCCTTTCGTCAAACATAGTGCTGTAGGTCTATTATATAAGGTGAGGTATCATTAATATCAAACGGGAGCCTAATGGTAAAGTAACATCTTTATTAAACAGTAAGTACACCAAGCATCAACCAACCATTTTAGGACTGTTGTTTTGGACACTGTGCAAATATCCAATTGAAAAAAACAAAGCCTGCTGGGCCTTGACACATCGTGGAGCTAACCAAGTGCTGATTTCAAGTCCAATGCAGATCTAGCCAGCTCAACCTGAGCCCATCAAGCTGTTGCTAAAGTCCTACTCACATCATTCCCAGACAAGCTACAGCTATCAGCCTACACAAGTGTATGTTGGGAGCTGCATGTTTGCAACAGCAGAAAGGACGCACGTTGAACACCCCTGTGGTACCTCACAAAAGGCAAAAGTGAATTTTCATTCTTTGCTTTTTTTAGCAATCTGTCATTTAAAGATTGCCAGGATTCACACTGGTTGGGTGGATTGGGGCCAGAAGATTGCAGGGTGCAGTGGTGGTAAGTCGTGTGAGTGGCCACGCAATTTAGGTTAGTTTGGACTGCGATTGTGTTGCGTTTTTTAAGAAACTGTAGGTTTGCACCAGACACAAAAATAACGACTTCTTCACTGATGGAGTTGGTGTTTGGTTTATATCTTCGTTTAATTTCATTTTTTAACCATTTTAACATGGCTATAGGGTTCAATAATTGCATTATTTCTAAAGACTGCAAACAACAATGTGAATTGAGGGAATACTTTTAAAAAAAAAAACACTTGATGAGCCAGACAACATTGTTATCTTAATTTTTTTAATTAAAAAGATGACTAAAAACCTTTGTTGACATAGTTCCACTCACCAGGTGTCACACCGGTGACAGGTTTAAGAAGAGTGATCTGACAGCATCTTTTGGTTTCACTTTGTCTGTGAGTTGCTTGTATGTCCACACCTCCTGTTCAGGTGTGGATCATGTAACCTTTACCTTGCCCTATTTAGTTGGACTCCACCCATCACTCCTTGCTCTGGATAGCTTCATTTGGTGTTGGAAGAGCTGGAGTGTGGTTCTAGTTGAAGTCCTGATCATCCATCTTCCATCATCCTTAGAAGTTAAGTTTTCCGCTTGTTGTGTTTTGTATTCCTCCCCCCTCTGTTGTTTACTAGGCCTCAGTGAGTTGCTGGTTCCTTCACCAGGGAAGGAGCGGGTTGTCTCAGCCCGGTCATAAGTCTAGGGCATCTGAGGGCCACCAGGGTTTTCTAGGTTCCTGTGTATGGGCATCTCTACCATTGAGAGGTGCCCATATGGATAGGAGTTAGGGCCGGGATCAGGGTTTCATAGGTGGTGACCCTTTTCCTTCCCTAGCGGTGAGGCCTAGTGTCTTTTCCCTTCCGTCTTGTTGTCTTTTGGTGTTCTCTCCTACTACATCCGTGACACCAGGTGGAGAACACAATTATGTCAATAAATGTCTATTGTAAAGTTCTACAAGAAAAAGCAAGAAGAATAGGCCGGCTACACAATCAACTGAAAGTGTTGGTTTTTACACATATAGTTACATAAAACTGAAATACTCATTACATTAAAAAAGTTTAATATTTGTAAAAGCTCAGCGTTTCTACGCTAACCATTTTAAGAGGGATATTTTTTACAAAAATTGATTAGCTCCCTTGCAAAGGAGAGTTCCTGACGCAGCAAATCCCCAACTCTGCTTCCGCCATGACCTAATAGCACTGCCGTGGTGACATATCATTCTACAGATTTATGATGGTAGGTACCCCTTAACAGTTCATGAATGTATGGGATTAGACTGTCATTATTATTAGGCCAGGGTTCTACTAGAAATTACAAATGTGTAAAGGGTTAACAGAGCATCATAAATGTTTAAAAATGAATGTGACCCCGGCAGTGCTGGAAGGTCCACGCAGAAGCTCAATAGTAGACTGGCAGCGGGATAAACACTCATCTGCAACGGGACGTTGCTTATTTTAATGAGGTCCAACGTTGCTCATCACTATCATCTCCTAGCAAACATGCAGGACATTTACACCAAATGTATATGCACTTTCCTGGCTATGCGTTCTGAATTAACACAGAAGCTATCATTTCTATTGGGCCTGTGTAGCAACAAAATTGCACAATCTTACAGCAGGCTGGCATTTTCACACACCACACAAGTGGTGCGTCAAAATCTCGCCATATCTGTACAGCATCTTTTTTTTGAAAAGGGTACATATACAATGCAGGTGCAATGCTTTCCCTGCACGCATTGTACCCAAATTGAATTTCAACCCCAGTGAAAAGATGCAATAATAGTTTCAAAGTGTAATTAGTGTGAGGCAAACATTTCTCAAAGCTAACCTATATTAAAAATGTTAATAAAAATTTTTCACATAAAAACTTTCAAATAAAAAAAATTATATATTCTGACAGTGGGCAAACACATATATAACAGTTTAAATTAACTGTAAATTTTTATGCAAAAAAATGTCCATCACCGGCCTCAGAAATTGAAGCTGTGAGGAATGTATGGCCTTTTTCGGGATGAGCCTTCACCACTCCGGCCCCTTTCGTTGCACTCCTGCCGGAATTGGTCATGGCAACTATTCCAGCGGGTCTTCATTTTTTTAACTGTGAAAGCAGCAAACAAGAAAAAAAGTCATTGTACACAATAACATAAAACATGTTTTAAATTATGGATAAAAAAAAAAGGGCAAATAAACAACAGAACAAGGGCCAAATACACAGCACATGGTACACTAGGGCAGCTGTGACTATCCTATGTTTCTATCTATCCAGTTAGGACAAGATAATTTATGCTAGGCCTTTGTTTTCCAAAAACTTTAAGTTATGTGAAGTATAAACATATCTTTGGCCATTTTTTAAAACAGGGTCACGTGCGTCACCAAAATACTGCACATACATGCTGGATATACAGTACTACTGTGAGCATGAGGTAAGGTTGGGACAGCCATTAACCACCTCAGCCCCCCTAGCTTAAACACCCTTAATGACCAGGCCACTTTTTTCACTTCTGCACTACACTACTTTCACCGTTTATTGCTCGGTCATGCAACTTACCACCCAAATGAATTTTACCTCCTTTTCTTCTCACTAATAGAGCTTTCATTTGGTGGTATTTCATTGCTGCTGACATTTTTACTTTTTTTGGTATTAATCGAAATTTACCAATTTTTTTTGCAAAAAAAAAAAGACATCCATATATAAATTTTTCTCTAAATTTATGGTTCTACATGTTTTTGATTAAAAAAAATGTTTGGTTAAAAAAAAATGGTTTGGGTAAGTGTTATAGCGTTTACAAACTATGGTACAAAAATGTGAATTTCTGCTTTTTAAAGCAGCTCTGACTTTCTGAGCACCTGTCATGTTTCCTGAGGTTCTACAATGCCCAGACAGTAGAAAAACCCCACAAATGACCGCATTTCGGAAAGTAGACACCCTAAGGTATTCGCTGATGGGTATAGTGAGTTCATAGAACTTTTTATCTTTTGTCACAAGTTAGCGGAAAATGATTTTTTATTTTTATTTTTTTTCCTTACAAAGTCTCATATTCCACTAACTTTTGACAAAAAATAAAAACTTCCATGAACTCACTATGCCCATCAAGAAATACCTTGGGGTGTCTTCTTTCCAAAATGGGGTCACTTGTGGGGTAGTTATACTGCCCTGGCATTCTAGGAGCTCTAATGTGTGAGAAGTAGTTTGAAATCAAAATGTGTAAAAAATGACCTGTGAAATCCGAAAGGTGCTCTTTGGAATGTGGGCCCCTTTGCCCACCTAGGCTCCAAAAAAGTGTCACACATCTGGTATCGCCGTACTCAGGAGAAGTTGGGAAATGTGTTTTGGGGTGTCATTTTACATATACCCATGCTGGGTGAGAGAAATATCTCGGTCAAATGCCAACTTTGTATAAAAAATTGGGAAAAGTTGTCTTTTGCCAAGATATTTCTCTCACCCAGCATGGGTATATGTAAAATGACACCCCAAAACACATTGCCCAACTTCTCCTGAGTACGGCGATACCAGATGTGTGACACTTTTTTGCAGCCTAGGTGGGCAAAGGGGCCCACATTCCAAAGAGCACCTTTCGGATTTCACAGGGCATTTTTTACACATTTTGATTTCAAACTACTTCTCACACATTAGGGCCCCTAGAATGCCAGGGCAGTAAAACTACCCCACAAATGACCTCATTTTGGAAAGAAGACACCCCAAGGTATTTCTTGATGGGCATAGTGAGTTCATGGAAGTTTTTATTTTATGTCACAAGTTAGTGGAATATGAGACTTTGTAAGAAAAAAAAATAATAAATCATCATTTTCCGCTAACTTGTGACAAAAAATAAAAAATTCTAGGAACTCGCCATGCCCCTCACGGAATACCTTGGGGTGTCTTCTTTCCAAAATGGGGTCACTTGTGGGGAAGTTATACTGCCCTGGCCTTTTAGGGGCCCTAATGTGTGAGAAGTA
Organism: Bufo bufo; assembly: GCF_905171765.1. Taxonomy (NCBI): domain Eukaryota; kingdom Metazoa; phylum Chordata; class Amphibia; order Anura; family Bufonidae; genus Bufo; species Bufo bufo. The sequence goes on from NC_053393.1 coordinate 222,870,562, forward strand.
GTTTGAAATCAAAATGTGTAAAAAATGCCCTGTGAATTCCGAAAGGTGCTCTTTGGAATGTGGGCCCATTTGCCCACCTAGGCTGCAAAAAAGTGTCACACATCTGGTATCACCGTACTCAGAAGAAGTAGGGTAATGTTTTTTGGGGTGTCTTTTTACATATACCCATGCTGGGTGAGAGAAATATCTCGGCAAAAGACAACTTTTCCCATTTTTTTATACAAAGTTGGCATTTGACCAAGATATTTATCTCACCCAGCATGGGTATATGTAAAATGACACCCCAAAACACATTCCCCAACTTCTCCTGAGTACAGCGATACCACATGTGTGACACTTTTTTGCAGCCTAGATGCGCAAAGGGGCCCACATTCCTTTTAGGAGGGCATTTTTAGACATTTGGATTCCAGACTTCTTCTCACGCTTTAGGGCCCCTAAAATGCCAGGGCAGTATAAATACCCCACATGTGACCCCATTTTGGAAAGAAGACACCCCAAGGTATTCAATGAGGGGCATGGCAAGTTCATCGAATTTTTTTTTTTTTTGCCACAAGTTAGCGGAAATTGATTTATTTTTTATTTTTTTCTCACAAAGTCTCCCTTTCCGCTAACTTGGGACAAAAATTTCAATCTTTCATGGACTCAATATGCCCCTCAGCGAATACCTTGGGGTGTCTTCTTTCCAAAATGGGGTCATTTGTGGGGTGTTTGCACTGCCCTGGCATTTGAGGGTCTCCACAATCATTACATGTATGGCCAGCATTAGGAGTTTCTGCTATTCTCCTTATATTGAGCATACGGGTAATGAGATTTTTTTTTTCCGTTCAGCCTCTGGGCTGAAAGAAAAAATGAACGGCACAGATTTCCTCATTCGCATCGATCAATGTGGATGAAAAAATCTCTGCCAAAAAAAAAAAAAAGGAGGGGAAAGGCGTCTGCCAGGACATAGGAGCTCCGCCCAACATCCATACCCACTTAGCCCGTATGCCCTGGCAAACCTGATTTCTCCATTCACATCAATCGATGTGGATGAATAAATCATTGCCGGGATTTTTTTATTTTTTTTTATATACAAAGTGTTTGCCAAAGCATATGAACACCGCCACCCCCTCAGCTCATATGCCTCGGCAAACGTATCTTTTACTGCAGAGGAGAAATCTCGTCTTGCAGCGCCGCATATACCGACTTTTGTGTAATCTGACAGCAGCGCAATGCTTCTGTCAGAATGCACATCAGTGCTGCAGCTAGTCGATCGGTTGGTCCACCTGGAAGGTAAAAAAAACAAAACAAAAAAGAAAAACAGGCCGCAACGCAATAAATTTATTAACTTTATAATAACATTTGAACGGAACATATAAACTTTATTTAAGTTTTTGAACAGAACGTTAACTTTTTTGCTTACCAGTGTTTTTTTTTTTTTTTTTACCTTTATAGGACAAACCTCTCCTTCCTCATGGGACAATGTGCAAAGCGCAAATCGCCCAAAGATGTGGCGAAGTACATTATGCACTTTGTCCCAGGTGAAAGGAGATGTTTGCAGCAGCTGTGAGTGAAAGGGCCCTAATAGCCCCGTGTGCCTGTCCTGTGAGATGCAATCCCTATGCTAAATGTACCTGTGTGTGGTACTTCCGGAAACACTCCCCTAAGCATAGGGCAGGGTGGTCAGGGCAGTCAGGACAGAAATAGCGGGTGTCACGCCTTATTCCACTCCTGCTACAGACACGACATCTTTTTCGGGGTCACGGTTGGGTTGAGGTACCAGCAACGACATTGGGGAAATGTCGCTCGTGTAGACGGCCCTCTCCCCCCTTGCAAGACGGGTGGTAACGAGCCGTTGGGGGAATCCCCGGCGACTAGGTCGCACGGTGCCACAGCAGCCAATCTGTTCTAGGAACAAATGCCTGAAGAGGGGCACACTCCAGGGTCTGATCTTTACCCTTATAGATCCGAAATTTGTGGGTATAGCCTGTGGCCCTTTCACAGAGCTTATACAATTTGACCCCATACCGGGCGCGCTTGGTTGGGATGTATTGTTTGAAGCCAAGGCGCCCGGTAAAATATAAGGGACTCGTCTACGCAGATGTTTTGCTCAGGGGTATACAAATCTGCAAATTTGTTGTTGAAGTGGTCTATGAGGGGCCGAATTTTGTGGAGCCGGTCAAAAGCTGGGTGGCCTCTGGGACGGGAGGTGGTGTTGTCGCTAAAGTGCAGGAAAAGCAGGATGACCTCAAATCGTGCCCTGGACATAGCAGCAGAGAACATGGGCATGTGATGAATTGGGTTCGTGGATCAATATGACCGCAATTCATGCTTTTTGGTTAGACCCATGTTGAGGAGAAGGCCCAGAAATATTTTTAATTCGGAAACTTGGACTGGTTTCCACCGGAAAGGCTGGGCATAATAGCTTCCTGGGTTCGCGGCTATAAATTGAGTGGCATACCGATTTGTTTCTGCCACAACTAAGTCCAAGAGCTCCGCAGTCAAGAACAGCTCAAAAAATCCCAGTGCCGAACCGATCTGAGCTGTCTCAACCCGAACTCCAGACTGGGCGGTGAAAGGGGGAACTACAGGTGTGGCTGAAGTTGGGGACTGCCAATCAGGGTTTGCCAGCACCTCAGAGACTCTAGGGGCTCTACGGGCCTGTCTGTGCGGTGGCTGCGACGGGGTAACTACTGCACGTGCCACCATACCAGCATCAACTGCCCTTCTGGTGCTCGCCACTTAACCATGTTGTACGGCAGTGCTGGTACTAGGTCCAAGGTGGGCTGCGCTGCTGGTGTATGCCTCACCGCGTAAACCGACAGCGCCAGCCCTACCCTGCTGCCCTTGAAGCGGATCCTGCGCAACCTGTGGTCTAGCAACACGGGGCCGGGTACGCCTGGTGGTATCAGGGACCTCAACCTCCTCGTCCGAACTTTGGGTCAGACTGCCACTGCTTTCTACAGGTTCATATTCTGACCCGCTGGATTCGTCAGATGAGGGTTCCCATTCCTCATCCGACTGGGTCAGAATCCTGTAGGCCTCTTCAGAAGAATACCCCTTGTTTGCCATTTGGTCAACTAAATTTAGGGGGTATTCCCTGAGACTACCCAAGAAAAAAAGCAAGCCTGTCTTACAAATGTGAGGCTAGCGAAGTACCGGAAGCCGCTGCGATTGATAAAAAATATCAAAACAGATTTTTTTTTTATCACCGCAGCGCTTGTGAAATGATTGTGCAGTGATCAAAAAATAAAAAATAAATTGTCACTGCGGCAGGGCGGGCGTGGGTGAACGCACGTGTGGGCAAACGATCAGGCCTGATCGGGCAAACACTGTGTTTTGGATGGAGGGCGAACTAAGGTGACACTAATACTATTATAGATCTGACTGTGATCAGTTCTGATCACTTACAGATACTATAAAAGTACAAATGCTGATTAGCGATACGCTAATCAGTGACTGCGGTGCGGTGGGCTGGGCGCTAAACGATCGCTAACTACCTAACCAAGGGGCCTAAACTATCCTAAAACCTATCAGTCAATACCAGTGAAAAAAATAAGTGACAGTTTACACTGATCACTTTTTTCCCTTTCACTAGTGATTGACAGGGGTGATCAAGGGGTTAATTGGGGTGATCTGGGGCTAAGTGAAGTGTTTGGTGTGTACTCACTGATGTCTGCTCCTCTGCTGGAACCAACCGACCAAAAGGACCAGCAGAGGAGCAGAGAAGCCATTTAACACCTTATATTTATAAATATAAGGTGTTTGATGGCTTGTGATTTGTTTTTTTGAAAATCATAAACCTGCCAGCGACGATCATTGGCTGGCAGGTTGATGACGAACTTGTCCTCTAACTTTTGCCGGCCCGCGATGCGCATGCGCGGGCTGGCTTTGAGCGAAATCTCGCGTCTCACGAGATGACGCGTATATGCGTGACTCTGCCTGCAGCTGCCACCTCCGGAACGCGATCCTGCATTAGGCGGTCCGGAGGCGGTTAAAGGGAGTCTGTCATCAAAGTTTCACCTTTTTAACCCTTCCTATAGCTTTCTAGCAGCCTTACAGTTAATAAAAATGTTACTGTAACGGTCGCGTACACACACACACAGGGGGGAGGGAAGTGACCACTGCGCTCCACCCTTACCCCTGGCCCTGCCTACTTGCCTCGCGAGTCCTAATGACAGGGGACAACTGGACGGCAATCCCTAACTTGGAGTAAGTGCAGGGATGACAGACAGACAAACAACAGGACGTGAACAGATCGAGTCAATACCAGGAAAGCTGCAAAGTACAAATGGAGCAAGCAGAGAATTGTCAGGAGAAGCCGGGGTCATAAATACCAGGAGAGCAGAGAAGTACAAGAGGAGTCCTAAGAGAGTAGTCAGGTGGGAGCCGAGGTCACAATACCAGGACGGATGCGCAGTACAGGAGGATCAGGCAAAAGGATGGTCAAGGAACAGGATCAGGTAAGTATTCAGCAGTCCAACAAATACCAGGAACCTAGAAATTAACAGGCAACCTGTAGCCAGCAGGCTGCCTGTATTTATAGTGGGGAGTGAGGGTCATGTGACGTGGCCAGCGTCACATGACCGACAGACCAACCAGTCGAGCACCGAGTGATCAGCTCGGCGCTCAAGGCAGACTTAGGAGCAAGGAGCCACCCAGCTAGCAAAGCCGCCCTGGGAATGAGGTCAAACACAGAACCTCATTCCAAAAGCTAAGCAACAGTTCTGCGGGCAATGGGGGACCGAGTGCACCTTCGGAACCCCGTGACAGTTACCTTTATGAGCAATCCTCGACTTATAAAACCGGCAAAAAACAACTTAGTAGCATATGCAAATGAGGGCTCGCAAGTGCCCAGGGGCGGCGTTACCCTCGTATGTGCCCAGCTAGCTCAGCCTTATTGTCGCTTCCCCCCGCCCATTCTTTCCTTCTGACCGCCCATCTACTTACTTCTTGTTTCGCCGAGATCCCGCGCCTGCGCACTGCGATGCCCATTCCTTGTACGGCATCACAGTAATTAATGCGCATGCGCGGGCTTCGCGCCGTTAGCAGGCGCATGCGCATTAATTACTGTGATGCCGTACAAGGAATGGGCATCGCAGTGCGCACGCGCCAGCTGACGGACTGAGTGCGCAGGCGCAGGATCTCGGTCAAACAAGAAGTAAGTAGATGGGCGGTCAGAGGGAAAGAATGGGTGGGGGGAAGCGACAATAGCTGAGCCAGCTGCGCACCTACGAGGGTAACGCCGCCCCTGGGCACTTGCGAGCCCTCATTTGCATATGCTACTAAGTTGTTTTTTGCCGGTTTTATAAGTCCAGGATTGCTCATAAAGGTAACGTTTTTATTAACTGTAAGGCTGCTAGAAAGCTATGGGAAGGGTTAAAAAGGTGAAACTTTGATGACAGACTCCCTTAAAAACATGAGGTTGTGAGGTAAAAAGTGCCTTAACAAACCATAAAACATGTCCATACCACAACAGAATTAAGCCTGCCCACAAAAGGGACATGAATCTGAAGAGATGTAAGTACTAGCAACAGCATAAAGAACAACACAGGGCCAAGACACTTACCTAATTCCGCACGACCCCTGGCATCAGCTTTTTCCCATTCTGCACGCCTCATACGCCGTGCCACTTTCTCCCAGGCAACCTCCTTCTTCACCGGATCTAGGTACACATTTGTGCGTGTGTCCCACAGCTCGGGGCTTTCCTGCACCAAGGTTATCAGCCTTTCAACATCCCACTTTGGCATTTTGAATGGCAAAATCAAGCTTTCTCAGGCAAAATGCACCAACTCTCTCTAGCATGTGTCCAGAAATCACCACAGTTTGAAATCTGGCAGATGGAACTTCCTGTACAATTTTTTTTTTTAATTGCCAAAAGTTCAGAGCCACAGGTTGCCAGGCAACTGATCTGTGAAAAACGCGGATGCGGATGACAGACGGATGGCTTCTGTTGTGCTTCCGCGCTTTTTCGCGGTCCCATTGACTTGAATGGGTCCGCGAACCGTTTTCTGCGGAAAAAATAGGACAGGTTATATTTTTTTGACGGACTAGAACCACGAATCACGGACGCGGATGGCAAACGGTGCACTATCCGCATTTTAAACGGTCCATAGAAATGAATGGGTCCGCACCTGAAACGCTAAATTGGCGGAACGGACGCAGAAGCAAACAATGGTCGTGTGCATGAGGCCTAATACAGTTGATCCTTTTATGATCCACTCCTGATTTTGACTTCAAAAACTGTGTAAAAAAAAACTTAATATGAGGCAGCACCCTTAAAGGGGTATTCCCATCTTAGACAATGGGGGCATATCGCTAGCATATGCCTCAATTGCCTGATAGGTGAGGGTCCCAGAGAACAGAGCGGGGAGTGCTGCGGCTGGAGGACCCCAGATTTACCGGGGTCCATCCACCACCAAGCCCTAATCCCCACCTCTCCCATAGAAGTGAATGGAAGCGTACTGCTCATGCGCGGCCCATGCTCCCATTCATTTCTATGAGGCCGACGGAAATAGCTGAGCCAGGGTTAGGCTATTTTCGGCGGCCCCATAGAAATGAATGGAGGGCGGCTTTGCATGCGCAGTGCGCCCTCCTTCACTTTCGGGGCTCCGTTCTCGATATAGGTGCGGGTCCCAGCAGTGGGACCCGCACCTATCAGACAATGGGGGCATATCCTAGCGATATGCCCCCATTGTCTGTGATGGGAAAACCCCTTTAATCTAATATAATGTGTTTATAAAGGGTGATTTCAGATGGGAGTAGTGCAAATGCTTTATCTCTCACCTATTATGGACACAACATCTGAACCTCCTGTAAATCATCAGAAAATGAGTTGGAGCGCTGTAACTGATTACTGATGAACTGTGATTACTGATGAACAGTGAGTTCAGAGTGTTGCATCCGTAATATGAACAGAACAAAGCACTAGTAGTCGACCTGTCTGGAAACCTGCCGTGCTTTTTTTTTAAATAAATGAAAACAATAATGTTTATGGTGACAGAGGATGAAAATCGCTTTTCAGAAATACATTATATATTCATCTCTAGCAATATTCATTATCACTATTACTGTAGCGTGTAACTATAGAAAAGCAGTATGGCTCTAATTGATGGGGAGGCGGACCACAGAAATGCATGTTATCCATCCCCCTGGCGTCAGGTATGCAGCCTGTCAGCATGTCCCCTACTGGCCCCACTCGTCACCTCCATGCCAAGATCACAGCTGGCTGAAAGGGGAGAGGTAGTTCAACCTGGCTGCATCTCACCCTGTATAACAGCTCACTCTTGTTTTACATATAGCTAAAACAATCCAGTCCTTGTTTTAAAGCTGACAATATAAGATTTAAAGAGTCTCTGTCACCAGCATCAACCCTATTAAACCAGACATACTGCCTGGTATGGCTCATCATGCTGATTAAAACTATACCTTTCTTTTGTCTGTATACTAAACAGCTGCAGATAAATCTGTGTTTTATTCATATGCATATAAGATGTTCCAGCACCAGGAGGCGGGGCTGAATTCTTTGAGCACTGCTTTGTAACACCCCCTATGCTCTGCACACTCCCCCTCCCCTTGATTGACAGGGCTAGACATGCTGAGGACAGAGCTGTGTCCTGGCATCTACATATCATATACTCTATGTATACACTATAGCTTCACCACACTACTATCTGCTCAGAAAGCTAATATTACTGCTTTATTCAAAAGCACAATATATGATTATAAAAATACCAGTAATATGTATTAGCTTATAAGCATAGAAAACATCATACAGCTTGCTGTGGTAATGCTATAGCATTGTGGTAAGTTCGTGCTTTTGCATGTAGAGTTCCCAGGTTTGAATCCTAGGAGAGACTTACATAAAAAAAAAATTCTATTATAATTTTTTTCTCTCTCTCTCAATTAACCCATAATAAAGGCCAGAATAGTGTTTTGTTTTGTTTTTTGCTTAGAAACCTGAAAACTATTACTGGTTTATTCACAGGCACAATATATAATTATAAAGAAACCAGCAATATTTATTAGCTTTTTAAACCTAAAAACATTATTCTCAATAATATCTGAAAGAAAAGCCTGAAAGTCTCTCCCAGGATTCATACCTAGGATCTGTACATGCAAAAAAAACATACACTTACCACAAGAGACTATTACCACATAGAGATGCATATTTTTTATGCTCATGAGTAGAGTTGAGCGGACACCTGGATGTTCGGGTTCGGCAGGTTCGGACGAATATAAAAAAAAGTTCGGGTTCGGGACCCGAATTTGACCCCGAACCTCATTGAAGTCAATGGTACCCGTACTTTTGGGCACTAAAATGGCTCTAAAATAGTCCTGGAAAAAGTCCTGGAGGGCTGTAAAAGGCATCAAAATGTGCTTAAGAACATGGCAACTGTTCTGCAAACAAATGTGGATAGGGAAATGACTTAAAAAAACATAAAAAACAGAAAATTTTTAAATAACAATCTGGATCTAGGAGTAGGAGGTTGAGGAGGTGGTGTATGGGTGGATGTGGCAGTGTAGGTTGACGTGGCGGTGTAGGTGGAAGCAGCGGTGAAGGAGGAATAGGTAGCCAACACTGATTTGTGTTATTTTTTATTTTTAAATTGGGGTATCCCCCAAAATATTGGGACATATAACAAGATAAAACAAAGAATAAGTGCACTTGAGTACAAGAATGGATGGTTGAGGCTGGTATAAATGTCTATTCTGCACAAGGTACAGACAAGTTCTGTGGGATCCATGCCTGGTTCATTTTAATAAACGTAAGCTTGTCCACATTGGCTGCGGCCTGTGATAATGCTCTCTGCCGTGCTAAACACACGTTCACACTATACACTGGCTGCAGGGCAGGTCAGCACCTCCAAGGCTGACACAGCTTTTCCACATTTTGGCCATGCTAACCCTGCCTTCTCAGGTGCTGGCGGTGCCCCAGCTGCGTTGGCGACCTCTTCCTCCTCCTATGCCTTCACCTTGTGCTTCCACTGTGCCCCCGCTGTCAGGTGAGAATGCTATCATCAGCGTGCACTTGTAGTCGCGCATCTTCCGATCAGTAACAGATGTTTTCACTAAATTTAGTTCCCTGTCAGCAATGCAGAGCAGGGGTTCATTCACGGCAAAAGGGGGTTCATGTCACCCAGCAATACAACAGAGGATTTTAAGAGATTTAGGCCCGATCACCCAGGCACAGCAGGGGTTCATTCACGGCAAAAGGGGGTTCTTGTCACCCAGCAATAGAACAGAGGATTTTGAGAGATTTTTGCCCCTGTCCCCAGGCACAGCAGGGGTTCATTCAAGGCAAAAGGGGGTTTGTGTCACCCAGCAATAGAACAGAGGATTTTAAGAGATTTAGGCCCCTGTCACCCAGGCACAGCAGGGGTTCATTCACGGCAAAAGGGGGTTCATGTCACCCAGCAATACAACAGAGGATTTTGAGAGATTTAGGCTCCTGTCACCCAGGCACAGCAGGATATGGCGGTGTAGGTTGACGTGGCGGTGTAGGTGGAAGCGGCGGTGAAGGAGAAATAGGTAGCCAACACTGATTTGTGTTATTTTTTATTTTTAAATTGGGGTATCCCCCAAAATATTGGGACATATAACAAAATAAAACAAAGAATAAGTGCACTTGAGTACAAGAATGGATGGTTGAGGCTGGTATAAATGTCTATTCTGCACAAAGTACAGACAAGTTCTGTGGGATCCATGCCTGTTACATTTTAATAAACGTAAGCTTGTCCACATTGGCTGCGGCCTGTGATAATGCTCTCTGCCGTGCTAAACACACGTTCACACTATACACTGGCTGCAGGGCAGGTCAGCACCTCCAAGGCTGACAAAGCTTTTCCACATTTTGGCCATGCTAACACTGCCTTCTCAGGTGCTGGTGGTGCCCCAGCTGCATTGGCGACCTTTTCCTCCTCCTCTGCCTTCGCCTTGTGCTTCCACTGTGCCCCCGCTGTCAGGTGAGAATGCTATCATCAGCGTGCACTTGTAGTCGCGCATCTTCCGATCAGTAACAGATGTTTTCACTAAATTTATTCCTTGTCAGCAATGCAGAGCAGGGGTTCATTCACGGCAAAAGAGGGTTCATGTCACCCAGCAATAGAACAGAGGATTTTGAGAGATTTAGGCCCCGATCACCCAGGCACAGCAGGGGTTCATTCACGGCAAAAGGGGGTTCTTGTCACCCAGCAATAGAACAGAGGATTTTGAGAGATTTAGGCCCCTGTCACCCAGGCACAGCAGGATATGGCGGTGTAGGTTGACGTGGTGGTGTAGGTGGAAGCGGCGGTGAAGGAGAAATAGGTAGCCAATAGGGAGGAGTGAACCCGAACTGTATAGTTCGGGTTCGTACCGAATTTTGGGGTGTCCATGACACAGACACGAACCCGAACATTTTCTTAAAAGTCCGGGTTCGGGTTCGGTGTTCGGCGCTTTCTTGGCGCTTTTTGAAAGGCTGCAAAGCAGCCAATCAACAAGCGTCATACTACTTGCCCCAAGAGGCCATCACAGCCTTGCCTACTATTGGCATGGCTGTGATTGGCCAGTGCAGCATGTGACCCAGCCTCTATATAAGCTTGGGTCATGTAGCGCTGCATGTCACTCTGCTGATTCAAGCATAGGGAGAGGTTGCTGCTGCGACGTTAGGGCGAGATTAGGCAGATTAACTCCTCCAAAAGACTTAATTCAGTGATCGATCTCCAGCTGTGCATCATTGAAGTGCTGATATTGAATTGCTCACTTTTTTTGGGCTGCCCAGAGCGTTTTTATATCACTTTTTTCTGGGGTGATCGGTGGCCATTTTGTGGCTTGTGGTGCGCCAGCACAAGCTACCACCAAGTGCATTTAACCATCAATAGTGTGGTTATTTTTTGCTATATCCTACATCAGGTGCAGGCTGAGCCTGTGTCACCCAAGTGCATTTAACCATCAATAGTGTGGTTATTTTTTGGCCATATACTACATCAGGTGCAGGCTGAGCCTGTGTCACCCAAGTGCATTTAACCATCAATAGTGTGGTTATTTTTTGGCCATATACTACATCAGGGGCAAGTTGAGCCTGTCACCCAGCGCCTAAAAAATAGCCCTAATAAAAGTAAACAGCAGCCTTAGATACTGATGCTTAGGTACATTTATTGATGTTAGTTTAAGTTTCACATGCGACAATATGTATAACGTTTCGGCATAACAATGCCTTCGTCAGATACTATAGAAAGAGAATTGAAAGTCATATTAAATCAAAGGAAAAACAAAAAGAAAAAGAAAGAAAAAACATAATACATGACCAGCGATTATACACAAAAGATTGTACAAAGTCAAAATACAAAATACATTATGGCGAATACGTCAGACATTGCAGGGACATCTGGAGACAATGAAAATAATTCATATATCCGGTGCTGAAAACTGTATATAAGTAAAGAGTCCAGATAGGCGATGAGGTCTCTACATAAATAGAGCCTATTGAAACACATTCTGTGATTTAAGTATTAAGGAAAAAACATACGGTCATCACAAGAACAGAGCAAATGTACAGATATGATAAAGGCTATATAGCCACTTACCTATGCCGCAGGGTGAGGGAGCAGACAGGTAGAGGGACGCATGTGGAAATTAGCATGTGTATAACATGCTCAGACTAGGAATGGCGTCTGGGGGTGTGGATGGTGGCCAAACATTTTAAAGAGGCGCCTGAATGCACGTGGGGGCGGCGCAATCGAAAAGCGCCGATGCGTTCCAGCTTGGAACGCATCGGGCGCATGAGCCGTAGCAGCGGAAGTGCGTCACAGGAAGTGACGTCCTAGAGTCACAGCAAGTGGATGTAGGCCCGGAAGACGGTGCGTTTCAGCGTGGAACGCACCGCGTCAGGCAATGAAAAGCTGGTAGCAATGCAGAACAGGCATTGCAATGCAGAGACGGCAGTCCTCTTAACATGTTGGCCATACTATCGCTACATAACAGTGAAATGGGAGTAAGAATAGAAAATAAGAGAGTAAGGAAAATGAAAGAATAGGAAAGAAGGGGAATGAGGAAAATGAAGATGAAAGAATAGGAGACATGTGAGAGAATTATTAAGCACTTAAAGGGTACAGTTAACGAACAGACATAGATATAAGGTAGGAACACCATAAGGGGTGACATCTTTAATATCGAATACCGTTGCTACAGTGAATAGTATCAGAATATGGTGGTGCACCGATCTATATAAGGTGAATTGTAACAAAGGATACCCATCTGCGGCATAGAAGTATTCTAATGTGCCTGAAAAGAGGAGGAACAGGAGAATTAGAACCGTTTCATTATCACAAATACACAGTATTCATATGTCCTCATGATTATATAATATTCGCATATTCTCTATTAAATAAAGCTCTGAATCTCATATTCACGATTAAGGCCGTTAGGTGTTAAACTATCCAATCTGTGGATCCAATATGCTTCCCTAATTTTCAACAAGCGGATTCGATCGCCACCCCGTCGTGGTAGAGGCACCTGTTCTAACACCTGGAATTTCAACTGTGCAATATTATGGCGCATTTGATGGAAATGGGCAGGGACCGGGAGTAGTAAGTTATTGTTTCGGATTTTGGATTTGTGTTGGCAGATACGCTCCCGTATCTTTTGTGTAGTTTCTCCGACATATATAAGTCCGCATGGACATTTCAACATGTAAACCACATGATCTGAGTCACAAGTAAAAAAATCTCGTATAGGTATAGATTCTCCTGTGCGGGGATGTGAGATATGTGACCCTTTTTGTACATGTGAGCATTGCATACACCGCAGACACGGAAACGTACCTTTCTTACGTGTTCTCAGAAATGTTTGTTGGGGCGAACTTTTTGTAGAACCTTCATCTGCGCGGACCAATAGGTCCCGTAGGTTTCTTGGCCGTTTATTACAAGGTAAAATGGGTTGACTGAATTCAAGAATATCCGGATACGCTTTGCCCAAAATGGACCAATGGCCCCGAATGATGTTCAGGATCTTTTGTGCACATGGGTGATATGTGTGGACAAAGGGTATCTGTGGGGCCTGAGGTCGGATTTTGATTTTTGGAGTCACATTGTATTGGGTGATAGATTTAGGATAGCCTCTATCCTGAAATCTATTCGCCATCTCTTTTAGGCGTATTTCTTTTGTGGAACTATCTTGTACTATTCTATTAACTCGCTGGTATTGTGATCCCGGTAATGCCTTTTTTGTATTGGGGGAATGGAAACTCGTAAAATGCAGTAAGTTGTTACGGTCTGTTGGTTTCCGGAACAGGTCTGTTGCTAGTTTCCCTACTGTGTCACGTGTAATCGTGGTATCCAAAAAGTTGATGGTACACTGGTCATAGTGGATAGTAAATTGGAGCTCTGGATAAATGGAATTTAGAAAAACGTGGAACTCTAGAAGGGAGTCCAATGGGCCTCGCCAGATGCAAAAAATGTCATCGATATAACGTTTCCAAACTGTTGCATATTTGGTGAATAGTGGATTGGTGTAAACAAATGAATTTTCAAAATGGTCCATATAGCAATTAGCATAAGGCGGGGCCACATTGGACCTCATCGCGGTTCCACGTTTCTGTAAGAAAAATGTATCCTGGAACAAAAAGTAGTTATATGACAGTACTAGTTTTAACAGATCTAAATAGAAATCTCGTGCTGTGGTCTGTGTGCTGGAGGTGATGAGTAACCTTTCAACTGCCTAAATGCCTTTGTCGTGTTGGATGGACGTGTATAAACTGGTCACATCCCAGGTGACCAGAAAGGATTCAGCCGGTAGCGGTTCCAGGTTGAGGACAATATCTAAGAAGGATTGTGTATCCAAGAGGAAGGACTTTGTATTCTTGACAAGTGGTGTGAGAATTTTTTCTAAGAATATTGACAGGGGGGACAGTATGGAATCAGTAGATGCGACAATGGGTCTGCCTGGAGGATTTTCTAGATTCTTGTGGATTTTTGGCAAGGTGTATATGACCGGGGTTATGGGATGTTGTTTGGTGAGGTAATTGACAGTTGAATCATCAATGGTCCCTGCGGATCTATGCTTTTGTAAAGTCAATTTGATTTCTGCGGCAATTTTAAAGGTGGGATTGTAGTCTAATTTTTGATATACCTCCCTGTCATTGAGTTGATGTATAATTTCAGCCACATATTTCTCCTTATCCATGATGACCATGGCTCCCCCTTTATCGGCTGGTTAAATCACTAGTCTATTGTCCTTTTTGACTGAATTGAGTGCCTGGCGATCTGTAAGGCGGAGGTTATGTGTGAATCTGAATTTACCTTTCTTGAGATTTTTTCTGAAATTTAATATGTCCCTTTGTACCAGACTGACAAATGTCTCTACCGGTGGTTTGTTTTTTGGAGGTATATACGTACTTTTACTGCGTAAGCCTAGTGTTTTTACGGAGACTAGTGTAGTGTCTTCCTGTGATGTTGGCCTTTGTTCTTTTTGTCCCCCAAATAGTGCTTTCAGTCGTACATTACGAAAATTTTTTTGCAAATCCATGTCTAGTTGAAAGGTATCGAATGTATAGGAGGGACAAAAAGATAGGCCCTTCTGCAGTATAGACAATTGTGCAGGGCTGAGGGTAACAGAGGAGATATTGAACACAAGGGATTGTACCTGTGATCGCGTTGTAATGTTACTTGTCGTATAGGACGGACCAGTCCTATTGCCTCTTCTCGGGCCACGTGCGGGGCGTCTCTGTGCGTGTCCGTCATCACTGGAAGCGGAATGGTATGACTCCATTGATGAGGAGCGTTTATCCATCGGTTGTCTGTATGAGGAGTCAGGCCACCTATAGACCCGGTTTAAGCGGTAGTCCTCTGTATCTCTTAAAAACTTCTGTCTCTTGGTGGCTTCTATCGTCTTTCGGCGGTCCGTCATGATGGTTGAAATTCGTTGTTGTAGTTGCGTATATTCATCCGATGATATAATTTCCTTCAGTTGACTCTCAGTAGCATGTATGAGTTCCTTGGTCTCAGTTATTGCTGTCTGTAGATATGATAGGGTCAGAGCAATGATGTCAAAGCAACATTTGTTGAGGATCTGTTCGAATTTGGTGCAGAACTCCGGATTGTCCTTAAAAAAGGTTGGTCGTGTACGGATTCGTAATCCTCTTGGAATTTTTTTTGTCTTCAGATATTCTGCAAGTGTGATACTATGCAGTTCGTAGTTAAGGAGACGACGTGTTTCTCTCTCCAGGTCTCGAGTCTTAAACTCGGAGGCTGGGGTCTGGAGGAAGTCGCTGGGTTCGGTAACTTGTGATAATATCGCCGTAACTTCATCTTGATTAAAAGACAGTGTGTCACTGGTCATGGTTGATACAGGTGCTTAAACCAAATTGTGGAAAGATCAATCTTGAATCTGTATTCAGCGCACTCTGTATGGAGACTGACTGTAGGGTTCCACCCCAATAGATCCAATAAAAGTAAACAGCAGTCTTAGATACTGATGCTTAGGTACATTTATTGATGTTAGTTTAAGTTTCACATGCGACAATATGTATAACGTTTCGGCATAACAATGCCTTCGTCAGATACTATAGAAAGAGAATTGAAAGTCATATTAAATCAAAGGAAAAACAAAAAGAAAAAGAAAGAAAAAACATAATACATGACCAGCGATTATACACAAAAGATTGTACAAAGTCAAAATACAAAATACATTATGGCGAATACGTCAGACATTGCAGGGACATCTGGAGACAATGAAAATAATTCATATATCCGGTGCTGAAAACTGTATATAGGTAAAGAGTCCAGATAGGCGATGAGGTCTCTACATAAATAGAGCCTATTGAAACACATTCTGTGATTTAAGTATTAAGGAAAAAACATACGGTCATCACAAAAACAGAGCAAATGTACAGATATGATAAAGGCTATATAGCCACTTACCTATGCCGCAGGGTGAGGGAGCAGACAGGTAGAGGGACGCATGTGGAAATTAGCATGTGTATAACATGCTCAGACTAGGAATGGCGTCTGGGGGTGTGGATGGTGGCCAAACATTTTAAAGAGGCGCCTGAATGCACGTGGGGGCGGCGCAATCGAAAAGCGCCGATGCGTTCCAGCTTGGAACGCATCGGGCGCATGCGCCGTAGCAGCGGAAGTGCGTCACAGGAAGTGACGTCCTAGAGTCACAGCAAGTGGATATAGGCCCGGAAGACGGTGCGTTTCAGCGTGGAACGCACCGCGTCAGGCAATGAAAAGCTGGTAGCAATGCAGAACAGGCATTGCAATGCAGAGACGGCAGTCCTCTTAACATGTTGGCCATACTATCGCTACATAACAGTGAAATGGGAGTAAGAATAGAAAATAAGAGAGTAAGGAAAATGAAAGAATAGGAAAGAAGGGGAATGAGGAAAATGAAGATGAAAGAATAGGAGACATGTGAGAGAATTATTAAGCACTTAAAGGGTACAGTTAACGAACAGACATAGATATAAGGTAGGAACACCATAAGGGGTGACATCTTTAATATCGAATACCGTTGCTACAGTGAATAGTATCAGAATATGGTGGTGCACCGATCTATATAAGGTGAATTGTAACAAAGGATACCCATCTGCGGCATGGAAGTATTCTAATGTGCCTGAAAAGAGGAGGAACAGGAGAATTAGAACCATTTCATTATCACAAATACACAGTATTCATATGTCCTCATGATTATATAATATTCGCATATTCTCTATTAAATAAAGCTCTGAATCTCATATTCACGATTAAGGCCGTTAGGTGTTAAACTATCCAATCTGTGGATCCAATATGCTTCCCTAATTTTCAACAAGCGGATTCGATCGCCACCCCGTCGTGGTAGTGGCACCTGTTCTAACACCTGGAATTTCAACTGTGCAATATTATGGCGCATTTGATGGAAATGGGCAGGGACCGGGAGTAGTAAGTTATTGTTTCGGATTTTGGATTTGTGTTGGCAGATACGCTCCCGTATCTTTTGTGTAGTTTCTCCGACATATATAAGTCCGGTCCGCATGGACATTTCAACATGTAAACCACATGATCTGAGTCACAAGTAAAAAAATCTCGTATAGGTATAGATTCTCCTGTGCGGGGATGTGAGATATGTGACCCTTTTTGTACATGTGAGCATTGCATACACCGCAGACACGGAAATGTACCTTTCTTACGTGTTCTCAGAAATGTTTGTTGGGGCAAACTTTTTGTAGAACCTTCATCTGCGCGGACCAATAGGTCCCGTAGGTTTCTTGGCCGTTTATTACAAGGTAAAATGGGTTGACTGAATTCAAGAATATCCGGATACGCTTTGCCCAAAATGGACCAATGGCCCCGAATGATGTTCAGGATCTTTTGTGCACATGGGTGATATGTGTGGACAAAGGGTATCTGTGGGGCCTGAGGTCGGATTTTGATTTTTGGAGTCACATTGTATTGGGTGATAGATTTAGGATAGCCTCTATCCTGAAATCTATTCGCCATCTCTTTTAGGCGTATTTCTCTTGTGGAACTATCTTGTACTATTCTATTAACTCGCTGGTATTGTGATCCCGGTAATGCCTTTTTTGTATTGGGGGAATGGAAACTCGTAAAATGCAGTAAGTTGTTACGGTCTGTTGGTTTCCGGAACAGGTCTGTTGTTAGTTTCCCTACTGTGTCACGTGTAATCGTGGTATCCAAAAAGTTGATGGTACACTGGTCATAGTGGATAGTAAATTGGAGCTCTGGATAAATGGAATTTAGAAAAACGTGGAACTCTAGAAGGGAGTCCAATGGGCGTCGCCAGATGCAAAAAATGTCATCGATATAACGTTTCCAAACTGTTGCATATTTGGTGAATAGTGGATTGGTGTAAACAAATGAATTTTCAAAATGGTCCATATTTTTTCCTTAATACTTAAATCACAGAATGTGTTTCAATAGGCTCTATTTATGTAGAGACCTCATCGCCTATCTGGACTCTTTACCTATATACAGTTTTCAGCACCGGATATATGAATTATTTTCATTGTCTCCAGATGTCCCTGCAATGTCTGACGTATTCGCCATAATGTATTTTGTATTTTGACTTTGTACAATCTTTTGTGTATAATCGCTGGTCATGTATTATGTTTTTTCTTTCTTTTTCTTTTTGTTTTTCCTTTGATTTAATATGACTTTCAATTCTCTTTCTATAGTATCTGACGAAGGCATTGTTATGCCGAAACGTTATACATATTGTCGCATGTGAAACTTAAACTAACATCAATAAATGTACCTAAGCATCAGTATCTAAGGCTGCTGTTTACTTTTATTGGATCTATTGGGGTGGAACCCTACAGTCAGTCTCCATACAGAGTGCGCTGAATACAGATTTAAAAAATAGCCCTGACATTTATATTCCTCCAAATCAGTACTGTTTTAGCTGATCAAGTTATTTGTAGTGACCGTAAAAGCACAGTTTTTGTTCTGGGTTGAAAAACTATTCCCAAATTTGCCATTCTCAAAATTAGTAGTTTCTGCTATATCAGGCCTACTTTAAATCTATCCCAAAAAGGGTATATTAGATTCAAGGTGCTGATAGTGTCATTCTGAAAAACTTAACACACACGCTACAGTGCAGATACAAGTCTAATTCTGTGATTAAAGGTATACCTGTCACACAGCGCCTAAAAAATAGCCCTGACATTTATATTCCTCCAAATAAGTACTGTTTTAGCTGGTCAAATTATTTGTAGTGACCGTAAAAGCACAGTTTTTGTTCTGGGTTGAAAAACTATTCCCAAATTTGCCATTTTCAAAATTAGTAGTTTCTGCTATATCAGGCCTACTTTAAATCTATCCCAAAAAGGGTATATTAGATTCAAGGTGCTGATAGTGTCATTCTGAAAAACTTAACACACACGCTACAGTGCAGATACAAGTCTAATTCTGTGATTAAAGGTATACCTGTCACACAGCGCCTAAAAAATAGCCCTGACATTTATATTCCTCCAAATCAGTACTGTTTTAGCTGGTCAAATTATTTGTAGTGACCGTAAAAGCACAATTTTTGTTCTGGGTTGAAAAACTATTCCCAAATTTGCCATTTTCAAAATTGTGGTGAACGGGAACAATGAGGAAAACATGTAGTAAGGGACGCGGACGCAGACGTGGACATGGTCGTGGTGGTGTTAGTGGACCCTCTGGTGCTGGGAGAGGACGTGGCCATTCTGCCACAGCCACACGTCCTAGTGTACAAACTACCTCAGGTCCCAGTAGCCGCCAGAATTTACAGGGATATTTGGTGGGGCCCAATGCCGTTCTAAGGATGGTAAGGCCTGAGCAGGTACAGGCATTAGTCAATTGGGTGGCCGACAGTGCATCCAGCACGTTCACATTATCTCCCACCCAGTCATCTGCAGAAAGCGCACAGATGGCGCATGAAAACCAAGCCCATCAGTCTGTCACATCACCCCCATGCATATCAGGGAAACTGTCTGAGCCTCAAGTTATGCAGCAGTCTCTTATGCTGTTTGAAGACTCTGCTGCCAGGGTTTCCCAAGGGCATCCACCTAGCCCTTCCCCAGGGGTGGAAGAGATAGAATGCACTAACGCACAACCACTTATGTTTCCTGATGATGAGGACATGGGAATACCACCTCAGCACGTCTCTGATGATGACGAAACACAGGTGCCAACTGCTGCGTCTTTCTGCAGTGTGCAGTCTGAACAGGAGGTCAGGGATCAAGACTGGGTGGAAGACGATGCAGGGGACGATGAGGTCCTAGACCCCACATGGAATGAAGGTCGTGCCACTGACTTTCACAGTTCGGAGGAAGAGGCAGTGGTGAGACCGAGCCAACAGCGTAGCAAAAGAGGGAGCAGTGGGCAAAATCAGAACACCCGCCGCCAAGAGACTCCGCCTGCTACTGACCGCCGCCATCTGGGACCGAGCACCCCAAAGGCAGCTTCAAGGAGTTCCCTGGCATGGCACTTCTTCAAACAATGTGCTGACGACAAGACCCGAGTGGTTTGCACGCTGTGCCATCAGAGCCTGAAGCGAGGCAGTAACGTTCTGAACCTTAGCACAACCTGCATGACCAGGCACCTGCATGCAAAGCATGAACTGCAGTGGAGTAAACACCTTAAAAACAAGTAAGTCACTCAGGCTCCCCCTGCTACCTCTTCTGCTGCTGCAGCCTCGGCCTCTTCCTCCGCCTCTGGAGGAACGTTGGCACCTGCCGCCCAGCAAACATGGGATGTACCACCAACACCACCACCTGCGTCACCAAGCATCTCAACCATGTCACACGGCAGCGTTCAGCTCTCCATCTCACAAACCTTTGAGAGAAAGCGTAAATTCCCACCTAGCCACCCTCGATTCCTGGCCCTGAATGCCAGCATTTCTAAACTACTGGCCTATGAAATGCTGTCATTTAGGCTGGTGGACACACACAGCTTCAAACAGCTCATGTCGCTTGCTGTCCCACAGTATTTTGTTCCCAGCCGCCACTACTTCTCCAAGAGAGCCGTGCCTTCCCTGCACAAACAAGTATCCGATAAAATCAAGTGTGCACTGCGCAACGCCATCTGTGGCAAGGTCCACCTAACCACAGATACGTGGACCAGTAAGCACGGCCAGGGACGCTATATCTCCCTAACTGCACACTGGGTAAATGTAGTGGCGGCTGGGCCCCAGGCGGAGAGCTGTTTGGCGCACGTCCTTCCGCTGCCAAGGATCGCAGGGCAACATTCTTTGCCTCCTGTCTCCTCCTCCTCCTACTCAGCTTCCTCCTCCTCTTCTTCCACCTGCTCATCCAGTCAGCCACACACCTTCACCACCAACTTCAGCACAGCCCGGGGTAAACGTCAGCAGGCCGTTCTGAAACTCATATGTTTGGGGGACAGGCCCCACACCGCACAGGAGTTGTGGCGGGGTATATAACAACAGACCGACGAGTGGTTGCTGCCGGTGAGCCTCAAGCCCGGCCTGGTGGTGTGCGATAATGGGCGAAATCTCGTTGCAGCTCTGGGACTAGCCGGTTTGACGCACATCCCTTGCCTGGCGCATGTGCTGAATTTGGTGGTGCAGAAGTTTATTCGCAACTACCCCGACATGTCAGAGCTGCTGCATAAAGTGCGGGCCGTCTGTTCGCGCTTCCGGCGTTCACACCCTGCCGCTGCTCGCCTGTCTGCGCTACAGCGTAACTTCGGCCTTCCCGCTCACCGCCTCATATGCGACGTGCCCATGCTGGACAGACTGTGCGAGCAGCAGCAGGCCATAGTGGAGTTTCAGCTGCAGCACGCACGGGTCAGTCGCACTGCGGAACAGCACCACTTCACCACCAATGACTGGGCCTCCATGCGAGACCTGTGTGCCCTGTTGCGCTGTTTTGAGTACTCCACCAACATGGCCAGTGGCGATGACGCCGTTATCAGCGTTACAATACCACTTCTATGTCTCCTTAAGAAAACACTTAGGGCGATGATGGAAGAGGAGGTGGCCCAGGAGGAAGAGGGGTCATTTTTAGCACTTTCAGGCCAGTCTCTTCGAAGTGACTCAGAGGGAGGTTTTTTGCAACAGCAGAGGCTAGGTACAAATGTGGCCAGACAGGGCCCACTACTGGAGGACGAGGATGAGGAGGAGGAGGAGGTGGAGGAGGATGAGGATGAAGCAGGTTCACAGCGGGGTGGCACCCAAAGCAGCTCGGGCCCATCACTGGTGCGTGGCTGGGGGGAAACATAGGACGATGACGATACGCCTCCCACAGAGGACAGCTTGTCCTTACCTCTGGGCAGCCTGGCACACATGAGCGACTACATGCTGCAGTGCCTGCGCAACGACAGCAGAGTTGCCCACATTTTAACGTGTGCGGACTACTGGGTTGCCACCCTGCTGGATCCCTGGTACAAAGACAATGTGCCCACCTTACTTCCTACACTGGAGCATGATAGGAAGATGCGCGAGTACAAGCGCACGTTGGTAGACGCGCTACTGAGAGCATTCCCAAATGTCACAGGGGAACCAGTGGAAGCCCAAGGCGAAGGCAGAGGAGGAGCAAGAGGTCGCCAACGCAGCTGTGTCATCGCCAGCTCCTCTGAGGGCAGGGTTAGCATGGCAGAGATGTGGAAAAGTTTTGTCACCACGCCACAGCTAACTGCACCACCACCTGATACGGAACGTGTTAGCAGGAGGCAACATTTTACTAACATGGTGGAACAGTACCTGTGCACACCCCTCCACGTACTGACTGATGGTTTGGCCCCATTCAACTTCTGGGTCTCCAAATTGTCCACGTGGCCAGAGCTAGCCTTTTATGCCTTGGAGGTGCTAGCCTGCCCGGCGGCCAGCGTTTTGTCTGAACGTGTATTCAGCACGGCAGGGGGCGTCATTACAGACAAACGCAGCCGCCTGTCTACAGCCAATGTGGACAAGCTGACGTTCATAAAAATGAACCAGGCATGGATCCCACAGGACCTGTCCATCCCTTGTGCAGATTAGACATTAACTACCTCCCCTTAACCATATATTATTGTACTCCAGGGCACTTCCTCATTCAATCCTATTTTTATTTTCATTTTACCATTATCTTGCGGGGCAACCCAAAGTTGAATGAACCTCTCCTCTGTCTGGGTGCCTGGGCCTAAATATGTGACAGTGGCCTGTTCCAGTGGTGGGTGACGTGAAGCCTGATTCTCTGCTATGACATGAAGACTGATTCTGTGCTGACATGAAGCCAGATTCTCTGTTACGGGACCTCTGTCTGGGTGCCAGGGCCTAAATGTGTGATAGTGGCCTCTTCCAGTGGTGGGTGATGTGAAGCCTGATTCTCTGCTATGACATGAAGACTGATTCTGTGCTGACATGAAGCCAGATTCTCTGTTACGGGACCTCTCTCCTCTGTCTGGGTGCCAGGGCCTAAATGTGTGACAGTGGCCTCTTCCAGTGGTGGGTGACGTGAAGCCTGATTCTCTGCTATGACATAAAGACTGATTCTGTGCTGACATGAAGCCAGATTCTCTGTTACGGGACCTCTCTCCTCTGTCTGGGTGCCAGGGCCTAAATGTGTGACAGTGGCCTGTTCCAGTGGTGGGTGACGTGAAGCCTGATTCTCTGCTATGACATGAAGACTGATTCTGTGCTGACATGAAGCCAGATTCTCTGTTACGGGACCTCTCTCCTCTGTCTGGGTGCCAGGGCCTAAATGTGTGACAGTGGCCTTTTTCCAGTGGTGGGTGACGTGAAGCCTGATTCTCTGCTATGACATGAAGACTGATTCTGTGCTGACATGAAGCCAGATTCTCTGTTACGGGACCTCTCTCCTCTGTCTGGGTGCCGGGGCCTAAATATGTGACAGTGGCCTGTTCCAGTGGTGGGTGACGTGAAGCCTGATTCTCTGCTATGACATGAAGACTGATTCTGTGCTGACATGAAGCCAGATTCTCTGTTACGGGACCTCTCTCCTCTGTCTGGGTGCCTGGGCCTAAATATGTGACAGTGGCCTGTTCCAGTGGTGGGTGACGTGAAGCCTGATTCTCTGCTATGACATGAAGACTGATTCTGTGCTGACATGAAGCCAGATTCTAAGTTACGGGACCTCTCTCCTCTGTCTGGGTGCCGGGGCCTAAATATGTGACAGTGGCCTGTTCCAGTGGTGGGTGACGTGAAGCCTGATTCTCTGCTATGACATGAAGACTGATTCTGTGCTGACATGAAGACAGATTCTCTGTTACGGGACCTCTCTTCTCTGTCTGGGTGCCAGGGCCTAAATGTGTGACAGTGGCCTCTTCCAGTGGTGGGTGACATGAAGCCTGATTCTCTGCTATGACATGAAGACTGATTCTGTGCTGACATGAAGACAGATTCTCTGTTACGGGACCTCTCTTCTCTGTCTGGGTGCCAGGGCCTAAATGTGTGACAGTGGCCTCTTCCAGTGGTGGGTGACATGAAGCCTGATTCTCTGCTATGACATGAAGACTGATTCTGTGCTGACATGAAGCCCGATTCTCTGTTACGGGACCTCTCTCCTCTGTCTGGGTGCCAGGGCCTAAATGTGTGACAGTGGCCTCTTCCAGTGGTGGGTGACGTGAAGCCTGATTCTCTGCTATGACATGAAGACTGATTCTGTGCTGACA
The DNA here is from genome assembly GCF_905171765.1 of Bufo bufo. Lineage (NCBI taxonomy): Eukaryota > Metazoa > Chordata > Amphibia > Anura > Bufonidae > Bufo > Bufo bufo. Next base: position 222,894,615 of record NC_053393.1, read on the forward strand.
TGAAGCCAGATTCTCTGTTACGGGACCTCTCTCCTCTGTCTGGGTGCCAGGGCCTAAATGTGTGACAGTGGCCTGTTCCAGTGGTGGGTGACGTGAAGCATGATTCTCTGCTATGACATGAAGACTGATTCTGTGCTGACATGAAGCCAGATTCTCTGTTACGGGACCTCTCTCCTCTGTCTGGGTGCCAGGGCCTAAATGTGTGACAGTGGCCTCTTCCAGTGGTGGGTGACGTGAAGCCTGATTCTCTGCTATGACATGAAGACTGATTCTCTGCTGACATGAAGCCAGATTCTCTGCTATGGCATGAAGAGACTGATTCTCTGCTGACATGAAGCCAGATTCTCTGCTATGGCATGAAGAGACTGATTCTCTGCTGATGTGAAGCCAGATTCTCTGCTATGGGACCTCTGTCCAATTGATATTGGTTAATTTTTATTTTTTTTATTTTAATTTTAAATCATTTCCCTATCCACATTTGTTTGCAGGGGATTTACCTACATGTTGCTGCCTTTTGCAGCCCTCTAGCTCTTTCCTGGGCTGTTTTACAGCCTTTTTAGTGCCGAAAAGTTCGGGTCCCCATTGACTTCAATGGGGTTCGGGTTCAGGACGAAGTTCGGGTCGGGTTCGGATCCCGAACCCGAACATTTCCGGGAAGTTCGGCCGAACTTCTCGAACCTGAACATCCAGGTGTTCGCTCAACTCTAGTAGCCAACACTGATTTGTGTTATTTTATATTTTTAAATTGAGGTATCCCCCAAAAAATTGGGACATATAACAAAATAAAACAAAGAATAAGTGCACTTGAGTACAAGAATGGATGGTTGAGGCTGGTATAAATGTCTATTTTGCACAAGGTACAGACAAGTTCTGTGGGATCCATGCCTGGTTCATTTTAATAAACGTAAACTTGTCCACATTGGCTACGGCCTGTGATAATGCTCTCTGTCGTGCTAAACACACGTTCACACTATACACTGGCTGCAGGGCAGGTCAGCACCTCCAAGGCTGACAAAGCATTTCCACATTTTGGCCATGCTAACCCTGCCTTCTCAGGTGCTGGCGGTGCCCCAGCTGCGTTGGCGACCTCTTCCTCCTCCTATGCCTTCACCTTGTGCTTCCACTGTGCCCCCGCTGTCAGGTAAGAATGCTATCATCAGCGTGCGCTTGTAGTCGCGCATCTTCCGATCAGAAACAGATGTTTTCACTAAATTTAGTTCCCTGTCAGCAATGCAGAGCAGGGGTTCATTCACGGCAAAAGGGGGTTCATGTCACCCAGCAATACAACAGAGGATTTTTAGAGATTTAGGCCACTGTCACCCAGGCACAGCAGGGGTTCATTCACGACAAAAGGGGTTCATGTCACCCAGCAATAGAACAGAGGATTTTGAGAGATTTAGGCTCCTGTCACCCAGGCACAGCAGGGGTTAATTCACGGCAAAAGGGGGTTCATGTCACCCAGCAATAGAACAGAGGATTTTGAGAGATTTTAGCCCCTGTCACCCAGGCACAGCACGGGTTCATTCACGGCAAAAGGGGGTTCATGTCACCCAGCAATACAACAGAGTATTTTGAGAGATTTAGGCCCCTGTCACCCAGGCACAGCAGGATATGGCAGTGTAGGTTGACGTGGCGGTGTAGGTGGAAGCGGCGGTGATGGAGAAATAGGTAGCCAACACTGATTTGTGTTATTTTTTATTTTTAAATTGGGGTATCCCCCAAAATATTGGGACATATAACAAAATAAAACAAAGAATAAGTGCACTTGAGTACAAGAATAGATGGTTGAGGCTGGTATAAATGTCTATTCTGCACAAGGTACAGACAAGTTCTGTGGGATCCATGCCTGGTTCATTTTATTAAACGTAAGCTTGTCCACATTGGCTGCGGCCTGTGATAACGTTCTCTGCCGTGCTAAACACACGTTCACACTATACACTGGCTGCAGGGCAGGTCAGCACCTCCAAGGCTGACAAAGCATTTCCACATTTTGGCAATGCTAACCCTGCCTTCTCAGGTGCTGGTGGTGCCCCAGCTGCGTTGGCGACCTCTTCCTCCTCCTCTGCCTTCGCCTTGTGCTTCCACTGTGCTGGTGGTGCCCAAGCTGCGTTGGCGACCTCTTCCTCCTCCTCTGCCTTCGCCTTGTGCTTCCACTGTGCCCCCGCTTTCAGGTAAGAATGCTATCATCAGCGTGCGCTTGTAGTCGCGCAACTTCCGATCAGTAACAGATGTTTTCACTAAATTTTGTTCCCTGTCAGCAATACAGAGCAGGGATTCATTCACGGCAAAAGGGGGTTCATGTCACCCAGCAATACAACAGAGGATTTTGACAGATTTAGGCCCCTGTTACCCAGGCACAGCAGGGGTTAATTCACGGCAAAAGGGGGTTCATGTCACCCAGCAATAGAACACAGGATTTTGAGAGATTTAGGCCCCTGTCACCCAGGCACAGCAGGGGTTCATTCACGGCAAAAGGGGGTTTATGTCACCCAGCAATAGAACACAGGATTTTGAGAGATTTAGGCCCCTGTCACCCAGGCACAGCAGGGGTACATTCACGGCAAAAGGGGGTTTATGTCACCCAGCAATAGAACAGAGGATTTTGAGAGATTTAGGCTCCTGTCACGCAGGCACAGCAGGGGTTCATTCACGGCAAAAGGGGGTTCATGTCACCCAGCAATACAACAGAGGATTTTGAGAGATTTAGGCCCCTGTCACCCAGGCACAGCAGGGGTTCATTCACGGCAAAAGGGGGTTCATGTCACCCAGCAATAGAACAGAGGATTTTGAGAGATTTTGGCTCTTGTCACCCAGGCACAGCAGGGGTTCATTCACGGCAAAAGGGGGTTCATGTCACCCAGCAATACAACAGAGGATTTCAAGAGATTTAGGCCCCTGTCACCCAGGCACAGCAGGGGTTCATTCACGGCAAAAGGGGGTTCATGTCACCCAGCAATAGAACACAGGATTTTGAGAGATTTAGGCCCCTGTCACCCAGGCACAGCAGGGGTTCATTCACGGCAAAAGGGGGTTTATGTCACCCAGCAATAGGACAGAGGATTTTGAGAGCTTTAGGCTCCTGTCACGCAGGCACAGCAGGGGTTCATTCACGGCAAAAGGGGGTTCATGTCACCCAGCAATACAACAGAGGATTTTGAGAGATTTAGGCCCCTGTCACCCAGGCACAGCAGGGGTTTATTCACGGCAAAAGGGGGTTCATGTCACCCAGCAATAGAACAGAGGATTTTGAGAGATTTAGGCTCTTGTCACCCAGGCACAGCAGAGGTTCATTCACGGCAAAAGGGGTTCATGTCACCCAGCAATAGAACAGAGGATTTTGAGAGATTTAGGCCCCTGTCACCCAGGCACAGCAGGGGTTCATGTCACCCAGCAATAGAACAGAGGATTTTGAGAGATTTAGGCTCTTGTCACCCAGGCACAGCAGGGGTTCATTCACGGCAAAAGGGGGTTCATGTCACCCAGCAATACAACAGAGGATTTCAAGAGATTTAGGCCCCTGTCACCCAGGCACAGCAGGGGTTCATTCACGGCAAAAGGGGGTTCATGTCACCCAGCAATAGAACACAGGATTTTGAGAGATTTAGGCCCCTGTCACCCAGGCACAGCAGGGGTTCATTCACGGCAAAAGGGGGTTTATGTCACCCAGCAATAGGACAGAGGATTTTGAGAGCTTTAGGCTTCTGTCACGCAGGCACAGCAGGGGTTCATTCACGGCAAAAGGGGGTTCATGTCACCCAGCAATACAACAGAGGATTTTGAGAGATTTAGGCCCCTGTCACCCAGGCACAGCAGGGGTTTATTCACGGCAAAAGGGGGTTCATGTCACCCAGCAATAGAACAGAGGATTTTGAGAGATTTAGGCTCTTGTCACCCAGGCACAGCAGAGGTTCATTCACGGCAAAAGGGGTTCATGTCACCCAGCAATAGAACAGAGGATTTTGAGAGATTTAGGCCCCTGTCACCCAGGCACAGCAGGGGTTCATGTCACCCAGCAATGGAACAGAGGAGTTTGAGAGATTTAGGCCCCTGTCACCCAGGCACATCAGGGGTTCATTCACGGCAAAAGGAGGAGGAGGAGCTGTGTTTCTGCCTCTGTGCTGCACTGTGAGAGGATCGAGTGCCTGACATCGTGTGCTGTGGGATACGCTGCCCTTTCCTCAGGGGGTGGCGTGTTCTCCAGGTATGGATCCTCGAGCCCCTGACTGCCGCCGTTTATCTACACGTGCCGGCAGCCATAATGGAACCCCGCGTGCGGCAGGAAGACCCCCTGAAACTTGAGACTTACCTCCTGATTCTCCAGCATCAAGAAACAGCGGCAATGTGACATCGGCGGCCAGTGGAAAGCCTCAGAGAACCCCGCAGCGTGCGGCTGCAATGCCGCAGGGAACAGGTGACAGCCCCGCTCAGACTGCGGGCAGGAGAGGAGCAGCAGAGATCCACTGCAGGAATCCCTGTGTAACTCCAGCAATGCACCGGGCGGGGTCAGGAGAGGTCCTGGGAGGAAAACAAGCCTAGGATCCTCTCTGAGCTCCTCTTCAGAGCAGATAACTCTGCACCCAGGAAAGCTGGATGGAAAAGAAAGGCCCGGGTGAGCAGAGAGCAGAGCCGGCGGGTCAGGTTGCTGAACAAGCAGCCTGCGAAGTCTCTGGACCAGGAAAAGCTGCAGGAATGGAGCCTGGAACCCCAAAGGGTGAGGTATGTGAAGCTGGGAGTAGTATTTCTGTGCCTCAGCCCAGAAGGGGTGCTTCAGGTGTAACTAGCAGTGACTTAGCTCCTGGTGTGGTTGCTGGTGTTTCTGGCTCTTCTCCTGGTATCTCCTCTGGTGTACAAGCTGGAGAGGCCAGGAGACTGTTTAATTGGGGTGTCATGAGCCCCACTGAAACCCCCTCATTATACTCATCAAGGGTGGCGTATTTTTTAAACCAGTATGAGGAGGTAAAGAAGCAATTAAAACGACTTAAATTGCAGTATAAGAATGTGAAAGTTCAGGACAACATGTTACCAAGAAGTAAAAAAGCGGTCCTCTCCTCCAGGCTGGAGAAGCTGGAGGAGGAGATTGCGACTTTGGAGGAAAAGAGGGCCTCTATAGTGAAAAATGGAGGGCCGTTTATGGAAAAATTTCAAAATGACTGTCGGTTTGAAAGCATGTCTGGCTCCAGTCCGTTAGGGCTGCGGTCTGGAAGCCAGAGGACGGTGAAGGAGTCGGCGGTGGAATCAGAGGTGGACTCATTACCGGGTGGCCAAGGGGACCCCTCTGAACCAGTTATGTCATCCTCTGGGGATGAAGGCAGGTCTGGGGGGAGACTAATGGTGGAGATCAGGCAGCTGGAATCCCCAGTGGGCAAATTGTATTTCGGTGACGAGGAGGTCCCGGAGGACGAGGTGGTAAAAGAAAAGAAAAAGAAGATCATAAAAGAAGAAGTATTACGTTTTGTGCCTTCTGAACCCATTGCTGAGCCCAGCCCGGTTCCTGTAGTGGAATCGGGCCAAACAGCACGGGAGAATGAATCTGAGATGGTGGCAGAAGGTGTCCCCCTTTCCTGCAGTGGAAAGGAGAACACAGGAGCAGACAGGGTTAAAACCCCTGACAGTGTTGCGGACAAGGTGAAGGATGGAATGGCTGCGGACAAGGCTCAGAAAAAGGCAATTGAAAGGGCCAGGGCAAAACCAGTAAAGAAACCAGTAAAGAAACCATTAAAGTCTGTGGAGGTTGCAGAATCTTCAGGGACTGTGCGGGCTGCAGAGAGGGTGAGGGGTGTGGAGGATAAAAAGTCCTCTGCAGTTCCTGAAATGGGGGGCCCTTCAAACCCTGCCCCCAATGACGCCAGTACTTCTCTAGGGAACCCGACCAGTCTGAGGGGAGTGAAGAGCGATGGGATTGTAAGCAAGGTAAAAGATGTTGCGAGTGGTAACTTAGGAAGAGAAGCAAATGAGAGTATGAATGAGAGTATGAATGAGGACATTGTTACAAATAAGGATGGAAATAGAAAAATGAATGGCGAGGCAAATGAAGATATAACTGGTTAGAGTATGAACGAGGAATTGGTAGCTGCTTATGCAGCAGATACGGAAGTCGAGGAGGAAGAGGCTGAGGAAGAGGCTGACGGGAGGAGGCAGGTTGCAAGGGAAGCAGGGGATTGTGTAACTCCAAATAGGAGATCATATGCTAGTGTGGCTGCAGGTGACTCTTTGCCCAGGGAATCAGGTAATGGTAACTTGCAACGGCGCCTCTTGGAGGCTTTGAGGAAGGGAAAGAGACTTCCATGCAGGTGGAGGGTGAACCGGTTAACCTGTCTTTTTGGACAGAGAGACATGGTCTGAGAACCTTCCGAGAGGAAAAAGCGGGAGAGACCGTTTGGTCTCTCCCTACATCCGGGGGGAGCCGTAGGAATGTGGCCCGTCTCTCTTGGAGGAGTGAAGAAGCAACGCCTTCTAGGAAAGACGTTGTAGAGCTTCTCCTGGGGATGGGCTTTGTGGCAAATGACATCTTTGCCCTAATCCATCCCTACGGCACCAAGAGTTTCGATGTTAGTTTTGTTAGACCAGAGGGGCTTGAGCTCTTCTGGTCTATATATGAACTGGCAAAGAACACCCCGGCCTGGCGGGGATTTTCTGTCCAGGCTATAACCCGCCAGACGATGGTCAAGAAAGTGACGGTATTAACCTGTAACGAATCACTTTCTAGCGTGGACATTATGACATGGCTCAGTCGTTATGGCGAGGCTCCACTTTCTAGCGTGGACATTATGACATGGCTCAGTCGTTATGGCGAGGCTCATGAGTAGAGTTGAGCGGACACCTGGATGTTCGGGTTCGGCAGGTTCGGACGAATATAAAAAAAAAAAGTTTGGGTTCGGGACCCGAATTTGACCCCGAACCTCATTGAAGTCAATGGGGACCCGTACTTTTGGGCACTAAAATGGCTCTAAAATAGTCCTGGAAAAAGTCCTGGAGGGCTGTAAAAGGCATCAAAATGTGCTTAAGAACATGGCAACTGTTCTGCAATTCCCAGCCAAAGTTTTGGATGATCACGGCATCTGGTCAGGTGCCTGGACCTTCAGCGTAAAGCTGAGGGCACAGGGCAACTCAGTTGCTCATATCCCCTCCTCTGCTTTCTTGGGTAGAGATAGAATTATGGTTTTCTATCAGGGACAGCCGAAGGTCTGCTATAGGTGTGGTAGTCCCACCCACTTTAGCGCACAATGCGACGTTCGCAAGTGTGTAAAGTGTGGGGACATTGGCCATCTTGCCGCATCCTGTAGACGGATTCGGTGTAACCTGTGCGGGGACCTGGGTCATCCCTTCAGTCGTTGTACACTTGCCTTTTCCAACAAGGCTCAGGGCCAGGCCCGGACTCAAGCGGATGCTAACCATGAAGCTGGGTCTGTTGTTGAAGAAGGGCCTGCTGCCGGGACTGGGCCGGTTGGTGAAGGGACGAGTGCCGGTGATACCAGCACTGGAAGAAGCAGACAGGGTACAGTTAAGAACTTAAGGCCTTCCAAGATTAAACGGCAAGAAAAACGCCGTAGAGATAGGGAGCAGGCGGCAGCTGGTCCCTTGGTTGATCCTCTGGCAGGCCTTTTGGCTGGGGATCCAGGTTGTAGCGACCCAGGGTACAGCGATGAGGAGGGAGGACCTGGGGTTCAGCCTGAGGAAGCCAACCCCTCTGCTACATCCGCATCCTCGTACGGCGAAAGCATGGATGAGGATTACAGGATGTGGTTGAGGGATAGGAGGAACAAACGGAGCAAGAGGAAAAAGAAAGGAGAGGGTCGCAAGCCCTCTCTGGAGTGGGATTAATCTGTCCCACTCACCCTTGACCAGATGCCAGAGGAAGAATTAGTCGGGGCCCCTCCTGTGGATCTCTCCAACCGGTATCAGGTCCTTGACGAGGATCCCCCAACTCCAGTTGGGGAGGAGGAGGATGTGGTACCGGAGGGCGCAAAGGCCTCCTCGCAGGTTGCCGGGCCCTGCCCTCCTTCTTCTGGACGGGGGCTAAGCCTGATTCCGTGGGCAAACAGAACGGTATGGATGTATCAGTGTGTCTGAAAAGGCAAAAGGAAAATGAAGGATCAGGAGATAATGATGAGGAGAGTGGTGGTGGAGGGGGGAAAAAGAAAGCTATCCAACTCGATCATGTATGATGGCGGAACTCACCCTGTTGACGCTAGCAAGTATTAATGTTGCTAGCATTAAGTCAGACGTGGCCCGTTTTATGGCCTTTGATTTTTTCAGCCGTATTGATGCTGATATTTTATTTTTGCAAGAGACCTGGTTAACAAGTGTTGAGTTGCTGGCGAAAGCCAAGCAGGAATGGCGGCTCGGTCCGTCATTCTGGTCTCTTGCGGCCGAGCCACGTAGCGGGGTGGCGGTCCTTTTTAAAACCGCCGAAAGAGTAGAATGCAGGAGGATTATCGAGTTGGAAATGGGAAGGTGCCTGATTCTAGATGTCCTCATGGGAAGACAAGAATTAAGATTAATCAACATCTATGGACCACAAAGTAGGTGGGACCGTAAATGTCTTCTTATGAGGATTAAGCCTTTTCTTTTTACCAGCCGACAAGTGATCTTTGGAGGAGACTTTAACAATGTGACTAGAGTCTGTGATAGGGGGGTCCCCAGAGGTGGGCTGGATGCTGATGGCGTCGTCTTGAGTAGAATAGTTGAGGAAGCTCGTCTGGTGGATGCTCATTTATGGCACAAACCGGATCACGTGGATTTCACCTTTAATCAGGGAAATCGTAGGTCTAGAATAGATAGGTTTTATTTGAAGGAGGAGGCTGTTTTTTCGGCTTTACAAGCTGAGGAAGTAAAATTCTCTGATCACTGTTTAATTAGTTTCTCTCTGAATGTTACAGAGACTCCCCGCATGGGAAAAGGAATATGGAAGTTGAATTCGTCTCTCCTGGAAGAAGCGATGGTAAGACAATCCTTTGAGGATTTCCTTCAGAGCCAGGAACCTTTGGTGGACATGTGCAACAGTAAGTCGGAGTGGTGGGAGATGTTTAAAAAAAGGACGGCAAGGTTTTTCCGAAAGCTCTCTAACCTCAGGAGCTGGGACAGATACCGTCTGTACCAGGAACTGAGGAAGAAACTTGAAAGACTTGTGTCGACGGGAGATAGCCGCGAGGATATCTCTCGTGTGAAATCCTTGCTCAAGAGGTGTCAGTATGATAGGTACGCCTCTTTGGTTACCGAGAGGGATTTCGGGAAATACCGCTCGTCCGACCCTTACGGGAACTGTAAGATAACAGTAAGAAGTAATCTAGTGTTGGGCCTGGTTGACAGTACAGGCTCCCTGAATAGGTCCAAATCAGGGATCCTGGAGGTCGTCAGGTCCTTCTACTCTCACCTCTTGGGTAGGAAAGAACTAAATCGGGACAGTCTTTCAGCTTTCTTGGCTGGGGCGATTCCCGGGGCGGGAATGGACCCCTCTCTTGATATTTTGACAGAACCTATCAGGGAAGAGGAAGTGAGACTGGCCATTGATGGGCTTAGGCCCAAAAAATCGCCAGGTCCGGATGGCTTAACATCCGAGTGGTATAAGACTTTTAGGGAACAATTAGTTCCTCTCTTGACCGAGGTGTATAATGAATGTCTTTCCTCGGGCACTCTGCCAAGGTCAATGGGTAAGTCCGCCCTGATTCTTCTGTCAAAGGGTAAGGATCCGTCCCGCATTGAGAATTGGAGACCCATATCGCTTCTCAATGTGGACAGAAAGATTTTGGCAAAGATACTCTTCTGCAGATTGGCGAAATTTGCGTCGAAGCTCCTTTCGGGGTCCCAGCATTGTTCAGTTCCCGGGCGGAGCGCTTTTAGCGCCGTTCTCAGTGTCCGAGAGGCCGTGGAACGGGGCAGGGCGGGTCTTTGGAAGGGGCTTTTGTTATCCCTGGATCAGGCTAAGGCTTTTGACCGAGTGAATCACGAATACCTGTGGTCTGTCCTCTTGTGGTATGGTCTACCCGGGAGGTTTGTAGATTGGCTAAAAACCTTGTACAAAGGGGCCGAGAGTTTAGCGTTGGTTAATGGTTGGCTGGGTCGTCCTTTTGAGGTGGCTACCGGTGTCCGCCAGGGATGTCCTTTAAGCCCTCTGCTGTACGTGTTTGCAATCGATCCTTTCATCAGAAGGGTAGATCGTGGACCGTTGGCGGGGGTGAGGATGGAACTGGCGGTGGGGGGGCCATCTCTGAAGGTGGTAGCGTACGCCGATGATGTCTCTATTTTTACCTCTTTGGAAGAGGAGGTGGGATGGGTGATGTCGGAGGTGAATCGCTATTCGGAAGTTTCCGGGTCCCAGATTAACCCGGACAAATGTGAGACTCTCTGGCTGGGGGAAGGGGATCCTGTCTTCGATCTCCAGGGCACTCTTCCAGAACCCCAGAAATCAGTAAAGATCTTAGGCATCAACTTTGGCCAAGATGAGGATTATCATCAACAGAATTGGGAGGGTAGACTGAAAGATGTCGCCCAAAAGGTGGACCGCTGGAAGGGGTGGTCTTTATCCCTCAGGGAAAGGGTTCACTTGTGCAAAGCTTACCTGATTCCTGTGCTTTTATATCTGAGCAGTGTCTGTGTCTTGCCAGGCTCTCTCTGGGCAACGGTCTACAGCCTCTTTTTCCAGATGTTATGGGGAAATAGGCTGAACCTAATCAGGAGAGGGGTGACTTACCGCACAAGGAGACTAGGCGGGTTGGATATGGTCAACCCAGTGGTATTTTTAACAAATACCTTCTTGAAAATAAACATTGCAAACCTCTGGAAAGAGAGGGCTCCTTTGTGGGTAATTTCCTGTAGGGAATGGTTCCGGCCCTTCTTCCAGGAATGGTAGACAGGAGGGCGTGTGAAAGACCTGCGTGCGTCACATGGACATCTCCCGGCTTACGTTGCCCCGGTTCTGAAGATCATAAGGCGGTGGGGCCTGAGAAGGACTGAGATAGAGACCATGTCGAGGGGTTCCCTTGACAGGGGGGTCCTGTCTTCTTTCTTCCAGGCGCCGCTGGCCTTGAAGGATTGCCCAAGTCAGGATCTGGAGGGTGGGCTATCTTTGCTTAATTCAGAAAGGATCCCTAAGAAGGTTTGGGATGTGACTTGGCACTGCTTTCATGGAAAGCTATATGTAAGGGATAATATGAAGTGCAGGAACCCTGAGGAAAGGGGTTGTCCCCGGGAGGAGTGTGGGGGCGTGCTGGAAAGCATGGACCACTTCCTGCTTCACTGTCCCTTTAATATAGAGGTGTACAAAAGGGTGGGGGCTTCCATCGGTTGGCCCAGGCTGGCCGCCTTGTCTTATGCGGAATAGGCCTATGGCGCATTCAAAGACCTTGGTGGGAGGGACCGTCGCACTTTATTTTTAGTCAGTGCAGTGGTTAGGCATCACATCTGGTGTGCACGGTGTCTAGTGTCAACGAGTCGCAAAATCCTCCCAGTGGAAACGGTACATAGGAACATTAGGGGTGACCTGGTGAAGAAGCGCTCTCTGGAGTATGAAAAGTGGGGGGACCCCAAGGCCTCTCGCCTGTGGAGGGGCTTTTGTTTTGGGGTTCCCTGACTGAGTAATACTCCTTGTCCTGGTGGTGGGCTGATCTAGAAGACACAGTTAGAGTTTTGTTTTGTTTTAAGAATAGGATGAAAAGGCTTACAGGCTACTGAACCATAGCCGACAAGTTGTGGGAAGTGTTCGGTGTTGCAGATTTTGGAAAGTAGTTAATTTGTACTGTATTATATTATATTAAGTTATGTTGTAATAATATGTTGTATTATATTAGTAGAGGTGTAGTGGGGCTTAGTTAGGTTGGGAGGGGGGAGGAGGTGGGGTATATGTATATATGTGTATATAAGGGGGGGATATATATAAAAAATAAAAATAAAATTTATAAAAGGAAAATATATAAAAAAAATAATAATAATTGTGTGTGATACAAACTGGTCGACCCCAGTCCAACTGGTGATGAACTTACGGACTGACAGAGCTCAGGGTTTTCTTTTCCCTTTGAACTTTGAGGGTGGTCAGTTTGTCCGTTTGCAGTGGGGGTTGGTAAAGGGTTTAATAGTTAGTATTTAAGTTAAGGTTTCTGCTTGTGTTTTGTATATTTGTTTTTTATATACGGCTGGCATATAATTATTACATTTGTATATATGTCTGTATATATGTTTTGTATAAATGGATTTTAGATGAGCATGAAAGCATTTTAATATGTAAAATAGGGGGTTTTGGGGTGGGAGACAGGTCGGGTAAGGGAATAGTATTTTTGCTAGACTCTGTGTTATGTCACTTGTTTGGTTTATTGCTATGTTTGGATAAGTTTTCCATTATGTAAGTTATTTATTTATATTTTCATAAAAAAATCCAGCAATAGAACAGAGGATTTTGAGAGATTTAGGCCCTTGTCACCTAGGCACAGCAGGGGTTCATTCACGGCAAAAGGGGGTTCATGTCACACAGCAATAGAACAGAGGATTTTGAGAGATTTAGGCTCCGGTCACCCAGGCACAGCAGGGGTTCATTCACGGCAAAAGGGGGTTCATGTCAGCCAGCAATACAACAGAGGATTTTGAGAGATTTAGGCCCCTGTCACCCAGGCACAGCAGGATATGGCGGTGTAGGTTGACGTGGCGGTGTAGTTGGAAGCGGCGGTGAAGGAGAAATAGTTAGCCAACACTGATTTGTGTTATTTTTTATTTTTAAATTGGGGTATCCCCCAAAATATTGGGACATATAACAAAATAAAACAAAAAATAAGTGCACTTGAGTACAAGAATGGATGGTTGAGGCTGGTATAAATGTCTATTTTGCACAAGGTACAGACAAGTTCTGTGGGATCCATGCCTGTTTCATTTTAATAAACGTAAGCTTGTCCACATTGGCTGCGGCCTGTGATAATGCTCTCTGTCGAGCTAAACACACGTTCACACTATACACTGGCTGCAGGGCAGGTCAGCACCTCCAAGGCTGACAAAGCTTTTCCACATTTTGGCCATGCTAACCTTGCCTTCTCAGGTGCTGGTGGTGCCCCAGCTGCGTTGGCGACCTCTTCCTCCTCCTCTGCCTTCGCCTTGTGCTTCCATTGTGCCCCCGCTGTCAGGTGAGCATGCTATCATCAGCGTGCACTTTTAGTCGCGCATCTTCCGATCAGTAACAGATGTTTTCACTAAATTTAGTTCCCTGTCAGCAATGCAGAGCAGGGGTTCATTCACGGCAAAAGGGGGTTCATGTCACCCAGCAATACAACAGAGGATTTTTAGAGATTTAGGCCCCTGTCACCCAGGCACAGCAGGGGTTCATTCACGGCAAAAGGGGGTTCTTGTCACCCAGCAATAGAACAGTGGATTTTGAGATATTTAGGCCCCTGTCACCCAGGCACAGCAGGGGTTAATTCACGGCAAAAGGGGGTTCATGTCACCCAGCAATACAACAGAGGATTTTGAGAGATTTAGGCCCCTCTCACCCAGGCACAGCAGGGGTTCATTTACGGCAAAAGGGGGTTCATGTCACCCAGCAATAGAACAGAGGATTTTGAGAGATTTAGGCCCCTGTCACCCAGGCACAGCAGGGGTTCATTCACGGCAAAAGGGGGTTCATGTCAACCAGCAATAGAACAGAGGATTTTAAGAGATTTAGGCTCCTGTCACCAAGGCACAGCAGGGGTTCATTCACGGCAAAAGAGGGTTCATGTCACGCAGCAATAGAACAGAGGATTTTGAGAGATTTAGGCCCCTGTCACCCAGGCACAGCAGGGGTTCATTCACGACAAAAGGCGGTTCATGTCACCCAGCAATAGAACAGAGGATTTTGAGAGATTTAGGCCCCTGTCACCCAGGCACAGCAGGGGTTCATTCACGGCAAAAGGGGGTTCTTGTCACCCAGCAATACAACAGTGTATTTTAAAAGATTTAGGCTCCTGTCACCCATGCACAGCAGGGGTTCATTCACGGCAAAAGGGGGTTCATGTCACCCAGCAATAGAATAGAGGATTTTGAGAGATTTAGGCCCCATTCACCCAGGCACTGCAGGGGTTCATTCACGGCAAAAGGGGGTTCATGTCACCCAGCAATACAACAGAGGATTTTGAGAGATTTAGGCCCCTGTCACCCAGGCACAATAGGGGTTCATTCATGGCAAAAGAGGGTTTTTGTCACCCAGCAATAGAAGAGAGGATTTTGAGAGATTTAGGCTCTTGTCACCCAGGCACAGCAGGGGTTCATTCACGACAAAAGGGGGTTCTTGTCACCCAGCAATAGAACAGAGGATTTTGAGAGATTTAGGACCCTGTCACCTAGGGACAGCAGGGGTTCATTCACGGCAAAAGGAGGGGTCATGTCACCCAGCAATACAACAGAGGATTTTGAGAGATTTAGGCCCCTGTCACCCAGGCACAGCAAGGGTTCATTCACGGCAAAAGGGGGTTCATGTCACCAAGCAATAGAACAGACGATTTTGAGAGATTTAGGCTCCTGTCACCCAGGCACAGCAGGGGTTTATTCACGGCAAAAGGGGGTTCTTGTCACCCAGCAATAGAACAGAGGATTTTGAGAGATTTAGGCCCCTGTCACCTAGGCACAGCAGGGGTTTATTCACGGCAAAAGGGGGTTCATGTCACCCAGCAATACAACAGAGGATTTTGAGAGATTTACGCCCCTGTCACCTAAGCACAGCAGGGGTTCATTCACCGCAAAAGGGGGTTCATGTCACCCAGCAATACAACAGACAATTTTGAGAGATTTAGGCCCCGATCACCCAGGCACAGCAGGGGTTCATTCACGGCAAAAGGGGGTTCATGTCACCCAGCAATAGAACCAACGATTTTGTGAGATTTAGGCTCCTGTCACACAGGCACAGCAAGGGTTCATTCACGGCAAAAGGGGGTTCTTGTCATCCAGCAATAGAACAGAGTATTTTGAGAGATTTAGGCCCATGTCACCCAGGCACAGCAGGGGTTCATTCACAGCAAAAGAGGGTTCATGTCACCCAGCAATACAACAGTTGATTTTGAGAGATTTGGGCCCCTGTCACCCAGGCACAGCACGGGTTCATTCACGGCAAAAGAGGGTTTATGTCACCCAGCAATAGAACAGAGGATTTTGAGAGATTTAGGCCCCTGTCACCCAGGCACAGCAGGGGTTCATTCACGGCAAAAGGGGGTTCATGTCACCCAGCAACAGAACAGAGGATTTTGAGAGATTTAGGCTCCTGTCACACAGGCATAGCAGGGGTTCATTCACGGCAAAAGGGGGTTCTTGTCACCCAGCATTAGAACAGAGGATTTTGTGAGATTTAGGCCCCTGTCACCCAGGCACAGCAGGGGTTCATACACGGCAAAGGGGGTTCATGTCACCCAGCAATACAACAGAGGATTTTGAGAGATTTAGGCCCCTGTCACCCAGGCACAGCAGGGGTTCATTCACGACAAAAGGGGGTTCTTGTCACCCAGCAATAGAACAGAGGATTTTGTGAGAATTAGGCCCCTGTCACGCAGGCACAGCAGGGGTTCATGTCACCCAGCAATACAACAGAGGATTTTTAGAGATTCAGGCCCCTGTCACCCAGGCACAGCAGGGGTTCATTCACGGCAAAAGGGGGTTCATGTCACCCAGCAATACAACAGAGGATTTTGAGAGATTTAGGCTCCTGTCACCCAGGCACAATAGGGGTTCATTCATGGCAAAAGAGGGTTTTTGTCACCCAGCAATAGAAGAGAGGATTTTGAGAGATTTAGGCTCTTGTCACAAAGGCACAATAGGGGTTCATTCACAGCAAAAGTGGGTTCTTGTCACCCAGCAATACAACAGAGGATTTTGAGAGATTTAGGCCCCTGTCACCCAGGCACAGCAAGGGTTCATTCACGGCAAAAGGGGGTTCATGTCACCCAGCAATACAACAGAGGATTTTGAGAGATTTAGGCTCCTGTCACCCAGGCACAGCAGGGGTTTATTCACGGCAAAAGGGGGTTCTTGTCACCCAGCAATAGAACAGAGGATTTTGAGAGATTTAGGCCCCTGTCACCTAGGCACAGCAGGGGTTTATTCACGGCAAAAGGGGGTTCATGTCACCCAGCAATACAACAGAGGATTTTGAGAGATTTACGCCCCTGTCACCTAAGCACAGCAGGGGTTCATTCACGGCAAAAGGGGGTTCATGTTACCCAGCAATACAACAGACAATTTTGAGAGATTTAGGCCCCGATCACCCAGGCACAGCAGGGGTTCATTCACGGCAAAAGGGGGTTCATGTCACCCAGCAATAGAACCAACGATTTTGTGAGATTTAGGCTCCTGTCACACAGGCACAACAAGGGTTCATTCACGGCAAAAGGGGGTTCTTGTCATCCAGCAATAGAACAGAGGATTTTGAGAGATTTAGGCCCCTGTCACCTAGGCACAGCAGGGGTTCATTCACAGCAAAAGAGGGTTCATGTCACCCAGCAATAGAACAGTGGATTTTGAGAGATTTGGGCCCCTGTCACCCAGGCACAGCACGGGTTCATTCACGGCAAAAGGGGGTTCATGTCACCCAGCAATAGAACAGAGGATTTTGAGAGATTTAGGCCCCTGTCACCTAGGCACAGCAGGGGTTCATTCACGGCAAAAGGGGGTTCATGTCACCCAGCAATAGAACAGAGGATTTTGAGAGATTTAGGCTCCTGTCACACAGGCACAGCAGGGGTTCATTCACGGCAAAAGGGGGTTCTTGTCACCCAGCATTAGAACAGAGGATTTTGTGAGATTTAGGCCCCTGTCACCCAGGCACAGCAGGGGTTCATACACGGCAAAGGGGGTTCATGTCACCCAGCAATACAACAGAGGATTTTGAGAGATTTAGGCCCCTGTCACCCTGGCACAGCAGGGGTTCATTCACGCCAAAAGGGGGTTCTTGTCACCCAGCAATAGAACAGAGGATTTTGTGAGAATTAGGCCCCGATCACCCAGGCACAGCAGGGGTTCATTCACGGCAAAAGGGGGTTCTTGTCACCCAGCAATAGAACAGAGGATTTTGAGAGATTTAGGCCCCTGTCACCCAGGCACAGCAGGGGTTCATGTCACCCAGCAATACAACAGAGGATTTTTAGAGATTCAGGCCCCTGTCACCCAGGCACAGCAGGGGTTCATTCACGGCAAAAGGGGGTTCATGTCACCCAGCAATACAACAGAGGATTTTGAGAGATTTAGGCCCCTGTCACCCAGGCACAGCAGGGGTTCATTCACGGCAAAAGGGGGTTCATGTCACCCAGCAATAGAACAGAGGATTTTAAAAGATTTAGGCCCCTGTCACCCAGGCACAGCAGGGGTTCATTCACGGCAAAAGGAGGTTCATGTCACCCAGCAATACAACAGAGGATTTTGAGAGATTTAGGCCCCTGTCACCCAGGCACAGCAGGGGTTCACTCATGGCAAAAGGGGGTTCATGTTACCCAGCAATAGAACAGAGGATTTTAAAAGATTTAGGCCCCTGTCACCCAGGCACAGCAGGGGTTCATTCACGGCAAAAGGGGGTTCATGTCACCCAGCAATAGAACAGAGGATTTTGAGAGATTTAGGCTCCTGTCACACAGGCACAGCAGGGGTTCATTCACGGCAAAAGGGGGTTCTTGTCACCCAGCATTAGAACAGAGGATTTTGTGAGATTTAGGCCCCTGTCACCCAGGCACAGCAGGGGTTCATACACGGCAAAGGGGGTTCATGTCACCCAGCAATACAACAGAGGATTTTGAGAGATTTAGGCCCCTGTCACCCTGGCACAGCAGGGGTTCATTCATGCCAAAAGGGGGTTCTTGTCACCCAGCAATAGAACAGAGGATTTTGTGAGAATTAGGCCCCGATCACCCAGGCACAGCAGGGGTTCATTCACGGCAAAAGGGGGTTCTTGTCACCCAGCAATAGAACAGAGGATTTTGAGAGATTTAGGCCCCTGTCACCCAGGCACAGCAGGGGTTCATGTCACCCAGCAATACAACAGAGGATTTTTAGAGATTCAGGCCCCTGTCACCCAGGCACAGCAGGGGTTCATTCACGGCAAAAGGGGGTTCATGTCACCCAGCAATACAACAGAGGATTTTGAGAGATTTAGGCCCCTGTCACCCAGGCACAGCAGGGGTTCATTCACGGCAAAAGGGGGTTCATGTCACCCAGCAATAGAACAGAGGATTTTAAAAGATTTAGGCCCCTGTCACCCAGGCACAGCAGGGGTTCATTCACGGCAAAAGGAGGTTCATGTCACCCAGCAATACAACAGAGGATTTTGAGAGATTTAGGCCCCTGTCACCCAGGCACAGCAGGGGTTCACTCATGGCAAAAGGGGGTTCATGTTACCCAGCAATAGAACAGAGGATTTTAAAAGATTTAGGCCCCTGTCACCCAGGCACAGCAGGGGTTCATTCACGGCAAAAGGAGGTTCATGTCACCCAGCAATACAACAGAGGATTTTGAGAGATTTAGGCCACTGTCACCCAGGCACAGCAGGGGTTCATTCACGGAAAAAGGGGGTTCATGTCACCCAGCAATACAACAGAGGTTTGTATACGCCAAAATTGGTAAAATGTCACCTTACAATTGAAAATAAGAATTTTTTCAATTTAGGGCACTAAAATTGGCACTTTTTTGCATTAAAATGGCTCTAAAATAGTCCTTGAAAAGGCTAGAGGGATGTAAAAGGCAGTAAAATGTGCTTAAGAGCATGGCAACTACTCTGCAAACAAATGTGGATAGGGAAATAACTTAAAATGAAATAAAATAACTAAAAATTACAAATTATTAACCTGCAACTCAGAGAAGGAGGTGGATATGGAGTCGGAGGTTGTGGAGGCGGTGAATTTGGTGTTGTAGGTTGAGGCAGCAATGGAGGAGCAGGAGGTAGAAAACAATGTTTTTTTATTTTTTATTGGGGTAGATAGCCCCCAAAATATTGGGACAAATAAAAAAAAAGAAAACAAAGAATCATTGCACTTTACTTGAGTACAAGAATGTAGTTTTTATGGTCGTATAAATGTCTATGCTGCACAAGGTACAGACAAGTCTTGTGGGATCCAAACCTGGTTCATTTTAATGAACGTGAGCTTGTCCACGTTGGCTGTGGACAGGCGGCTGCGTCTGTCTGTAATAACGTCTCCTTCCGTGCTAAATACACGTTCAGAGAGTACACTGGCTGCAGGGCAGGCCAGCGCCTCCAAGGCATACAGGGCATGCTCTTGCCATGTGGACAATTTGGAGACCCAGAAGTTGAAATGGGCAGAACCATCAGTCAGTACGTGTAGGCGTGTGCACATGTACTGTTCCACCATGTTGTTCAAATGCTGCCTCCTGCTAACACGCTCCATATCAGCAGTTGGGGCCGGTTGTTGCGGCGAGGTGACAAAGCTTTTCCACATGTCTGCCATGCTAACCCTGCCTTTTGAGGTGCTGGTGCTGACACAGCTGCGTTGGCGACCTCTTCCTCCTCCCCTGCCTTCACCTTGTGCTTCCACTTGTCCCCCGGCGTCAGTCGGGAATGCTCTCAGGAGCGTGTCTACCAGCGTGCGCCTGTAGTCGCTCATCTTCCGATCACGCTCCAGTGAGGGAATTAAGGACGACACATTGTCTTTGTAACGGGGATCCAGCAGGGTGGCCACCCAGTATTCAGCACACGTTAAAATGTAGGCAACTGTGCAGTCGTTGCGCAGGCACTGCAGCATGTATTCGCTTATGTGTGCCAGGCTGGCCAGAGGTAAGGACAAGCTGTCCTCTGTGGGAGGCGTATCGTCTGCGTCCTCCGTATCCCCCCAGCCACGCACCAGTGATGGGCCAGAGCTGCGTTGGATACCACCCCGCTGTGAACATGCTTCATCCCTATCCTCCTCCTCCTCCAGTAGTGGGCCCTGGCTGGCCAAATTTGTACCTGGCCTCTGCTGTAGCAAAAATCCTCTTTCTGAGCCACTTCTAAAAGACTGGCCTGAAAGTGTTAGAGATGACCCATCTTCCTCCTCCTCGTCCTGGGCCACATCCTCTTCCATCATCGCCCTAAGTGTTTTCTCAAGGAGACATAGAAGTGGTATTGTAATTCTGATAACGGCGTCATCGCCACTGGCCATGTTGGTGGAGTACTCGAAACAGCGCAACAGGGCACACAGGTCTCGCATGGAGGCCCAGTCATTGGTGGTGAAGTGGTGCTGTTCCGCAGTGCGACTCAACTGGGCGTGCTGCAGCTGAAACTCCACTATGGCCTGCTGCTGCTCGCACAGTCTCTCCAGCATGTGCAAGGTGGAGTTCCACCTGGTGGGCACATCACATATGAGGCGGTGAGCGGTAAGGCCAAAGTTACGCTGTAGAGCAGACAGCCGAGCGGCGGCAGGATGAGAACGCAGGAAGCGCGCACAGACAGCCCGCACTTTATGCAGCAGCTCTGACATGTCGGGGTAGTTGTGAATGAATTTCTGCACCACCAAATTCAGCACATGCGCCAGGCAAAAGATGTGCGTCAAACCGGCTAGTCCCAGAGCTGCAACGAGATTTCGCCCATTATCGCACACCACCAGGCCGGGCTTGAGGCCCACTGGCAGCAACCACTCGTCGGTTCTATACCCCGCCACAACTCCTGTGCGGTGTGGGGCCTGTCCCCCAAACACATCAGTTTCAGAATAGCCTGCTGACGTTTATCCCTGGCTGTGCTGAAGTTGGTGGTGAAGGTCTGTCGCTGACCGGATGAGGAGCTGGTAGAAGAGGAGGAGGAAGCCGAGTAGGAAGAGGAGGCAACAGGAGGCGAAGAATGATGCCCTGCGATCCTTGGCGGCGGAAGGACGTGCGCCAAACAGCTCTCCACCTGGGGCCCAGCCGCCACTACATTTACCCAGTGTGCAATTAGGGAGATATAGCGTCCCTGGCCGTGCTTACTGGTCCACGTATCTGTGGTTAGGTGGACCTTGCCACAGATGGCGTTGTGCAGTGGACACTTGATTTTATCCGATACTTGGTTGTGCAGGGAGGGCACGGCTCTCTTGGAGAAGTAGTGGCGGCTGGGAACGACGTACTGTGGGACAGCAAGCGACATGAGCTGTTTGAAGCTGTCCGTCTCCACCAGCCTGAATTACAGCATTTCAAAGGCCAGCAGTTTAGAAATGCTAGCATTCAGGGCCAGGGATCGAGGGTGGCTAGGTGGGAATTTACGCTTTCTCTCAAAGGTTTGTGAGATGGAGAGCTGAACGCTTCCGTGTGACATGGTGGAGATGCTCGGTGACGGAGGTGGTGTTGTTGGTGGCACATCCTCTGTTTGCTGGGTGGCAGGTGCCAACGTTCCTCCAGAGGTGGAGGAAGAGGCCGAGGCAGCAGCAGAAGAGGGAGAAGCAGGGGCCTGATCCCTTTCTTGGTTTTGAAGGTGCTTACTCCACTGCAACCCGTGTCTCGCATGTAGATGCCTGGTCATGCAGGTTGTGCTAAGGTTCAGAACGTTAATGCCTCGCTTCAGGCTCTGATGGCACAGCGTGCAAACCACTCGGGTCTTGTCATCAGCACATTGTGTGAAGAAGTGCCATGCCAGGGAACTCCTTGAAGCTGCCTTTGGTGTGCTCATTAACTGTTGACGGTGGCCAGTAGCAGGCGAACTGTTTTGGAGACGGCTGCTCTGCTTTTGCACCCTGCTCCCGCTTTTGCTACGCTGTTGGCTCGGTCTCACCACTGCCTCTTCCTCCGAACTCTGAAAGTCAGTGGCATGACCTTCATTCCATGTGGGGTACACATGCATCGTCTTCCACCCAGTCTTCCTCTCTGACCTCCTTTTCGGTCTGCCCACTGCAGAAAGACACAGAAGTTGGCACCTGTGTTTCGTCATCATCAGAGACGTGCTGAGGTGGTATTCCCATGTTCTCATCAGGAAACATACAGTGGGATGCGAAAGTTTGGGCAACCTTGTTAATCGTCATGATTTTCCTGTATAAATCGCTGGTTGTTACGATAAAAAATGTCAGTTAAATATATCATATAGGAGACACACACAGTGATATTTGAGAAGTGATATGAAGTTTATTGGATTTACAGAAAGTGTGCTATAATTGTTTAAAGGGACTCTGTCACCAATTTCTAACCCCCCCTTTTAAAAGTATTGTTATCTCCATGGCGCCCCTGTGATTACAAAGGTGTTGTTAGAAGATAAATTCGCCGTCTCCTTTTGATAAAAAGAGCTTTTATCTAACCTGTCAATCTTGTGGATAAGGTGCCCAGGGCGTTTCTGTTGGTCTCAAGCTGCCGCCCGCCGCCGTTGGTGCCCAGCTCCTCCCCTGATCCTTTCAGCGCCGCCTGAATGTAATGAAATACGCCTCCGGCTCTCGCTCAGTGCCCCCTCCTCCTTTTCAAAGATCCCGCGCGTGCGCACAGGCCTGTGCCTGATGCGCCCGTGCGGACATTTAGAATCAGCCTCATTGAGCGAAGTGCGCATGCGCGCACTTCGCTCAACCTCCTCATCAGACGAGCACTGCAGCCAGCCACTCAGAGCCTGCCAAGCGCTGTATGGAGCCGCACGTCTGCCCACAGCTGATTTCAAAGACCCACAGAGGACTATATTATATCCCCCTTTTCTCCACTCCATATTTGTGCGCACGCGCGGGATCTTTGAAAAGGAGGAGGGGGCACTGAGCGAGAGCCGGAGGTGTATTTCATTACATTCAGGCGGCGCTGAAAGGATCAGGGGAGGAGCTGGGCACCAACGGCGGCGGCGGCGGGCGGCAGCTTGAGACCAACAGAAACGCCCTGGGCACCTTATCAAGAAGATTGACAGGTTAGATAAAAGCTCTTTTTATCAAAAGGAGACGGCGAATTTATCTTCTAACAACACCTTTGTAATCACAGGGGCGCCATGGAGATAACAATACTTTTAAAAGGGGGGGTTAGAAAGTGGTGACAGAGTCCCTTTAAACAAAATAAGGCAGGTGCATATATTTGGGCACCACAAAAAAGAAATGAAATCAATATTTAGTAGATCCTCCTTTTGCAGAAATTACAGCCTCTAAACGCTTCCTGTAAGTTCCAATGAGAGTCTGGATTCTGGTTGAAGGTATTTTGAACCATTCCTCTTTACAAAACATCTTTAGTTTATTCAGGTTTGATTGCTTCCAAGCATGGACAGCTCTCTTTAAGTCACACCACAGATTTTCAATTATATTTAGGTCTGGGGACTGAGATGGCCATTCCAGAACGTTGTACTTGTTCCTCTGCATAAATGCCTTAGTGGATTTTGAGCAGTGTTTAGGGTTGTTGTCTTGTTGAAAGATCCAGCCCCGGCGCAGCTTCAGCTTTGTCACTGATTCCTGGACATTGGTCTCCAGAATCTGCTGATATTGAGTGGAATCCATGCGTCCCTCAACTTTGACAAGATTCCCAGTCCCTGCACTGGCCACACAGCCCCACAGCATAATGGAACCACCACCATATTTTTCTGTGGGTAGCAGGTGTTTTTTTTGGAATGCTGTGTTCTTTTTCTCCATGAATAACGCCCCTTGTTATGGCCAAATAACTAAATTTTAGTTTAATCAGTCCACAGCACCTTATTCCAAAATGAAGTTGGCTTGTCCAAATGTGCTTTAGCCCACCTCAAGCGGCACTTTTTGTGCTGTGGGCGGGGAAAAGGCTTCCTCTGCATCACTCTCGCATACAGCATCTCCTTGTGTAAAGTGCGCCGAATGGTTGAACGATGCACAGTGACTTCATCTGCAGCAAGATGATGTTGTAGGTCTTTGGTGCTGGTCTGTGGGTTGACTCTGACTGTTCTCACCATTCGTCACTTCTGTCTATCTGAGATTTTTCTTGGTCTGCCACTTCGAGCCTTAACTTGAACTGAGCTTGTGGTCTTCCATTTCCTTAATATGTTCCTAACTGTGGAAAAAGACAGCTGAAATCTCTGAGACAGCTTTCTGTATCCTTCCCCTAAACCATAATGGTGAACAATCTTTGTCTTCAGGTCAGTTGAGAGTTGTTTTGAGACCCCATGTTGCTACTCTTCAGAGAAAATTAAAAGAGGAGGGAAACTTACAATTGACCCCCTTAAATACTCTCTCATAATTGGATACACCTGGGTATGTAGGTCAGGGGTCACTGAGCTTACCAAGCCAATTTGAGTTCCAATAATTAGTTCTAAAGGTTTTGGAATCAATAAAATGACAACAGTGCCCAAATTTATGCACCTGCCTAATTTTGTTTAAACAATTATAGCACACTTTCTGTAAATCCAATAAACTTAATTTCACTTCTCAAATATCACTGTGTGTGTCTCCTATATGATATATTTAACTGACATTTTTTATCATAACAACCAACGATTTATACAGAAAAATCATGACGATTAACAAGGTTGCCCAAACTTTCGCATCCCACTGTATGTACCCTAAAATAGTACCAACAAAACTGCCACCTTATCCCGTAGTTTCCAAAATGGGGTCACTTTTTTGGAGTTTCTACTCTAGGGGTGCATCAGGGGGGCGTGAAAAAGGGACATGGTGTAAAAAAAAAACAGTCCAGCAAAATCTGCCTTCCAAAAACTGTACGGCATTCCTTTCTTTCTGCGCCCTGCCGTGTGCCCATACAGCAGTTTACGAGCACATATGGGGTGTTTCTGTAAACTACAGAATCAGGGCCATAAATATTGAGTTTTGTTTGGCTGATAAACCTTGCTTTGTAACTGGAAAAAATGGATTCAAATGGAAAATCTGCCAAAAAAGTGAAATTTTCTATTTTCCATTAATTCTTGTGGAACACCTAAAGGGTTAAGAAAGTTTGTAAAATCAGTTTTGAATACCTTGAGGGGTGTAGTTTGTAAAATGGGGTCATTTGTGGGTGGTTTCTATTATGTAAGCCTCACAAAGTGACTTCAGACCTGAACTGGTCCTGAAAAAGTGGGTTTTAAAAATTTTCAGAAAAATTTCAAGATTTGCTTCTAAACTTCTAAGCCTTCTAACATCCCCAAAAAATAAAATGGCATTCACAAAATGACCCAAACATGAAGTAGACATATGTGTAATGTAAAGTAATAACTATTTTTGGAGGTATTACTATCTATTATAAAAGTAGAGAAATAGAAATTTGGAAATTTGCTAATTTTTCTAAATTTTGGGTAAATTTGGAATAAAAAAAAAATAGAAATACATTTTTTGACTCAATTTTACCACTGTCATGAAGTACAATACGTGACGAGAAAACAATCTCAGAATGGCCTGGATAAGTAAAAGCGTTTTAAAGTCACCACATAAAGTGACACATGTCAGATTTGCAAAAAATGGCCTGGTCCTTAAGGTGAAAAATGGCAGGGTCCTGAAGGGGTTAATCAACAGATCAAGACGATACAGGTGAAAGGTACTTATTACAAAAATGAATCTACAGTCATAGAATTGGAGGGCAATGGTTCCAAAACTGATCAGAGATATATGCTGGGAAACACGTGTAAATGATGGTTAAATACTAATCCAGGACTGCCAGAGAAATCGCCTAGGTTACGACAAGACGTGTGCCTCATTATAAATTAAGCACCTCCTCTGGCAGAGTTAGGCTTTGAAAAATGACCCCCCTCCCCCCCCCTAAATGTATACAATTCCTGTTTTATCAAAAATCCTACAGTTTGACATTATCTCTTCCTACAGCAAGTCAGGGTGAGATTCATCATGGTGTCCAGTGCTGTCACCATGAATACTACTTCAGAGGTAATATATCAGTTAAAAGAGCATCTAAAATTTGATGTTAAAAAGATTTCTCATGCAAAAATAAGTATGATTGCAAATAACAGTTTTACCCCTTTTCTAAGATATTTTCCTAGCTTTAGCCACATGTCTGGCTACTCTATTTTCTTCTTGCAGTAGTTATGACTACATCTGTAGTCTGCACATGTCCAGTGCTCTCCATTTCTCTCTTATGGTCAGGTGAATACAAAAGCTGCATAAAAGTCCCATGTGATATAGGGTTAGCACAGTAAGAATTATATAATCCACAGTTCTTCGCTGGTTGTACTTACCGAAGCAGAGACAACAAGAGACAAAGAAGTCCTTAAGCATAATGGGGGGAATTTATCATTGTAGGTATACATGTGTGTGAGTGGGGGTGGCCAGATGAGTGTAGTAATTAGAGATGAGCAAAGTTTTGAAAAATTTGATTCACCAACTTCACAGAAGTTAGCCAAGAAATTTGATTTGTTTTCTGAATTAGTTTGTCACGTATTTGTTATAAATCAGGTATACCCAGGCCACTCTGCCTGGGTACGGCCACTCATCATTGTTAACGGCCACATGGCACCTTTAAACAGTGGCTATTGCTGGTATGGGGTTTGGCTGGTTAGATGGAGGGACAATATTCATATTATTGCTGTTCTTGCCTTCAATCTCCTACAGGTATTTGACAGTAAACACAGACTAATAATCAGCTCTCCATATAGAAAGGACCGTCACTCGCTGATATCAATGCAATGTTCTTTTATTGTTTCACATGGAGGAACAATAATAGATCAGGTGACGCGTTTCGATTATACATGAGTCTTTGTCAAACCAGTAAATATAATTACAAAATTAGTGCATTTAACCACCTCAGCCCCTATAGCTTAAACACCCTTAAAGACCAGGCCACTTTTTACACTTCTGACCTACCCTACTTTCACCGTTTATTGCTCGGTCATGCAACTTACCACCCAAATGAATTTTACCTCCTTTTCTTCTCACTAATAGAGCTTTCATTTGGTGGTATTTCATTGCTGCTGACATTTTTACTTTTTTTGTTATTAATCGAAATTTAACGATTTTTTTGCAAAAAAATGACATTTTTCTCTTTCAGTTGTAAAATTTTGCAAAAAAAACGACATCCATATATACATTTTTCTCTAAATTTATTGTTCTACATGTCTTTGATAAAAAAAAAATGTTTGGGTAAAAAAAAAAAAATGGTTTGGGTAAAAGTTATAGCGTTTACAAACTATGGTACAAAAATGTGAATTTCCGCTTTTTGAAGCAGCTCTGACTTTCTGAGCACCTGTCATGTTTCCTGAGGTTCTACAATGCCCAGACAGTACAAACACCCCACAAATGACCCCATTTCGGAAAGTAGACACCCTAAGGTATTCGCTGATGGGCATAGTGAGTTCATAGAACTTTTTATTTTTTGTCACAAGTTAGTGGAAAATGATGATTTTTTTTTTTTTTTCTTACAAAGTCTCATATTCCACTAATTTGTGACAAAAAATAAAAACTTCTATGAACTCACTATGCCCATCAGCGAATACCTTGGGGTGTCTTTCCAAAATGGGGTCACTTGTGGGGTAATTATACTGCCCTGGCATTCTAGGGGCCCTAATGTGTGGTAAGTAGTTTGAAATCAAAATGTGTAAAAAATGATCGGTGGGGGGCGTGGCCGAGCCAGCATGGAGTGAGGAAGCAGGATTGCAGTGCTCCTACAAAATCCTGTGAAATATCCTTTATACACCTGGCATAATCGGGGTTTTTTGAGCGCATTCACTATATGTTGGACCCCTTCATACTTGGGGACACTCTGCCCGGAGCTGGATTGCTGAGTTTTGGCTGTGGTGCTGTGGATGCCGACGGATTGAGGGAGAGGAGCAGAGGGACGCAAACTGAGGAGAGTGTGGAGTGAGGCCGGGACACGATCCGCCACAAGGTACACAGTGCAGGTACGGCTTGCTGAAAGTTGCTAACAACTTACCTTGGACTGCTGCCGATACCTGCTGGAATCTTGAGCCGAAGACCGAGGCGGGAAGAAGCCGCGCGGTGGGCGCCATCTTGCCGTTAAGTGTATGTGCGGCGGCGCTCCTCTCTGCCCCAACAAACGGAGTGGATCGGCGAAACGCTCTGTATCTCCCTACTTCCACTATTATCCTGAAGTCCTGCAGTGGTAATCCTGTTAGGAGTCCTTTATATATGAAAGCTGCAGAGTTCACCACAGTTTATATGAAAGTTTAATGGTGGTGCTGGTGTACTTATCCCCCTCCCCCCTGAGGAATGTAAAGATATCTGGCAGTCTACTTGGCTGTGTGGCAGGACTTGCTGAATTTAATAAAGCCTCATCTTGATTTGCTGCATGAGTGACAAACCCCAGCAGATCTTTAAAGTGTCTGTGGACTATTTCTATGGGCCGCAAAACTTCTTCTGTGGCTCCATCATCTGTTAAACGATTCATGGATGCCATGAGTCAAACTGAACAGGAAAGTGAGGGGTCTCCTGTCCCTGGTTCCTCTGCTGAAGCCTCTCAAATTATGAAAGCTATAGCTGCCTGTCAAGCTGCTCTTACATCAAAGATAGACCATCTACAGTCTGACCTTAGCTGTTTGCGACACGATTTTGACAAAATACGTGAAAGAACATCTGCAGTGGAGCAAAGAGTGAGTGAGGTGGAAGATGCGTCCAGAGCAGCTGGAAATGACACCAGGCAGCTGCTGCAACAGGTACAGATGCTGCAAGCCAGGGCGGAGGACGCTGAGAACCGCAATAGACGTAACAACGTCCGTATCCTGGGCTTACCGGAGCGAGCAGAAGGGTCTACCCCAGAAATTTCTGCGGAACAGCTCATAAAAGAAGTGTTACATCCCATCTCACTTTCCAGTTGCTTTGTTATAGAAAGGGCACATCGGATTCCAACCAGGCCCTTACCGCCGGGATCCCCTGCTAGACCTTTCATCATGAAGATCCTGAACTACAGGGACAGAGACGCTATTTTGCTAGCTGCTCGGCAGAAGGGGAATGTCAGCTATGAGAATGTCCGTTTGTCCTTTTACCCGGACTTTACTGCAGAGGTCCAGAAGAAAAGGAAGCAGTTTACTGAGGTCCAAGCGCGGCTGAGGGACAAAAATGTGAAATATGCCATGATCTACCCTTCTCGCTTGAGGGTGCAGGATGGTGAAACAGTCCGTTTTTTTAGTACTCCTGAAGAGGCTACTGAATGGATTGAGAGAAATCTAAATGCAAGGCCTCACTGCTGATGGTTTATACTATAGTGTTGGCAGCTGAAGCATATAATACTTGATTAAATGTTAAATTGTTTTGCTGACAAGATGGTTGGGGGAGGAGGGGAGTATCTGGTTTAAATGCACCATTATTACTCCTGTTAGATTCCCTGTTCTTTGACTTTGTCTATTGATCAGATGTTTAACCCCATATTGGTATGCTGGGTGGCAACACCCTGTATGACTATGCACTGTTGTGGGTAGATGTATATACTTGCTCCCTATCACCAACGTACCTATATGGTATATATGTTCTAATGAGTTAGGGTAGGTTATCGTACCCAGGAGTTGCTAGTTTGGGGTGTCAGGCTCAACCATGTTAGGAAGGTTTGGGCAGGGTGGGTTAGGGAGGTTGGGAATGGGTGGGTTGAAGAGAGTTTCTCTGTTGAGGGGTTTTTTGATGTGGATTGTGTGTGTGCGTGAATGTGCCTTCATTGGTCAGAAACTATGGAGATGTTATCTTTGGAAGAATAAATGGCGGTAATTAAGCTACTTTCGTGGAATGTTCGGGGTCTGAATGATAAGATTAAACGGTCTTTAGTGTTCAATTATCTGAAGAGGTATAACCCTGACATAATGTTATTGCAAGAAACGCACCTGCAGGGCCAGAAAGTACTAGCTTTGCGGCGCCCATGGATAGGCCCCACATATCATGCGGTTTACTCAAACCACGCTAGAGGCGTGTCTATTTTAATTGCTAAAAGTCTTCCATTTCAAATACTATCTGTGCAGCTAGACCCTTATGGTAGGTATGTGATTTTACATGCTTGTGTCAGAGGCCTGCAGTACCTATTTGTGGGACTATATATTCCTCCGCCATTCCGCAGAGAGGTCCTAGACTTAATTACAGCTAAAATAGCAGGATTTCCAGCAATACCTTATATTATTATGGGTGACTATAATGCCACTTTAGATCCTATACGGGACAGAAGGGTTCCCCAGGCCTCACACAACAATGTCCTATCACATTGGGCTAATACTTATGATTTAGTAGAGAGGTGGCGCTATTTCCACCCCACAGATGCGCAATTCTCTTGCTATTCAGCTTCTACTGGCTCACTCTCTCGTATAGATCTGGCCTTTGTCAGCAGAGACTTATCCCCCTATATCAAGTCTAGTGATTATCTACCGAGAGGAGTTTCAGACCATGCCCCCCTCCTTCTGATACTGTCACAGCCGCTGGCTTTGACTGATAAGCAGTGGCGGTTAAACCCTATGTGGCTCGAGGTATTACCTGTGGTGAGCGAGAGTCTAGATGCAATGGGGAACTACTGGGCAGAAAATGAAGGGTCTACGAATCCTCTGGTAGAATGGGATGCTTTCAAATCAGTAATGAGAGGGGCATTGATTGCTGCTATTGCAACTCATAGAAAGGAACTGAATATCAAACGGATAAAACTAGAGACGGAACTAGCTGATAAGGAGAGGTTATATATACTAGATCCGTGCCCTGAGAAGCAGACTTTGTGGCTTGAGGCGCAGCGTAGGTTTACTTTGCATTTAACTGAATATACTGAGAAGAAACTTTTAAATCAGAGGCAAACTATTTTTTCAGATGGTGATAAGTGTGGCAGGGCCTTAACGTACTTGACTAGATCTGAGACACAGCAAACGGTGGTGGCGGGAGTTCTGAATGACCAAGGGATCTTATTGAGGGAGCCTAGAGATGTCTGCCGAAAGTTTGCCTCCTATTATGAGACATTGTATGCCCCCAAGATCACGTGTACTTCGGAGGAAATTGTCAATTTCTTAGCAGGTATTAATATTCCTTCTTTGGACAGAGATGACAGGGGAGCCCTGGCGGCAGACATATCTGACCTGGAGATTGAAATGGCCATTAGTTCCTTAGCAACCAAGAAAACCCCGGGACCCGATGGATTTCCTGCTGAATGGTATAAGCGGTTTTCTAAAGACCTGGTTAGTAGATTTGGGAAGCTGTTGAGGTATGCACTGGAAAGTGGTTCGTTGCCACCGTCCTTTCTAGAGGCAACGATAGTAGTGATTCACACGTCGGGGAAACCATCTGACCAGTGTAGCTCTTATCGACCTATCTCTCTTCTGAATCTTGACGTCAAAATCTTTGCGAAGGTACTGGCGTTAAGATTGCGGGGGGTAATTCTCTCCTTGGTTGGTGTAGATCAATCGGGTTTTATGCCAGGGAAAACCATA
The DNA here is from genome assembly GCF_905171765.1 of Bufo bufo. Lineage (NCBI taxonomy): Eukaryota > Metazoa > Chordata > Amphibia > Anura > Bufonidae > Bufo > Bufo bufo. Next base: position 222,925,744 of record NC_053393.1, read on the forward strand.
GATATTAATTTAAGGCGATTGTTCACTAATCTTCAGGTCAAACATGATAACAGAGGTATGAGGGCTCTTGCGTCCTTAGACAATGAAAAAGCATTTGATTCAGTAGAATGGGAATTTATGTGGGCAGTGCTGACTCAAATGGGCTTTCCGGAGAAATTTTTGTGCTGGTTACAAATGCTTTATAGATCCCCTTCGGCGAGAGTCAGGGTGAATGGGTACACATCGGACTCCTTCCCCTTGGGTAGAGGCACTAGACAGGGCTGCCCTCTCTCCCCCCTGTTATTTGCATTAATTATGGAACCTTTGTCGATACTCATATCCTCTAATTCAGGTATAGAAGGCTGGGAAATAGCTGGAATATCAGAAAAGCTTTCATTATATGCTAATGACATGCTGGTTTACCTAGCAGATTCAGGGAAATCCTTGGATACCCTTTTAGGTGTTGTTGATCAATTTGGGGGTTTCTCGGGTCTCCGTGTGAACTGGGCTAAGTCTAGTCTATGTCTGGTTGATGATGTTGACCCAGCTCGCATTTCGGTGAACAATAAGCTTCAGATTGTGGAGCAATTTACATATTTGGGGATTATTGTTCATAAAGAAGTGGCAAAATTTTATGATTTGAATGTTGCTCCTACAATGCAATCCATTACTCGAAAGCTAGAGGCTTGGGAAAACCTTCCTTTAACTCTGATTGGGCGTATCAATGTGGTAAAAATGATTCTTCTCCCAAAATTGCTATACTTATATAGGGCTGCCCCAGTGTTACTCCCCAAGAGACATTTTGCTACTTTGGATAGAATAATCGCTCCCTTTCTATGGAATAAGTCTTCTCCCAGAATAGCGAGATCCACCCTCCAGGCGTCTTACCTGCGGGGGGGTCTTGCCTTGCCAAACCTGTACATGTACTATGTAGCGGTGCAGCTGAGCTATGTGGCGTGGTGGGTACGGGCTGACTCAGGTAACCCGGCGGTAGTGTTGGAGGCAGCTTTATTGGGGTCCTATGAGGCACTTACGAACTTGGCGTATAGGAGGGGGGCTAGGTCTACAATACACTACACCCAATCGATGGCTGCTGCAGTACAGATGTGGGTCAAATGGGGTCAGAAATGTAACCCTGATGAGAATGATATTACTTGGTCGCCATATTTGCCTTTGTGGAGAAACAGAGTGCTTCCGGAGCTGTTCTCATTACTGGAGTTTGAATTTTGGCCTCAGAGGGGGGTGCGCTACCTTACCCAACTATATGATAAGGGCCTATTTAGAACCTTTAATAGTTTGAAACAGGAGTTTAATTTGCCCCAGCGTTGTTTGTATAGATATCTTCAACTCAGGCATGCCTGTCAGGCTCAGTTTGGTAGAGAACCTTTAAAGCTGGAGTGTGGTACAGTTGAGGCAGCGATTAGGAGGGTTCCGTTGGTCAAACCAGTGTCGACCCTGTATGCGTCGTTGATGGCGTTGCAGGACTCCCCCCTAGACAGGGCATTTGTTAGGTGGAAAAGGGACATTGAAGGTTTGGAAGATGTTCATGTTAAAGAATCTAGCTGTACATGGAGATCTACAGTGGTAAGTGCTAGGGATCAGTTGATTCAAGTTAAATGGCTTCATAGGATTTATTATACTCCTGTGAGACTATTTAAAATGGGTAAATTGCCGAACCCTCATTGTACAAGATGTGGACATGAAAACGGTTGTCTTATACACATGGTTTGGCAGTGTCCGATTATTCATGGCTTCTGGGAAGAGATCCATAAATATTTTAATGACAAACTAGGCTTTCCTAACGTCTGGACTGAACTCACTGGTCTGTTGGGAGTAGCCAACGAGATTGTTCCAACCAAATTTGGCAGGAAGCTGTATAGAATACTCTTATATTATGCTAGGAAAACTATCCTTCTCAACTGGAACCCTCCTAAGAATCCTACTGTGCAACAATGGGTACATCTAGTTAATGCTGATCTTGAATTATACAAGTTTGTGTATGAGAGAAGAGGGACCCCTGATCGCTTCATGAAGATATGGGACCCCTGGATTGGAGCCCAGACTCTAGTACCATAGATGACTGAAAGACTGTTCTGACCAATGAAGGCGTGTGTGAATGTGTGTGTGTGTGCAGTACTTTTAATCTTCCTTAGGATTGATATGTTGGGTACTGTTCATCCTGAAAGTGATATCTTTTTCTTCTGTCCCAAACTTGGGTCATGAGGAACTGTTATGATTGATCCCATGTATTTGATTTGTACTGGACTCAATTGATGATTGTCTGTATTTGATGTGTTTGTTATACTTTTTGCTAAATTAATAAATAAAAAGATACTATTTAAAAAAAAAAAAAATGACCGGTGAAATCCGAAAGGTGCTCGTTGGAATGTGGGCCCCTTTGCCCACCTAGGCTGCAAAAAAGTGCCACACATGTGGTATCGCCGTACTCAGGAGAAGTTGGGGAATGTGTTTTGGGGTGTCATTTTACATATACCCATGCTGGGTGAGATAAATATCTTGGTCAAATGTCAACTTTGTATAAAAAAATTGGAAAAGTTGTCTTTTGCCAAGATATTTCTCTCACCCAGCATGGGTATATGTAAAATGACACCCCAAAACACATTCCCCAACTTCTCCTGAGTACGGAGATACCACATGTGTGACACTTTTTTGCAGCCTAGGTGGGCAAAGGGGCCCATATTCCAAAGAGCACCTTTCGGATTTCACCGGTCATTTTTTACACATTTTGATTTCAAACTTCTTACCAGACATTTGGGCCCCTAGAATGCCAGGGCAGTATAACTACCCCACAAGTGACCCCATTTTGGAAAGAAGACACCCCAAGGTATTTTGTGATGGGCATAGTGAGTTCATGGAAGTTTTTATTTTTTGTCACAAGTTAGTGGAATATGAGACTTTGTAAGCAAAAATAAAATAAAAAATCATCATTTTCCGCTAACTTGTGACAAAAAATATAGAATTCTAGGAACTCGCCATGCCCCTCACGGAATACCTTGGGGTGTCTTCTTTCCAAAATGGGGTCACTTGTGGGGTAGTTATACTGCCCTGGCATTTTCCAGGGGCCCTAATGTGTGGTAAGTAGGTAAATGACCTGTGAAATCCTAAAGGTGCTCTTTGGAATGTGGGCCCCTTTGCCCACCTAGGCTGCAAAAAAGTGTCACACATGTGGTATCGCCGTATTCAGGAAAAGTTGGGCAATGTGTTTTAGGGTGTCTTTTTACATATACTCATGCTGGGTGAGAGAAATATCTCGGCAAAAGACAACTTTTCCCATTTTTTATACAAAGTTGGCATTTGACCAAGATATTTATCTCACCCAGCATGGGTATATGTAAAATGACACCCCAAAACACATTGCCCAACTTCTCCTGAGTACGGCGATACCACATGTGTGACACTTTTTTGCAGCCTAGATGCGCAAAGGGGCCCACATTCATTTTATGAGGGCATTTTTAGACATTTGGATCCCAGACTTCTTCTCACGCTTTAGGGCCCCTAGAATGCCAGGGCAGTATAAATACCCCACATGTGAACCCATTTTGGAAAGAAGACACCCCAAGGTATTCAATGAGGGGCATGGCGAGTTCATAGAAATTTTTTTTTTTTGGCACAAGTTAGCGGAAATTGATATATATATTTTTTTTCTCACAAAGTCTCCCTTTCCGCTAACTTGGGACAAAAATTTAAATCTTTCATGGACTCAATATGCCCCTCACCGAATACCTTGGGGTGTCTTCTTTCCGAAATGGGGTCACATGTGGGGTATTTATACTGCCCTGGCATTCTAGGGGCCCTAAAGCATGAGAAGAAGTCTGGAATATAAATGTTTAAAAAATTTTACGCATTTGGATTCCGTGAGGGGTATGGTGAGTTCATGTGAGATTTTATTTTTTGACACAAGTTAGTGGAATATGAGACTTTGTAAGAAAGAAAAAAAATATTTCCGCTAACTTGGGCCAAAAAAATGTCTGAATGGAGCCTTACAGGGGGGTGATCAATGACAGGGGGGTGATCAGGGAGTCTATATGGGGTGATCACCCCCCTGTCATTGATCACCCCCCTGTAAGGCTGCATTCAGATGTCCGTATGATTTTTACGGATCCACTGAAACATGGATCGGATCCGCAAAACGCATACGGACATCTGAATGCAGCCTTACAGGGGGGTGATCAATGACAGGGGGGTGATCAATGACAGGGGGGTGATCAGGGAGTCTATATGGAGTGATCACCCCCTGTCATTGATCACCCCCCTGTAAGGCTGCATTCAGATGTCCGTATGCGTTTTGCGTATCCGATCCATGTATCAGTGGATCCGTAAAAATCATACGGACATCTGAATGCAGCCTTACAGGGGGGTGATCAATGACAGGGGGGTGATCAGGAAGTCTATATGGGGTGATCACCCCGTTATTGATCACCCCCCTGTAAGGCTGCATTCAGATGTCCGTATGCGTTTTGCGGATCCGATCCATGTATCAGTGGATCCGTAAAAATCATACGGACATCTGAATGCAGCCTTACAGGGGGGTGATCAATGACAGGGGGGTGATCAGGGAGTCTATATGGGGTGATCACCCCCGTCATTGATCACCCCCCTGTAAGGCTGCATTCAGATATCCGTATGCGTTTTGCGGATCCGATCCATGTATCAGTGGATCCGTAAAAATCATACGGACATCTGAATGCAGCCTTACAGGGGGGTGATCAATGACAGGGGGGTGATCAGGGAGTCTATATCGGGTGATCACCTCCGTCATTGATCACTTCCCTGTAAGGCTCCATTCAGACGTCCGTATGTGTTTTGCGGATCCGATCCATCTATCAGTGGATCCGTAAAAATCATACGGATGTCTGAATGGAGCCTTACAGGGGGTTATCAATGACAGGGGGGTGATCAGGGAGTCTATATGGGGTGATCTGGGGTGATCAGGGGTGAATAAGGGGTTAATAAGTGACGGGGGGGTGTAGTGTAGTGTGGTGCTTGGTGCTACATATTACTGAGCTACCTGTGTCCTCTGGTGGTCGATCCAAACAAAGAAGACCACCAGAGGACCAGGTAGCAGGTATATTAGACGCTGTTATCAAAACAGCGTCTAATATACCTGTTAGGGGTTCAAAAAAACACATCTCCAGCCTGCCAGCGAACGATCGCCGCTGGCAGGCTGGAGATCCACTCTCTTACCTTCCGTTCCTGTGAACGCGCGCGCGTTTACAGGAAATCTCGCGTCTCGCGAGAGGACGCGCCGGCGCGTCCAGGAAGAATCAATCAACCACCTCCAGGACGCGTCGCTGCGTTCGGCAGTCCGGAGGTGGTTAAATAGACCGCCGGTTACCACGTCAGCGGAAGTGACGTTCCGTAACCACAGAAACATACAAACAAATGAATCAAGAGTTTATACAAAACATCGACAGGGAACATAAAGAAAACATAACAAATGAAAGATATTAGAAACAATAAGGTTAGTTATTATCAAAATTAAGATTCTTGTACCTCTAGTTACAACGTCAGCGGAAGTGACGCTATGTAACCAGGGAAACAAGTAAACAAATATATTGGAAGTTTATCCTGGGGCCTGGTGAGAACATATACAGAACAGAGGATCAAAATACCATGGATGACCAAAATGAACAATGTTGCAAACAATGGATACAAAATATCTCAATGCATGGTATACCAAATAACATCATAATTGACATTGTTAGTATTGTTAATATTGTAATAAATAAAAAGAAAAGGGAGACCTGTTAGGGTAATATCTTTTCACATCAGGTTTTCTGTAAACAAAACAGAAGTATATACAGTTGCAAGAAAAAGTATGTGAACCCTTTGGAATGATATGGATTTCTGCACAAATTGGTCATAAAATGTGATCTGATCTTCATCTAAGTCACAACAATAGACAATCACAGTCTGCTTAAACTAATAACACACAAAGAATTAAATGTTACCATGTTTTTATTGAACACACCATGTAAACATTCACAGTGCAGGTGGAAAAAGTATGTGAACCCTTGGATTTAATAACTGGTTGAACCTCCTTTGGCAGCAATAACTTCAACCAAACATTTCCTGTAGTTGCAGATCAGACGTGCACAGCGATCAGGAGTAATTCTTGACCATTCCACGTTACAGAACGATTTTAGTTCAGCAATATTCTAGGGATGTCTGGTGTGAATCGCTTTCTTGAGGTCATGCCACAGCATCTCAATCGGGTTGAGGTCAGGACTCTGACTGGGCCACTCCAGAAGGTGTATTTTCTTCTGTTTAAGCCATTCTGTTGTTGATTTACTTCTATGCTTTGGGTCGTTGTCCTGTTGCAACACCCATCTTCTGTTGAGCTTCAGCTGGTGGACAGATGGCCTTAAGTTCTCCTGCAAAATGTCTTGATAAACTTGGGAATTCATTTTTTCTTCGATGCTAGCAATCTGTCCAGGACCTGATGCAGCAAAGCAGCCGCAAACAATGATGCCCCCACCACCATACTTCACAGTTGGGATGAGGTTTTGATGTTGGTGTGCTGTGCCTCTTTTTCTCCACACATAGTGTTGTGTGTTTCTTCCAAACAACTCAACTTTGGTTTCATCTGTCCACAGAATATTTTGCCAGTACTGCTGTGGAACATCCAGGTGCTCTTGTGCAAACTGTAAACGTGCAGCAATGTTTTTTTTGGACAGCAGTGGCTTCCTCTGTGGTATCCTCCCATGAAATCCATTCTTGTTTAGGGTTTTACGTATCGTAGATTCGCTAACAGGGATGTTAGCATATGCCAGAGACTTTTGTAAGTCTTTAGCTGACACTCTAGGATTCTTCTTCACCTCATTGAGCATTCTGTGCTGTGCTCTTGCAGTCATCTTTACAGGACAGCCACTCCTAGGGAGAGTAGCAGCAGTGCTAGACTTTCTCCATTTATGGACAATTTGTCTTACCATGGACTGATGAACAGCAAGGCTTTTGGAGATACTTTTATAACCCTTTCCAGCTTTATGCAAGTCGACAATTCTTAATCGTAGGTCTTCTGAGAGCTCTTTTGTGCGAGGCATCATTCACATCAGGCAATGCTTCTCGTGAAAAGCCAACCCAGAATTGGTGTGTGTTTTTTATAGGGCAGGGCAGCTGTAACCAACACCTCCAATCTCATCTCATTGATTGGACTCCAGTTGGCTGACACCTCATTCCAATTAGCTCTTGGAGATGTCATTAGTCTAGGGGTTCACATACTTTTTCCACCTGCACTGTGAATGTTTACATGGTGTGTTTAATAAAAACATGGTAACATTTAATTCTTTGTGTGTTATTAGTTTAAGCAGACTGTGATTGTCTATTGTTGTGACTTAGATGAAGATCAGATCACATTTTATGACCAATTTGTGCAGAAATCCATATCATTCCAAAGGGTTCACATACTTTTTCTTGCAACTGTAAGTTAAAACCTATAAAAAGGCATTTCATTCATATTCGCGATTTAAGCCTCCTGGCTCTAAGGTTCGTAACATATGGATCCAGAATCCTCAAATTTTTTTAAAAACTGGACTCTGTCTCCTCCCCTCCGAAGAGGTTGTACTTGCTCAATGATTTTAAACCGTAATTGAGAGATGTTGTGGCGACAGCGATCAAAATGAAAGGGTATAGGTAACAGTACATTTTTCTTCCTTATTGTCGATTTATGTTTGGAAAATCTATCTTTCATTCTGGTAGATGTCTCCCCAACATACAATAATCCACAAGGACATTTGAAAATATAGACTATGAAACTGCTGTCACAAGTGAAAAAACCTTTAATTGGGAATCTCTCTCCAGAATGTGGATGTACAAAATTTTCCCCTTTTATTACACTTGAGCAATGTATACATTGTAGGCAGGGATATGAGCTTCTTTTAGGTGTAGCAAGTGTCATTTGTCGTGATAAGGTCTTATTGCTGCTTACATCAGCCCTGATAATAATGTCCCTAATGTTCTTAGATCTGTTGTAACAAATCATCGGTAACTGCTGGAATTCTGTTACTAATGGGTATGCCTCTCTTATAATGTTCCAGTGTCTATTTATGATGTTCCTAAATTTGTTAATCCATGGGTGGTATTTTACCACAAATGGAATTTGTGGTTGTTTTTTTGGTAGACCCTGAATTGATGTAGAAGTATTTCTCAATTTATCCTGCTCTATTTCCAACAATGGTTGTGGGTATCCTCTCGCCCCGAAACATTACGGAGTGCCGACTGATCAATTTGTCGTATTAATCAGCTCTGGCATACTGTCACGTTCCAGAGGACAGGCAGACCTCTGGAACATCTTGCAGACATGACTAGACAGGAAACAAGCAGGACAAGCAGGTTAAGCAACAGTGGTAGCACTACCAGTGCAAGTGCACCGGAAGACTAGAGGCAAACCCCAGAAAGCAAAGAGCCAGTAAGCCCCGTTCTTCACAGAGCCCCTGGTGGTGGGGATAAACTTGGCCGAGGGCTCTATGGTCACACCTCCAAGATGGTCCCAGTACACTTGGCCGCTACCTGCAGAGAACAATGCTGGTGAAAGCACCAGTGATACACACAGACAAAAGGACTGGAACCCAACATAATCACACAGGACAAAGTACAGGCAAGACAAATGGGAAGCAGAATGGAAGCATGGCAGTCAAAGGCAGAGCTGCACACATAGACTAGATGTCCTCCCTCCAGAGAACCCAGGAGCCCTCTCATGAAGGCAGGACATACACAGGACAGGAATAGAGGTTGTAAGGCACTGCCAGGAGAGACATAGAACAGACTGGATCAGATACATGCAGGGACCAACACCAACAACACCCCAGACATGTAACAACCAAAAACAACAAAAAACACTTCACACACCCAGAACATAAACCCACACCACAGATACAACAAGTGAGGGTAAAGGTACATGGAGGGTACATAAGGGAGGACAATTTATGTTCCATAACGTGGCCCTCAAGGACTGGGCAGAAACACCCAGGCAAGGAGCAAAGTTCCAACACCAAGCAAGGCTGTAGTACAACTGCACCCAGCCAGCAAGCCACAGGTATATAACAAGCCCGTGGCCACACCCAGGAAACTCCTAAATCCCCACTAGCAAGAAGATTAACCCCTTGCTCACCAAACAGCAGGAAGGCAAACCTTAAAGGGGAAGTGCACATGCAAACTGCCAACAACACGTTGCCACCGGCAACCAGTCTGCATGGCAATCGCGTCACGGTCAAACACCAATATGACCGTGACACTTACATAACAACAAGTAGAGACAGAACCGCACTCTGTATCCATACTCAGACCCTGTTTACACTCAAGGTCACAGCAGGCATCACAGAACCAGCATACACGGGAGCACTACAGCCAGTACACAAAGTGCATGCAGCCAGCCTGTATGGCACTGGTGACAGAAGCCACATCTCCTAACCAAGTCAAAAAAGGCAGCATGACTGGTTCCACAATGTCCTGGATTTACCAATGGCTGGTAAGTTTTTCCTCCAGAAATACAAGACGGAAATTGCCATTGACCCCATTTCGGAAAGAAGACACCCCAAGGTATTTCGTGAGGGGCATGGCGAGTTCATGTAAAATTTTATTTTTTGTCACAAGATAGTGAGAATATGAGACTTTGTAAGAAAAAAATAAAATAAAAAATAAAAATCATTTTCCGCTAAATTGTGACAAAAAAATAAAAACTTCCATGAACTCACTATGCCCATCAGCGAATACCTTAGGGTGTCTACTTTCCAAAATGGGGTCATTTGTGGGGTGTTTCTACTGTCTGGGCATTGTAGAACCTCAGGAAACATGACAGGTGCTCAGAAAGTGCGTAAATTCTTATTTTTGCACCATAGTTTGTAAACGCTATAACTTTTACCCAAACCAATAAATATACACTTATTGCATTTTTTTTATCAAAGACATGTAGAACAATAAATTTTGAGAAAATTTATATAGAAATGTAGTTTTATTTCAAAAATTTTACAACAGAAAGTGAAAAATGTCATTTGTTTGCAAAAATTTCGGTCAATTTCGATTAATATCAAAAAAAGTTAAAATGTCAGCAGCAATGAAATACCACCAAATGAAAGCTCTATTAGTGAGAAGAAAAGGAGGTAAAATTCATTTGGGTGGTAAGTTGTTATGACCGAGCAATAAACTGTGAAATTCAGATCTAGAGCATGCAACTCTGACATAAAAAAAACTAAAAATAAATGTGCAATCAAAAACACTGTTTGTAGTGCATTATACATTTCAATATTGACTTCATCTAACATTTGGTTGCTCCATATTTAATCAAAAACACAGTAAGAAAAGGCCACAAAAAACGCTGTTTGTGAAACCACCCTAAGACATATGCATCCATGTTCTTGCCTTCAGACTAGAGTACGCTTGGCTGCACACTAGCAGCATTACAATAATTGAAATTCCTCAAGGCTTCACCACTTTTCAGTCTGATTTTGACAGCTCTGATTTGGCATCCCCAGCATTCCCTTCTGTTTTTTTACAGCCTCTTTTAGAATTGTGGTGTCTCAAAAGTTATCTAATCAAGCAGACACAAAAAAATCGAGCTGGGATTTGGAATTATATGTGACATCAATTGAATCGAGCACAGGTGCATTTTTTTTTCTTTGAAGTGAAAGTTTTATTCACTCAATAGAGACATTCATGTTGTGCATGAATAATCATTTCTAGTTTAGCGTTAAGCAAAAAAGGAATTTTCAGCAGTGTTTTTTCACGTCTTCCCTCCCCTGCATGCGAGCATGAAGCCTGGATTAAATACTTACAGATGTTCTTTTCACTCTAAGAAAAACTTTCACATAACCTTACTCCTGTCTGTTGTATAATTTGTACTCATTGGTTTGGCGACTATATAGATGCAACCTTTTTACATTTCCAAGAGTAGATTTAAAGTCTAGAGAGTTTAGTGTGGGAAGATTTGCTGATAATAGGTTTCAGGTTCATTAGGTTGTGTACTTTTAAAGTGAAATTTAAAATATAGGAAACATATGCTTTATGTTAATGCAGATGTGTGCAAACAGAATTTGGTTGTGTATGTTTCTTCTCTTAAGATAGTCCTCAGTTACCTTTCATGAAAAGGGATATCACATGATTAATAAAAAAAAAAAAAATCTGACTTCATGTAGTACATGACACTCTCTTTCTAACAAAGCTTGAACCAGGCTTTTACTTTATATGGATTTAGAACTCTCCCCATTTATTCCTCCAAATGCTCTCCTAGATTTATTTCAAGCTGGCAACACAGTGGGTGTGTCCTTTCATATGGGGTGTATCTTTTGCTGCAGCTGGTGGCTGTTGAAGGATGGATATGAGCATGTGCAGTACCCCAGAACTGGGTACTTGCAAGTTGAATGTTATTTGATATGTAAATGCTATGTAATGTCCCAGTATGTCTCTGTATGGATCAGTTGGGGTTAACGATCCTGACTCAGGACCCCTGAAGGAAGTTAAGTATGGGACTTAGGTCAGCCCCTAGCTCACTTTATTGTTACATTGTTGTTAAGGTTGGAAAAAGACATAAATCCATCAAGTCCAACCTGCAATCCTGCTATGTTGATCCACGAAAACAAATACCTGGATCAATGTCCATCTTCCTTTTAAAAAGTGGTTGGGCCAAAGGGAAAAGGTGTGTAGCAGAGGAAGTGAGAGGTTGTGACATATGCCCACTCCCCAGAATACTAGGTCTGGTTTCCAGAGAGTCATCATCTCTGAAAAAAAAAAAGTCTATCCAAAACTACTTAAAGAAAACTATCCAAAAGTACTTCAGGAGGAGACAAAGAAAGTAAAGAACAGGGAAGGTCCAGAATCTGCATGACTGACTGACCATTGGAGTTAGTAAGGTATTTGCTGTTTACGCCTTATAGAGACTTTACTGCAGTGAGAGGGACATTGCTAAAACATCATTCACACTTGGACACGACCTGGCCAGTCATATATCAATCCTGTACCCCTCAGTTGCGAATTACAGCCATCATTGTAAAAGTAATATTGCCAGCCATAGATTCTTCAGAGAGGGACTTTGGGGAGATAGAGGGAAGAAGTACTATAATACCCATTCTGGCCTATATCCATACATTGCTATCTGGGAAGATTTGCACTGCAAATTGTTTGGAACTGTGTTTTGATAGTGATGGATGTACTACAACTCCCATTCTGCACTTTAGTAATGAGACTTGTTTATTTTCTACAACTAGACAGGTTACTGACTCCAGCAGCATACTCCAGCCGCGGCACCTATATCTGTTGGAGCCTGTGGATCTGCCATTGCCAAAGCCACCTCCACACCCAGATCCCCATACAAAGCAGATTTTTATTTTTAGGTCATTCATATGAACAGGTATTGTCCAATCCAGATAACTTCTTTCAGAAGTATAAAAGAAAATTAAATTCTAAATGCTAATAAAAAAAAAAGCATAGTCAAGTTTGAAGTTACTTACGTTTGTTTGAAGATGTCTGTCAACAATATGGCTACAAAATCAATAAAGTTTAAATATAATTTTTGGGCGACATATATGCAAAAGTAATCAAATACACTATAACTAACAACAATTACCCAGAAGTGTACTTTAATCCTTTTAGAAATGATGTTCCCGCTTGATTGTAATAGGAGAGACCTCTAAGGCAATCAAACTAAACGACATGAAGCTCTGCTGAGAGTCTAGTGTGTGTTCTACGTGTACGTATGAAAAATCTCCGAAAATGCTCACAATGTGTATGCTACACGAAACCATGACAAATGCATCTGCATGCCATACAGGTGTCCAGATCACCGACAGGTTCTTTTCAGGATCTTTTCTTTTCTGCTACCATCTTCTAATCTATGCTCTGTGTGTTTTTAGCAACTATGAATTATTTCCTGATAGATAAAGGCCTCCTTATTATTGCCGTCTTCACATTTTGTGTTGAAGACGCTCCTAAGGGAAACCTGACGCACTCTATTATAGTCAGTAGGGTCCGTTATTTTCATTGTTTTGCTCCTATAATGGAAATTATCAGTGGTGATGTGAACGATGCCTATTACAATTTCCATAAAACTGGGTCACGTGACGCATGGGGGACATATCACCGCTGCCATCAGTCATTGGCTGCAAGAGCCTGTCACTTTTAGCATGGTGTCTGTGTAGTATTACAATGTTATGTATTTTATTGTATGCTTCTGGCCATTGTTACTATTAAAGGGTTTCTCCGGGCTTTTAATACTGATGACCTATCCTCAGGATAGGTTCTAAATATCAGACTGTCGGGGGTACGACACCCTTCAACTCCGCCGATCAGCTGTATGAAGAGATAGTGCGCGCAGTGTGCACGTGCCGTCTTCTGTCTCTCTTCCTGCTCTGCTGCATGCCATAGACATAGCTGCAGCGGCAGGAAGAGAGACGGGAGAAGGTTGCCATCTCGTATGTGGATGGCAACCTCCCTGTTCCTCCCCTCTTGGTAGGAGTGGGCTAGTCCCACATCTTGCCGGGAGGGGGAGTTCCTGTGTTACCAGTGTGAGGAGAGGAAGCACATTTCTAAGCTCCTGCTCCTAGAGATTCTCCAGATAGAACAATCAACAATCTGACTCAAGTGATAAGATATATGGCCTTTGTTCATATTCTGCACCATGTTCTTTATTTCACAAGGTATGCCTCTTTGTTCACCAAGTCTTTTGTGCTGTCCACACAAATGTCTTGTCCATAAAATGCCAGCTTATGGATGGTTATGTGACCAAGCAAATCACCTCCATGTGATGTCTCCTATGTTCAGATACACTGCATCTGTCGTTTGCACTTGTACTGTTGGGAGTTTAATGTAGGTGTAGTGTGTTTGAATGCAAGAAACATCACATGGAGGTAATTTGCCTGTTCACATCACCCTCTATCATCAGCCATCTTATGGACAAGAACTCTATGTGGACAGCCTCTTTAAGCCTTCATCTGCCTTCAAAATTACATCTTAATATTTGAATTATTGTACAATGTTATACGTCAAAAGTGTCAATACATCCCACAATTACATTTGTATTTGGGGTATTTCTTTCAATAAATCAGTATGTACAGAAGCCTAGGACCTGGCAAAAGCTCTGTGTAGAACATTTTTGTGGGTAACCACTAACGGTAAAGTATCTCTACAGTACATTGCATTCTTTGTGGAACGCTATACCATAAGATCAGATTATTGCTGATTGGGATACCTTTTTAACTGCTGGTACATGGTAACTTTCACAGTGTAGAAACTTTATCTTTTAGAGGTTGGTTTTCTGTAAAATTCTCTATGGAGACTGCTACCAGGCTACAGAAAAATTCTCAGATCAAGAAGTGTTATTGTGCTCTGATGGATTTCTGAATTAAATTTCATACCAATATGATTGGTATTGAGAATAGTAACAAAATCATGAAAACTGGATTTTTCTCCATCCCACAATATCAACACGTCATTTATGTGTCTTCCCCAAAAATAATATGTGACGTGAAAAACACATATTTGTCTTCCCACCACCCTAAAAATAGATTAGCAAAAGTCAGTGTGCAGGTCATCCCCATGCTGTTCTTGTCATAAAAATCTAATTGGCCACCGACTATGCAAAGTGAGTTATTCCGGAAGTCTAGCGAGACTTTGGCTCCAAGGTACCAGTCGGAACCAAAGACGAGTTCGGGAGTGAGACTTCAGGAACAGCTGACTTTGGCTCATCGGAGGCCATACATTTTAATGCTGTACGGAGATGGATCTCCGTACAGTATTAAACTGAAGTTTTCAGAGAAACGACTTCCGATCTAGGATCCCAAACTCACTTCGCTCATCCCTACATGTAAGCTACATTTTATATAAATTATTTATCATAAACCCCTTCATGACATTGGACGTAATAGTATGTCATAGCGGCAGGTGACTTGCTGCAATTTGATGTACAATTACGTCATAGTGATCTGGCTGGCACCACTCCGGTGTCCGCCCGATCAGAGTGGGGGCCCGGCCGTCACTGATAGCCGGGCCCCTGCTGTATCCGCCGGCATCGCTGTAAAAGCCGATGCCGGCAGATTAACCCCTTCTATGCCGCGGTCAGCGCTGAACGCGGCATAGAAGGTGTTTGCGGTCAGTGAGGGATCCCATCAGATCCCCGCTCTGCAGTGATAGGGACCCAATGGGTGATAAGGCAGCCCAATGCCTTGCAGAGGCATCAGGACCTGCCTTCTACAGAAGCCGAGGAGATCCAGCCACAGGCATGGGGCTGGATCTCAGAAAATAAAGAAGAAAAAAAAAAAAGTTAAAAAAAAGTGTTTGATAAAAAATAAAGTTTCAAGTAAAAAAAATGCCCCTTTCCCCTGATTCTATAATAAAAAATAGAAAAAGAAAAAAAGAAAAAACACACATATTAGGTATCGCCACGTCCGTAATGACTGGCTCTATAAATATATCACATAATATACCCTGTCAGATAAACACTAGTGTAAATGGTAAATATCTCGTCTGTATAGGTTTGTTCATAGCTAGTGTTGGGCGAGCATGCTGCGTGTGCTCGAGCGCGATGCTCGTATCTCCTCCCCGCATATTTGTTGGCTGCTATGCAGCCAATAAACGTGCAGGTAAGTACTGCCATTCACTGTAATGTCGTAGCCATGTTGGCTGCTGGCATTTCAGTGATTGGCTGGCTGGAACGTGTCATCGGGTGCTATATAGCACCCAATGACACGAGTTCGGCTCAGTATTAGTCAGGGAGAACTGGAGAGCAGAAGGGAAAGATATTGTAGCAATTGAAATAGCAATATTTTCGTTTTTATACTTGTTATAGACCCAAAAGTCCTTTTAAGGACTATCGTGTGTGGGAGCAATATATATTTTTAGCGCAATCTACGCTAAATTGCTAAAACTTGTTAGAGACCCAAAAGTCCTTTTAAGGACTATTGTGTGTGGCAGCAATATATATTTTTAGTGCAACCTGCACTAAATTGCTAAAACTTGTTAGAGATCCAAAAGTCCTTTTAAGGACTATAGTTGTATCTGGCAGCAATATATATTTTTAGCGCAACCTGCGCTAAATAGCTTGCAATTGTTTAGCCGCTGCACATATCGACATTATCTGCGCTACATCTCCTGTGTAACGTGTGCGCAGCCTAAAAATATCTGTGACATCCAGTGTACTTTTTATGTAGACTGTGTCCGCTGCGGACAGTCACATTAACTGCGCTACATCTCCTGTATAATGTTTGTGTATCTGAAATATCAGTGACATTCAAATTTTTTGCTGCTGGTGGCAGTGACATTACCTGCGCAACATCTCCAGTATAAGGTGTTAGGGCAAAACCCCTACTTCTATGATCTGCTGAGGTCCAGATCAGATAAAAGTAGGAGTATTTATACCCTTTTTCTAGAACTCAAGCCAAACACAGATATTGTCATTTTACGTAAGCATCACATGATTAATAATAATAATAACTTATTTTTGATGCTTGCAAGTCAAGCATATTTAATTACAAAAACACGTATCTTATCCTTCAGTTATTCATCCTTGAAAAGTATCTAGTACCAGTTGCACTCCCAGAACATCATGCACACATAGTTCTGAGAACTAATAAGCAATTAACTTTGTTTGTCTCAAATACACACGGCTCAGAAATTCTCAATTCTGACCTAAAATAAACCAGAAAGTAACATGGAACCCAGGAAACAAAATGAAGGTGCAATCCCTCACAAACGTTTGCCCATTCTAAATATCAGTGACATTAATTCAGTTTAATTTTTTTTATTAGCCACTGGTGACAGCGACATTATTTGTGCTATACCTCCTGTTTAACGTGTACGCATCCTAAATATCAGTGACATTAATTCAGAGTAATTTTTTATTAGGCGGTGGTGACAGCGACATTACATGCACTATACCTCCTATTTATCGTGTGCGCATCCTAAATATCAGTGACATTCATTCACTGTAATTTTTTATTAGGCGGTGGTGACAGTGACATTACTTGTGCTATACCTCCTGCTTAACGTGAGCGCATCCTAAAAATATCTGTGACATTCTGTGTACTTTATTTCCGCATACACTTACAAAACCTGCGCTACTGTACGTGTGACATACTTGCAAGCATATATACCATTTAATATGCGCAAGGCGAGCAGTCAGGGACAGGGAAGTGGCTGTGCTGCTGATGGTGCAAGCAGAGGCCGTGGCCCTGGGCGCGTTGAAACTGTGCCTGCTGCCAGAGCACAAGTAGCACACTCATCCACGATACCTAGCTTCATGTCCCAGTTTGCAGGGCGGCGCAGGTCACCACTCTCGAAGTCAGACCAGTGTGACCAGGTGGAGGGTTGGATTGCAGCAGATAATGCTTCCAGTCGGTTAAGCACCAAACTGTCTTCCACAAAGTCCAGTCTCGGTAGCCAAGAGCCTGGTCAACAGAATCCTCATCCTGCTACTCCTTCCACCCACCATGGAGAGTGATCCCACACTCGGATATTCCGAGGAGCTGTTTTCATCGCCATTCCTTAATTTGTGCCTCTCGCTTAGCCCGCTTGAAGAGGGACATGAGGAGATTTTGTGCCCTGATTCCCAAACTCTGGAGTATCCAGTCAGAAGAAGATGACAGTGGGGAATGGCAATTTGTGTTTCACAAGGTGGATGATGATGAGACACAGTTGCCAAAAAGTCAACCGCAATTAGTGTCTCAAGAGGTTCATGATGAGGATGAGACACAGTTGTCAATAACTGAGGTTGTTGTTAGGTCAAAAAGTCAGGAGGTGAGGAAGTGGAAGAAGAGGTGCTGGACAATGAAGTCAATGACCCAACCTGGGAAGGTGGCAAGCCGAGAGAGGACAGCAGTACAGAGGGGGAGGGATCTGCAGCACCGCAACAGGCTGGAAGAGGCAGTGGGGTGGCAAAAGGGAGAAGGCGGCCACACCAAACAGGGCCACAACTATCCCCAGGACCACCCCCTTGCGCCAAGCTCCCTTGGCAAGGGGTAGGTGTTCCGCAGTCTGGCGTTTTTTTGAGGAAAATGCGGACGATAAAAGAATTGTCATTTGCAACCTGTGCCGTACCAAAATGAGCAGGGGCGTGAACACTAGCAACCTCACCACCACCAGCATGATCCGCCACATGGCATCAAAGCACCCTAATAGGTGGGCCAAACGCCTGGGTCCACAACCACTGTCTGCGGGTCACACCACTGTCTCCTCTTCCCCTGTGTTACGTGCTGGCTAATCCTCTGTCCAAAATGCAGGCCCAGGTGCCTCTCGCCATGCACCTGGACCTTCGCAAGCACCATCAGCTAGCACATCCACATCTGTGTCCCAGCGCAGAGTACAGATGTCTATACCCCAGGCCTTTGAACAAAAACGCAAATACCCAGCCACCAACCCAAAGACCATAGCACTAAATGCGCACCTTTCCAAATTGCTGGCTCTGGAAATGTTGCCATTTAGGCTTGTGGACACTGAGGCCTTCCGCAGCCTGATGGCGGCGGCGGTTCCGCAGTACTCTGTGCCCGGCCGCCAAAATTTTTTACGGTGTTCAGTCCCAGCCTTACACCAGCATGTGTCCCGTAACATCATCCGTGCCCTGACCAACGCAGTTATTGGGAAGGTCCTCCTAATGACTGACAAATGGACAAGTGCTTATGGCCAGGGACACTACATTTCCCTGACGGCACACTGGGTGAACATTGTGAAGGTCGGGAGCGGGTTAAACCCTGGAATGGCAAAGTTGCTACCGACGCCAAGGATTGCGGGCCCTACTTCTATCAGGGTTTCCGCCGCCACCTACGTTAGTGGCTGCAACCCCCCCTTTCTCCTCCTCCGCCACCTCCTGCACTTCCACCTCTGAATTATCATCTTGCAGCACCAGTCAGACATCAGTCAGTAGATGGAAGCAGTGTAGCACTGCAGTGGGGATGCGGCAACAGGCCGTGCTTAAACTGATTTGCTTAGGTGACAAACAGCACACTGCTGCAGAGCTGTGGCAGGTGATAAAGGACCAGACTGAGCTGCTCAACCAGGCTCTCGCCACTCAACCTACAACCAGGCATGGTTGTGTCTGATAATGGCCATAACTTGGTGCGGCTTTGGAGCTCGGCAAGCTCACACACATACCATGCCTAGCCCACGTGTTCAACCTAGTGGTTCAGCGGTTTCTGAAAACCTACCCCAATTTGCCTGAGCTACTGGTGAAGGTGCACCGCGTGTGTGCCCATTTCCACAAGTCAGCAACAGCTTCCGCCGGTCTGGCAGCGCTGCAGCAGCGCTTCCAATTGCCAGTTCAACGACTGTTGTGCGATGCGAGCACGCGCTGGAACTCCACGTTCCACATGTTGGCCAGGCTTTGTGAGCAGCAGAGGGCAGTAGTGGAATACCAGCTGCAACATGGCCATCGCCTTTCCAGTCAGCTTCCGCTCTTCACAAGCGACGAGTGGGCATTGATGTCTGACCTCTGGCAGGTTTTACGCAACTTTGAGGAATCAACACAGATGGTGAGCGGTGATAACGCTATTATCAGCGTAACCATCCCACTTCTGTGTCTACTCATACTCTGCTGACAATTAAGGTGGACACTTTGCATGTGGAAGAGGTCGAAATGGGGGAAGACAGTACACAGGGTGATAGCCAGACCACCCTCAGTTCGTCTTCTCAGCGCAAATTGGATGATGATGATGAGGAGGAGAAGCAGGAGACGGTTGCCTCTGCTACAGAGGGTAGTACCCATTAAAGTTTTATTCCGTCTGTTCAGCGTGGATGGGTAGAAGAGGAGGAAGAGGATGAGGAGATTGAGAGTCATCCTCCTGATGAGGACAGCAAAGTCTTGTCTGTTGGGACTCTGGCACATATGACTGAATTTATGGTAGGCTGCCTTTCCTGTGACCCTCGCATTGTATGCATTTTGGCCAACACCGATTACTGGTTGTTCACCCTTCTCGACCCCCGCTAACAAGAGAACTTCTTATCTCTCATTCCTGTGGTGTAGAGGACGAGCAAAATGGTGCAATACCAGAAGGTCCTTGTGGAAAAATTGCTCCAAAAATGTCCATCTGACAACACTGGCTGCAGAGTACATAGTTCCTTGGCCAATCGAGGAGGGGAGACAAGGGGAACACACAGCAGCTCCAACAGAGGCAGGGAAACACTCTCCAAGGCTTGGGACAGTTTTATGACACCTCGTCAGCACCCTCAACCTTATGCGCGGTTTAGTGTCACAAGGAGGGAAACATTTGGGAAGATGGTGGAGTATGTAGCAGACGTGTCAGCGTCCTCAGTGATCCCTCTGTGCCTTACAACTATTGGGTGTCCAAGCTGGACACGTGGCACGAACTGGCGCTCTACGCCTTGGAGGTGCTGGCCTGCCTCGCAGCTAGCGTTTTGTCAGAGCATGTATTTAGTGCTGCTGGGGGCATAATAACTGATAAGCGCATCTGCCTGTCAACTGAAAATGCTGACCGGTTGACTCTTATAAAAATGAACAAGGCCTGGATTGCACCTGACTTCTCTACTCCACTCCACCAGAGGAAAGCGGCTTAACATAAGGGCACTTTAAATGTGGCTTTTATGGTGTATTGAATACACTGTATTCCCATGCACCCCTTCCACCACTAAAAAGGGTATATGGTTCAATATCCCTTTTCTTGTCCTCCTCCATTATATCAACATGCTTATTAGGCTGCCCTCGCTCCTAATGTTTTAGAGGGTCAGCTCAGCAGCGGGCCCTCACCCATAATGTTTTTGAGGGTCACAAGCAGGCCCTCAACCATAATGTTTTAGAGGGTCAGCTCAGCAGCGGACACTCACCCCTAAATTTTTAGATGGTCAGCTCGACAGCAGGCCATCGCCCACAACATTTTTTATATGCTCAGCTCGGCAGCAGGCCCTCACTCCTAATGTTTTAGATGGTCAGCTCAGCAGCAGACCTTCACCCCTAATGTTTTAGATGGCAGATCAGCAGCAGGCCCTCGCCCCTAATGTTTTAGAGGGTCACCAGCAGGCCCTTGCTCCTAATGTTTTTGACGGTCACCAGCAGGCCATCAATCATAATTTTTCAAGAGTGTGTATGATGCCCTCCTTTATGTGTAATAAAGGGTGTATTGGAGTGCCGGTCCCTTGTAATTTTTGGCAGCCCTTTCCCTTAGTGCATAGGCTTTATAAGTGTAGGAGTCCCACTACCTGAACAATTGTACCACAATGTGAATAAGGCCCTCCATTATGTGATATACAGGTTGTATTGGAGTGCCTCTTCCTTGCAATTTTTGGCACCACTTTCACTTTATATACAAGAAAATATACTGGAAAGAATGTTTCCTAACAATTTTTCCTCTAAAATCTGTTTTATCTTCGGTTTGGTGCGTATTATTGTCAGTCTGTAAAAGTGGCGTACTACTCGGACAACATCGTTCCCAGCAGCGACCTGGGATTCCAAGATGCATCTAGACATCCTCCCCATGCAGTTCCCGAGCCATTTCAGTGGTGTTTTCATCAATTTATGACCTTTTACTATGAACCAGACACCCTCCCCTCACCAGAGCAGGAGGTGCCTGGTTTAATGCTCAGGTTCTCCCATTGTGCTCGGGTGCTTGGTAGAGCACCCGAGCATCCCGAGATGTTCTACTGGAGCACTTTGGTGTTCGATCAACACTACTAAGGACGCAAGAGAACAGAACTATGTCCCACTGAGAAGACAACAGCACTGCACAGGTTAGAGCTTCAGGCACTGGTTAAGGGACACTGTCTTTATGACATCACTGTATGATGTCACCAGAATATGCAAATGAGGAATGCATAAGCCAAGGTAAATGTAATTGTGACATCATCACATTAATATGTAAATTAGGCTCTGGAGCACATAATCCATTTCATTGGTGGAAAATGTAATTATGACATCATCATATGCAAATAATCCCGAGGTGTTCTATTTGAGCACCCGAGCAACACTATTCATAGCCCTTCGCGAACATCCCCTTATAGCTTACAATTCTGATGTGGTCGCCTATGTTTAATAACGGTTTAAGTTTTTTAATAGTGGTGTATTCATCGTAGATAATTTTCTAAATGGTTAAAGAGTTTTCTTTTGTTACATCAACAGGTCGACACCTTATGGTTCTGTGGTACGTGCGATTATAACTATACACCAAGTCTTGTAACCTGTCAATGTATAGTACCTGTTTTGTTCTCTAAGATAACGCCAAATTCTTGTTTTCAGCGTTCTATTTAAACGCTCAACCAATGACGCTTTGACCGTATTCGAAGTTAAAAAATGATGTATTTTAAAGGGTTCACAAAGTTTTCTCATAGGTTTGTTTATAAACTCTCGACCCCTATCCGTCTGAAGTTTCCTGGGGAATGCCTGCTTAACGTAAATATCGGTTCAAAAGCGGCTGTCACTGTCGCCCTGGACTTACTGGAAAGTCCAGACACCCAAGAGTATTTAAAAAAAACAACCGTTAGCAAGTATTTTACACCATCAGTTTCTTTAGAAAAATCTGTCATCGACACAAGATTGGCTTGCCATTGGTCGTCTTTATCAGACACCACGACTTTGTTTCTTTAAATGATTTTTTAAACAGTTTGTGCAATGTGTAAGTATCCTCGTTGTTCAACCAATTTTTTAGAGCGTCTTTTCTTATTCCAAATTTTCGTACTTCTCTGAATAAGGGTTCAACAACGCAGTAAGAACCTTTTGGCGTGTAGTACTGTTTTCTCAATATTTTGCGTTCATTTTAGCAACATTTTTAAGTGCCTGCTATCAACAGTGCGCCCTCGCAGTTTATGCAATTTTAACTAATCAAGATGCATTTATTGAAAAAAAGAAAAACGGACTACATTTTTATTTAAAAAGTCCTTTTATGTAAAACATTATCAGGCACTATATACAAATACATATAAAGTAAAAGTTACAACTTTAACCAAGACGTCTGTAACAAAGTCGGCATTCTCTTTATAGGTAAAATAGAGCCTCGCGTTAACACAGGGGTTGTTGTTACAAACGGCTGCTGTCTAAAAGGGGTATGAACCGCTTCAAAAGATTCACCAGGTGACCCCCTTTTTAAATTATCGTAAAGTTCTCTCGTTCATGTATTACCGACCACACTTGATGGCACATTCAGTTCGTCGATGGTTTCCATGAAGAAGTCCCACCCACGAGGAATTTTAGCCTAGTATAACTTGATCTTTGCAAATGAATTCACCCCTAGCGTTCCAGTACGGCTTGTTACCTGATCGTCGCAGTTTGTTCAACAAAAGTTCAGCATTTTTCCTATACTTTATATTAACATTGTCAAGTATCTCTTTAACATCGTCTCCACTAGAAGCGTAATTTGTCAATCGTTGTTGATCGGGTTGCGGCTGCGTAATCAAAGTTAGGGTTGACATTTCTTTACCGGTCTGTCTGTTGAGCGTCAAGTATCTCTGTAACACATTAGTGTATCTCTTCATTTTTTCATCATCTGAAAGGTCATTTCTGTGTAGTATTTTGCTCATTTAGTTTTCTAAATGCTGCATAGCAGTTTGGCGTATGCCTGGTGTTTCTACAGATGTTTTTTTTAGGCAGTCCAGCTTGTGTTTGGAAACCAGGAACATTTTCTTCGCCTACTCCATATGAGCCGCTGACTCTATTAGCTATCAAGCTAGTGATTAAAGGTATTGCAAAGTCGAGCAGTGAACCTATACAACCGCCGCTCTTGTTCACAATGAGCTTCTTGTCTTTAATGGGGTGACTTTTATCGCTTAATTTCTTTATAGCCTTGCACCATCTTTTCAGTATATTTTTTTGTCGCTCTCTAAGAGTTATCTTTCCTTTAAGATGTGCTCTTGCCAATAGCGGATATTAAATCATTACTGGCGCTGCGTAATATTGATTTGGTTTTGTGTTGACCAACGCTTTTAAAAGATCCCAATTACATTGGATCCTGTTCGACATCTATACAGGCATGGCGAGGCTACCAAGAATGACCGTCGAGATGAGAAATATCACATTTTAGAGCTTCTTTTTGCACACATAAACCGCCGGAAGATCTGGCAGGAACAAACCGGTTCTTAGCCGTAGTTCCTTGGGCGTATCAGATCTTAATTCTACGAATAAATAGCCGTAAGGCGCGTGTGTAGTATCTTCAAAAGCTTCTAAAAAGAAATGTTTTTTACTGGGGTACATTTGCAGATGTAATAACCTGCAATTTATCACACGGGTTCTTAAAAAAGACCATGTATTTAGTGTTTAAATTTATAGTCCTGCTTTTCTTACCCTGACAAAAAACGTTTTGAACGAGATACAGTACAGACCAAAAGTTTGGACACACCTTCTCATTCAAAGAGTTTTCTTTATTTTCATGACTATGAAGGCATCAAAACTATGAATGAACACATGTGGAATTATATACATAACAAACAAGTGTGAAACAACTTAAAATATGTCATATTCTAGGTTCTTCAAAGTAGCCACCTTTTGCTTTGATTACTGCTTTGCACACTCTTGGCATTCTCTTAATGAGCTTCAAGAGGTAGTCCCCTGAAATGGTCTTCCAACAGTCTTGAAGGAGTACCCAGAGATGCTTAGCACTTGTTGGCCCTTTTGCCTTCACTCTGCGGTCCAGCTCACCCCAAACCATCTCGATTGGGTTTAGGTCCGGTGACTGTGGAGGCCAGGTCATCTGGCGCAGCACCCCATCACTCTCCTTCATGGTCAAATAGCCCTTACTTTCAAAGTTTTCCCAATTTTTCGGCTGACTGACTGACCTTCATTTCTTAAAGTAATGATGGCCACTCGTTTTTCTTTACTTAGAATTTGTATTATGGCAATAAAAAAGCAGCTAACAGTCTATTCAGTAGGACTATCAGCTGTGTATCCACCTGACTTCTCCTCAAAGCAAATGATGGTCCCAACCCCATTTATAAGGCAAGAAATCCCACTTATTAAACCTGACAGGGCACACCTGTGAAGTGAAAACCATTTCAGGGGACTACCTCTTGAAGCTCATCAAGAGAATGCCAAGAGTGTGCAAAGCAGTAATCAAAGCGAAAGGTGGCTACTTTGAAGAACCTAGAATATGACATATTTTCAGTTGTTTCACACTTGTTTGTTATGTATATAATTCCACATGTGTTAATTCATAGTTTTGATGCCTTCAGTGTGAATCTACAATTTTCATAGTCATGAAAATAAAGAAAACTCTTTGAATAAGAAGGTGTGTCCAAACTTTTGGTCTGTACTGTACATGATGCTCACATTTCGGTGGTGCACGTATTTGGTGAAAGCGTTTTGTATTTCAAGATTTTTGCAAGCCGCGTCCATAAGATTGTCAACAACCGCCAAATTTACCTTGTCCTGCAGGAATAGTTCATCGTCTGTAAAATTTTGCTGTATTCCCTCGATAAACCTGATATTTGTAAACAAACGGGTTAGCTTGTCGTACAATTTCTGCCAACATGCGTAAAACAAAATTACATTGTCAGGTTTGTGCATATCCGCTTGTATTAACAAACGTTTTACAGAAAAACTCTTTCCGAAATTTGAGGGTCCTGCTAAAATACAAGAAAACGGGTGTTGAAATTGCACGGCCATGTTTAATAGCCAAAAGGTAACATTGTAAAGTAAGCCGTCAGTCGTCTCTTTATGTAGCCGCACTTTTGCATTTTACGTAACGGTCTTGTCTCCCAACGCTTCCTATTTCTGAAAATGCAGTTTTGCTCTATACCTATTGTTTTCTGCGTCTTGGGATTGGGATTGCGTGAGTAATCCAACATGAGGTCTTTTAAGCTGGAAAAAAATAACAAGTCGAGTGTTAGTGACATTGAGAGTTATGCCCTTAAACTTTTATACGGTTTTCCCGTTGTTAAGATTGTAGCCGTACGTCTTTGGACCCGCAGATACAACTCAGTAATGTACTTGTCGGCGGGTATTTCATTAGTTAGTTCGCCAAGAAAATCGCTCAATGGCGGGTTCCACTTGCCGTCGCTACTTACGAATATGGCGGAGTCTGTGTTGTGATAAAGACAACGTTCTTGCAATCTGTCTAGGAGTGTGTATAATTTGAGTCTGGCATAGGCGGTTGTAAAACAGGCTATTAAAATATTTGTGTTTTTGTTGTGCGTGTAGCTCTCTTTTACATACCGCCAATTGACTACGGCTGAAAGATAGATAGGATAGAACCTTAATATCATTTTATTTTTAAAGATATATTAGGACGTGTCCTGGGGCATGTTTTGACAACTGTTTGCTATTGTCGTAGCTGGTCATACATTAGGGTGACCATGTCTTGTAACACATGTATAAACATTGTTGGCTTCTAAATCTGGTAGGTGTTTGTACAAATTGCAGGACAGCTGGCGTATTAGAAGATAGATATGTGCCGCAATTAGCTATTGTTTATATTTATAAATGATACATATCTGTGTCAGATGCGGTGATCAAATATTTTGCTTAAATCACGGACAGCTTCGATTTTATTAAACATAATTTCGTAACGAAGCAAATATCCCTAAAGAAACAAAATTATTTCGATGCTCTTAACCTCTTCAGGACACATGACGTACCAGTACGGCATGTTGTCCTGGTACTTATGTTGTCCTGGTCATGTATAGTTTCGATCACCGCCACCTGGCGGGCGGTGATCGGAACCCGGTGACTGCTCAAATCATTGAGCAGGCACCTTGGCTAAATGCGCCGGGTGGTCCTGTGACCCCCCATGTCGGCAATCGCAGCAAACCGCAGGTCAATTCAGACCTGTGGTTTGCTGTGGTTCCGGGTTATTCGGGTCTCTGGGGACCCGAAAACCCGGCACAGGATGGTGATTGGTGGTGTGATAATACACCACCAATCACCATCCTGCAATCCTGAGAGGTGATGGTGACATCACCTCTCAGGATCGCCTCTGATTGGTAGGTGGGCGGGCGGCAGGAGGTTCAAATCCTAGCAGCGCTCCTCTCCTCCTCCTTTTGTGTCCGGGAGCTGCCGCTGCACATGTTGGATCTCAGCCAGCACCCCCATCTGTGCCCATCCCTTATAACCATGTTATAAGGGAAAATAATAAAGATCGGGTCTCCATCCTGATCGTCTCCTAGCAATCGTGCGTGAAAATCGCACCGCATCCGCACTTGCTTGCGGATGCTTGCGATTTTCACGCAGCCCCATTCACTTCTATGGGGCCTGCGTTGCGTGAAAAACGCACAAAATAGAGCTTGCTGCGATTTTCACGCAACACACAGGTGATGCGTGAAAATCACCACTCATGTGCGCAGCCCCATAGAAATTAATGTGTCCGGATTCAGTGCGGGTGCAATGCGTGAGGTGAACGCATTGCACCCGTGTGGAAAACTCGCCCATGTGAAAGGGGCCTTAGACTATGGAGATACAAAAATGTTTTTTGTTCTTTCTAAAAACATAATATAGTGTAAAACATAAATAAATAAAAAGTAGACATATTAGGTATCGCCGCATCCGTAAGAATCTGCTCTATAAAAATACCCCCCTAACCCCTCAGATGAACATGGTAAAAAATAAAAAATAAAAACGGTGGCAAAAAAGCAATTTTTGGGCAAATTTTCCATGTTAATCCGCCAACAAAGCAAGGGTTAACAGCCAAATAAAACTTAATATTTATTACCCTCATACTGCAGTTTACAGAAACACCCCATATTTGGTCGTAAACTGCTGTACATATGACCAAACGGCAGGGCGCAGAAGGAAAGGAATGCCGTATGGTTTCTGGAAGGCAGATTTTGATGGCCTTTATTTTTTGGCACCATGTCCCATTTGAAGCCCCCCTGATGCACCCCTAGAGTAAAAACTCCATAAAAGCGACCCCATCTAAGAAACTACACCCCTCAAGGTATTCAAAACTGATTTTACAAATGTCGTTAACCCTTTAGGTGTTCCACAAGAGTTATTGGCAAATGGAGATAAAATTTCAGAATTTCAATTTCTGGTAACCTTGCCTCACAAAAATGTAATAGAGATAAACCAAAAATCATATGTACCCTAAAAATAGTCCCAACAAAACTGCCACCTTATCCCGTAGTTTCCAAAATGGGGTCACTTTTATGGAGTTTCTACTCTAGGGGTGCATCAGGAGGGCTTCAAATGGGACATGGTGTAAATAAACCAGTCCAGCAAAATCTGCCTTCCAAAAACCATATGGCGCACTTTTCCCTCTACGCCCCACTGTGTGCCCGTACAGTAGTTTACGGCCACATATAGGGTGTTTCTGCAAACTACAGAATCGGGGCAATAAATATTGAGTTTTGTTTGGCTGTTAACCCTTGCTTTGTTACTGGAAAAAATGGATTAAAATGGAAAATTTGCAAAAAAATATAAATTCTGAAATTTTATCTCCATTTGCCATTAGCTCTTGTGGAAGGGTTAACGACGTTTGTAAAATCAGTTTTGAATAGCTTGAGGGGTGTAGTTTCTAGAATGGGGTCATTTTTGGGTGGTTTCTATTATGTAAGCCTCACAAAGTGACTTCAGACCTGAACTGGTCCCTAAAAATTGGGTTTTTGAAAATTTCTAAAAAATTTCAAGATTTGCTTCTAAACTTCTAAGCCTTATAACATCCCCAAAATATAAAATATCATTCCCAAAATGATCCAAACATGAAGTAGACATATAGGGTATGTAAAGTAATAACTATTTTTGGAGTTATTACTATGTATTACAGAAGTAGAGAAATTGAAACTTGGAAATATGCAATTTTTAAAAAAAAAATTGGGTAAATTTTGTATTTTTTTATAAATAAAAATGAATTTTTTTTACTTCATTTTACCAGTGTCATGAAGTACAATATGTGACGAAAAAACTCTCAGAATGGCCTGGCTAAGTCAAAGCGTTTTAAAGTTATCACCACTTAAAGTGACAGATTTGCAAAAAATGGCCTGGTCCTTAAGGTGAAATAAGGCTGTGTCCTAAAGGGGTTAAATAACGTCTTAGGACATGACCGAACATGCCTTCATCATGCTCGGACATTCTCTGACGCGCCTCACAAAATGTGGGGCCTTATTTCACAAAACGAACGCTGAATCGACACCCGGGAAAGTTGGGTGCCACGTCTGGCGCTCTTAAATAGCGTCTTAGGACATCTGAATTACTGTCTTAGGACATGCCCGAACATGTCTTCAATGTGTTATAGGCACTCGGGAATGTTGGGTGACGCAATTAGCTATTGTTAATATTTATAAGTGATACATATCTGTGTTAGATGCAGTGATCAAATATTTTGCTTAAATCACAGACGCCTTTGATCGTATATAATTAAAGCTAATTTCCAAGCTAATTTCCATTGCAGGTCCTGCAGGATCTAACAAAGGGACTGCATCATTTCCACTTCGAGGACCTATGGTGACATCATCAAAGGTCTTTTAGTTTTAGGAAGATACACGGCTCAATTAGACATTGTCAATATTTATAATTGCTAAGTAAGAGGTTAATGCAAGCTTAATATCATTTTATTTTTAAAGATATTAAAACTGTAACGGGGTTCCGAAGGTGCACTCGGTCCCCCATTGCCCGCAGAACTGTTGCTTAGCTTTGGGAATGAGGATCTGTGTTTGACCTCATTCCCAGGGCGGCTTTACTAGCTGGGTGGCTCCCTGCTCCTAGTCTGCCTTCAGCGCCGAGCTGATCACTCGGTGCTCGACTGGTTGGTCTGTCGGTCATGTGACGCTGGCCACGTCACATGACCCTCACTCCCCACTATAAATACAGGCAGCCTTCTGGTCACAGGTTGCCTGTTAATTTAGGTTCCACCTGTGATTTGGTCTTTCCTGGCGTACTTACCTCCTGCTGAATTCCTGACGATCCTCTGCCTGCTCCTACTTTGCTGCTCTCCTGGTATTTGACCCCGGCCTCCTCCTGACAATTCTCTGCTTGCTCCATTTGTACTTTGTAGCTTTCCTGGTATTGACTCGGTCCGTTCACGTCCTGTTGTTTGTCTGTCTGTCTGCACTTATTCCAAGTTAGGAATTGCCGTCCAGTTGTCCACCGTCATTAGGACTCGCGAGGCAAGTAGGCAGGGCCAGGGGTAAGGGTGGAGCGCAGTGGTCACTTCCCTCCCCCCTGTGTGTGTGTGTACGCGACTGTTACAGATTAACAGGCCCAATAACCACTGTATTATGAATCCTCTGGTGACCCTGACTGACCATGTCTCTAATCTGATGCAGATGGTACAGGAGCTAGGGAAAAAACTCTGTTCTTTTGAGTTAGGGCAAGGTTCTTCCACTCCTCAGGCCTCCAGTCTGCATTTTGAGCCCAGTCCCCAGATTAAGCTCCCAGAACCCTTTTCTGGAGACCGGAGGAAGTTTCTCTCTTTTAAGGAGAGTTTCAAACTTTACTTCCGTTTGCGCCCCGTGTCCTCTGGCCCCGAGAGTCAACGCGTGGGCATTATCATTTCCCGATTACAGGGTGATCCCCAGGACTGGACGTTCTCTTTACCTGCTGGCGCCAGTTGTTTATATTCTGTGGAGGGGTTCTTTCAGGCCCTGGGTACCCTCTATGATGAACCAGACAGGGCTCTAGTAGCCGAGACGGCTCTAAAGGCACTGGTTCAGGGCAATTTACCAGCGGAGGATTATTGCACCCAATTCAGAAGGTGGTGTGTCCCCTCAGAATGGAACGAACCAGCCCTGAAGAGTCAGTTCAGGTCAGGTCTGTCTGATAAATTAAAGGATCTTCTGGTCAGTTATCAACTTCCAGAGACCTTAGAGGAGATGATGACCCTTGTTGTCCGACTTGACCGACGGGTTAGAGAGAGACGACAGGAACAACAGTTCTCTTCCCAGATGGTGGTCCAGCCAGAGGCCTATCCCAGAGACAATGCTGAGGTCTCCACCGAGGAGCCCATGCAGGTTGGCATGTCCCGAGGGAATCTTCGCCACAGACTTGGAGAATGCTTTTACTGTGGAAATCCTGACCATTGGATCAACCAGTGTCCTAAGAAGGTCCTCTCTGTCAAGTCTCCTAAGACAAGGCAACCTAAAGACCAGGTACACCCTGAATTTTCTAAATGTAAGCTTTCGGTACCCATTACGATTTCTCTGGGAGTAGATAAATGGCCGGGTAAGGCCTTTATTGATTCTGGCTCAGCGGCTAGCTTTATTGACTCTGAGTATGCTGTAAGATTGGGTATTCCTATGTTTGCCTTACCAACTCCTATCCATGTCATGGCTATTGATGCTACTCCTCTTATTGGTGGTACGGTGAGCTTATGTACCTCAGAGATTTCTCTAACCGTGGGTGTGTGCCACTCAGAGAGATGTTCGCTTCTAGTCCTGGAGAACCTACCTGCTGAGGTGGTACTAGGGTTGCCTTTGCTCCGACTACATAACCCCACTATAGATTGGTCCAATGGGGAGTTGGTGAGATGGGGGCCTAAGTGTGACTCGTGCTTGTCCGTGGTACAGGCTGGGGTCTCAGTAAAGTCTGATACTTTACCCTCTGTTGTTAGAGAATATTCCGATGTATTCTCATCACCAACCCCGGAGGTTCTACCCCCCCATAGACCTTATGATTGTACCATAGAGCTAGTAGAGGGGGCCAAGTTTCCTAAAGGACGAATTTATAATCTTTCTATGCCCGAACGCAAGGCCATGCAAGATTATATTAAGGAGACCCTTGGTAAAGGGCATATTAGACCTTCTGTCTCTCCTATGGGGGCGGGGTTTTTCTTCGTTAAGAAAAAAGATGGTGGTCTTAGGCCATGTATCGATTACCGGAGATTAAATAAAATCACTGTCCAGAATAGATACTCCCTCCCATTGATTCCGGATTTATTTAACCAGGTTCTGGGGGCAACCTGGTTTTCCAAAATTGACCTGAAAGGGGCATACAATCTAATCCGAATCAAGGAGGGAGACAAATGGAAGACGGCATTCAATACTCCGGTAGGACACTTTGAATATCAGGTGATGCCTTTTGGACTCAGCAATGCCCCAGCCGTGTTCCAAAACTTCATGAATGACATTCTTAGGGAGTTCTTAGGTAAATTTGTTATTGTCTATCTTGACGACATTTTGATATTCTCTCCTGACTTCGAATCCCATGTGTCTCATGTTAAACAAGTATTAGAGGTGTTGAGATAGAATCAGCTATCCGCTAAACAAGAGAAATGTGTCTTTGGTGTACAGGAGATTCTGTTTCTAGGGCATGTTCTGACTCCTAACGCGTTCAAGATGGATCCTGGTAAGGTACTAGCAATTAAGGAATGGGTAAGACCTTCATCCTTAAAGGCTTTACAACGGTTCTTAGGTTTCGCCAATTACTATCGTAAATTTATTATGAATTTTTCCGTAATTGCTAAACCGTTGACCGACCTTACTAAGAAAGGGGCGGATTTGGAGAATTGGTCTACCAAGGCCATTTCTTCATTTGAAAAATTAAAAAAGGCATTCAGTAGCGCTCCCATTCTGATCCAGCCTGATCAGGAGAAACCTTTTATTGTGGAGGTGGATGCGTCCGAGGATGGCGCAGGAGCAGTCCTTTCACAAGGTCCTGCTAGCCTCACTAATCTGAGACCATGTGCCTTCTTTTCCAGGAAATTCTCTCCCACGGAGAGAAACTACGACATAGGGAATAGGGAGCTGCTGGCCATTAAATGGGCATTTGAGGAGTGGAGGCATTTTCTGGAGGGGGCAAGGCATTGTGTAACTGTTGTCACTGACCATAAAAACCTCATGTTTCTCGAGTCTGCTAAGAAGTTGAATCCCCGTCAAGCCAGATGGGCTCTGTTTTTTACTCGTTTTGATTTTTCCATCACGTTCAGGCCGGGAAGTAAAAATGTGAAGGCGGACGCATTATCTCGGAGCTTCCAGGCTTTTCAACCTACTGAGGTACCACCTGAATCCATCCTACCAGCAAAAATCTTCTTAGCAGCTCTTACCCAGGATATCTCGGCTCGCATTAGGTCTGAACAACATCTGGCACCGGTATCCACCCCAACAGATAAGTTGTTTGTTCCCGTACAATTTCGTCTCCAGCTGTTGGGTGAGTGTCACGATTCTGCCTTTTGTGGACATCCGGGTGTTGAGGGCACTAAGGATCTGGTTTCTAGATCTTATTGGTGGCCCACTCTAACTAGGGATGTCAAGTCCTACGTGTCAGCCTGTGAGGTTTGTGCCAGGTCCAAGACACCTAGGACTCGCCCTGCTGGTAACCTACGACCCCTACCCATTCCCAGTAGACCCTGGTCCCATATCTCGATGGACTTTATAACTGACCTACCGCCGGCGGAGGGTAATACTGTAGTTTGGGTAGTGGTCGATAGGTTTAGCAAGATGGTCCATTTCATTCCCCTGTCTAAACTCCCGAATGCCAAAACCCTGGCGTCTATTTTTGTGAAAGAAATAGTTCGATTGCATGGTATCCCGGAAAATATTGTTTCTGACAGGGGTGTGCAGTTTGTGTCCAAATTCTGGAGGGCCTTCTGTCAAAAATGTAAAATTTCATTGTCTTTTTCCTCTGACTACCACCCTGAGAGTAATGGGCAGACTGAACGCCTTAATCAGTCTGTCGAACAATTCTTGAGGTCGTATGTTGCTGATGACCAGCAATTATGGGTGAAATTTCTTCCATTGGCTGAATTTGCTTTGAATAACCGTGTCAATTCTTCAGCTGGGGTTTCACCTTTCTTTTGTAACCATGGTTTCCATCCCCGTTTTCATTCTGGGTCATCCGTCTCCTCCTCTAACCCTGAGGCGGATAGGCTCTCCTCTGAACTGTGCACAGTTTGGGCCCGGGTTCAATCGAACTTAGAAAAGGCTCAAAGTTCTCAGAAACTCAAGGCCGATAGGAGACGTTCAAGGGGGGTAAATTTTCAGGTTGGGGATAAGTTATGGTTGTCCTCCAAGAATCTCTCTCTTAAGGTAGATTCTAAAAAGTTTGCTCCTCATTTTATTGGACCATATAAGATCACGGAGGTGATTAACCCGGTATCTTTTAGGTTGGAGCTGCCCGAGTCATTCCACATTCATAATGTGTTCCATAAGTCTCTACTTAAAAAATATTTTGAACCGGTAGTACCATCAAAAGCCTCGCCTCCGCCGGTTCTTGTTAATGATGCTGTCGAGTATGTGGTGTCTAAAATAGTGGATGTCAGGAAGGTGCGTAATTCCTTGCAGTACTTGATTCACTGGAAGGGGTATGGACCTGAAGAGAGATCTTGGGTACCTGCCAGGGAGGTTCATGCTCCTAGACTTGTTCGAAAATTTCATTTAGAACACCCTGAAAAGCCATCGCCTGAAGTCTTGGGTCCGGTGGCCCCTCGCAAAAGGGAGGGGGTACTGTAACGGGGTTCCGAAGGTGCACTCGGTCCCCCATTGCCCGCAGAACTGTTGCTTAGCTTTGGGAATGAGGATCTGTGTTTGACCTCATTCCCAGGGCGGCTTTACTAGCTGGGTGGCTCCCTGCTCCTAGTCTGCCTTCAGCGCCGAGCTGATCACTCGGTGCTCGACTGGTTGGTCTGTCGGTCATGTGACGCTGGCCACGTCACATGACCCTCACTCCCCACTATAAATACAGGCAGCCTACTGGCCACAGGTTGCCTGTTAATTTAGGTTCCACCTGTGATTTTGTCTTTCCTGGTGTACTTACCTCCTGCTGAATTCCTGACGATCCTCTGCAGACTCCTTTTGTACTTCACGTCTCTCCTGGTATTTATGACCCCGGCTTCTCCTGACAATTCTCTGCTTGCTCCATTTGTACTTTGTAGCTTTCCTGGTATTGACTCGGTCCGTTCACGTCCTGTTGTTTGTCTGTCTGTCATCCCTGCACTTATTCCAAGTTAGGGATTGCCGTCCAGTTGTCCCCTGTCATTAGGACTCGCGAGGCAAGTAGGCAGGGCCAGGGGTAAGGGTGGAGCGCAGTGGTCACTTCCCTCCCCCCTGTGTGTGTGTGTACGCGACCGTTACAAAAACTTAATTAAATTACTAACGCGTTATCAGATCTAACAGAATAAAAGGGGCGTTAAATAGGCGGTATGACATCAAAGGTCCTTTAGCTTATTAAAGATTCTAAGAGTGTGATAAGCTTTTAATAGATTCATACAGTTTTTAATAGATTCATAGAGCTTTTAATAGATTCATACAGTTTTTAATAGCAATTTATTTTGAAAGATATTAAAACTTAAATTACTGACGTAATATCAGATCTAACAGAATAAAAGGGGCGTTGAATGGGCGGTATGACATCATCAAAGGTCCTTTAGCTTATTAAAGATTCTAAGAGTTTGATAAGCTTTTAATAGATTCATACAGGTTTTTAATAGATTCATAGAGCTTTTAATAGATTCATGAAGCTTTTAATAGCATTTTATTTTTAAAGATATTAAAACAATTAAATTACTAACGTAATAGCAGATCTAACAGAATAAAAGGGGCTTTGAATGGGCAGTATTTAGGCATGGCTTGGGGCGTTATTTAGGCTTGGTTTGGGAGGGACTGGGAGGGGTTGTGAGTGGAGTGGGAGGGGTTGTGGGTGGAGTGGGCGGGGTTATTGGGGGGAAATGGGAGTGTCCACCTGACACTTTTGATTTGACAAAACATCCAGCCCTATACTACATCCGTGAAACACGGACATGTGAATGAGGCTTAACACTAAAGAACATAGCTAACCACACCCACTTTCCCAGCCATATTTCAAAACTGTGAAGTGAGTGGAGTACAAATTGCAAAGTCACCCTATTTTGTGACTTTTTAAAACCAGAAGTATGGAGTACAGGGCTTGATAAATTCTCCCAAAACTGTTTAAAACATAATAATGTGGTGCAAAGCATGTAGGACAATTTTTGGAGCAAATTAAGCTAGAATTCTAGCACATTTAACTCCCCCCCCCCCCCCCCATTGTCTACTACCACTTCCAAAATTTGATTCATTAGTCCAAAAAAACTTCCTTCTTACTTTTTATTGTTTGTTTTTTGCAAAGGTATATCATAAATATACACTTATCAGAAACATTAGACAGAATTATCTACAGAGCCACTCCCCATGCAACTGACAGATGTCCACTTTGGTGTTCTTGTGTAAATTTTCTTCTTTTTTTGTGTATTCCATTTCTGAGTAACTGCCTCTTGACAGTCACACATCCTTTTAACCCCCTTAGTGAAAGGTATCTCACCGGCAAGGCCGGTATTTTAGTGGCCCTTCCGGTGTAGATAGTTTTTTTTTCTACCAGCAATATTAATTGGCAGTATTTTCCTGTGCTGTTACTAATGAACGCTTCCATTATGGAGCGCTCATTAGTACAGCCTTTACCTCCCCCCACTTGTGTTAATAAAAAAAATAAAAAAACACACCTCCTCCCTTTGCTCGCAATTCGGGGAACATTCGCTGCTGACTGGTGGACAGGACCTGCGAGACATCATCACGCTGGAGAACAGGTCCTGTCCTAAGCTTCCAGTCAGCAGTGAGCATTCACCGCAGCGCGAGCAAATGGAGGAGGTGAGTTATTTTTTAGGTACACTAATGCAGGGCATTACTATTACTGGAGGCACTCATGGGGGCATTATTATTACTGGGGGGCACTAATGGGGCCCTACTCTTACTAGGGGCACTAATGGGTGCATTATTCTTACTAGGGGGCACTAATGGGGCATTACTCTTACTGGGGACACTAATGGGGGCATTACTCTTACTCAGGGGTAATAATGGGGGCATTATTCTTACTGGGGGGCACTAATTTGGGAATTATCCTTAATGGGGGCACTATTCTTACTGGGTGCACTAATGGGGGCATTATTCTTACTGGGAAGCACTAATAGGGGCATTATTTGGGCACTAAAGGGGGCATTATTAATTTTGGGGCGCACTAATGAGGACACTATTACTGGAGGCACTAATGGGGGCATTATTCTTACTGGGAAGCACTAATGGGGGCATTATTCTTACTGGGGGGCAATAATGGGGGCATTATTCTTACCAGTGGGCACAAATAAGGGCATTAATAATTCTGGGGTGGACTAATGAGGGCATTAATAATTCTGGGGCACACTAATGAGGGCATTATTCTTTCTGGGGAGCACTAATGGGGCCATTACTATTAGTGGGGGGCACTAATGAGGGCATTAATATTACTGGGGGGCACTAATGGGGGAATTATTAATGCTGGGGGAACTAATGGGGGCATTAATATTACTGGGGGCACTAATGAAGGCATTAATATTATTGGGAGCCACAGTATGACAGCGACTTAACTCCCTGTGTTAAGCCATACCCGCTTTGGGGAGTGGCTTAACTTAGCCGGTATTTTTTGTTCGGAAAGGTGACAACCCTAATGACCACCCATATGCCTTTTTACGGTGGTCACTGAGGGGCCTTAGGCTGGGCTGCCGCTTTTTTACGTTGGCCTAGTCTAAGTGCTGCACGGGTCTCACATGAGAGCCACACTCCTGCTCTAACATTTTAAATGCTGCAGGCAATGGCACCCACCACATGTAAAGTATTGACAGAGGGAGCATACTCCCACTGTCTCCCATCGGCATCCCACAAATGCGATCGAGGGGGGCCGACGTGTGTAAAGGCTGGATGGGGTCTGACATAGGCCACAAACCAGCCTTGAGTAGTTTCGAGCAGGCTGTGCCTCTCTGGCGCAGCCTGCTGGTCAATGTTAGTATAGAACTGACATTAAAATGCACTGTACTATAGGGATAGTGCACTGTATTTTAAAATCAATCAAAATGTTGTCAGTTTTATTCCGCTTGTGGGACTATTAAGTGGTAAAAAAAAGCAAAAATAAATAAATAAAATAAAACACATTTATTAAATTAAACAAAATTCCAGTAAAAATAAAAATATGCTTTTTTCCATTGAAAATAAGCTTTTCAATACAAAGAATTAAAAAAAAAAAAATTCCCCCCATATGTTTGGTATCCCCGCATCCGTAACGACCCGGACTACATAAATATCATATAAATTATACCCTATGATGAACTCCGTAAAAATTTTCAAAAAATGACAGAATTGCCAATTTATACTTAGTTGCCACTGAAAAAACTTAACAACAAGTGATCAAAAAGTCTCATTTACTCCAAAATCATACTAATAAAAACTACAAGTTATGGGTCTTAGGAAGTGGCGATGCAAAAAGATTTTATTCCTTTTAAAAAAAAGGGGTTTTATTGAACGAAAGTAGAAAAACTGAAAATAAACTATATGTATTTGGTATCACTGTAATCATACTGACCCAGAGAATAAAGATATTATGTTATTTATACCGAAAAATTGAGGTTGTAAAATTTATAACGTAAAAACTCAGTGGCAGTATTGCTATTTTTCCCAACTCCCTCCCAGAAAGAGCTAATAAAAGATAATCAGAAAGTTATATGTACCCCAAAATGGCGATATCAAAACTACAACTTGTCCCGCAAAAAACAAGCCCTCATACAGCTATATAGACAGAAAATAAAAAGGTAATAGCTCTTAGAAGGTGATGATGAAAAAAGGAAGAAAAACGTTTGGTCACTAAGGGGTTAAAATAATGACTGAAAGTGAAAGGAAGAACAGAAATACCAGTGGAGTATTTCAGATCTGAGACAAGAGTGGAACTTTTTTTTATTCAGTAGTCTGTCAGACCTTAGTTTATAGTGGTATGGCCCCTCAAAATTGTAACATTCATCACTTTGTGTACAGTGGTACCATATCTGCTATTTCTTTTGGTGAGTTTTTGTGGCTGTATGTGTTTCTTTTGGTGTATGTCCCTGGCGGGTCTTAAGTCTTCTCTGATCCTCTATACTGGGTAGAAATCATTGATGTCAATGGTGGCTGAAGGTGAGCACTGAAGCTAGTTAGGAGCGGAGAGAGAACCTTTCTCCCCGCTAATGGGCAGCATCTCCATTGCTTGGAAGCAACTCACATGGAATCATGCACCAAGCCAACAAGGGAAGTTTTCTGTACACCATAAGTATGTAAGGCAGGAAATCTTGGATAAAAACATAGGCCTTGGATCGTGCCACCTTTCTTTGCAATGTTTTATGAAGTACCCATTAAGCTGAACCTTCCTGACATTTCCCTTGATCGTTGAGCCAGGACAAGAAGTAAAGAGCACCTGGACCAGTGCAGGGTTGGAATGGCAACATACATCATAATTATGGTGTATACAGTAAATACAATACCAGAACTAAGCCCAGTTCATAAATACAGTACTAGAATGCAATGGCACCTGAATATAATGTTGTCACACTCTGAACCACTAAATATAGCATCACACGCTGTGCCCCTGGATACAAAAGCACCACATGCTGCATTCTCTGAATATAACAGTGTAACATACAGTGAACCCATATATCAGTCTGACAAATTGTGCCAAGATACCCAAAAAACCATGCCACACACAGTGGCCCCATAAAATCAGTGTCAGAGATACCACCCCTAAAAAATCATATTATCACATTGAGTTTATAAAAATTATAGTGCCATCAGTTTCCCCCAAAAAAACATCACCATGTATCATTAAAAATAAAAAAAAACACATACTCACTTGTCCCCATTCTTTTTCCACCCTCCTGAGATGCCTACCAGATATGTCCTCTTCTAGCTGGCTCCCGCAGAATGAACCAGATGGTGTGATGATGTCATTCCATTGAATGCATCTTGTGAAAAATGCTGATCAGTGCTCCCTTCAGCAGCAGTACATTCTACATATTTGTATCACATCACCAATACACTTGAAGCTAAAGGGTGGGGATTTGTGGTCACGGTTGTGCAATGTGGCTGTTACTTTAACAACAGGTTTGGTTTTGTGATCATGACTTTACCTAAAATGGCCTACGTTAGTATCATCTCAGTACTTAACTCCAGGAATTATAAATGTGTCAGTCCAAATCCAAGATTTATTGTTTTAGACTCAATTTGAAAGCAATCATATCTATATTCATGAGATGTTCTAAGCATTAAAAAAGAATGTACAACAGTTCATTATCATAAAATAAATACTTATGTGGGAACGTATCCTTCAAAGCCTAACTTTGCATTGACCAAACCCTATTGTTGGTAAAATTGAGGAAAAATCCATTTCATCCATCAAGTTC
This sequence comes from Bufo bufo, assembly GCF_905171765.1. NCBI lineage: Eukaryota > Metazoa > Chordata > Amphibia > Anura > Bufonidae > Bufo > Bufo bufo. Next base: position 222,965,700 of record NC_053393.1, read on the forward strand.
AACTGTGAGCTGGAATTTCAACTGGGAAGCAGCCAAAGAGCCCATCATGATGATGGAGTATTAAAAACATGTGCATCAATTTCACGTTACCACAAAAATATTTTACAACAGTACATTTAAGTAAAATAAAACACATTATAAAAAAGTCCAGGGATAATAGTAATTAGAAAATCCAAGACTTCCATCTGGTATAAAATGAAAATATGTAAGCAATATAATGTTTGCGTATTTAACATGCAGAATAACATATTTATTCAATTATAGAGACAAATAAAACCAAAAGAATTCCCAAACTGCTCAGGTTTTAATAGGAAATGTACCTACTCACTATGGTTAATTTCATTCAAAATTTCCTCCCACATATTTGTATCCGCTAGAGATTCAATAATAAACTGCGAAAATCTAGCAATCTTACACATTTACTAGAAACAAGCTCTATCAGTTGGATCGTGGAGCTTCTAATCTGCCAGGAAAATAACAAAATAACTTCTTCAAGTGAAGCACAGTCTTGGAGCAATTTTAACCCATATGTTATGGAAACACATAGAAAACTTTCCTAAAGCAAGCCACACACTTAAGATAAAAGGACAATCCCACTGATTGTATGGCTGATTAATTTCAATTTCAAATCACTTCCTTAAAAGGAATCTGTCATTACTTACTAGCAGGTAAAACGGTCCACCATGCTAGATTGGTGATTGTCTGTATGTAGTATCTCCATATATGCCATCAATCTGTAAAAAAAAAAAAAAGTCTTTTTATAATATGTACATTACCCCCTAGGTGCAACGAGGGCAGAATCATTGCATCCAGAGGCTCACTCCCTGTCTGCTTTGCCATGTCCGTTCTACTGTGAAAGACAGGCCAGACAGGGAAAACATATTCACATGGCCCTGAAGTCTCATAGGAGAGTGTTCAGCACATGCGCAGTAAAGGGAAGGGGATCGCCGGCCAGCTGGGTAATCTCCATCCCTTTACTGCGATTGTGCCGAATGCACTCCTGTGAAACTTCAGGGCCAGGCGTCAATATGTTTTCAGTGTCTGACCTTTCTGTAACAGCGGTTGGGGCATGGCATAGCGGACAGGGAGAGGAGCCTCTGGGAGCAATGAGGTCCAAGAGCACCTCTCTCATTGCACCTAGGGGGTAATTCATATATTATAAAAAGCCTTTTTTCTATAGATTGCTGGCACATATGGAGACACCAGACTCTGCAAACAAGAAATGATCTACAGCAGCCGACCGTTTAACCTACTGGTAAGTAATGGCAGTTGCCTTTTGTATTCTGGTAATAACAAATTGTATAGGCATATAATTGAGTCCATTGTGTTTCTATCCTTCTATCCTTTGTTTTGAATGGGGATCCGGATTGCAGACTCTCAAAATATAGTCTGCAGTTTGCAACTAGGAAATGGCTATAAATGTAAAAATCCAATTCTTTTCTAGGTAAATAAAACGTTATATCATGGTCACTAGATATAAATGTATATGTTATATAATTCTTAGAAATGGTTTTCCAGTACTTAGATATTAGTAATCTATCCCCGGGATTGGTCATCAATATCAGATTGGTGGTGGTCTGACACGCTGCACCTCAGCCAATCAGCTGTTTTGGTTGGCATAGAGCCAGAAGCACAAATTTCCAATCACTGTGAAGTATACAGTCTCTGTGATGCCCGTGTGTGGGAGGAAGACACCACACCGGATGAAGAAGGAGAAGGAACAAGAAAAAAGACATAAAAGCAAGGGAAGAAAGAAGGACACCTCCTAGTCAAATCCCTAGTCACAGTCCTGACTGGCTATCAGTATGAACAGACCCCCAAAGGTAGGTGAGTTCATACGCAGGAGTACCTTGAGTCCTAAACTCACCCTATAAGACCCTGGCGATAGTGACAGGACTGAGACTACCTGTTCCTCCAGAAAGGAAGGATGACCAGGAGCTCTCTCTCAGGCCTACAACAAAGGGCAGGGTGGGAAACAATACACAGATAAACCAGAACAAATGCAAAATTGAAAGGAAAAACTTTCCAGTAGCTATGGCAGCAACAGGAACTCAGCCGAGAACCAAACACCAGCAGACCACAGATACCACTGAAGCTATAAACCGCATAGCATTGTGGGAGAATCAACTATAAATAAGGAAAGTTAAATGACCACAATAGCAACACCTTGAGGTTAGAGGTGTGGGCAGTATTAGAAACAACACAGACGTCTATTAATCCACAAGGAAACCTGTCAGATCAACGCACGTGTTGCCAGTCTCACAGATCTTCTGTCACCCACTGTCGCGGGGACGTCCGTATGTCTCGGTACATCCGTAACAGTACCCCCCTTTTTTTATGGGCACCCAGGACTGACCTTATCCAGGTGAGAAAAGCTTTCACCAAACGATTGGCATTCATGTCAGATGCCGATACCCACATCCTTTCCTCTGGTCCATAACCCTTCCAGTGAACAGATACTGAAGAGATCTACAAAGGACTTGGGAATCAATAATCTTGGCAATATGGAATTCCAAACTACCATCCACCATGACAGGAGCGGGTGGCAAGGAAGACGGCTACAAGGGTTCCACATATCTCTTCAGCAAAGATTTATGAAAAACATTTAGTATTTTCAGAGCCAGAGAAAGTTCTAAATGAAAACCTACAGGATTAAAGGGAACCTGTCACCAAAAAAACCGGCACCGAGATCCGGCTTGTCAATAAAGGCGGCGGGTGGAGCAGCATTGGAGACGCCTAGGCTGCTGCCCCCTTGACTTCAACCTGACTTGAAGCAGGGGGCAGCGGCCTGAAATAAAACATCGATTTCTCAAGGAGGCTAGATGCGGCTAAACAATGAAAAAGTGCATTAGGAAACTACTATGCAGCACTATAAGGTACTATTAACAGCTTAGTAAGCTTTTTTTGGTGACAGGTTCACTTTATTAATGGCACTGATCTTATATGGACCAATAAATCTTGGACTCAACTTCCAAGAAGGTACCTTCAACTTAATATTTTTTGTGGACAGCCACACAAAATCACCCACTGTTAGGTCCGGACCATTCATATGTTTCCTGTCAGCCACACGTTTATACTTGTTGCCCATATTCATCAAGTTATTTTGAATTCTCCACCATATGGATGATAACGACGACAAAAAACGTTCTACCTCGGGGATACCAGAAGTATCTGAACCAGAAAATTGTGCCAAACTGCGGGTGAACCGATATGCCCCAAAAAACGGCGACTTCCAGTGGGTTCCTGTCGATTATTTATGACAAACTCAGAGACAAAAATGAGGACCACTCCTCCTGGTTCTCAGAGGACAAAACATCTTAAGTAAGTCTCCAGACTCTAAATAGTGCGCTCCGTCTGTCCGTTCAACTGAGGATGAATAGCCAAAGAAAATGACAGTTGTACCCCCAGCCGAGTACATAATGCCTTCCAGAATCTGGACACAAACTGAGTCCCCCGATCCGAGACCACATCAGAGAGAATGCCATGGAGTTTCACAATGTTGTCAACAAACACTTGTGCAAGTGTTTTAGCATTAGGTAGGCCAGGTAACGCAATAAAATGCACCATTTTACTAAAACGATCAACTACCACCAGAAAAACTGTCTTTCCTGATGAATTAGGCAGATCCGTGATAATATCCATAGACAAGTGGGTCCATGGTCTGGACAGGATGGGTAACGGAACTAGAGATCCGGAAGGCCGAGTATCTGTCACCTTAGCGTGTGCACAGGTACCACAAGCCGATACATAGTCCTTAACACACTTACACAACCCCGGCCACCAGAATCTACGAGAGATGTGTTCGGCAGTGGATCTACTCCCGAGGGTTGTCCCATAAGAACCGTACAGTGATGTTCCTCAAACACCTTGTGCCGCAATTCTGCTGGTACAAACAATTTCCCAGAGGGGCAAGAATCCGGTCCGTCTCCCTGAGCCTCTAATATCTTCACCTCTAGGTCAGGGTATAGAGCGGATATCACCCTCCCTTCTGCCAGTATAGGACTCGGATTTTTTTTAGAGAAAAAGGCACATGGACGCAATTTACCTGGTGACGGGCCCTGCGATAAAATTGCTCCTACCCCCACCTCGGACGCATCCACTTCCACAATAAAAAGGTTGTGAAACATCCGGCAGCACCAATATATGGGCATAAGTGAAGCACTCCTTAACCGCAGAAAAGGCTTGCAACACCGAATCAGACCACACTGAGACATTCGTCCGTTTCTTTGTCGTGTCAGTTAAGGGTTTCACCACTGTTGAATAGTTCTGAATACATTTTCGATAATAGTTGGTGAACCCCAAAAACCGCATAAGAGCCTTCAGATTTTCGGGATGATCCCAGTCCAATACCGCACGGATCCATTTGAAAACCCGAAGATGACAGCAGGTAGCCCAAAAATTGCACCTCATGTACAGCAAAAACACACTTCTCTAATTTTGCGTACAACTTATTATCCCTAAGGATCTGCTACACCTGTCTAACGAGATCCTGATGTGTCTCCACGTTTGGAGAATAAATTAGTATGTCATCTAAATATACGACTACAAACCTCCCAGCATGCATCACAGCAAGCATCTTCAGAGGAATGGTCACATGACATCCCTGGCCAACTGTGATACCATTGTAACAACAGCACCTCAGGTCTCATTTCATCGCAGATAGAGAAGTGAATTTGACGTCCAGGATATGGTCAAAAGGACATTAGTCTGGTTTATACATTACCAATATATCGGCACTAAACTAATAATATCAGGAGCAATATCAACTAAACTATTATCCTGATATATTCCTCCTATATACTGGACTACCAAACTGGCAACCACATAAGTGACTTTTTCCCTTTTTTAACCAACTCCCGTCTGCCCGTTGACTATAAACGTCCGGGAGGTGGATCTCTATCAGTGACAGCAGGGCAACCCAGAGAAAAGGCAAGGACAGTTACCAGGTGTCCCTGCCTTCTAGATCGCTGTATACACAGCGCTCACCGAGCGTTGTGTATACAGAGCAGAAAGAGCCACGCGCCGGGTCAGGAGAGTGCAGGAGCTGTCAGGTCTTTCACAGACCTACACTGAGACTGTACAGCATTGTATAGTGATGTAGAGCCTCTCTGGGGGGTGTATTTCCCCTGTAACTGGGGCTACTATGTCAGCCCCAGTTACAGGAGAAATCAATAATGGGGGGGGGGGGAAAGTGAATTAAAATGTCCCCCAAAGGTCTTGTATGACCTTATGGGGGATGCAAAGTGTAAAATAAAATAAAAAATAATAAACTATTAAAATAAAATAATAAAAAAAAGGTTTCACATTTTTGTCACCTTACATCACAAAAAGTGCAACGCCAAGTGATCAAAAAGGCGTATGTCCCACAAAATGGTACCAATAAAATCGTCACCTCATCCTGCAAAAAATGAGCCCCTACATAAGAAAATCGCTCAAAAAATAAAAAAAATACAGCTCTCAGAACATGGAACATTAAAACATAATTTTTTTGTTTCAAAAATGCTATTATTGTGTTAAAGTGAAATAAATAAAAAATGTCGGACAGTGGCGAGAAGCAGTTCTTAACCTGATTAAAGTTGAACGGGTGACCGAGAGTCATACTAAAAAAAAATCTGAAAAAAATTGACGAAATATGAAAAAAATGGTTATACTAGGCCTGGATGTTTATGTATTTTATATTTTTTTTGTGTTTTTTTTCTCGTCTCTCTCTCTCTCTAAGGGGTGGCGGGTGGGTATTTGGGTTAAAAAAGATAAAGAAAGGAAAAGGGGAAAAAAGGAAGGAAAAAAAAAATAGTTATTATAATATTTTTTAAGTTGTAATATGGACTTTTATATTGTAGTATTGATGTGATTTGTGTATATGTTTTCACAAAATTGAAATAAAAAAATAAAAATAAAAAGTATACATATTAGGTATCTCCGCATCCGTAACAACTAGCTCTATAAAAATATCACATGACCTAACCCCTCGGGTGAACACTGTAAAAAATAAAAACTGTGCCAAAAAAGCCATTTTTTTGTCACCTAACATCACATAAAGTGCAACACCAAGCAATCAAAAAGGCATATGTCCCCCAAAATAGTACCAATCCAACTGTCACCTCATCCCGCAAAAAATGAGACTCTAACTAAGACAATCGGTCAAAAAATTTAAAAGCTATGGCTCTCAGACTATGGAGACACTAAAACATCATTTTTTTGGTTTAAAAAATGCTATTATTGTGTAAAACTTAACCGCCTCCGGACCGCCTAATGCAGGATTGCGTTCTGGAGGAGGCAGCCCTGCGCACAGTCACGCATATATGCGTCATCTCGCGAGACGCGAGATTTCGCTCAAAGCCGGCCCGCGCATGAGCATCGCGGGCCGGCAAAAGTTTAAGAAGTATTTCGTCACCAGCCTGCCAGCCAATGATCGTGGCTGGCAGGCTGGCGATTTTCAAAAAATCAAATCAAAAGCCAGATAACACATTATATTTGTAAATATGATGTGTTTAAATGGCTTGTCTGCTCCTCTGCTGGTCCTTTTCGTCGGTTGGTTCCAGCAGAGGAGCAGACATCACAGTGAGTAGCCACCCAAACACCACCACTTAGCCCCAGATCACCCCCCATCACCCGAATTAACCCCTTGATCACCCCTGTCAATCACCTAGTGAAAGGAAAAAAGTGATCAGTGTAAACTGTCACTTTTTTTTTCACTGGTATTGACTGATAGGTTTTAGGATAGTTTAGGCCCCTTGGTTAGGTAGTTTAGAGTCAGTTAGCGCCCAACCCACCGCACTCACTGATTCGCTGATTAGCGTATCGCTATCAGCATTTGTACTTTTATAGTATCTGTAAGTGATCAAAACTGATCACAGTCAGATCTATAATTGTATTACCCTAAGATCACAATTGCGCGTTTTACAGCGCGTTCGAACGCGCTGTAAAACGCATAACGATGCAAGCCAATGCTTCCCTATGGGACTGGTTCACATTTTCCGCGTTTTACAGCCGCGTTCGAACGCGCTGAAAAAACCTGCCCGACGCTAAACAAGTTCTTGAGCTTCTTTAGGGCGTTTTGTCACGTGTTTACGGCCATAGGACACTGCTGTCAATCACACAAACGCGCGTAATACGCGCGTTGACTATGGACAAAAAAACGCGCACAAAAACGCGCGTTAAACGCGCATATCAAATACGCTCAGGTCTGAACCCAGTGTTAGTGTCACCTTAGCTCGCCCTCCACCCAAAACGCAGTGTTTGCCCGATCAGGCCTGATCGGTCGCCCACACGTGCGTTCACCCACACCCGCCCCAGTGACAAAAAATATATATTTTTTTTGATCACTGCACAATCACTTTCCAAGTGCTGCGGCGATAACAAAATCTGTTTTGATATTTTTTATCAATCGCAGCGACCTCCGGTACTTCGCTAGCCTCCCATTTGTAAGACAGGCTTGCTTTTTTTCTTGGGTAGTCTCAGGGAATACCCCTAAATTTATAGTCCAAATGTCAAACAGGGGGTATTCTTCTGAAGGGACTACAGGATTCTGACCCAGTCGGATGAGGAATGGGAACCCTCATCTGACGAATCTAGCGGGTCAGAATATGAACCTGTAGAAAGCAGTGGCAGTCTGACCCAAAGTTCGGACGAGGAGGTCGAGGTCCCTGATAGAACCAGGCGTACCCGGCCCCGTGTCGCTAGACCACAGCTTGCGCAGATCCGCTTCAAGAGCAGCAGAGTGGGGGCTGGCGCTGTCGGATCACGTGGTTGAGGCATACACCAGCAGCGCAGCCTCCCTGGACCTAGTACCAGCACTTGCCCGTACAACATGGTGAAGTGGCGAGCACCAGAAGGGCAGTTGAAGCTGGTACGGTGGCACGTGCAATAGATACCCCACCGCACAGACAGGCCCCGTAGACCCCCTAGAGTCCCTGAGGTGCTGGCAAATCCTGATTGGCAGTCACCAACTTCAGCCGCACCATTAGTTCCCCCTTTCACCGCCCAGTCTGGAGTTCGGGTTGACACAGCTCAGATCGGTTCGGCCCTGGGATTTTTTGAGCTGTTCTTGACTGCGGAGCTCTTGGACTTAGTCGTGGCAGAAACAAATCGGTATGCCACTCAATTTATATCCGCCAACCCGGGAAGCTTTTATGCCCAGCCTTTCTGGTGGAAACCAGTCCAAGTTTCCGAAATTAAAATTTTTCTGGGCCTTCTCCTCAACATGGGTCTAACCAAAAAGCATGAATTGCAGTCATATTGGTCCACGAACCCGATTCATCACATACCCATGTTCTCTGCTGCTATCTCCAGGGCACGATTTGAGGCCATCCTGCGTTTCCTGCACTTTAGCGACAATACCACCTCCCGTCCCAGAGGCCACCCAGCTTTTGACCGGCTCCACAAAATTCGGCCCCTCATAGACTACTTCAACCAGAAATTTGCAGATTTGTATACCCCAGAGCAAAACATCTGCGTAGGCGAGTCCCTAATACATTTTACCGGGCGCCTTGGCTTCAAACAATACATCCCAAGCAAGCGCGCCCGGTATGGGGTCAAATTGTATAAGCTCTGTGAAAGGGCCACAGGCTATACCCACAAATTTCGGATCTATGAGGGAAAAGATCAGACCCTGGAGCCGGTCGGTTGCCCTGACTACCTGGGGAGCAGTGGGAAGACAGTCTGGGACTTGGTGTCACCCTTATTTGGCAAGGGGTACCATCTTTATGTGGGACAATTTCTACACAAGTGTGCCCCTCTTCAGGCATTTGTTCCTAGAACAGATTGGCTGCTGTGGCACCGCGCAAACTAGTCGCATGGGCTTCCCCCAATGGCTCATTACCACCCGTCTTGCAAGGGGGGAGAGGGCTGCCTTGTGTAACGAAGAACTGCTCGCGGTGAAATGGAGAGACAAGCGTGACGTTTACATGCTCTCCTCCATTCACGCAGACACGACAATACAAATTGAGCGAGCAACCCATGTCATTGAAAAGCCCCTTTCAGTCCACGACTATAACCTTCACATGGGAGGGGTGGACTTCAATGACCAGATGTTGTCTCCGTATTTAGTTTCCCGACGCACCAGACGCTGGTATAAGAAGGTGTCTATATATTTAATTCAATTGGCTGCATATAATAGTTTTGTTCTCTACAGTAAGGCTGGGAGAACACGATCCTTCCTCAAATTTCAGGAAGAGATCATCGAGAACCTCCTGTATCCAGAAGGTTCCGTGGGCCCATCCACCAGTGTAGTTAGCCGTCTACACGAGCAACATTTCCCCAGTGTCGTTCCTGGTACCTCAACCCAACCGTCACCCTGAAAAAGATGTCGTGTCTGTAGCAGGAGTGGAATAAGGCGTGACTCCCGCTATTTCAGTCCTGACTGTCCTGACCACCCTGCCCTATGCTTTGGAGAGTGTTTCCGGAAGTACCACACACAGGTACACTTAGCATAGGGATTGCATCTCACAGGACAGGCACACAGGGCTATTAGGGCCCTTTTACTCACAGCTGCTGCAAACCTCTCCTTTCACCTGGGATAAAGTGCATAATGTACTTCGCCACATCTTTGGGCGATTTGCGCTTTGCACATTGTCCCATGGGGAAGGAGAGGTTTGTCCTATAAAAGATAAAAAGTAAAAACACCAGCAAGCAAAAAAGTTAACTTTCAGTTCAAAAAGTTAAAAAAAAGTTTATATGTTCTGTTCAAAAGTTATTATAAAGTTAATAAAATTTATTGCATTGCGGCCTGGTTTTTTCATTTTTGTTTTGTTTTTTTTACCTTCCAGGTGGACCAACCGATCGAATAGCTGCAGCACTGATGTGCATTCTGACAGAAGCATTGCGCTGCTGTCAGATTACACACAAGTCGGTGTATGCGGCGCTGCAAGACGAGATTTCTCCTCTGCAGTAAAAGATACGTTTGCCGAGGCATATGAGCTGAGGAGGCGGCGGTGTTCATATGCTTTGGCAAACACTTTGTATATATATAAAAAATATAAAAAAATCCCGGCAATGATTTATTCATCCACATTGATTGATGTGAATGGATAAATCTGGTTTGCCAGGGCATATGGGCTAAGTGGGTATGGATGTTGGGAGGAGCTCCTATGTCCTGGCAGACGCCTTTCCCCTCCTTTTTTTTTTTTTTGGCAGAGATTTTTTCATCCACATTGATCGATGCGAATGAAGAAATCTGTGCCATTCATTTTTTCTTTCAGCCCAGAGGCTGAACGGAAAAAAAAAATCTCATTACCCGTATGCTCAATATAAGGAGAATAGCAGAAATAGCAGAAATAGCAGAAATTTTGGAAAGACACCCCAAGGTATTCGCTGAGGGGCATATTGAGTCCATGAAAGATTGAAATTTTGTCTCAAGTTAGCGGAAAGGGAGACTTTGTGAGAAAAAAAACCAAAAAATCAATTTCCGCTAACTTCTGCCCAAAATTTTTTTTTTAGATGAACTCGCCATGCCCCTCATTGAATACCTTGGGGTGTCTTCTTTCCAAAATGGGGTCACATGTGGGGTATTTATACTGCCCTGGCTTTTTAGGGGCCCTAAAGCGTGAGAGGAAGTCTGGGATCCAAATGTCTAAAAATGCCCTCCTAAAAGGAATTTGGGCACCTTTGCGCATCTAGGCTGCAAAAAAGTGTCACACATGTGGTATCGCCGTACTCAGGAGAAGTTGGGGAATGTGTTTTGGGGTGTCATTTTACATTATACCCATCTGGGTGAGAGAAATATCTTGTCAAATGCCTACTTTGTATAAAAAATGGGAAAGATTTGTCTTTTGCCGAGATAATTCTCTCACCCGCATGGGTATATGTCAAATGACACCCTCAAAACACATTGCCCCAACCTTCTCCTGAGTACGGAGACTACACATGCGTGACCTTTTTTGAGCAGCCTATGGAGGGCAAAGGGGCCCCACATTCCAAAGAGCACCTTTCGGATTTCACCGGCCATTTTTTACAGATTTTGATATTCAAACTACTTCCACACATTAGGGCCGCTAGAAATGCGAGGCCGTATAACTACCACCACCAAGTGACCCCATTTGGAAAGAAGGGCACCCCAAGGGTATTTCCGTGATGGGGCATAGTGAGTTCAAGGAAGTATTTATTTTTTGTCATAAGTTAGTGGAATATGAGACTTTGTAAGGAAAAATAAGAAAATAAAAAAAATCATCATTTTCCGCTAACTTGTGACAAAAAATAAAAACTTCTATGAACTCACTATGCCCATCAGCAAATACCTTAGGGTGTCTACTTTCCGAAATGGGGTCATTTGTGGGGTGTTTGTACTGTCTGGCCATTGTAGAACCTCAGGAAACATGACAGGTGCTCAGAAAGTCAGAGCTGCTTCAAAAAGCGGAAATTCACATTTTTGTACCATAGTTTGTAAACGCTATAACTTTTACCCAAACCATTTTTTTTTTACCCAAACATTTTTTTTTTATCAAAGACATGTAGAACAATAAATTTAGAGCAAAATTTATATATGGATCTCATTTTTTTTGCAAAATTTTACAACTGAAAGTGAAAAATGTCATTTTTTTTTGCAAAAAAAATCGTAAAATTTCGATTAATAACAAAAAAAGTAAAAATGTCAGCAGCAATGAAATACCACCAAATGAAAGCTCTATTAGTGAGAAGAAAAGGAGGTAAAATTCATTTGGGTGGTAAGTTGCATGACCGAGCAATAAATGGTGAAAGTAGTGTAGTGCAGAAGTGTAAAAAGTGGTCTGGTCATTAAGGGTGTTTAAGCTAGGGGGGCTGAGGTGGTTAAATAAATAAGAAAAAGTATACATATTAGGTCTGCTCTATTAAAATGTCACATGACCTAACCCCTCAAGTGAATGCTGTAAAAATAAATAAATAAAAACTGTGCTAAAACAACCAATTTTTTGGTCACCTTGCCCCATAAAGTGTTATAATGAATGATCAAAAAATCATATGTACCCAAAAATAGTACCAATAAAACTGGCACCTTATTCCCTAGTTTCCAAAATGGGGTCACTTTTTGGGAGTTTCTACTGTGCATCAGGAAGGCTTCAAAAGGGACATGGCATCTAAAAACCAGTTCTCCGCCTTTTTCTTACTGATGATCTATCCTTTGGATAGGTCATCAGCATCTGATCCACGGGTGTCCGACACCCTGGACCCCCGTCGATCAGCTGTTTGAGAAGGCAGCGGTGCTTGCAATAGTGCCGTGGCCTTCTCGCTGCTTCCCACAGGCCAGTGACATCACAACTATAGCATGTTGGCTGGACACAGCTCAGCCCCACTGAAGTGATGTCACTGGCCTGCAGGAAGCAGTGAGAAGGCCGCAGCACTATTGCAAGCACCGCTGCCTTCTCAAACAGCTGATCGACGGGGGTCCAGGGTGTCAGACACCCGTGGATCAGATGCTGATGACCTATCCAAAGGATAGATCATCAGTAAGAAAAAGGCGGAGAACCCCTTTAAGGCTGGGGCCCAACCAAAGATTGGTGTGTGATGGGGTCGCAGCACAAAAAATACAACACTGATTGCTGTGTAAATAATATGGTAACAAAATGTTTTCTTCTCTTCATTGGATTTTTAGCCTATATTATAATAGAAGATAAAGAACAGCAACAATATAACCTTGAAAGTAACTATTAACGAACACCAGAAAAAGCAATCTCAATTAAAGGATTAAAATGATTTTATGGTCTACAGATACTGATGACCTATCCTTATATCTGATTTGTGGGGTCCGGCATCCTGTACCCCCACTGAACAGCTGTTTGTTGCAGCTGCCGCGCGGGAAGAAGCAAACAGCTCCATTCTCTGTGGAGTGGTCATGCCAGCTTCGAGTGAATGGGAGCTGAGCTGCAGCAAGCTGGCATGGTCACTGCAAAGAGAGTTAAGTTGTCCGTTTCTGGCACTGTGTGAGTTCTGTTAGCCACAAAAAGCTATCAGACCCCTTCCAATCTGATATTAGTGATATTTCCTAAGGATAGATTATCAATAACTGCAGCCTGGAAAATTCCTTTAATTTCATAAGAACTATGCAGCAATATAAACAGTAAGCAAAAAATATGTGAATTGTTGAGATACCTGCCAGGTTTTTGAGGCCTCACTAACTATTTTCTATTTTTTGCTTGAAGAAATTTTAGACTGTATCAGAATTTTAAACCACCTCGCTCTTTAAAGGGTTAATTCCATGATTAATGAAAATCATACCTCATATATGACTACTGCAACGCATTACTAATCGGTCTCCCTCTCACTAAACTCTCACCCCTTCAGTCTGTTCTAAATGCTGCAGCCAGGCTCATCTATCCATCCAATCGCTACACTGATGCTACTAGTCTGTGCCAAGGTAAAATACATTAATCCGCAGCAATCGCCAGTGTGGAAAATCAGAGTGGTGATTTATTCACAAATCAGCATGGTAGAAGCAACGTTTCATTGCTTGAGAAAGACCGATGAAGGTCGAAACGTCGCTTGTACCATGCTGATTTGTGAATAAATCACCACTCTGATTTTCCACATTGGCGAGTGCTGTGGATTATTGTATTTTACCTAGACGTTGGGACCACTGGCCAGGATCCCCATCTGAGTGCACCACCACCTTTAAAGGTATCTTTAATGATTTTCCCAAATGGGATCAGTAGTGCTGCCAAAACCTTTTTGTATACTAGTCTGTGCCAGTCACTTCAATGGTTGCCCATCCACCACAGAATACTGTACAGTTCAAACTTCTCACCCTCACCCACAAAGCTCTGCACAACGTCGCACCTCCATACATCTCCTTCTACCACCCTACTCTTGCTCTACATTCTGTTAGCGACCCAAGATTAATAACCTCCATAATTCGTACCTCTCACTCCCGTCTTCAAGACTTTTCTCGAGCTGCACATACTCTCTGGAATACTCTGCCCGGGAATACTAGGTCAATCCACAACTTCTCCACCTTCAAATGTGCCTTAAAAACACATCTTTTCAGGCAGGCTTATCAAGCTACCTAAAATGACTTTTCCCAGACTTAACCTTTCCGCCACCAACTCCTCTTTCCTAAACTCGATCCTCTAGTAGTCCCAAACCCGAAGCAGATCGGCCGGCACCACTCCTGTCAGTTCAATAATGGCTCAAATCCTACTTATCACAATCAACTACCTTATGTGTCACCCCCAATTCCTCATAGATTGTAAGCTCTTGCGAGCAGGGGCCTGACTCCTAGTGTTTCAGTTGCATATTATCCAGTTATTTTTGTTTTGTATATGAACCGTATGAACTTGTAAAGCGCTGCGGAATATGATGGCGCTATATAAATAAATGTTATTATTGTTATTATATAGGACATGCCAACCTCTTTCTAACAAAGCTAGAGCCAGTCCTGTACATCACATAGATCCAGAGATCTCTGCATCCATTGCTTCAATTGCTCTGCTAGATTTATATCAAACTGGAAGCTTGGGAGGCGTGCCATGTTGTAGGTGGGTTCAAATTGACAGAAGGCTTATTAACACAAGTAGGCAGGGCCAACACATGTAGGCAGGGACAACAGAAGTAGGTGAGGACAGCAATACCAGTGCACAACAACATACCGCCCCAGCGGAACCAAATACCACAGTGCAGCACAAAATACTGCCACAGCAGAACCAAATACCACAATGCAACACATAATACTGCAGTATACAACACGGTATGTAACTGTATCATTGTCCTGAAGATGGCAATAGTTGAATTCAGGATGGACCTACAGCCTCTGGCCAGATGCATAAGTGTCTGATGCTCCTACATTAATTTATGCTGAGAGCATTGGTTCATTATGAACGTGACTGGTGGAAATGAAGAGGGTTTGAACATCTCCCTGAGCATCAGCCCACTGGGAAATTGCATTCAATTACACCCAAAAATAAATTCCGTCCAACTTTGAGATGAAGTTGAACACAATCGGTCTGTGGCAGACTGTGTCCAAGTGGCGACAGCAGTCTACCTGTACCTTTTAGTGGGTGACTATATAATGTCCCATTTCTACTGTTGGGACCACAAAGTAAAAAATTCCAATGGAAGACTGCATGCCATTATTGCATTTAAAGGGTTATTTTATTTATCCAAGCGAGTTGTGCACCATATGTAACAATAAATGTAATGTTTCAGGTCCTAGAGTTTGAAGGCCTTTTACATGTCCGTGTGTAGTGCCAGAAGAAGGATGCCTGTAAGTGTGCCCCCAATCTGGTATTAACCAATCCTGGATGATGGGTTGAAGCACACCAGCCAATAAGTTGTGGCAGAAGTCACACATATTACTGTCCCTAGATGCATGTTATGACACGCAACATGATAATCTCATATAGAGGGAGGGCAGGGTGGAGGAGGGAAGGATACTGCTATGGTCCATGCACCATTAACAAGGTTGACTGGCAGCATTCAGTAATCTAATTTTAAAAGGGTTGCCTAAGATTTTGATATTGATGGTTTGATATTGATGGCCTTTCCTCAAAGTCCCACATAGCTTGCGACCTCTTCAACCAGCTGATCTGCAGGGGTGCCGGAGGTCAAACCCCCTCAAATCTAAAACTGATTACCTATCCTGAGGATATGATATCAGTACTAAACCCCTTTAAGTATTATTGCAATATAC
The DNA here is from genome assembly GCF_905171765.1 of Bufo bufo. Taxonomy (NCBI): domain Eukaryota; kingdom Metazoa; phylum Chordata; class Amphibia; order Anura; family Bufonidae; genus Bufo; species Bufo bufo. Next base: position 222,981,295 of record NC_053393.1, read on the forward strand.
AGGCAATAAACATATTGTAATTTTTTTTTATGTGCCTTAAAATTTCTCAATGGTAGCACCCCCTGATGTGTCTGCTGTGGCCAAAATTAAGGTCCTCCTCTTTCGCCCAGATACCTTTCTTTTGAAAGATCAACTGTTTGAAGCGCAATCCCAAGCATGACCGCTATCTGTGCTTGGTAAGCTGCGATAGCTCATCAATATCAGAATCTCAGTATGTGTTCAAGTAAAAGTTCTTTTGATAGAAGCCCCCAATTGGCCAAAATGTAAAAAATCATGTCACATTCAGCCCCGCTGCTGCTTGTTTAAAAACTGCAGCAGTAACCTGCTAGTATATGGCATGTGACCGCAGCAGCCAATCATTGTCCTCAATGGTGTAATGCTGAGCATTTGTGATTGGCTGCCACAGTCAAATGCCAAAGACCTATACATCGTTGTGCACGTCATCAGCACTGATGTGTACAGTGACATGCTGGTGTACTCCATGTGACCACTGCAGCCAATCAGTATCTTCAGTATTAGACCTTTGAGGATAGTGACTGGCTGCAGCAGTTACACGTCATATGCTGGCATTGAATCAATTTTACAGCTCACAGTAAATGCTGATAATGAGTTCTTATCAGTATACTGAGCTATAGATATGTATTACTTGTAATCTTTATTATTCAGTATGATTTTCAAATTTGTCTATAAAACTGCTGGCTGGCCGTGATATTGGGATGAGTTGTTCAGGAAAAAAAAATCAGGTTGGCAACCCTGAACAACAGCCTGTCCAGCAAATTTGTCCTCTTCCAATAAGCCCTGCAAGTCAATGCAAAAGTCACAGTATTTTGGTTTGTCATCCAGTTTCAGCTTCTGAAGACTGTGTGATCTGTACAGTTTACAATGCAGACATTTCCAGATACACCATACCGTGGTTTGTGGCCCTTTTAGTTCACTACTAAAGCCTGGTGGACTATCTGGGATTTTTCTTGTACATGGCTCAAATCCTGTTCATTGTCTCTTCTGAAGTCTTTGGGTGGCACAGACTTTTCCCAAGACGTAAACAGCCAGTGGTTTCGAACCTCTTCACCAAACATGAAATGCAGTTTCTATGTGGAGCACATTTACCAAATTTATTCTGAAAATGTAACTGCACTGTCACAGCAGACCCTGTTCTTGCAAATTCCAGCATGCAAAAAACGTTTTCTAGCTGCAATGTCACGATCTTAAAGAGGACCTTTCACTGGTCTTGACATTACAATATAAGGACCTGGCAGTGTAGAAAATGTTGAGGAGATGTCCTGCCGCTTATTATTTTTCCAAAAGGCTGCTCCATTCCCCACTGTGCCCCCCATTCTGTTTTCTCATCCTGTATGTTAATCCATACCATGAGTACAGGGAAGGAGGAGATGGCCGTGTTTCTCAGGGGGCGTTTCCTTCTACCTGGCTGTGAGCTGCCAAAACGCAGTGCACAGCGTGATGAACTTTTTTTTCTCCCTGGCTGTGACGTGGTGTGTTGCGATTGGACAGCTCACAGCCAGGGAGAAGGAGACAGACAAAGAGAGGACTGTTCTAGGGGCTGGCCATTCTGTTATGCAAAAATGGAATAGCAGACCGCAAAAACAGCAACGGCCGTGTGCATGAGCCCTAAACCGGTTTCTTTGTGTAGAGGTCTAAACTAATCTGTACACAAAGAGGTAGATTCATGAAAACTGACTTTGTTGCCCATAGCAACCAATCACAGCTCAGCTTTCATAGCAACCAAACACCACAGCTTTCATAGGAACCAATCACAGCACAGGTTTCATTTTTCAATAGCAGAATTTGTGTACTTTAACAACAGGTCTTTTAATTTTGCACCATCATTTTTAAATCACGATATATATATATATATATTGCAAAGAAAAAGGGGGTCAGTCAGCACATCCCAAAGCGCAGGGGCACGTTGCTATGGCTGAGAACAAGACTGTTAAACAAAACAAGCAATGCAACAGCTCACTGCAAATCAAATAAGGTACAAAATTGCATCATAATAGCAAATGCTGAACTAATAAGTTAGAGATCGTTTGTACAAAATTATTTGAGCCTGTCTGCCTAACGTCAAGGCAATCTCTAGTTAGACGGGTTCCTAACACTAAATATACCTGTTATGTGCCATAGCGGCTATCATAAAATTCTGAAAGTGTAGGTTCCACTTACATGCTGGATCCGCCTGAATTTCCGTAATTTTCGGTGCCAAAATGGCCTCCATTATATCCAGGGAAAGCAGTTACCAGCATGCATGCCGGGCCCACTCCACACCACCCCTGGCGCCACATGGTCACCAAGGACTGCAATGAGAGTCCACACACTATCTCTCTCCTGGTGCCAGATGGCTTCAGTGAGTGGGGGGGAGCAGGCCAAGCTAAATACTAACACTAATTAAAATCAACCTGTGGGACAGACGAGCTGGAAGGAGTGCACGACTAGGGAGGCAGCCACACCTCCAGTACAAACTGCAAAGAAAAAGGGGGTCAGTCAGCACATCCCAAAGCGCAGGGGCACGTTGCTATGGCTGAGAACAAGACTGTTAAACAAAACAAGCAATGCAACAGCTCACTGCAAATATATATACCCTGTTTCCCCGAAAATAAGACATCCCCCGAAAATAAGACCTACCTCTAGTTTTGCCTATCGCTGTAATATAAGGCATCCCCCCGAAAATAAGGCCTCCCCGATAATAAAGCATCCCCCGAAAATAAGGCCTCCCTGATTATAAAGCACCGGCCGAACATAATGCCTCCCCGATTATAAAGCAAGCCACCCCAGAATGTAAGGAGCTCACTGATTGGCCGCAGCCGCCGCCAGGACAAGCTGCTGCCTTCTTCCGCCCGCTGCTCCCTCTGCCCTGATGGAGTCTCACAACTTGTCTGGTATGGACACACAGGGGACGGGGTGACAGGTGGGGGGGGGGAATATCTGATGGAAGGTGGGATATGTCTGGTGAAGATGGGGGAGGGAGACTAAAAACGGTAATTAAAATGACACGGGGTGATCAGAGGGGGGAATCAAAATTACACAGGGGTATCAGGGTGGGGAGGGGGATCATTTAAAATGACACAGGGGGATGAGAAGGGTGAATCAAAATGACACAGGAGGATCAGAAGGGGGTACTAAAATGCTATAGTAATCCCCCCCCTCTGATTCTCCTGTACCATTTTGATTCCCCCTTCTGATCCCCCTGTGTCATTTTAAGTGATCCCCCTCCCCACCCTGATACCCCTGTGTCATTTTGATTCCCTTCTCTGATCACCCTGTGCCATTTTAAGTGATCCCCCTCCCCACCCTGATACCCCTGTGTCATTTTGCTTCCCTTCTCTGATCACCCTGTGCCATTTTAAGTGATCCCCCTCCCCACCCTGATTTCCTTTTTTTTTGTTCAACAATAAATGTGTACCGTATTTTTCTTCATGGAAAAATAAGACATCCCCTGAAAATAAGACCTAGCGCATCTTTTGGAGCAAAAATTAATATAGGACACTGTCTTATTTTCGGGGAAACAGGGTATATATATATATATACAGTGGATATAAAAAGTCTACACTCCCCTGTTAAAATGTCAGGTTTCTGTGCTGTAAAAAAATGAGACAAAGATAAATTATTTTCCAAACTTTTTCCACCTTTAACCGCCTCCGGACCGCCTAACGCAGGATTGCGTTCCGGAGGCGGTCGATTCATTCCTCCTTGACGCGCCAGCGCGTCGTCTCGCGAGACGCGAGATTTCCTGTGAACGCGCGCACACAGGAGCGCGCGTTCACAGGAGCGCGCGTTCACAGGATCGGGAGGTAAACTAGTACATCTACAGCCTGCCAGCGGCGATCATTCGCTGGCAGGCTGTAGATGCGTTTTTTTAACCCCTGAAAGGTATATTAGACGCTGTTTTGTTAACAGAGTCTAATATACCTGCTACCTGGTCAGCTCTGTAAAGTAGCACCAAACACCACTACACTACACCCCCCCGCCTCTGTCACTTGTTAACCCCTTCTTAACCACTGATCACCCCATATTAGACTCCCTGATCACCCCCCTGTCATTGATCACCCCCCTGTCATTGATCACCCCCCTGTAAGGCTCCATTCAGACGTTCGTATGTGTTTTGCGGATCTGCGGATCCGCAAAACACATACGGATGTCTGAATGGAGCCTTACAGGGGGGTGATCACCCCATTTAGATTCCCTGATCACCACCCTGTCATTGATCACCCCCCTGTAAGGCTCCATTCAGACGTCCGTATGTGTTTTGCGGTTCCGCGGATCCGCAAAACACATACGGACGTCTGAATGGAGCCTTACAGGGGGGTGATCAATGACAGGGGGGTGATCAGGGAGTCTATATGGGGTGATCACCCCCCTGTCATTGATCACCCCCCTGTAAGGCTCCATTCAGACGACCGTATGTGTTTTGCAGATCCGCAAAACACATACGGACGTCTGAATGGAGCCTTACAGGGGGGTGATCACCCCATATAGACTTCCTGATCACCCCCCTTTCATTGATCACCCCCCTGTAAGGCTCCATTCAGACGTCCGTATGTGTTTTGCGGCTCCACGGATCCGCAAAACACGGACACCGCGGATCCGCAAAACACGGACACCGGCAATGTGCTTTCCGCATTTTGCGGATCCGCACATTGCCAGAACTATATAGAAAATGCCTTTTCTTGTCCGCAATTGCGGACAAGAATAGGACATGTTCTATAGGCTCTACAAAAAACGCAGTGTTCGCCCGATCAGGCCTGATCTTGTGCGCACACTTGCGTTCAGTCCACCCCACCACAGTGACAGAAATAATTTTTTTTCTGATCATTGCAAAAACACCGTAAAATCGTTGCGGCGCTATAAAAAGATCACTTTTGAGGTGCATGGCGAGTTCATAGAAGATTTTCTTTTGTCACAAATTAGCGGAAATAGATTTTTTTTGTTTTTGTTTTTTTGTTTTTTCTTACAAAGTCTCATATTGCACTAACTTGTGACAAAAAATAAAATCTCACATGAACTCACCATACCCCTCACGGAATCCAAATGCATAAAAATTTTTTGACATTTATATTCCAGACTTCTTCTCATGCTTTAGGGCCCCTAAAATGCCAGGGCAGTATAAATACCCCACATGTGACCCCATTTTGGAAAGAAGACACCCCAAGGTATTTCGTGAGGGGCATGGCGAGTTCATGTGAAATTTTATTTTTTGTCACAAGTTAGTGGAATATGAGACTTTGTAAGAGAAAAAAAAAATAAAAAAAATCATTTTATGCTAACTTGTGCCAAAAAAAAAATATTCTAGGAACTCGCCATGCCCCTCACGGAATACCTTGGCGTGTCTTCTTTCCAAAATGGGGTCACTTGTGGGGAATTTATACTGCTCTGGCATTTTAGGGGACCTAAAGCGTGAGAAGTAATTTGGAATCCAAATGCGTAAAAAATGCCCTGTGAAATCCTAAAGGTGCTCTTTAGAATTTGGGCCCCTTTGCGCACCTAGGCTGCAAAAAAGTGTCACACATGTGGTATCGCCGTACTCAGGAGAAGTTGGGCAATGTGTTTTGGGGTGTATTTTTACATATACCCATGCTGGGTGAGAGAAATATCTCTCTAAAATGACAACTTTGTATGAAAAAATTGGAAAAGTTGACTTTTAGAGAGATAATGCCCTACTTCTTCTGAGTACGGCGATAACACATGTGTGACACTTTTTGCAGCCTAGGTGCCCAAAGGGGCCAAAATTCTAAAGAGCACCTTTAGGATTTCACAGGGCATTTTTTAGGCATTTGGATTCCAGACTTCTTCTCACGCTTTAGGTCCCCTAAAATGCCAGGGCAGTATAAATACCCCACAAGTGACCCCATTTTGGAAAGAAGGCACCCCAAGGTATTTCGTGATGGGCATAGTGAGTTCATGGAAGTTTTTATTTTTTGTCATAAGTTAGTGGAATATGAGACTTTGTAAGGAAAAATAAGAAAATAAAAAAAATCATCATTTTCCGCTAACTTGTGACAAAAAATAAAAACTTCTATGAACTCACTATGCCCATCAGCGAATACCTTAGGGTGTCTACTTTCCGAAATGGGGTCATTTGTGAGGTGTTTCTACAGTCTGGGCATTGTAGTACCTCAGGAAACATGACAGGTGCTCAGAAAGTCAGAGCTGCTTCAAAATGCGGAAATTCACATTTTTGTACCATAGTTTGTAAACGCTCTAACTTTTGCGCAAACCAATAAATATACACTTATTGCATTTTTTTTTATCAAAGACATGTAGAACAATAAATGAAGAGAACATTTTTTATAGAAATGTGAAAGTGAAAAATGTCATTTTTTTGCAAAAAATTCGGTCAATTTCGATTAATAACAAAAAAAGTTAAAATGTCAGCAGTAATGAAATACCACCAAATGAAAGCTCTATTAGTGAGAAGAAAAGGAGGTAAAATTTATTTGGGTTGTAATTTGTATGACAATAAACCGTGAAAGTAGTGTAGTGCAGAATTGTAAAAAGTGGTCTGGTCATTAAGGGGGTTTAAGCTAGGGGAGCTGAGGTGGTTAATGTGACCTATAAACTGTACCACTCAATTGAAAAACAAACTGAAATATTTTAGGTGGAGGGAAGAAAACAAAAAAAAAAAACTAAAATAATGTGGTTGCATAAGTGTGCACACCCTCTTATAACTGGGGATGTAGCTGTGTTCAGAATTAGGCAATCACATTCAAAATCATATTAAATAGGAGTCAGCATATACCTGCCATCATTTAAAGTGCCTCTGATTAACCCCAAATAAAGTTCAGCTGCTCTAGTTGGTCTTTCCGGAAATTTTCTTAGTCGCATCCCACAGCAAAAGCCATGGTCCACAGAGAGCTTCCAAAGCATCAGGGGGATCTCATTGTTAAAAGGTACAGTATCAGTCAGGGGAAGGGTACAAAAGAATTTCCAAGGCATTAGATATACCATGGAACACACAGTGAAGACAGTCATCATCAAGTGGAGAAAATATGGCACAACAGTGACATTACCAAGAACTGGACGTCCCTCCAAAATTGATGAAAAGACGAGAAGAAAACTGGTCTGGGAGGCTTCCAAGAGGCCTACAGCAACATTAAAGGAGTTAGACTGGCAAGTACTGGCTGCGGGGTACATGTGACAACAATCTCCCATATTCTTCATATGTCTGGGCTATGGGGTAGAGTGACAAGAAGAAAGCCTTTTCTTACGAAGAAAAACATCCAAGCCATGCTATATTTTGCAAAAACACCTCTGAAGTCTCCCAAAAGCATGTGGGAAAAGGTGTTATGGTCTGATGAAACCAAGGTTGAACTTTTTTGCCATAATTCCAAAAGATATGTTTGGCGCAAAAACAACACTGCACGTCACAAAAAGAACACCATACCCACAGTGAAGCATGGTGGTGGCAGCATCATGCTTTGGGGCTGTTTTTCTTCAGCTGGAACTGGGGCCTTAGTTAAGCTAGAGGGAATTATGAACAGTTCCAAATACCAGTCAATATTGGCACAAAACCTTCATGGTTCTGCTAGAAAGCTGAACATGAAGAGGAACTTCATCTTTCAGCATGACAATGACCCAAAGCATACATCCAAATCAACAAAGGAATGGCTTCACCAGAAGAAGATTAAAGTTTTGGAAGCTAGAGCCCAGACCTGAATCCGATTGAAAATCTGTGGGGTGAACTGAAAAAGGCTGTGCACAGGAGATGCCCTCGCACTCTGACAGATTTGGAGTGTTTTTGCAAAGAAGAGTGGGCAAATCTTGCCAAGTCAATAAGTGCCATGCTGATAGACTCACACCCAAAAAGACTGAGTGCTGTAATAAAATCAAAAGGTGCTTCAACAAAGTATTAGTTTAAGGGTGTGCACACTTATGCAACCATATTATTTTATTTTTATATATTTTTTCTTCCCTCTACCTAAAATATTTCAGTCTGTTTTTCAATTGAGTTGTACACATTAAAAGGAGGAAAAAGTTCTGAAATGATTTATCTTTGTGTCATTTTTTTACATCACACAAACCTGACATTTTAACAGGGGTGTGTAGACATTTTATATCCACTGTATGTATCTCTCTCTCTCTCTCTATATATATATATATATATATATATATATATATATATATATATATATATTGAGCGATGAGCAAGATACCAGAGATTATATTACTTTACCCATTATTTTCCCTCTGCTTTATTGTGGGAACACATATAAAATTATGTTACTGATTTAAGACTGTAGGCATCACGTAAAACACCAACTTAGAAGGATGACACTAGGAAGAAGAAAGAAGCCTTTATGCTGGAGACATATTTGTCTCCTTGATTCAGGTAGCAAATAGATCTTGGGAATCAATATTTTCTCTGGAAGCTAAAATGAATCAGCAGGTCTTCACTAGTATATGGAATGTGTAAGTCCGTATGAAACAGTTGAAATTCCCGTACATAAAGTAACTTTAACCTACCAGACATTAAATATGAGGAGATCCACTCTCAAATCAAATTACAACTTATTGTGAATTGATTCTTTCCTTGCTTCTATAAGTTGATCCACAGAAGGTATGGAAAGCTACACAGGTTTTGCACATGACCTTTGAAGCAAGTGGGATACATTCTTTAGCTGTAAAGAGGGATGGAAATGGGATTTAGAGGCAATAGAAGAAGAGTCCTTTGGGGAAGGCCGTTGTTTCTCTTTGTGCCAAGTAATGAATACACTGAAATAAAGCTGAAAGATCTCAATGACCTTCCATAACAGAAGGTCCACTTCAAGCGTTCTTGGGTGCCCTGCTCTTATGTGTAGTTTTTATTGTTTGTGTGTGTGTGAAAATATTTTGAAAAATGAAGACAAAATGTTAAATGCTGGGCTTTCCTATTTTCAATTATCATCCTAAAACCATTGTTTTGTACCTTTATTTGGACCATAATTTTTTGTTAATTAGAGTTTCACTGCCATGTACTATTCATAAAAAGAAAGAAAGGCTTGCCACACAAATTTGTCATATATTTAAAACCAATAGTGATAATTCCATCCGTTGTATTGGGATAAAAAAAAAAAAAAATTTAAAATATTTTGTTTACTTGAAATATTTGTGTGCATATATATACACTCACCTGAAGAATTATTAGGAACACATGTTCTATTTCTCATTAATGCAATTATCTAGTCAACCAATCACATGGCAGTTGCTTCAATGCATTTAGGGGTGTGATCCTGGTCAAGACAATCTCCTGAACTCCAAACTGAATGTCAGAATGGGAAAGAAAGGGGATTTAAGCAATTTTGAGCGTGGCATGGTTGTTGGTGCCAGACGGGCCGGTCTGAGTATTTCACAATCTGCTCAGTTACTGGGATTTTCACGCACAACCATTTCTAGGGTTTACAAAGAATGGTGTGAAAAGGGAAAAACATCCAGTATGCGGCAGTCCTGTGTGCAAAAATGCCTTGTGGATGCTAGAGGTCAGAGGAGAATGGGCCGACTGATTCAAGCTGATAGAAGAGCAACGTTGACTGAAATAACCACTCGTTACAACCGAGGTATGCAGCAAAGTATTTGTGAAGCCATAACACGCACAACCTTGAGGCGGATGGGCTACAACAGCAGAAGACCCCACCGGGTACCACTCATCTCCACTACAAATAGGAAAAAGAGGCTACAATTTGCACGAGCTCACCAAAATTGGACTGTTGAATACTGGAAAAATGTTGCCTGGTCTGACGAGTCTCGATTTCTGTTGAGACATTCAAATGGTAGAGTCCAAATTTGGCGTAAACAGAATGAGAACATGTATCCATCCTCTAATGGCTACTTCCAGCAGGATAATGCACCATGTCACAAAGTACAAATCATTTCAAATTGGTTTCTTGAACATGACAATGAGTTCACTGTACTAAAATGGCCTCCACAGTCACCAGATCTCAACCCAATAGAGCATCTTTGGGATGTGGTGGAACGGGAGCTTCGTGCTCTGGATGTGCATCCCTCAAATCTCCATCAACTGCCAACTATCAATATGGGCCAACATTTCTAAAGAATGCTATCAGCACCTTGTTGAATCAATGCCACGTAGAATTAAGGCAGTTCTGAAGGCAAAAGGGGTCTAACACCGTATTAGTATGGTGTTCCTAATAATTCTTTAGGTGAGTGTATATATATATATATATATATATATATACACTGCTCAAAAAAATAAAGGGAACACTTAAACAACACAATGTAACTCCAAGTCAATCACACTTCTGTGAAATCAAACTGTCACTTAGGAAACAACACTGAGTGACAATCAATTTCACATGCTGTTGTGCAAATGGGATAGACAACAGGTGGAAATTATAGGCAATTAGCAAGACAACCCCAATAAAGGAGTGGTTCTGCAGGTGGTGACCACAGACCACTTCTCAGTTCCTATGCTTCCTGGCTGATGTTTTGGTCACTTTTGAATACTGGCGGTGCTTTCACTCTAGTGGTAGCATGAGACGGAGTCTACAACCCACACAAGTGGCTCAGGTAGTGCAGCTTATCCAGGATGGCACATCAATGCGAGCTGTGGCAAGAAGGTTTGCTGTGTCTGTCAGCGTAGTGTCCAGAGCATGGAGGCGCTACCAGGAGACAGGCGAGTACATCAGGAGACGTGGAGGAGGCCGTAGGAGGGCAACAACCCAGCAGCAGGACCGCTACCTCCGCCTTTGTGCAAGGAGGAACAGGAGGAGCACTGCCAGAGCCTGCAAAATGGACCTCCAGCAGGCCAGAAATGTGCATGTGTCTGCTCAAACGGTCAGAAACAGACTCCATGAGGGTGATATGAGGGCCCGACGTCCACAGGTGGGGGTTGTGCTTACAGCCAACACCGTGCAGGACGTTTGGCATTTGCCAGAGAACACCAAGATTGGCAAATCGCCACTGGCGCCCTGTGCTCTTCACAGATGAAAGCAGGTTCACACTGAGCACATGTGACAGACTTGACAGAGTCTGGAGACGGCGTGGAGAACGTTCTGCTGCCTGCAACATCCTCCAGCATGACCGGTTTGGAATGGGTCAGTAATGGTGTGTGGGGTGGCATTCTTTGGAGGGCTGCACAGCCCTCTATGTGCTCGCCAGAGGTAGCCTGACTGCCATTAGGTACCGAGATGAGATCCTCAGACCCCTTGTGAGACCCTATGCTGGTTGGGTTGGCCCTGGGTTCCTCCTAATGCAAAGACAATGCTAGACCTCATGTGGCTGGAGTGTGTCAGCAGTTCCTGCAAGACAAAGGCATTGATGCTATGGACTGGCCCGCCCGTTCCCCAGACCTGAATCCAATTGAGCACATCTGGGACATCTTGTTCTCGCTCTATCCACCAACGTCACGTTGCACCACAGACTGTCCAGGAGTTGGCAGATGCTTTAGTCCAGGTCTGGGAGGAGATCCCTCAGGAGACCGTCTCACACCTCATCAGGAGCATGCACAGGCGTTGTAGGGAGGTCTACAGGCACGTGGATGCCACACACCACTACTGAGCCTCATTTTGACTTGTTTTAAGGGACATTACATCAAAGTTGGGTCAGCCTGTAGTGTGTTTTTCCACTTTAATTTTGAGTGTGACTCCAAATCCAGACCTCCATGGGTTGAAAAATTAAATTTCCATTTTTTAATTTTTGTGTGATTTTGTTGTCAGCACATTCAACTATGTAAAGAACAAAGTATTTCAGAAGAATATTTAATTAACTCAGATCTAGGTTGTGTTATTTTTGTGTTCCCCTTATTTTTTTGAGCAAGTGTATATATATATATATATATATATATATATATATATATATATATATATATATATATATATATATATAAACAATACTGAGGGTGCAGGCTCAAAAGGGCAAGCTTACCCAAAAATCCAGTCCAAAAAATAGAGCAGCACTCCGGGATAATGTGGAAAATAGTGGTTTATTCACCCATTGGTGACGCTATATATACACATACTTACTGAAACAGATTAGCGTGTTTTTAGAGATTTTAACTATGTTAAGTACCTACAGTAAATATCCCTGTTGGGACTCTCAGGATTTTCAAAATTCCAAAGATGTAACATCTATGGGGGTCATTTATGATGAGAAGTACACCACTTTTTGGTGTATTTTTGCTGCAGATTCGATCGCAAAGAGGATTTGTGGCCACATCTGCGACTTTTCCCGCCACTTTTCCGAGGTGGTGGGAAAAGGGTGTGTGGAGTGGGAGGGGAAGGGGGTGGTCCAGCTGGCACGTCTCATTTATCATTTTCTATACCGGTTTTTGGCATAGAAAATGACTTAAATCTATGCCAGCAAGGGAACTGTCATATATTTAAGGAAGTCGCACAGCCAGCGCCAAAGTTATGTACAGGTTGGCGCATCACCATATTCTTACCCTCAAAACTTTTTTTATTTTTATGTGTATGGAGCTGTGTGTGGGTTAGGTGATCTGTACTTTTCATTGATACCATTTTGGGGTGTGTATGACTTTTTGATTAGTTTTTATTAAATTTTTTGTGGGAGGTGAAGCAACCTAAAAACAGCGAATCAGCCATTTTTTTCTGTTTGCCATATAGGATAAATATTTAGGGATGAGCGAACCCTGAGCCTGTGTCACCCAAGTGCATTTAACCATCAACAGTGTGGTTATTGTTTGGCCATATATTACATCAGGGGCAAGTTGAGCCTGTCACCCAGCGCCTAAAAAATAGACCTGACATTTCTATTCAACCAAATCTGTACTGTTTTAGCTGGTCAAGTTATTTGTAGTGACCTAAAAGCACACTTTTTTTTCTGGGTTGAAAAACCATTCCCAAATTTGCCATTCTCAACATAACTAGTTTTCTGGTATATGAGGCCTACTTGAAATTCTATCCCAAAAAGGAATATCTTACATTGAAGCTAGTGATAGTGTCATTCAGAAAAACCTAAGACACACGCTAGCGTGCTGATAGAAATCTGATTCTGTGATTAAACCTATACCTGTCACACAGCGCAAAAAAAAACAGGCCTCACATCTCTATTTAACCTAATCTCTACTGTTTTAGCTGGTCAAGTTATTTGTAGTGACCGTAAAAGCACACTTTTTTTCTGGGTTGAAAAACCATTCCCAAATTTGCCATTCTCAAAATTGTGGTGAACGGGAACAATGAGGAAAACATCTAATAAGGGACGCGGACGTGGACATGGTCGTGGTGGTGTTAGTGGACCCTCTGGTGCTGGGAGAGGACGTGGCCGTTCTGCCACAGCCACACGTCCTAGTGAACCAACTACCTCAGGTCCCAGTAGCCAGCAGAATTTACAGCGATATTTGGTGGGGCCCAATGCCGTTCTAAGGATGGTAAGGCCTGAGCAGGTGCAGGCATTAGTCAATTGGGTGGCCGACAGTGGATCCAGCACGTTCACATTATCTCCCACCCAGTCTTCTGCAGAAAGAGCACAGATGGCGCATGAAAACCAAGCCCATCGGTCTGTCACATCACCCCCATGCATATCAGGGAAACTGTCTGAGCCTCAAGTTATGCAGCAGTCTCTTATGCTGTTTGAAGACTCTGCTGCCAGGGTTTCCCAAGGGCATCCACCTAGCCCTTCCCCAGGGGTGGAAGAGATAGAATGCACTAACGCACAACCACTTATTTTTCCTGATGATGAGGACATGGGAATACCACCTCAGCACGTCTCTGATGATGACGAAACACAGGTGCCAACTGCTGCGTCTTTCTGCAGTGTGCAGACTGAACAGGAGGTCAGGGATCAAGACTGGGTGGAAGACGATGCAGGGGACGATGAGGTCCTAGACCCCACATGGAATGAAGGTCGTGCCACTGACTTTCACAGTTCGGAGGAAGAGGCAGTGGTGAGACCGAGCCAACAGCGTAGCAAAAGAGGGAGCAGTGGGCAAAATCAGAACACCCGCCGCCAAGAGACTCCGCCTGCTACTGACCGCCGCCATCTGGGACCGAGCACCCCAAAGGCAGCTTCAAGGAGTTCCCTGGCATGGCACTTCTTCAAACAATGTGCTGACGACAAGACCCGAGTGGTTTGCACGCTGTGCCATCAGAGCCTGAAGCGAGGCATTAACGTTCTGAACCTTAGCACAACCCGCATGACCAGGCACCTGCATGCAAAGCATAAACTGCAGTGGAGTAAACACCTTAAAAACAAAGAAGTCACTCAGGCTCCCCCTGCTACCTCTTCTGCTGCTGCTGCCTCGGCCTCTTCTGCTGCTGCCGCCGCCTCGGCCTCTTCCTCCGCCTCTGGAGGAACGTTGGCACCTGCCGCCCAGCAAACATGGGATGTACCACCAACACCACCACCTGCGTCACCAAGCATCTCAACCCTGTCACACGGCAGCGTTCAGCTCTCCATCTCACAAACATTTGAGAGAAAGCTAAATTCCCACCTAGCCACCCTCGATCCCTGGCCCTGAATGCCAGCATTTCTAAACTACTGGCCTATGAAATGCTGTCATTTAGGCTGGTGGACACACACAGCTTCAAACAGCTCATGTCACTTGCTGTCCCACAGTATGTTGTTCCCAGCCGCCACTACTTCTCCAAGAGAGCCGTGCCTTCCCTGCACAACCAAGTGTCCGATAAAATCAAGTGTGCACTGCGCAACGCCATCTGTGGCAAGGTCCACCTAACCACAGATACGTGGACCAGTAAGCACGGCCAGGGACGCTATATCTCCCTAACTGCACACTGGGTAAATGTAGTGGCGGCTGGGCCCCAGGCGGAGAGCTGTTTGGCGCACGTCCTTCCGCCGCCAAGGATCGCAGAGCAACATTCTTTGCCTCCTGTCTCCTCCTCCTCCTACTCAGCTTCCTCCTCCTCTTCTTCCACCTGCTCATCCAGTCAGCCACACACCTTCACCACCAACTTCAGCACAGCACGGGGTAAACGTCAGCAGGCCATTCTGAAACTCATATGTTTGGGGGACAGGCCCCACACTGCACAGGAGTTGTGGCGGGGTATAGAACAACTGACCGACGAGTGGTTGCTGCCGGTGAGCCTCAAGCCCCGCCTGGTGGTGTGCGATAATGGGCGAAATCTCGTTGCAGCTCTGGGACTAGCCGGTTTGACGCACATCCCTTACCTGGCGCATGTGCTGAATTTGGTGGTGCAGAAGTTCATTCGCAACTACCCCGACATGTCAGAGCTGCTGCATAAAGTGCGGGCCGTCTGTTCGCGCTTCCGGCGTTCACACCCTGCCGCTGCTCGCCTGTCTGCGCTACAGCGTAACTTCGGCCTTCCCGCTCACCGCCTCATATGCGACGTACCCACCAGGTGGAACTCCACCTTGCATATGCTGGACAGACTGTGCGAGCAGCAGCAGGCCATAGTGGAGTTTCAGCTGCAGCACGCAAGGGTCAGTCACACTGCGGATCAGACACACTTCACCACCAATGACTGGGCCTCCATGCGAGACCTGTGTGCCCTGTTGCCTGTTTCGAGTACTCCACCAACATGGCCAGTGGCGATGACGCGTTATCAGCGTTACAATACCACTTCTATGTCTCCTTGAGAAAACACTTAGGGCGATGATGGAAGAGGAGGTGGCCCAGGAGGAAGAGGAGGAAGAGGGGTCATTTTTAGCACTTTCAGGCCAGTCTCTTCAAAGTGACTCAGAGGAAGGTTTTTTGCAACACCAGAGGCCAGGTACAAATGTGGCCAGACAGGGCCCACTACTGGAGGACGAGGAGGACGAGGATGAGGAGGAGGTGGAGGAGGATGAGGATGAAGCATGTTCACAGCGGGGTGGCACCCAAAGCAGCTCGGGCCCATCACTGGTGCGTGGCTGGGGGGAAACACAGGACGATGACGATACGCCTCCCACAGAGGACAGCTTGTCCTTACCTCTGGGCAGCCTGGCACACATGAGCGACTACATGCTGCAGTGCCTGCGCAACGACAGCAGAGTTGCCCACATTTTAACGTGTGCGGAATACTGGGTTGCCACCCTGCTGGATCCCCGGTACAAAGACAATGTGCCCACCTTACTTCCTACACTGGAGCGTGATAGGAAGATGCGCGAGTACAAGCGCACGTTGGTAGACGCGCTACTGAGAGCATTCCCAAATGTCACAGGGGAACCAGTGGAAGCCCAAGGCGAAGGCAGAGGAGGAGCAAGAGGTCGCCAACGCAGCTGTGTCACGGCCAGCTCCTCTGAGGGCAGGGTTAGCATGGCAGAGATGTGGAAAAGTTTTGTCACCACACCACAGCTAACTGCACCACCACCTGATACGGAACGTGTTAGCAGGAGGCAACATTTCACCAACATGGTGGAACAGTACCTGTGCACACCCCTCCACGTACTGACTGATGGTTCGGCCCCATTCAACTTCTGGGTCTCCAAATTGTCCACGTGGCCAGAGCTAGCCTTTTATGCCTTGGAGGTGCTGGCCTGCCCGGCGGCCAGCGTTTTGTCTGAACGTGTATTCAGCACGGCAGGGGGCGTCATTACAGACAAACGCAGCCGCCTGTCTACAGCCAATGTGGACAAGCTGACGTTCATAAAAATGAACCAGGCATGGATCCCACAGGACCTGTCCATCCCTTGTGCAGATTAGATATTAACTACCTCCCCTTAACAATATATTATTCTACTCCAGGGCACTTCCTCATTCAATACTATTTTTAATTTCATTTTACCATTATATTGGGGGGCAACCCAAAGTTGAATGAACCTCTCCTCTGTCTGGGTGCCGGGGCCTAAATGTGTGACAGTGGCCTGTTCCAGTGGTGGGTGACGTGAAGCCTGATTCTCTGCTATGACATGAATACAGATTCTGCGCTGACATAAGGCCAGATTCTCTGTTACGGGACCTCTCTCCTCTGCCTGGGTGCCTGGGCCTAAATGTGTGACAGTGGCCTGTTCCAGTGGTGGGTGACATGAAGCCTGATTCTCTGCTATGACATGAATACAGATTCTGTGCTGACATAAGGCCAGATTCTCTGTTACGGGACCTCTCTCCTCTGCCTGGGTGCCTGGGCCTAAATGTGTGACAGTGGCCTGTTCCAGTGGTGGGTGACGTGAAGCCTGATTCTCTGCTATGACATGAAGACAGATTCTGCGCTGACATAAGGCCAGATTCTCTGTTACGGGACCTCTCTCCTCTGCCTGGGTGCCTGGCCTAAATGTGTGACAGTGGCCTGTTCCAGTGGTGGGTGACGTGAAGCCTGATTCTCTGCTATGACATGAAGACAGATTCTGCGCTGACATAAGGCCAGATTCTCTGTTACGGGACCTCTCTCCTCTGCCTGGGTGCCTGGGCCTAAATGTGTGACAGTGGCCTGTTCCAGTGGTGGGTGACGTGAAGCCTGATTCTCTGCTATGACATGAAGACAGATTCTGCGCTGACATAAGGCCAGATTCTCTGTTACGGGGACCGCTCTCCTCTGTCTGGGTGCCGGGGCCTAAATGTGTGACAGTGGCCTGTTCCAGTGGTGGGTGACGTGAAGCCTGATTCTCTGCTATGACATGAAGACAGATTCTGTGCTGACATCAGGCCAGATTCTCTGTTACGGGACCTCTCTCCTCTGCCTGGGTGCCGGGGCCTAAATGTGTGACAGTGGCCTGTTCCAGTGGTGGGTGACGTGAAGCCTGATTCTCTGCTATGACATGAAGACTGATTCTGCGCTGACATGAAGCCAGATTCTCTGCTATGGCATGAAGAGACTGATTCTCTGCTGACATGAAGCCAGATTCTTTGCTATGGCATGAAGAGACTGATTCTCTGCTGACGTGAAGCCAGATTCTCTGCTATGGGACCTCTGTCCAATTGATATTGGTTCATTTTTATTTTTTTTATTTTTATTTTAATTCATTTCCCTATCCACATTTGTTTGCAGGGGATTTACCTACATGTTGCTGCCTTTTGCAGCCCTCTAGCTCTTTCCTGGGCTGTTTTACAGCCTTTTTATTGCCCAAAAGTTCGGGTCCCCATTGACTTCAATGGGGTTCGAATTCGGGACGAAGTTCGGATCGGGTTCGGATCCTGAACCCGAACATTTCCGGGAAGTTCGGCCGAACTTCTCGAACCCGAACATCCAGGTGTTCGCTCAACTCTATAAATATTTTTATAGTTTAATAGTATGGGCATTTTTGTACCAATATTGTTTATTTTTTTTAATTGTTTATGAACTTTTATTTTAATTTTGGGGAAAGGGGGGTTATTAGATTTTTTTTTTTATATTTTTAAAAACTTTATTTTTTTAAAAACTTTTTTATAGTTACTTTAGGAAACTATAACAAAAAATCATTAGATTGCTTTTCTCATAGACTCCAATGCATTAGCATTAGAGTCTATTAGAATTACAATAAGTTCATATGGAGCCCTGCCACAGGCAGGCTCTCCATAGGAACTAATGTGCGGAAGCCTCCTGTTACTCAGGAGGACAGGGGCTGCTACACACACACTCCGGTTCACCCCGATCCTCACCTACATAAGGAAATGGCTTAAAGTCCTTGGCGGATAGGTGGGAGTGCACAGTCCAAAAGAGGGCTGCCACTCCCCTAAATGTACAATGCAAAAAACAAAGGTAAGTACCTCCAAACAATGTGAAAAAAAAGGGTTCAGGTGCACGCTACCAAGGCTGCAATGTAAAAGCAAACAATAACTACAAGTAGCCAGGGCCGGCACTTCCATAGAGGCAAGGGGGGCAATTGCCCCCGGGCCCCCGAGTCCTTAGGGGCCCCCTCGCGCCGGCCCGCAACTAACTTTAGGCAGGCAGGACAGTCAGTAGGAGATGAGCGCTTCCATTGTGGAAGCGCTCATCTCCAGTCATCTGTATCGCAGTCCTCAGGACAGCGATACAGATGGCTGTGCGGCAGGGGAGGGAGAGGTGTGTCCCTTTCCCTTCCTCTGATAGGCTGCAGGCACTAGACCGGCAGCCTATCAGAGGCCGGCGCAGGCGGCGCAATGACGTCATCGCGCCGCCTGAGCCCTGAGCCATACACAGCGCGGGACACAGGCCGGAAAAGGCCTGCATCGCATCGCTGCCAAGGAGGTAAATATAAGTGTTTTTTTCTTTTTCTTCTGTACAATTCTGGTACTGGGGGGGGGGGGGGGCGCCTATGGCTAGTGGCAAATGATAGGGGGGGCTATGGCTAGTGGCACATGATAGGGGAGGCCCTATGGCTAGTGGCACATGATAGGGGGGCCCTATGGCTACTGTCTCATGTTAGGGGGGGCCCTATGGCTACTGGCACATGATAGGGGGGGGCCGCCTAGGCTACTGGCAATATGATAGGGGGGGGGGCCCTATGGCTACTGGGGAAATGATAGGGGGGCCCCTATGGCTTGTGGCACATGATAGGGGGCCCCTATGGCTACTGGCACATGATGGGGGGGCACGCCTATGGCTACTGGCACATGTTGATGGGGGCTCAGGCTACTGGCACATGATAGGGGGGCCCTATGGCTACTGGCACATGATAGGGGGGGCCGCCTATGGCTACCGGCACATGTTGATGGGGGCTCAGGCTATTGGCACATGATTGGGGGACATCTATGGGGGCACTTCTTACTGGCACATTATTGGTGGCACTATAGGGGCATCTACTGAGGCCACAAAGAACGGTTATTTTATATGGGGGCTCTGTATAGGGGCATTTTATACTGGGACACATTGTGGTGGGTACTATGGGGAAGGGGGGAGAGGACTACTATGGGGTCATCTACGGGGGCACTGAGAAGGGGTATTTTATGTTTACAAATTATGAGGGACACTGAGGGCATCCACTGGCGCACTATATATCGGACATTTTATACTGGTACATTATGGGGGGCACTAGGGGGAGAGGAGCATTATGGGGGCATTTACTGGGGTCACTATATAGGGGTATTTTATACTGGCACATTATGGGAGCACTATGGGGACATTAGCCCAACTGGGGGCATTACAAGGGGGTATTTTTTGCATATTATAAGGAGAATTATTTCTACTGGGGGGGCATTATGGTGGGCTTTATTACTCCCCCATGGTATGACCCCCTAGTAGCAGCACCAGCCTCTCCTGCTCTGCTATCCCTCTGCCCCTTCTCCAAATTCTTATTATGAAATCTTTCTCATTAGGATAAAACACAACATCAGCTCCGCCGAGCCCCCGGCCAAGTGTTAGTGGTGTCCGAGATCCCCAAGGGCCAAGTCAAGTAACTGTAAGTTTTCATGTGAAATATGTTTGTTATACACATATAGCATACACTGTGCCACACAATATACAGTTTCTTCTGTAAAAGTCATCAAGTGTCATGGGGGTGGGCCCTTATTGTTTTTCGCCCCAGGGCCCCATTTCACCTAGAACCGGCCCTGCAAGTAGCAGCACACTATCATGCACAAAAACATTACAAACACTGAAAACATGAATAAATATAAACTGCATTACTGCTGTACTTACTATATGAAAGGTGAGGTAAGTCTGATAGTGTAGGTCCTGTCTGTTGGAAGCCACCTTGATGCTGGGAGATGGGCCCGACACAATTTTTATCAAAAATGTACACAAAGAGCTTCTAATTTTCATATACTAAGTATAGCAGTATTGGAATTTACATTTATTCGTGTTTCCAGTGTTTGCATATCAATCTATCTATCTATCTATTTTTATCTATCTAATATCTAGCATCTATCTATCTATCTATCTATCATGTATGTATCTATCTATCTATCTAATAACTATCCACCGTATTTGTCGCTTTATAAGATGCACCTGATGATAAGACGCACCCCAGATTTTAGATGAGGAAAATAATAAAAAAATATTTTTCATTAGACCTCATATTAGATCCTCGGATCAGATCCCCATATCAGGACATCATATAAGACCTCCATGTCAGAACCCCATCAGACCTCAAATCAGCCTTTATTTTTAACCCCTATCAGACCTCAAAACAGCCCTTTATTATTATCCCATCAGACCTCAGATCAGGCCCTTTATTATTAACCATTATCAGACCTCAGATCAGCCCTTTATTATTAACCCCTATCAGACCTCAGATCAGCACTTTATTATTAACCCCTATCAGACCTCAAATCAGCCCTTTATTATTAACCCCTATCAGACCTCAGATCAGCCCTTTATTCTTAACCCCTATCAGACCTCAGATCAGCCCTTTATTATTAACCCTTATCAGACGTCAAATCAGCCCTTTATTATTAACCCCTATCAGACTTCAGATCAGCCATTTATTTTAACCCCTATCAGACCTCAGATCAGGCCTTTATTATTAACCCCCAATCAGACCTCAGATAAGAATAAAATAAATTCCTCTTACCTCTCCTGAGCCACGGCTCCGCTCCGATTCCGGTGTCTCGCTCTCCTGTCTTTGGCCCGCGCTGCACTGTTACCTGACAGCGTGCAGGTCACAGTGCGCTCACTACGTTCTGATGCTGTACGGGGTCAGGACAGTGCAGCGCCGGCCCCATCAAAGGAGACCAAGGAGGGTGAGTGCCGGCAGCACTTGCTGAGCTTCTTCCCCGCTCCCGGCACCTAATGTTATACTAGTGAGCGCTTCCATAATAGAAGTGCTCACTAGTATTTGCTTTATAAGACGCACGGCCATTTCCCCCCCACTTTGGGGGGGGGGGGGAGTGCGTCTTATAAAGCGAAAAATACGGTATCTATCTACTATCTATCTATCTATCTACTTAAAAAATGTAGTAACTTTGTATATACACTGGCAGTCATTTATTATCTGTTTTACACATCTTTCTGGCGTATTTAGGTTGCACATTTTGTTGCAAAGGTGTTTTGCGACAAAATATGTGTCTTTACCCCACTCACGCCACTTTTGCTAATTTTTTGGTGCATGTCCCCTATTGAGTTTATATAATATCTAATTAATATTGTAGTCCAGATCTGCATTTGCTATTTTGCTAGTTAGATACAGTCTACCATAAATGAGGCACAGCAGCATAACTGAATGCCTAATATGCAGCAGAGATTTCGTTGTTCATAAATCAGGAAGCTGTACAGTACCTGGTATAAGTATACCAGTTTCCAGAATGCACATCCCAAAACAAGCTTTGTACATAAACTAAACCTACAGGGAATTCTTGGAGAATTTAACTCTAATACAGGGATACATTTGAATCCTTTGGTAACAAAAAAAAGAAAATACTGTAGGTCTGGGTCACGGTTTTTATTTGTTAGCTTTGTGTAGAGGCAGCTTCTCTGCAAAGTTAGTTTTTAGACTATGAACTAGCATTGCACATTATTGGTTTAACCCCTTAAGGACTGGGCCCTATTTCACCTTAAGGACTTGTCCATTTTTTGCAAATCGGACGAGTGTCACTTTAAGTGCTGATAACTTTAAAACGCTTTGACTTATCCAGGCCATTCTGAGAAAGTTTTTTCATCACATATTGTACTTCATGACAAAATTAAATAAAAAATTGCAAATTTCCAAGTTTCAATTTCTCTACTTCTATAATCCATAGTAATACCTCCAAAAATAGTTATTACTTTACATTCCCCATATGTCTACTTCATGTTTGAATCATTTTGGGAATGATATTTTATTTTTTGGAGATGTTACAAGGCTTAGAAGTTTAGAAGCAAATCTTGAAATTTTTCTGAAATTTTCAAAAACTCAATTTTTAGGGACCAGTTCAGGTCTGAAGTCACTTTGCGAAGCTTACATAATAGAAACTACCCAAAAATGACCCCATTCTATAAACTACACCCCTCAAGGTATTCAAAACTGATTTTACAAACTTTGTTAACCCTTTAGGTGTTTCATAAGAATTAATGGAAAATAGAGATACAATTTAAAAATTTCACTTTTTTGGCAGATTTTCCATTTTTTTATTTTTTTTTCCAGTTACAAAGCAAGGGTTAACAGCCAAACCAAACTCAATATTTATGAAGGAAAAGGATTGCCCATACGGTTTTTGGAAGGCAGATTTTGCTGGACTGTTTTTTTTTGACACCATGTCCCATTTGAAGCACCCCTAGAGTAGAAACTCCATAAAAGTGACCCCATCTAAGAAACGACACCCCTCAAGGTAATTCAAAACTGATTTTACAAACGTCGTTAACCCTTTAGGTGTTCCACAAGAATTAATGAAAAATAGAGATACAATTTTAAAATTTCACTTTTTTGGCAGATTTTCCATTTCCAAACCAAACTCAATATTTATGGCCCTGATTCTGTAGTTTACAGAAACACCCCATATGTGGTCGTAAACTACTGTATGGGCACACGGCAGGGCGCAGAAGGAAAGGAATGCCATACGGTTTTTGGAAGGCAGTATTTGCTGGACTGTTTTTTTTGACACTATGTCCCATTTAAAGACGAAACACATGCAATGCGACAATTCACTGCAATATAAAGTACAAAATTGCATAAAAATTACAAGTGCTACACTAATAAGTGAGAGATACTTGGCAATCGTTTTTGTACAAAATAATCTGAGCCCGTCTGCTGAACGTCAAGGCAATCTCTATTAGACGGGTTCCTACGCTAAATTCTACCTGTTAGGCGCCATGACGGCTACCATACACTTCAGGGAGTGTAGGTTACACAGCAGGCCCACTCCACAGCATCACCGCCGCCAATTCATACCAAGGGTTGCAGTGAGAGTCCACAAACTATCTCACTCCTGGTGCAATGGCTTCAGTGAGTGAAGTGGAGCAGGCCTGACTATGTACTGACACTAATTAAAATCAGCCTGTGAGGCAGACAGGGTGGTCAGGAGTGCATGACTGGGGAGGCAGCCACACCTCCAGTAAAGACTGCAAAGAAAAAACAAAAAAGGGGGTCAGTCAGCACACCAAACCGCAGGAGCACATTGTGAAGGCAAGGAAAAACATGAAAAGACGAAACACATGCAATGCGACAATTCACTGCAATATAAAGTACAAAATTGCATTAAAAAAAACTATGTCCCATTTGAAGCCCCCCTGATGCACCCCTAGAGTAGAAACTCCATAAAAGGGACCCATCTAAGAAACTACACCAGTCAAAGTATTCAAAACAGATTTTACAAACGCAGTTAACCCTTTAGGTGTTCCACAAGAGTTATTGGCAAATGGAGATGAAATTTCAGAATTAAAAATTTTTGGCAAATTTTCCATTTTAATCCATTTTTCCCAGTAACAAAGCAAGGGTTAACAGTCAAACAAAACTCAATATTTATGGCCCTGATTCAGTCGTTTTCAGAAACACCCCATATGTGGTCGTAAACAGCCTGTTCGGGCACACGGCAGGGCGCAGAAGGAAAGGATTGCCATATGGTTTTTGGAAGGCAGATTTTGCTGGACTGGTTTTTTGACACCATGTCCCATTTGAAGCCCCCCTGATGCACCCCTAGAGTAGAAACTCTAAAAAGTTGCCCCATTTTAGAAACTACGGGAATAGGGTGACAGTATGTTAGTACTAGTTAGGGTACATATGATTTTTGGTTGCTCTATTTTACACTTTTTGTGAGGCAAAATAACAAGAATAACAAGTTTTGGCACCGTTTTATTTTTTGTTATTTACAACATTCCATCAGACAGGTTAGATCATGTGAAATTTTTATAGACCAGGTTGTCACGGATGCGGCGATACCTAATATGTATACTTTTTTTTTATTTATGTAAGTTTTACACAATGATTTCTTTTTTGAAGCAAAAAAAATCATGTTTTAGTGTTTCCATAGTCTGAGAGCCATAATTTTTTCAGTTTTTGGGCGATTACCTTGGGTAGGGTATGATTTTTGCAGAAAAGAGATGATGGTTTTTGTTGCCACTATTTTGGGGTGCGTGTGACTTTTTGATCGCTTGCTATTACATTTTTTGTGATGTAAGGTGACAAAAAATTGTTTATTTAGCACAGTTTTTATTTTAAAAAAATGACGGTGTTCATCTGCGGGGTTAGATCATGTGATATATTTATAGAGCCGGTCGATACGGTCGCAGCGATACCTAATATGTATACTTTTTTATTTATTTATGTAAGTTTTACACAATGATTTCATTTTTTGAAGCAAAAAAAATCATGTTTTAGTGTTTCCATAGTCTGAGAGCCATAATTTTTTCGGTTTTTGGGCGATTACCTTGGGTAGGGTATGATTTTTGCGGGATGAGATGACGGTTTTATTGGCACTATTTTGGGGTGCGTGTGACTTTTTGATCGCTTGCTATTACACTTTTTGTGATGTAAGGTGACAAAAAATGGTTTATTTAGCACAATTTTTATTTTAAATTTTTTACGGTGTTCATCTGAGGGATTAGGTCATGTGATATTTTTAAAGAGCCGGTCGATACGGACGCGGCGATACCTAATATGTATACTTTTTTTTTATTTATGTAAGTTTTACACAATGATTTCAGTTTTGAAGCCAAAAAAATCATGTTTCAGTGTTTCCATAGTCTGAGAGCCATAATTTTTTCAGTTTTTGGGCGATTACCTTGGGTAGGGTATGATTTTTGCGGGATGAGATGACGGTTTTATTGGCACTATTTTGGGGTGCGTGTGACTTTTTGATCGCTTGCTATTACACTTTTTGTGATGTAAGGTGACAAAAAATGGTTTATTTAGCACAGTTTTTATTTTAAATTTTTTACGGTGTTCATCTGAGGGATTAGGTCATGTGATATTTTTAAAGAGCCGGTCGATACGGACGCGGCGATACCTAATATGTCCCGGTACCGTCATGGGTCCTTAAGGACTCGGGAACCATGCCGTACCGGTACGTCATGGGTCCCTAAGGGGTTAAAGAGGTTTTCCACTAGTTAGATATTGATGGCCTGTCCTCAGGATAAGTCATCAATATCAGATCGGTGGACATCTGACACCCCACATCTCTGCTGATCAGCTGTTTCAGCAAACACTGGCGCTAGAAACTATACAGTGGATGGAACTGAAAGTACAAGGTTCTCTCCACAATGTGGCAGCCATGCTGGGATACTGCTGTTTAGCTCTCCTTGAAGTGCATGGGAGCTGAGCTGCAGTACACCAGCACTGTAAAACAAAACATGCAATGCAACAGCTCTCTGCAAACCAAATAAAGTACAAAAATGCATAATAATTGCTAGGCTATACTTATAAATTAGAGATGCTTGGGAAATCATTTTGTACAAAATTATTTGAGCCCATCTGCCGCACATCAAGGCGATCTCTGTAAGACGGGTTCCTAACACTAAATTCTACCTGTTATGAGCCATGACGGCTACCATACAATTCAGGGAGTGTAGGTTCCACATGCATGCTGGAAACTACACAGTGGATGGAGCTAGGGATGAGCGATTCGACTTCGGATGAAACATCCAAAGTCGATTCGCATAAAACTTCATTCTAATACTGTATGGAGCAAGAGTTCCATACAGTATTAGAATGTATTGGCTCCGATGAGCCAAAGTTATTGCTTCGCGAAGTCTCGCGAGACTTCGCGCAATAACTTCATAAATTAATTTGCACTGTAAAAGACTATTTCCCGAACTTGGGTTCGATTCCAAGTTGTACCTTGGTTTTTTACAGTACAAACTAATTTATCACGTTATTGCATGAAGTCTCGCAAGACTTTGCAAAGCAATAACTTTGGCTCATCCGACCCAATACATTCTAATACTGTACAGAGCCCCTGTTCTGTACAGTGTTAGAACGAAGTTTTATGCGAATCGACTTCGGATGTTTCATCTGAAGTCGATTCGCTCATCCCTTGATGGAACCTTCTGTCTACTGTGTAGATTCTGGCACCAGTAGTTGGCAAAAAAAGCTGGTTGCTGGGTATGCCGGGTATCAAACCTCAATCTGATATTGATGACCTAACCTGAATATAGGTCAACAATATCTATGTCCTGGAAAACTTCTTTAACTTTTTCATGTATTTATTTGTAATCATAATGACATAAACAGAAGGAGGTAACATATTCCGGAAGTTGTTGAACAGGTCTTTTTACATCTACCTATCATAGAGACAGGCATTGCAGGTGTTGGTGGGCTTTTGAAGATGGGTTCCTAGCTCAGATTGGCTCTTTTTCTATCCACATACACCGACCACCAAATTAGAAATAAAAAATGAAATGATTTGACAGATATTCACGTCACTCTTCTCTCAAGCACACGCCCTTCTTATGAAGGGATTGGGGGGGGGGGGGGTGGACTTTTTATTTCTTTCTAACGAGTCCTTCACTATGTATATCAGTATAGTAACTTATAACATATAATAATTTATTAGGCCACTACTAATTATGTGGTTTATGAATTGCAGGGTGGAAATGAAAAGTCACTTCACAGATGAATATAATTTATTTGTACTTGGACATATTTGTATTTGTATATGTTGGCTCAAAGTATAATTCTGTATGTATTTTAGGTTTTAATAATCAGACACATTTTAATAAGTTTCAGTTTTTTGGATTTTTATGTTTTGTGACAAACATGCCTTGATTTCTATTTGTAAGGTTGTCAGACATAAAGAAGGCAAAGCTAGAAAAACATAGAACCTACTGTATAATAGCATTTATGTTAAAAACATTGTAGGGAGGACTTATTTTTCTTTCCATATAATGAACATTTTGCAGTTTGTGGTAGAGCTACAAATAATTTTACTGGGGTTGATGCATTTTTAAGCTGCTATTTATAATATATATTTTTATGTTTGCTATTTTTAATCACAGTTTTTTGCAATACCTGGAACTGACACAACAGCTTTGTGACATCAATTATCACAATGGGAACTTATAGAGAACCTGACACCTCTCCTGACGTGTGAGCTTTGGGCCTCTTTCACACGGGCGTGTGCGCCCTGTTGCCGTATTGCGGACCGCAATACTTCAATGGGTCTGCAAATCCGGAGATGCGGAACGGTGCGGAACGGAACCACGGAATGGAACCCCACGGAAGCACTACGGAGTGCTTCCGTGGGGTTTCGTCCCGTACTTCCGTTCCGCAAAAAGATAGAACATGTCCTATTTTTATGCGATCCGCTGCGGCTGCCCCAGGGACTGTGCTCGTGCATTGCGGCCTGTATTTTGCGTTCCGCACCACGACCACGGGGCACACACGCCCGTGTGAAAGAGGCTGTAGTAACTTACATTTCCCATGTAATAATTCTGGAGTATCTGACTATGACCATTTGTTAATTATTCTTTCTGGAAGTTATTAGCGAATTATTCGCAGTCTGCAATGAAGGTCCATCTGAGTGTTGGAGAGTGTCCATGCACAATTCTGTCCCTGGCAGCACTGATTGGATAACATCAGACTGTGCAGGGACATACCCCCAACTGGTAAACCCCACTGGACCTTCATTTCTAGAAATTCTGTCATAAATAGAACATAAGATTAAATGTTCCAGAATAATTGCAAGTACAATAGTTGTTAAAAAAAGACAAGTCAGGAGAAGTTACAGGTCCTCTTTAACATGATTGTCCTGCGTAGGCAACCTCTTTTCATATACCCTTTCAGGACATACGGACATCTAAGAAGATGGTGCCCAGCTCTATTAGGCAAGGTGGAGATATGCTTCAACTAGCAGGTCCTGCTCTGGAGAACTCAGATCCATTAATATGTATGTGTATGGTTACTCACATAGCCCTACAACTTCTATTACAGCATTAACCTATGGTAAAGATCTTTCAGTTCCTTTATTGATGGCCGTCAGATAAGAACCTGACGTTCCTAGCATTAGCATGTCACATGACCATCTTACCATCACGGTCCTGATGTCAGGATGTAGTTTCAATGTACATTCACATGGGGCGCTGACTGCCACTGTGAAAGTTGGCTTATGGTCCAGGCTCTCCTACACCTCCCTCCTGTTCCCACACTGGTGTGGTGGTGGAATGTGCTAACCACAGGACCACTGCTGGTCCTGAGGCTGTAATGCACTGTATTACTAAATAATTACATATGAATTAACATTATAGCATTTATATTGGGAGCACTACATTGGGACAGTAGCATTTGTACTGGGAGCACTACAGGGGGCAGCTTATGTACTAGGAGACTAAAAAGGAAGCAGCTTTTGTACTGGGAGCACTACAATGTGCAGCATATGTACTGGGAGCATTACATGGGGCAGTATTTGTAGCGGGGACATTACATGGGGGCATCATTTGTACTGGAGACACTACAGGAGGGCAGAATGTGTACTGGGAGCACTATAGGGGGGCATAATTTGTACTGGGCAGCTTTTGTACTTGGTGCCTACAGGAGGGGCAGAGTATGTACTGGGGGTACTACAAGGGGCAGCATTTGTACTGGAAGTATTACAAGTGCAGCATTTGTACTTGGGGCACTACAGGAGAAGCATTTTTCACTGGGGGCACTACAGGGGGCAGTATAAGTACTGGGATCACTATTGGTGGCATTGTATCTAATGGTGGTATTAGAGAGTGCATTTTAACTACTGGGAGCACTACAGGGGGCCTTTATAATTACTAGAGGCACTATATGTGGTATTATAACTACTGGGTGCACTACAGGGGTCTATTACAATTATTGAAAGCATGGTGCATAACACCTACCAAGGGTAATAGAGGGGGCACTGTAACTACTAGGTGCACTATAAGGGGCATTATAACTATCAGGGGCTTTACAGGGCCATATGGAGGGGCTTTATCTCTACTGGGGGCTCTGTGCAGCCTTATTACTACTGGGGGCACTTTGGGGAGACATTATTATTATTGGGTACAACATGGATACCACTACTATTAATAGTGGCATTCTCGGTGAGCCACGTCTCTGCAGTGGGCATTATTACGTATGAGGGCACTCTGGGGGAGAATTATTAATATTGGTGAGACTTTTGGAAGCACTTTGGGAAATAACTGTTATTTCGCAAGTATGATATTTGAGGGAATTGGGGAACACAACAGACACAGTATTGAGGGTAGCAGCAGGATAGCAATGCTGGGGCACCAGGAGGTGAGGATGATAGAATAATAGGGAATCAAAGATGTTTCTGTGCAAAACTCTGCAGAGATGAGACATGGCTTAAAGAAGTCATCATGTTTTGTCTGCTCAAAATGGACATGAGAAAGAGAATGTCTGTGTCAGAGGAGACATCACTGGATGTAAGAGTATCTATATGTGTGATAGCACTTAATGTAGTGTCCATCTAAATATGTGGGGCTAGGTTGGGGGGGTTGGTTTCAAAATTTAGCACATACACATTGGGATTTCGGTGCCCAATCTTTTGAGACCCTAGCAACTTCCCTGCTGTTGGATCTATCACACAAGTATGGCTACTTTCACACCAGCGTTTTTGCTGGATCCATCATGGATCATCAAAAACGCTTCCGTCATGATAATACAACCGCCTGCATCTGTTATGAATGGATCCGGTTGTATTATCTTTAACATAGCAATGACGGATCCGTCTCTAAAACCATTTTAAGTCAATGGGGGACGGATCCGTTTTCTTTTGTGTCAGAGAAAACGGATCTGTCTCCATTGACTTACATTGTGAGTCATGATGGATCCCAGGGTGCACTTAAAAACGCAGCTTGCTACGCTTTTGTGTGCGTCATGGGAACGCAATGGAACGGAACGGAATGCATTCTGGTGCACTCCGTTCCCTTCAGTTCAGTTTTGTCCCCATTGGCAATGAATAGGGACAAAACTGAAGCGTTATCCTCTGCTATTGAGAAACTATGATGGATCTCAATAGCAGAAAGGGAAAAAGCTGGTGTGAAAGTAGCTTATATTTGGTGTTATAATGCTATCCAGTACAGTAGTCTGTCTGTTCATGCTACTGTTACGGACTTCTATAGTGATGTCATTGCTGCAGCCAGCGATTGACTGCTATAATCATGAGTCCGAGTACTAAAAGGCCTTCTCCCTATAGAGTGCGACACCAAGAAATATTATGTGATAATGGAGTCGAGTTTAAAAGATAACTATATTACAATTTATTTATTTGAATTTTTTATTCCCCCTCCCATTTTACAAGTTACTGTGCAGAAAATGAGATTGCTGATATGGTTAGAGTTCAATTTGGTGTAGAAGAATGTAGGTAACTGGTCAGTTTTACCACATAGGGAATACCGCATAAACAAAACCCATAAAACTGTAGTGGAATTCAGTTTTTTTTCTGATTCCATTCCATTTGGAACAAAAAGTTCAGGCATTCACCATATTTATCCCATATGGTGAATGCTGGAACAGAACAAAATTAATCAAAATAAAAAAAAAATTCAATGCTTTGCCTCTCAACAAAACTACTGACATACTTGTAAATATAAAAAAGTTATGGGGGGTCAGAAAATGGTGATAAAAAGAAAAAATATTTTTTTTACAAAGTTTTTATTATTTTTTTAAGTACCAAAACACAAGAAAAACTATATAAATGTGGTATCGTTGTAATCTTAATGACCCAGAGAATGAAATTAACTGGTCAGTTTTACCACATAGGGAACACCATATAAAACTGTAGTGGAATTCTGTTTTTTTCCCCCAAATCCCACTAGATCATATGCACTATTACATGCTTGCGAAAATACAAAAACTAAAAATCGCTGCATCAGGAAGGGCTTAATCGAGGGACATTGATATATTTTTTAAATTTAATTCTAGCCAGACACCTTTAGATGACTGCATTCTTACAGTTTTTTTCCTATGGTTAATTTAAGCATTAGAGGACCTTGCGATTTTCTGTTTTTGTTTTTCCCTCCCTGCCTTCCCAGAGCGATGACTTTTTTATTTTTCCGTTCACATAGCCTTATGAGGGCTTATTTTTTGCGAGACACGTTCAGCTTTCTAATGGCACTATTTAATATTGCATATGATGTAGTGGGGAGCTGGAAAAAAAATGCATTTCTGTCACAGTTTTATGTTTTTTTACCTTCCAGGTCAATATGATCACAAAGATACCACACATAGTATAGTTTTTCTTGCGTAAAATACTGAAAAAAATAAAAACCTTGAAAAAAAAGTTTTTTTTCTTTTCATCGTCATATTCGTTGACGTGTACGGAGCTGTATGAAGGCTCACTTTTTGCGGGGGCATTCTGTACTTTTCAGTGTGTGTCACTTTTTAATCACTTTTTTATTAAACGTTTTTGGGGAGGTGAAGTGACAAAAATTTCAAATTGACCATTTTTATATATTTGGAATATTTGGATTTTTTTTGGGGTGACTATAAATGCCAATTATTAGGTTGCCCATTGTGTTCTGTGATGGCTATATAGCCATCATAGAACACACAATTTACTATATGCTAATACAGGGCTACTACCTGCTGGCCTGTATTGGTATATTCCAGTAATAGCTAACGGAGCCTGCTTGAGGCTCCGGGCTATTACTGTAATGTAATGGTTTCTCCGATCTCAGCTGAAAAATGCCGTTACGGGCATGGGAGCAAGCGGCTCCCGCATCTGCACTGCTCAGACGCTGGGTGCGGCTGTCAAGGGGTGCCAGAGCCTAGAAGCAATGAGCGTTCCATCAATACAGATAGAATCGCTCATTGCTGGAGCGCAGGCAGCTGCAGTCCTGTCACTCAGCTCCCTGCGCTCCTTTATGCCAGCACACTGAATGATGAAGCAGGGAAACTTCCCCCTGCTCCACAATTCAGCCTGCATCACGCTGCCAGCATGTGTGGGAGGAGCCTGCAGCAGGGGAATCTGCCTAAGCTCCGCCCACACAGTGCTGCAGAGCGATCTGTGTTTGCAGGGGGGAGAGGGATGTGAGCTTCAGGAATGGGACAAGGTAAGTAGGTACTGTGATTATTTTTTTTAACAGGGAGCACAGTTAGCATTTCTACCATGGAGTTGGCACAGATGGCATTTCTACCATAGAGGGGGCACAGAGGGCATTTCTACCATGGAGGAGGCAAAGAGGGCAATATTACTACAAAGGGGGAACAGAGGCCATTACTACAACAAAGGGGGCACAGAGGGCAATATTACTACAAAGAAGGCACAGACAGCAATACTACTACAAAGTGGGCACAGAGAGCAATACTAATACAAAGGAGGCACAGAGGGCATTACTACTACAAAGGGGGCACCGAGGGCAATACTAATACAAAGGGGGCACAGAGGGCATTACTACTATTAGGGGGGAACAATGGGCATTACTACTATGAAGGGGGCACAATTGGCATTACTATTATGAAAGGTGTACAATGGGCATTATTACTATGAAGGGGGCACAGAGGGCATTACTACAATGAAGGGGGCACAATAGGCATTACTACGATAAAGGGGGCACAGATGGCATTACTACTGTGAAGGGGGCACAGAGAGCATTACGCCTGTGAGGTGGGTGGGCATAACTGTTATGGGGCACTGAGTGGGCATTATTACTGTTATAGGGGCACAGTGAGGGCATAACTACTCTGAAGGGGCACAGAGAGGGATTACAACTGTGAAGGGGGCACAGATAGGGTATTACTACTGTGAGGGGGCACAATAGGGGCATAACTACTTTGAAGGGGGCACAATGAAGGGATAAGTACTTCAAGGGGGCACAATGTTGGCATAACTACTTTGAAAGTTGTACAGTGAAGGCATAACTACATTGAAGGATCACAATATGGGCATAACTACCATGAGTGGGCACATATCTGGACAAAACTACTGTGAAGGTTGTACAATGAGGGCAATACTGCTGTGAGGGGGTACAATTTTTTTTAAGTATTGGGGGGGACGGTGCCAGAGAAAGGACCCGCCCCAGGTGCCAAACACCCTAGGCACACCACTGGGTCTGTATTTCTTTTATCATCTGGTCTGAGTTTTGTATTTATTTTGGGACCTGGTAAAAGGGTGAAATCTGAGACAAGGTTTAAAGTAAACTTCCATGATGTAGCATACTGTATAAGACATTTTTGTGGAGTTTTTTTCCCCCCCACAGCATGTGAATGTGATGTTTTCCAGATTGGAAAATTAGCAATGTGCGAACATGGAAGTGGGGGTGGGGGTATTTTACAGGTGCCTCAGTCAGAAATAGGTATGGCAAGGCACAACCCTACTGATCAACTAGCTTTATTAGATTATTAACAGTGTTAGAAGTGTGTCCCTAGAATATGGCAGTGTCTATGTCAGGAGACCATCCCAGTATCCAGAAAAGTAAAAATAGCAGAAAGGTAAAATTTTGCTCAGTGTCAGCAGCACAATACAAGATGCCTGTTTCTGCATCCAGAATAGTAAGTATCGCATGGAAAGCCACTTGAATAATACCACTGAACATGTAACTCACAGCCCCATGTGTCCAGGGGTAGGATTAACATTTTTAACAGCAGGTTCCCTAGTGTGCATGTGGAGCGGCCATACCATACGGCACAACAGAAAATGATTCCTATTTTAATAGTCAACAATTACAATATTCTAAATACGCTATTAACCCCTTCTACCTCGAGCCAGTTTTCACCTTCCTGATCAGGCAATTTTTTGCAAATATGACAAGTGTCACTTTATGTGGTAACCATTTTGGAATGCTTTTACTTATCCAAACCATTCTGAGACTGTTTTCTCGTGATACATTGTACTTCATGATAGAGATAAATGTGAGTCAGTATATTTCACCTTTATTCCTAAAAAAAATCCCAAATTTACCAACAATTTAGAAAAATTTGCAATTTCCAAAATTTATATTTCTCTGCTTTTAAGCCAGATAGTGATACCTCATAAAATATTTATGACTTTGTATTTCCCATACATTAGCCTTCATTTTATAAATGTAATTTTATTTATTTTTTTAATATTAGATGGATTAGAATTTTAGATGCAATTTTCTTTTCCCCAAAACCCACTTTTTCCCCTACAAACATTGTTAACCCTTTAGGTGTTCCACAAACATTAAAGGAAAACTGAGGAGAAATTTTACTTTTTTTGCAGATTTTCCATTTTAATCAATTTTTTCCTGTAAGGCAGTAAGGGATAACAGCAAAACAAAGCTCAATATTTATTACCCTGCTTCTGCAATCTACAGATTGTGGTCTTTAACTGCTTTATGGGCACACGGCAGGGCACAGAAGGGATGGAGCAGCATATGGATTTTGGAAGGCGGATTTCACTGGGATACCAAATATGTCTATTTTTATTTTTTTGTGTCAGGTTTACATGATAAATATTTAAAATATATATAGCCTGATAGGCTTTCGTACACAGCAGAAGCCAAGGCCTTTGGATAGACTGGGATTGCTATGGCAGCCATTGGCCCCCTGTCGCTGCAGCGCAGGTGTAGCCAGCCAGTAGCGCAGGGGCAACACGTGAGGTGCACGGTGGACCGATGAGGGGCCAAATTAAAACACACAGTTCATCAGTTTACTCACGGTTAGCAAAAAGCCTCCCTGGGCTGGCAGCACAGTGTTGAGGTGGACAGCACGAAATCCTCCTGGGCACGCTCTGTGGTAGGGAAGCATCAGTCAAGATGGTGGTTGAGGTGCTCTTGATGTTAGGGGTGCTTAGGGTGCTTGTTGCGGCTGAGTCCCTTGATGGTTTTTGTCGTGACGTCAGTACCGTTAATGGTGGTACAACCAATAGTGGTAATAATGAGGTAGACAGTGGTAAGATGCAACTCACAACTTTTACTGTTGATGACTTTGGTTGTAGCAGTACAAAAATACAGTCTCTTGATGTTAACAGAGTTGATTCTGCAAATCCACTATTTCTAGGATTTTTAGGTTTGACTTGGAGCTGTGGGTCAGGTGTACCTTGTTCCTGTAGATGTGCTCAGTCCTATTCCTTGTCTTTTCCCTACAAGCTGAACATCGGGACAGGCAAACTCATCTGTCTCTCAGAAGTATGGTGTGGCTGCTAGAAGCTATATGTCCTCCACTATGCGCAAAGGTGTCTGTGGCCCTCAATAATGGCTCTTATCACCGATGATTCCTTAGGAAGCTTGTTTCTATTCCAGGGAGGCAAACTATCTCCTACTGGTCAGCGATGCAAGTGTATAGACCGGCCACAGAAGGAAAACGCTCTTCTGCGCCTCACATCTTAGTATCACCTCATAGCGAAGTTGGCTCCACTCACTAATCTGTGTCATGGAGTCTTCACTCTACATTCGCTCCCACTAATCTAATCTGATCTCCTCAGATCTGCTCTAATCTGAACTGACTCACTAGGCCTGAACTAGGTATATATATAACCTAAGTTTTATCCCCATCTAGTGGTGGGATGTATAAATTACACCTAATCTGCCTGGTAACAGGGATTTTGCAGATACATTAATACAAAGTCATACAATACCGCACAATACAATTGTTAAGATAAAAAGTGCTTTTAAGCAGTGCCCACACACACGTAGTGGGACGCTGCACAGGGGGCCAATGGAAAGGCAGAGGGAGCCCCCTCCCTCTGTGAACCTCGTGTATGCCGCAGCCAATGTTGATCTCGGCATAGAAGGTGTTAATCCGCTGGCATCAGCCTTTACAGCAATGCCGGCTTATACAGTAGGGTCCCAGCTGTCAGTCACAGCCAGGCCCCAACACTTATCGTGTGTTCACAGCTCCAGTGCCCGCCTGATCAGTACGTCAATTCACGGGAAGTCACTTTCCGCTGTGATATACTAGTACGTCAAATGTAAGCAAGGGGTTAATATTAGGGATCGACTGATATTGATTTTTTAGGGCCGATACCGATAATTTGTGAACTTTCAGGCCGATAGCCGATAATTTATACCGATATTCTGGGAATTTCCATTTAAAAAAATATATAAATTTCCTACACAAATATGCTGAAAATGTATATGTTTATTGTTAACGTGTATTTTTTTTTTTTGTAAATCTTTCTTTTTCATTTATACTTAATATTTTAGTGTTTTTTTTTTTTACTAACTTTTAGCTTAGGGACTAGAACCCTTGTCCTATTCACCCTGATAGATCTCTATCAGGGTGAATAGGATCTCACACTGTCCCTGCTGCTCTGTGCTTTGTGCACACAGCAGCATGGAGCTGAACATGGCAGCCAGGGCTTCAGTAGCGTCCTGGCTGCCATGGTAACCGATCGGAGCCCCAGGATTACACAGCTGAGGCTCCGATCGGAGGAGCAGGGGAGAGGGGATCCTGTGGCCACTGCCACCAATGATTAATACTGGGGGGGGGATTGGGTGGGGGGGCGCACTGCGCCACCAACGTTTTTAATACTGGGACGGGGGTGGGGGGCGCACTGTGCCACCAATGATTAATTCATATACAGGAGGCGGGAGCTGGCTGCAGAATCATATAGCCGGCTCCCGACCTCTATGAGCGGTAGCTGCGATCCGCGGCACCTAAGGGGTTAACTACCGCAGATCGCAGCTACCGCTCATAGAGGTCGGGAGCCGGCTATGTGATTCTGCAGCCAGCTCCCGCCTCCTGTATATGAATTAATGAAAGACTTATCTTCATTGGTGGAGCGGTGGCCACAGCCCCTTCTTTTGTCCTCTCTCCTCTAATTGGCGGCAGCGGTTGCAGCAGCACAGGGGGAGGGAGACACTGCTTCCTTCTCTCCTGTGCTGCTGAGGGAACACAGAGAGCGCTCAGAGCAGAGTTCTGTGTTCCCAATACGTTATCGGTATATCGGCAAAATAGATGCCGATACCGATAACTGTCAAAATCCTGACTATCGGCCGATAATATTGGTAAAACCGATAATCGGTCATTCCCTAGTTAATAAAGAATATAAATATTTGTATGTGTAACAGTAATATCCTATACATGTTCTAAACGTATGTGACCTGACAGTCTAGAAAAACGTATTTCCACAGTATGAATATAATTACATGTACATACTGTATATAACCACACTCACTAAATTAATCCCATCCATTACTTACTTATAGTCCTTTGTACTGTACGCAAATTTATAGGAGTGCACATACTATTCAGCACAAATACCTCTAAATACAAAAGTTATGTAACTGTACAGACTGATGTTTAACACATAGATACAGTGCCAGAACCACAGTCAGTACATAAATACAGTACCAGAACTAATACTTTTACATACTGTATATATAGTACCAAAAAACAGAATGCTATATAAATGCATTACAATAACTTAACTCATTACATACATAATACTACACCGTAACCAAGCTCAGTACCAAAATATGGTACCAGGTCCATGTTTACAACATAAATATAATACCAAGCATCAGGACTAAGTTCAGTACATAAATACAGCACCAGAACCAAGCTCTGAATATAAATACAACACAGGCACCAAGCTCATAACTTAAATTCAGCACCTGAATCAAGAGTATAACATAATGAGAGCACCAGAACCAAGCTTATAACATAAATACAGCACCAGAACCAAGCTCATAACATAAATACAGCACCGAAACCAAGCTCAAAACATAAATAAAACACCAGAACCAAGCTCATAACATAAATACAGCACCAGAACCAAGCTCATAACATAAATACAGCACCAGAACCAAGCTCAAAACATAAATACAGCACCAGAACCAAGCTCATAACATAAATACAGCACCAGAACCAAGCTCATAACATAAATACAGCACCAGAACCAAGCTCATAACATAAATACAGCACCGGAACCAAGCTCAAAACATAAATAAAGCACCAGAACCAAGCTCATAACATAAATACAGCACCAGAACCAAGCTCATAACATAAATACAGCACCAGAACCAAGCTCAAAACATAAATACAGCACCAGAACCAAGCTCATAACATAAATACAGCACCAGAACCAAGCTCAAAACATAAATACAGCAACAGAACCAAGCTCAGAACATAAATACAGCAACAGAACCAAGCTCAGAACATAAATACAGCAACAGAACCAAGCTCAGAACATAAATACAGCAACAAAACAAAGCTCAGAACATGAGGAGAAAGAGAGATGGGTTATTGGTTGCTCACCTGATCACTGCAATGTATAGGTGCTCTGGTTCTGGACTGATTCACCCAATCAGGAGGGTAGTTAATAACAATAAAGGTATATAATGGAGAACCGGCACTCTACATCTATCAAGGTGCTAAAGAAGCAATATACACAGGTGATGGTAAAAAATATATGTTTATTTTTAGAAGGGTAGGTTTGAGAGTGGGGAGTAGGAGTAAATGTTCTAAAATTGTAGAGGTACTGAAAAAAATGGGGTACTCAAGAAAAAATGTTGATTTGCAATATGCGGCAGTAGGGATGCAGGTGCACAGTAAAAAATGTTTGTGCCGGGTGGGGGGTATGACAATGCTGTGATTGTCTAGTGGTGGTTACCCCCTTTCAATTGCTAGCTATGTCCATTAGTTATGCAGTCCGTTAAAAATTATCTTGGAAAAGTAATGTGAGAAATATAAAAAATATAAAATTTATAATATGGGTAGAACAATAAAAAGCAAGGAGTATCCAGTGAAAAATATACGAAAAAAAGTAAGTGGTATATCAGTCGGGTGCTGTACTTCTGTGTGGCGTCCCACACATTAGGTGAAGACTGCACACTGACTGTTTTACCTTCTTTGCGGGGTATGGATCTCCTGGCTGTTGGAGCAGCCTTACAGCGCTCAGCGGTGTCTGTTTCCCGGTCTTCTCGGCGTGCCGCGTGTGTGTGACGTCACTTCTCAGGCGACTCGCGTCTCGCGTGTCTTTGCCGGGTGCAGTATTGGGATCTTCGCTGGTGATGTATTTTCGATCCAGGGGATTTGGATGAGGTCGGTGGTGTGGAAGCGCTTCCAAAGTAAGATTTTTGGCAGGTTTCTAGAGGGGAGTCACCAGACGCGTTTCGAAGGACTGAGCTGCCTTCTTCATCAGTGGTAGCCCTCTGACTGCCGTTATCCTGCCTTTTATGCCGCCCGTGGGTCTTTCAAAAGACCTGGACTGGATCTCATTTTCTATGGTACAGACTTTTTGGGTATGATGGTTCCATCAAAAACCTGGTTGAGTACTATCATCCTATGTTCTTTTATGTGCAATTATTTACTTTTTCTACTGCGGTTGGCGGTTTGGTGTGTGTGCTGGTTGCGGTTTCTGTTGTGATTTTGCGGTTTTTTCAGTGTCTGTCTTTGCTGCGGTACCGCTGCGTTATCCGCCGGTCTGTTGTGAGGCTTTGCTTGTATTACCGCTATATTTTTCTGGTGGTTAATTCTTTACTGGTTTCTATTGGGCTCTGGATGCTGTGTATTTTTTCTGCGGTGTTTTGTTCGTGTTATATTTTTGTTTGGGATGTTTGATATCTAAGGTGCCTTGTCTAGTTTCTTGTTGTGGTTTCGATTTTATTTTTGTTGTTGCCCTGCGGTATTGTTGCGTTTTTTCATGGTGTGTTATGTGGTGGCGGGGTGATAGATAGGTGAGCGGTTAGGGTATTGTGTTCTGCCCTAGATACAGCAGCAAAATAAAGCTCAGAACATAAATACAGCGCCAGGACCAAGCTCATAACATAAATACAGCGGCAAAATAAAGCTCAGAACATAAATACAGCACCAGAACCAAGCTCAGAACATAAATACAGCACCAGAACCAAGCTCATAACATAAATACAGCGGCAAAATAAAGCTCAGAACATAAATACAGCACCAGAACCAAGCTCAGAACATAAATACAGCAACAGAACCAAGCTCAGAACATAAATACAGCAACAAAACAAAGCTCAGAACATAAATACAGCGCCAGGACCAAGCTCATAACATAAATACAGCAGCAAAATAAAGCTCAGAACATAAATACAGCACCAGAACCAAGCTCAGAACATAAATACAGCAACAAAACAAAGCTCATAGTATAAATACAGCACCAGGACCAAGCTCATAACATAAATACAGCACCAGAACCAAGCTCATAACATAAATACAGCAGCAAAACAAAGCTCATAGTATAAATACAGCACCAGAACCAAGCTCATAACATAAATACAGCAACAAAACAAAGCTCAGAACATAAATACAGTACCAGAACCAAGCTCAGAACATAAATACAGCACCAGAACCAAGCTCAGAACATAAATACAGCACCAGGACCAAGCTCATAACATAAATACAGCGGCAAAATAAAGCTCAGAACATAAATACAGCACCAGAACCAAGCTCAGAACATAAATACAGCACCAGAACCAAGCTCATAACATAAATACAGCGGCAAAATAAAGCTCAGAACATAAATACAGCACCAGAACCAAGCTCAGAACATAAATACAGCAACAGAACCAAGCTCAGAACATAAATACAGCAACAAAACAAAGCTCAGAACATAAATACAGCGCCAGGACCAAGCTCATAACATAAATACAGCAGCAAAATAAAGCTCAGAACATAAATACAGCACCAGAACCAAGCTCAGAACATAAATACAGCAACAAAACAAAGCTCATAGTATAAATACAGCACCAGGACCAAGCTCATAACATAAATACAGCACCAGAACCAAGATCATAACATAAATACAGCAGCAAAACAAAGCTCATAGTATAAATACAGCACCAGAACCAAGCTCATAACATAAATACAGCAACAAAACAAAGCTCAGAACATAAATACAGTACCAGAACCAAGCTCAGAACATAAATACAGCACCAGAACCAAGCTCAGAACATAAATACAGCACCAGGACCAAGCTCATAACATAAATACAGCAGCAAAACAAAACTCAGATCATAAATACAGTACCAGAACCAAGCTCAAAACATAAATACAGCATCAGAACCAAGCTCATAAAATAAATACAGCGCCAGGACCAAGCTCATAACATAAATACAGCACCAGAACCAAGCTCATAAAATAAATACAGCGCCAGGACCAAGCTCATAACATAAAGACAGCAGCAAAACAAAGCTCAGAACATAAATACAGCACCAGAACCAAGCTCAGAACATAAATACAGCAATAAAACAAAGCTAGGAACATAAATACAGCGCCAGGACCAAGCTCAGAACATAAATACAGCACCAGAACCAAGCTCAGAACATAAATACAGCAACAAAACAAAGCTCAGAACATAAATACAGCACCAGAACCAAGCTCAGAACATAAATACAGCAACAAAACAAAGCTCAGAACATAAATACAGCACCAGAACCAAGCACATAGAATAAATACATCAACAAAACAAAACTCAGAACATAAATACAGCACCAGAACCAAGCTCAAAACACAAATACAGCATCAGAACCAAGATCATAACATAAATACAGCACCAGAACCAAGCTCAGAACACAAATACAGCATCAGAACCAAGCTCATAGCATAAATACAACAACAAAACAAAGCTCAGAACATAAATACAGCACCAGAACGTGGGTTCACTATATAAATACAGCACCAGAACGTGGGTTCACTATATAAATACAGCACCTGAACCAAGCTCAGAACATACAGTTGCAAGAAAAAGTATGTGAACCCTTTGGAATGATATTGATTTCTGCACAAATTGGTCATAAAATGTGATCTGATCTTCATCTAAGTCACAACAATAGACAATCACAGTCTGCTTAAACTAATAACACACAAAGAATTGAATGTTACCATGTTTTTATTGAACACACCATGTAAGCATTCACAGTGCAGGTGGAAAAAGTATGTGAACCCCTAGACTAATGACATCTCCAAGAGCTAATTGGAGTGAGGTGTCAGCCAACTGGAGTCCAATCAATGAGATGAGATTGGAGGTGTTGGTTACAGCTGTCCTGCCCTATAAAAAACACACACCAGTTCTGGGTTTGCTTTTCACAAGAAGCATTGCCTGATGTGAATGATGCCTCGCACAAAAGAGCTCTCCGAAGACCTACGATTAAGAATTGTTGACTTGCATAAAGCTGGAAAGGGTTTTAAAAGTATCTCCAAAAGTCTTGCTGTTCATCAGTCCACGGTAAGATAAATTGTCTATAAATGGAGAAAGTTCAGCACTGCTGCTACTCTCCCTAGGAGTGGCCGTCCTGTAAAGATGACTCCAAGAGCACAGCGCAGACTGCTCAATGAGGTGAAGAAGAATCCTAGAGTGTCAGCTAAAGACTTACAAAAGTCTCTGGCATATGCTAACATCCCTGTTAGCGGATCTACGATACGCAAAACACTAAACAAGAAT
This sequence comes from Bufo bufo, assembly GCF_905171765.1. Lineage (NCBI taxonomy): Eukaryota > Metazoa > Chordata > Amphibia > Anura > Bufonidae > Bufo > Bufo bufo. The sequence continues at coordinate 223,024,175 of NC_053393.1, forward strand.
GGATTTCATGGGAGGATACAACAGAGGAAGCCACTGCTGTCCAAAAAAAACATTGCTGCACGTTTACAGTTTGCACAAGAGCACCTGGATGTTCCACAGCAGTACTGGAAAAATATTCTGTGGACAGATGAAACCAAAGTTGAGTTGTTTGGAAGAAACACACAACACTATGTGTGGAGAAAAAGAGGCACAGCACACCAACATCAAAACCTCATCCCAACTGTAAAGTATGGTGGTGGGGGCATCATGGTTTGGGGCTGCTTTGCTGTGTCAGGGCCTGGACGGATATCATCGAAGGAAAAATGAATTCCAAAGTTTATCAAGATATTTTGCAGGAGAACTTAAGGCCATCTGTCCACTAGCTGAAGCTCAACAGAAGATGGGTGTTGCAACAGGACAACGACCCAAAGCATAGAAGTAAATCAACAACAGAATGGCTTAAACAGAAGAAAATACGCCTTCTGGAGTGGCCCAGTCAGAGTCCTGACCTCAACCCGATTGAGATGCTGTGGCATGACCTCAAGAAAGCGATTCACACCAGACATCCCAAGAATATTGCTGAACTGAAACAGTTCTGTAAAGAGGAATGGTCAAGAATTACTCCTGACCGTTGTGCATGTCTGATCTGCAACTACAGGAAACGTTTGGTTGAAGTTATTGCTGCCAAAAGGAGGTTCAACCAGTTATTAAATCCTAGGGTTCACATACTTTTTCCACCTGCACTGTGAATGTTTACATGGTGTATTCAATAAAAACATGGTAACATTTAATGCTTTGTGTGTTATTAGTTTAAGCAGACTGTGATTGTCTATTGTTGTGACTTAGATGAAGATCAGATCACATTTTATGACCAATTTGTGAAGAAATACATATCATTCTGAAGGGTTCACATACTTTTTCTTGCAACTGTATATACAGCATCAGAATTAAGCTAAGAATATAAATATGGCAACAGAACCGGGCTCAAATTATGAATAGAGCACCAAAATCGAGTTCAGAACATAAACACAGTACCAGAACCAAGCTGATAAAATACAGTATCAGAACATAAATACAGCACAAGTATAAACCTCCTAACTAGACATGAGCAAATTGATTCTACACTAATCAAATGCTTTACAAATTTCCCAGAAGATTCAAATTTTGGTGAATCTAAAACTTTTGTGATTCATTTTGCACAAATCGCTCAAAAAAGCAACCATAATTTTTCATATAATTTTTTGGATGATTTTTTATTTAAATTTAAAGTGTAACTGTGATTTCTAATATACTATATTTAGTGAATCTTTACATTTCTATGAGAAAAATCGTTCAGAAATTGCCCCTTAGCAGCACTCTCTAGATGAGTGTTGCTAAGAAAAGTCTGTCTTCACAGTTCAGCGCAGAACTGAACTGTGAAGACGCTGCAGCTCACTGACGCTCTCCTATACAGGCCTAAAACTGACTATATATACATCTCTGCATTGACATTGTATGTTTCCTCTGTGTCCACGTCGCGCCTGGAGATCCATTACAGTCAGCGCTCACTATTAAGAAGGCAGGGAGAAGCTGTTCTACAGTACATACGGACGGCTGGCGTTAAAGAGCCTGGAAGGGGTTAGATACAGTCCTAAGAGACCTCAGAGTGTCATACATGACTTTTCAAGGCAATTGGGGCACTTTCGACTTGAATTTATTTGGACTGAATCGAATCTGATGGCTGATTCGACCAAATCAAACTGACACAAATTTTGGGAAATTTGCTAATCTCTACTCAAAACATAAATACGACACCAGAACCAAGTTCATAACTTACACACTGCGCCAGAACCAAACTCATAACTTACACACCGCACCAGAACCAAGCTGATAACTTACACACTGCACCAGAACCAAACTCAGAACTTACACACCGCACCAGAACCAAACTCATAACTTACACACCGCACCAGAACTAAACTCATAACTTACACACCATACCATAACCAAGTTCATAACTTACACACTGCACCAGAACCAAACTCATAACTTACACACCGCACCAGAACTAAACTCATAACTTACACACCACACCATAACCAAGTTCATAACTTACACACTGCACCAGAACCAAACTCATAACTTACACACCGCACCAGAACTAAACTCATAACTTACACACTGCACCAGAACCAAACTCATAACTTACACACCGCACCAGAACCAAACTCATAACTTACACACCGCACCAGAACTAAACTCATAACTTACACACCATACCATAACCAAGTTCATAACATACACACTGCACCAGAACCAAACTCATAATTTACACACCGCACCAGAACCAAGCTGATAACTTACACACTGCACCAGAACCAAACTCATAACTTACACACCGCACCAGAACCAAACTCATAACTTACACACCGCCCCAGAACCAAACTCATAACTTACACACCATACCATAACCAAGTTCATAACTTACACACTGCACCAGAACCAAACTCATAACTTACACACCGCACCAGAACCAAGTTCATAACTTACACACCACACCAGAACCAAGTTCATAACTTACACACCGCACCAGAACCAAACTCATAACTTACACACCACACCAGAACCAAGTTCATAACTTACACACCGCACCAGAACCAAACTCATAACTTACACACCGCACCAGAACCAAGCTGATAACTTACACACTGCACCAGAACCAAACTCATAACTTACACACCGCACCAGAACCAAGCTGATAACTTACACACTGCACCAGAACCAAACTCATAACTTACACACCGCACCAGAACCAAACTCATAACTTACACACTGCACCAGAACTAAACTCATAACTTACACACCATACCATAACCAAGTTCATAACTTACACACTGCACCAGAACCAAACTCATAACTTACACACCGCACCAGAACTAAACTCATAACTTACACACCATACCATAACCAAGTTCATAACTAAGGGTACTTTCACACTTGCGTTTTTCTTTTCCGGCGTTGAGTTCCGTCCTAGGGGCTCAAATCCGGAAAAGAACTGATCAGTTTTATCCCCATGCATTCTGAATGGAGAGTCCGTCCTTCAGGATGCATCAGGATGGCTCCGCTTCAGTCTTTTCGACGTTTCCGTCAAAATGAAAAACCGTAGCATGCATAATTTTCTTCTCCGTCTCAAAAGCCGTATCATTTGCCGTAACGCCGGATCCGTCCTTAAGTCTCATTGATTTGTATTAAGGACGGATCCGACTTTAAATATTCCGGAGAATGACGCAACGACTGATCCGGATATCCTGTCTGCACCTGCGTTGGATAGAGGAGGAGCAAGTTTCGCGCCATCCTGTCTGGATCCTGCCTGCGAGGGAGTCGGGTGCAAGCCAGAGAAGGTGAGTATATGTGGTATTTTATGACTGAAAAACTCATATAAACAGCTCCTATGTACTTATACATAGGAGCTATAAGTACATAGGAGCTGTCAGTACCCAGTGCATGTTAGGAGTAGTAGTCCTGTCTGCTGCTACTCCTAGCATCCACTATGTACTTATATTAACTGCATACCCCTATGTCATGTAGCATAGGGGTTGCAGTTAATATAACTACCCAGTGCATGTTAGGAGTAGTAGTCCTGTCTGCTGCCACTCCTAGCATCCACTATGTACTTATATTAACTGCATACCCCTATGTCATGTAGCATAGGGGTTGCAGTTAATATAACTACCCAGTGCATGTTAGGAGTAGTAGTCCTGTCTGCTGCTACTCCTAGCATCCACTATGTACTTATATTAACTGCATACCACTATGTCATGTAGCATAGGGGTTGCAGTTAATATAACTACCCAGTGCATGTTAGGAGTAGTAGTCCTGTCTGCTGCTACTCCTAGCATCCACTATGTACTTATATTAACTGCATACCACTATGTCATGTAGCATAGGGGTTGCAGTTAATATAACTACCCAGTGCATGTTAGGAGTAGTATGTTTTTGTTCAACAATATGACCACCTGTCAAATATTTTTTTTGACTGATCTAAAAAAAAAACAGCCAGCCAGCCAGCTAGTCAACAAGCCAGCCAGCCAAGAAGCCAGCCAGCCAGCTAGTCAACAATTTTGCCAGCCAGCTAGCCAAGAAGCCAGCCAGCCAAAAAAGCAGCCAGGCAGCAAATTATTATGAGCAGTAAGTATTTTTTTCGTAGGTATGTCTGTTATTTTATTTAAAGTTCAAATATTAACTTTTTTTTTTTTTTTTAAAGGCACATCTTCGAGCGAGGCCGGGAGCTCTCCTTCCCGCTCACGACACCTCCAGGATGTGGTATGTAAAGTTCCTTTAGCATTCCAAACTGTATATTGTGTTATTATTCAAATAATTATTTTTTTCTTTATCAGTCAGACTCTATGGAGGAGAGTTCTCCCGGTCAAGCCTGAGGAACAGGGGAGGAGGAAGTTGGGGGTGGAGGAGAAACGGTTTGTAAATTTTTTTTTTATACATTCCAAAGTATTTTATTCCTTTTTTTTCTCTATATATATAAATATTAAATCACAAATACCGCAGCAGCACAGTCAGACCACGTGCACTGGGTGCAATTCCTCACAGAGGCATGCTTCTCCTCCATCATACGTACTCAACAAATGACGAGGCATCACTTCCAGCTTTTGGTGACAGGGTGAGGACCCCAAAACTTTATCTCCAGCAACGTTTCGGCCTACTCAATGAGGCCTTTGTCAAACTCAATTCCCAGCAACGTTTCGTCCTACTCAATGAGGCCTTTGTCAAACTTTATTCCCAGCAACGTTTCAGCCTACTCAATGAGGCCTTTGTCAAGCTTGACAAAGGCCTTATTGAGTAGGCCGAAACGTTGCTGGGGATAAAGTTTTGGGGTCCTCACCCTGTCACCAAAAGCTGGAAGTGATGCCTCGTCATTTGTTGAGTATGTGTGTATATATATATATATATTTATTTTTACAATTTTTTTTTTAGCCATCTCGTCCTGTTGCCAGTCAGAGAGGTCATCGACGATCTTCCAGAGGACGCCGTGGAGCACGCGGCGGTCGTGGTCGTGTGAGTATTGTAAAGTTATGGTTTTTCAAAAAATAATAATTATCGAATATTAAAATTAATTTTTATTCTATATTTTTTTCTTTAGGGCTCCCAAACCTCCAGCAGAAGGCATGAGGAGGACGTTGAACGATTTTATATCGACAATGACCTCCTCATCCATATGGTGGAGGAGCGTACACCGCTGTGGGACCACACCGACCGCCGCCATGCAGACCATCATCTAACACGGCTCCTCTGGAACGAGATCTGTGCGGCCATTATGCCCAACTGGGATGACCTCCGAGAAAGGCAACAGGGCCAATGCCGTAAGTATAAATTATTTGTAGTTTTGCAGACATGTAAAAAAAATATTAATCAAAAGTGGTTTACAGTCTAATTATTTTTTTATTATTGTGGCTGTTTCAAGTAAATTGTAAACCAACTTTGATTAAACACTTATTTTAAATATACATCCTAATTTGATTTCTTTCTTTATAGGAGATACGATCATGGTTCGGTGGCGCTCAATCAGGGACCGCTACAAGAAGGCCTTTAATGAGGAACTTCGGCGCCCGAGTGGGTCGGGAGGAACCTCAAGGCGTGAATACCGCTATTCTGCCGCCTTGGGGTTCCTACGAAGGACCCTTGAGATGCGAAGGTAAGGTATAAGGTGTCTCTAAAAAAAAAAAAATTCAAACTAGGTGTATGGCCCAGACAGACTGTCATTTGGCACTTTGTCTTCGACATCCACATTAGTGGAGTAGAGAGTAGCAATGTGTGCTTCCGATTTTTCATTTGAAGTTGTTTTCCAAAAAAAAAGGCTATACTGTACATAGATACTTCCTTGAAAATTCATTTAATTCATGGCCTCTATCTATGTACAGTATGTTTCTCTATTTTTTGGAATGTAACCTCCTATGTCGCTTCAGAAGTCTCTTTGCTCACCTCTATTCCACTGTTTCTCCCATCCATAAAAAATGCTAAATTTATTTTTTTCTTTGCTTCACAGAACATCAAGCAGCACTCTTGCGCCCGAAGTTCCTCAGGAGGCGGTCCCTGAAGAGCAAGCCGCCGCGGGTCCCTCTCGCCTTGCTCCTACTGCTGGTCAGGAACACCATGTTCCCCTACTTGTGCCCTCTGGCGACGTAACGATGGCAACGATGGCACCACTTTTTGAGGCCCTCATGCGTCGCAAGAGGTCAGGTAGGAGCCGCCAGGCTAACTACGAAGACCTCACAAGGCTCATGTATGAGTCCTTGGCGGGGATCACAAATAGGGTTGCATCTGTGGAGGATCATTCGCGTCGTCTTCAGGAGGGGGCGGTGTTGACGACACAAATGAGTCCGATGCATCACTATCTTGTGTCGTTGTTACCTGCGCTGGAACGCTTATCACCCGACCAGCAGTATGAGGCCAGAAGACAGATGGACAGCGTTTTGTGGCAACTGGCACACCGCCCCACAACCATTCCCCCACCCCTGCCCTATCCCCCATCCTACACCTATCCCCCATCCTTCGCCTATCCCCCATCCCACACCTATCCAAGTTTACAGCCCCAACAGGCTCAGCATTCCCACCCTCCCCCTCCCCACAACCCACCCCCATCCCAAACCCCCGAGCTCTTTTCTCAAAGCTTTTCTTCTCCTCCTTCTTACTATGCTCCTACCTCTTTCTCCACTCCCTCTACTGTTGCTCGGGAAACTCCTTCTCCTGCCCAATCCACTCTTCATACTCCCTCTGTGCCACTTGCACCAACACGCACTTTGTTGTCCACAGTGGCAGAAGAACAACAGGACAGAGTGGACCCAAACCAATCACTTTCCTCCACCCCCCACCATTTCCTTAATTTGTAATTATTTATTTTATTGTTATTTATAATAAATCATATTTTTTTTGTTTAAAAATCCAAGGACTGTTTTTTAATTTTTTTAAATATAGATATTTTTAATTTTAGTAAAATTAAAATCTCTCTGCACTGGCGGAGCGTCACAACAGATTGTCGCTCCTCCAGCGTTGGTAGATTGTGAAAAAGCTAGGTGTCTAATAGGCCAGACATAATCTCCCAGCACTGGCGGAGCGACACAACAGATTGTCGCTCCTCCAGCGTTGGTAGATTGTGAGAAAGCTAGGTGTCTAATAGGCCAGACATAATCTTCCAGCACTGGTGGAGCGACTCAACAGATTGTCGCTCCTCCAGCGTTGGTAGATTGTGAGAAAGCTAGGTGTCTAATAGGCCAGACATAATCTCCCAGCACTGGCGGAGCGACTCAACAGATTGTCGCTCCTCCAGCGTTGGTAGATTGTGAGAAAGCTAGGTGTCTAATAGGCCAGACATAATCTCCCAGCACTAGCGGAGCGACTCAACAGATTGTCGCTCCTCCAGCGTTGGTAGATTGTGAGAAAGCTAGGTGTCTAATAGGCCAGACAAAATCTCCCAGCACTGGCGGAGCAACACAACAGATTGTCGCTCCTCCAGCGTGGGCAGATTTTAACCTCAGTCTCCATAACAGGCCTGATTGGAGCGACACAAGTATGTGTCGCTACTCCAGCGTGGGCACATCAATATATTAAAATAAAATCTCAATTACGTAAAAACAATATTTATTGAACCCAAAATGCAATTGAAATCAAATACAACACACTGATACCATCAACCAACGGGACAACAAACATAAATTAACGGTTATTTGAAAATTAATCCCAAATTGTTTATAAAAATTGGTCCTGCCAGTCCACCCTTCCAGCTTCAGTACAAAAATAATCTGCAAACGAGTCTCTCATCCGTGCAACCGCTACAGTTGACCGATGTCGACAACTTTGAATACTTGCGATCTCGCTGTCCTCGGGCACCTGTTCCAAATTGAGTGGTTCTTTATGAAGGAGGTAGTTGTGTAACACCACAGCACACTTTACAACCTCGTCTACCGATTCAACCTTCATCTGAATTGGTTTAGTGAAAATCCTCCATTTTGCCACCAAAATTCCAAATGTGCATTCTACCATTCTTCGAGCCCTGGTCAAGCGGTAGTTGTATGTGCGTTTTTTTAAATCTAATCCGCGGCTGGAATATGGTTTAATTAGATTTCCACACATTTGGAATGCCTCATCACCAACCAATACAAACGGCATGGGTGGGCCATCAGTACCTGGCAGTGGTTGAGGGAGAGGAAAATCGAATTGTCCATTATATAGACTACGGCCCATATTTGAATTTTTAAATACCATCGAATCGTTGGCGCGTCCATAGGCCCCTACGTCCACTGCAACAAAACGATATTGAGCATCTGCGATGGCCATCAGTATTATTGAAAAATATTTCTTATAATTGAAAAACTCGGATCCGGTTCCGTGGGGCTTGATAATACGAATATGTTTCCCGTCTACAGCACCTATGCAGTTGGGAAACTGACAAACATCCCAAAATTTTTCAGATATTTCTTTCCAATGCTGTCGAGTTGGATGTGGGATGAATTCATCATGCAGTTGTTCCCACAAAACACGGCATGTCTCCTTGACAATTATTGAAACAGTTGATATCCCAAGGCGAAATTGAAAATAGAGTGAGTTGAAACTTTCTCCACTTGCCAAAAACCTAAATTTTAAAAGAAAAAAATAAGTGTATAATAATTTTTGAAAAACAAGATAATATACAAGATATATCAATCAGACGCATTCTACATCTTCAATGACGAGTATATTGATTCAAACTTTTCCAAAACAAGATGTACAATTAAAAAAAAAATGATGAGCATCAATTGGGGCCAAAACACTTTGTACAGTGATCCCAGAAAGTACAGTGATCCCAGAAAAAGTAAATTTGGATTAAAAAATGTATGGCTTCACACTACCAAACAGCAGCTTTTAAAAATTTTGACCACATATTGGTACAATATGTAATAAAGTATATACTTTACCTTATCGTCAACAATAGGCGTTCTGCTGGGGAAACGCAGCGACGGAAAGTGGTGTCTTGCCTTTGAATGTGAGGTGACACACGTTGTAAAAGATCATCAAAACTTTCTACCGTCATCCGTAAATAGGTAAAGAATTTTTCTGGATAATCCCTCAATTCAGGAAACAGAGTTTCAAAAACTCCCCTTCTTACTCTTGCAGAGGTTATTGGATGCACCCAATAGCGACGCGTTTTACGCCGCCTGGCTTGAAGACGTCTTCTCCAGCGTGAAACCAGAATTAAAGCCTGAAATCCAAAACGAATATGGTCCGGCATCATCTTTGCACTCTGCTGAAGGAACTTCTGAGTGGTAAGTGACCTTCGGTGGTCTTTTATAGCCAGTTGTAGTATTTGCTTTAACAGATTGCATCTTTTTGTGACCTTCTGTTATCTTTTATAGACAGTTGTAATATTTGCTTAATATAAAATTTAAACGCCGGATCCGTCTTTCCGTCTAAAAACGGAAGAAAACGGAATAGACGGATCCGCTTTTACGACTGATCCGACGGACGGACGGATCCGGCTTTTATAATCCTAGACGGAAGGACGGATCCGTTACAGTAAAAATGTGCGGCGGTATGCGTTTTGTCGGATCCGGCGGCCAATTCCGGCGGCGGAACTGTTTGACGGATCAGTCTGCCGCAATTGTGAAAGTAGCCTTACACACTGCACCAGAACCAAACTCATAACTTACACACCGCACCAGAACTAAACTCATAACTTACACACCACACCATAACCAAGTTCATAACTTACACACTGCACCAGAACCAAACTCATAACTTACACACCGCACCAGAACCAAGTTCATAACTTACACACCACACCAGAACCAAGTTCATAACTTACACACCGCACCAGAATCAAGTTCATAACTTACACACGGCACCAGAACCAAACTCATAACTTACACACGGCACCAGAACCAAACTCATAACTTACACACCGCACCAGAACCAAACTCATAACTTACACACCACACCAGAACCAAGTTCATAACTTACACACCGCACCAGAACCAAGTTCATAACTTACACACCACACCAGAACCAAGCTCATAACTTACACATCGCACCAGAACCAAGCTCATAACTTACACACCGCACCAGAACCAAGCTCATAACTTACACACCGAACCAGAACCAAGCTGATAACTTACACACCACACCAGAACCAAGCTGATAACTTACACACCACACCAGAACCAAGCTGATAACTTACACACCGCACCAGAACCAAGTTCATAACTTACACACCGCACCAGAACCAAACTCATAACTTACACACCACACCAGAACCAAGCTCATAACTTACACACCGCACCAGAACCAAACTCATAACTTACACACCGCACCAGAACCAAGTTCATAACTTACACACCGCACCAGAACCAAACTCATAACTTACACACCGCACCAGAACCAAACTCATAACTTACACACCGCACCAGAACCAAACTCATAACTTACACATCGCACCAGAACCAAACTCATAACTTACACACCGCACCAGAACCAAGCTCATAACTTACACACCGCACCAGAACCAAACTCATAACTTACACACCGCACCAGAACCAAACTCATAACTTACACACCGCACCAGAACCAAGCTCATAACTTACACATCGCACCAGAACCAAGCTCATAACTCAAACACCACACCAGAACCAAGCTCATAACTTACACACCGAACCAGAACCAAGCTCATAACTTACACACCACACCAGAACCAAGCTGATAACTTACACACCACACCAGAACCAAGCTAATAACTTACACACCGCACCAGAACCAAGCTGATAACTTACACACCGCACCAGAACCAAGCTCATTACATAAATACAGCACCAGAACCAAGCTGATAACATAAACATTGTCAGGACCAAGTACAGCACCAGAACCAGAGAATAGTTTCTGTAGAGTCTGCCACCAATATATTTGGCTCCTCACTATTGCAGCTCATTTTCACACTGTATACCTGCAAACACTGCCCTTGAATATAACAGTGCCAGACATGAGATCGGACTGCCGCACATCATAACTTTCACAAAATGATATTGCCACACATATTATATTGCCCCACAAACAATAATTATGCCACACAGGTGTCCCATGAAAAATAATAATGCTACACATAGTCTCCCATAAAAAAAATACAATTATAATAAAATGATGCTGCCACACATAGCACCACAAAAAAATAATAGAGCTAGCCATAGCAACTGACAAAAAATAATGTCACATATAACGTTCCAGAAAAAATAATAGTGCTACACATAATGCCCTATGAGAAATAAAAGTGCCACACAGCTGCCCCACAAAAAAAGAACAGTGCCACACAGAGCACCACATACTCATTCCTGCACCTAGAACAAGGAATATCCCTTAGGAATACTTGTTCTCAGCCCAGAAACAAGCTAATTCATAATGCCCAAATTTGACCCCCTTGCATGACCCGCTCCCTATCCCTTTTTACAGCCTAGCACCTGGTGACATTATATGGTGGGGGGTTTCCCCCACTCCCCACCCTGACAGTATGTCCAACTAAGCCTCTCCGCTTGGTGCCTTCGAAAGACCCCCTTGCATGTGTGTTTGTCCCAAATTCATATGTGCCCCCATTGCTGAGAAAAATGATGTTTTATCACATGCAAATGGTTCTCTAGGAGCAATGAGGGCGTTACCATTACACCTAGAGGCTCTGCTCTCTCTGCAACTGCCGCGTCCTCTCCACTTTGATTGACAGGGTCAGGTGTGATCACGTTTACACTGCCTGGCCTGTCAATCATAATGCAGAGGGTGCAGCAGTTGTAGAGAAAGTGGAGCCTCTAGATGCAATGGTAACGCACCCGTTGCTCCTAGAGGCTCATTTGCATATATTAAAACTTCATTTTTCTCAGAAATGCGGGCACATATGAACATGGGACCAACACAGATACCTTCAGCTGCCAAGCGCACATGCAATAGGTCAGCCATTTCACAGGTACAAATCTGCTGACAGATGCCCTTTAAGTGGTTCTTTGGTCAGAATGGGTACTTATAATGGTCACTAGCTGCTTACAGCTGATTTGGAAATATAAAGTTTTTTTCAGTATATTCTACCTGTAGAGGCACCTACAGTGGGCACCAGCTGTCTGAGTGTTGGAACAGTGTGTGAGGTAATAAAATCAGTGTATCAGGTACTAGGGATCGACCGATTATCGGTTTTATAACACCAAAATATTAAGTACCGTATATGCCGGCGTATAAGACGACTTTCTAACACTAAAAATTATTTTCAAAAGTCGGGGGTCGTCTTATACGCCGGGTATACTCAGATCCGATGGTATATTCTAACCCCCAGGCGTTCCCATGGTGACGGGGACGCTTGCCTGGGTGTTAGAATATACAGGGCCCCACCGCTCACTACATTTATTAACTGTAATCTGTAACTTTAACTTTAAATGAGCGCTCATGTCTTTACTATTGTACCTTACTCTCAGCTCCGCTAACAGGCAGTGCGGGCGGCGCTCACTCACTGCCGTCTGACGTTACGTGCCTGCTCCTTCCACTAGGCGGCGCAGGCGCGTGACGTCAGTGAGTGAGCGCCGCCCGCACTGCCTATTACCAGAGCTGAGAGTAAGGTACAATAGTAAAGACATGAGCGCTCATTTAAAGTTAAAGTTTACAGATTACAGTTAATAAATGTATACTCCTCTGGGTGTCGGGGAGGGGGATCTGTGGATGGCACTGTCATGGGGAGGGAGATCTGTGGATGGCAGTGTTTAGGGGGGGATCTGTGGATGGCACTATTTGGAGGGGGGTCTGTGGATGGCACTGTTATGGGGTGGGGGATCTGTGGATGGCACTGTCATGGGGGGATCTGTGGATGTCACTGTTATGGGGAGGGGGATCTGTGGATGGCACTGTCATGGGGGGATCTGTGGATGGCACTGTTATGGGGAGGGAGATCTGTGGATGGCACTGTCATGGGGGTGATCTGTGGATGACACTGTTATGGGTAGGGAGATCTGTGGATGGCACTGTTTAGGGGGGGATCTGTGGATGGCACTGTTTAGGGGGGATCTGTGGATGGCACTGTTTAGAGGGAGGGGGATCTGTGGATGACAATGTCATGGGGTGGATCTGTGGATGACACATATAGCATAAGATGCTATATAGTGTCATCCATAGATCCCCCCCATAGCAGTGTCATCCACTGATCCCCCTCCCCATAACAGTGCCATCCACAGATCCCAGTCAGTTCCCTGGACTGGAGAAGATCGTATTGTAGACAGGGAGGGCAGGGCATTCAGGGGTAGTCTTATACGGCGAGTATAGGCCAAACCCAATATTTTAAATGGAAAAGTTGGGGGTCGTCTTATACGCCCAGTCGTCTTATACGCCGACATATACGGTATAAATGAAAAAGAAAGATTTACAAAAAAAAAATACACGTTAACAATAAACATATTCACTTTCAGCAGATTTGTTTATGATTTTTTTTTTTTATGAAAATTCACAGAATATCGGTATAAATTATAGGCTATCGGCCTGAAAGTTCACAAATTATCGGTATCGGCCCTAAAAAATCAATATCGGTCGATCCCTATCAGGTACAGCATGGCTGCCGGAAAATGTGTAATATGTTTCTGCCGAAACGTACATGTTTTTAAGCTTTTCAACTGACGGTGAGTCTCTTGCTCATATGTAACATTAAAAGGGTTGTTCCAGAATCTACATTTATTACCTATCTACAGGGTGGGTGATAAGTGCCTGATTATTTGGGGGTCCATCCTGGGAAGCCCCACTCATCATAAGGGACCGTTCCTGCAGTAACGCAGTTAGGCGGAGCTTGGATGGAGTGGTGGAGCATGCGGCCTGCTATGATACAGTTAAACATTTTTGCAAAATAAGGCTATTCTCACCATGCTGTCCTAGGAGAGAATAGTGCAGCATGCAGCTGTCAAAATGATAGACATCACATTATAGCCCATTATGGATGACTATTACTATTTCAATTACATTCAGCACTACCAAACATACAGGAGAATACAGCACCTCATACCTCTTACATTCAGGGATGTCTCCTTTGATATAGATGTTGTCTTTCTATCTTCTACTTTTGGGCCAGACCGCCATAATGTCTTTTTTTCAGTCATGTCTTCTCTCTACCAAGTTTGCCACAAAGACAGCTTTGGTTCCTCCTGTTTCATCATCCTCCCCACCTTCTGAAGACCCCAGCCTGCTGCCCCCCAATAGTGAGCCCATGGTGCTCCCCAATACTGCAGAGACAGATAAGTCCCCCTGAAATTACTAGTACCACACAGAGAGTGCTCCCTTCAATAATTATTGGCACACAGTGCCCTCAAAGACAATTTTGCCCAGCAAATAGTGCCATAAACATGTGTCCTCCAAAAATATTTGTGCTAAGCTGATACTTTGCCAGGGTGTTCCCCACAGTACTAGTGCTCCCAAAAGTCCAACCAATGTTAAAAATTCTCTGCCAGAGTGCTCTTAGTAGTAATAGTGCACATACATTGCCCACAATAGTAATAATGTCCCCCCTTGTACCCCAGAAGTAATAAAGCCCCCCATATGGCCCATAGTAAAATAATTTTCCCCATAGTCTCCCAGTAGTAATAAAGCCCACCATAATACAACCCAGTAGTAATATTTCCCCCTTTAGTGCCCCCAGTAGTAGCAGTGCCCACCATAATGCCCCCAGTAGTAATAATTTACCCTATAGTGCCCCCAGTAGTAATAAAACCCACCATAATGCAACCCAATAGTAACAATCCCCCCTATAGTACCCTCAGCAGTATCACAGCCCATCATAATGCCCCCATAAGTAATAATGCCCGCCTATAGTGTCCACAATAGTAATGACACATCCATAATGTGTGCCACTAGATAAATGCCCCCTTATAGTGCTGCGAGAACGTTGAACGTTCAAGAGGCCCTCCCCTGTACCCCCAAAACCCCTTGGGGTACGCGTAAAGCAGATTGAGAATCTCTGGTTGATGGAACTAACAATGATAGCCAAGCACTGTGCTCATCTGTATTCATCAGTCTAATAGAGTATGAATGGAGTGGCAGAATGTAGGATTGGTTGGGGGGCACAGGACCCCCATAGTGGGGGTTCCCATGCCAGTGGTAGGGCCCACATTGATCAGACCTATTCTATGGATAAGTGATGAATGCTGATTCTGGGAGCACCTAGACATGATTGTAACTATTACAGTAGACTATCCTGTAAGTCTACATACGGTACAGGACAGTTTTTCCTGTGTAGCTGAAGTACAATCCAGCTGTGGATAGGTGATTACTATAATTCCAATAGCGGCCACCAGGGGGAGCTCCTCCGTTCCCGCGTCTAGCTTGTGGGGTTCTGGAACGTAGCACAGCCCATAGGGTAGCACTGTAGTGCCCATAGCCATGAGCAGAAGACGATTCCCTCTAAAGTGTACGCTCTGGAAATGACGCACTTAAAAGCTCCTCAGGTAACGCGGTTACTTGGCATATAACTCTTTCCTGCCCAGAGGACACGGTTTAGAGAAAGCAGTGAACACAGAGGCCGTTCATGCGCCTTGTACAGCTATGCACAGTTGCCGCGGCTGCCAACATCTCCTTGCTTCTGTGCTTTCCCACTTTATCCCTCCCCGCCTCGCCGTGGTGGGAGGGTCCGCTCAGAGGTTGAACACTGAGTGGGAGCTGGAATGCCCGGGAGGAGAGGGGTGGTGCCACACGTGCGTGAGTCTCCCCCCTCCGAGCCGTACATTCACTCTCCTCTCTGTCTTCTCCAACTTATGCCACTCCCTCCTGTATCTCCTCTGCCGGACTCATTTATTAAGGAGATGGAGGGGGGGAAATAAACGAAGCGGCTAAAAATGCCCTAAATCCCACAAACTAACAGTGAAAAGCCCTACTAAGAGAAGCACGCCCGCAGCTTGTGTGTGAACTGCGCACAGCTGCCTCGCAACTGCTGGACAAGTTGAGGGAGAAGCAACATCTGTAAAACTTGGACACCAGAAGGAGGAGGGAAAGAATAAGAGGAGGAAGGAGGAAAATGCCAGTGTAAGAGAACGAAGAGTCCTGCAGAGAAACTTTGAGAAAGCACATGTGAGTATGCGGTGCCCTGCATGTGCTGCCAGGGCACATACACCATGCCATGGGGGGCATGAGCCAGTGTGGTGCTGCTAGGAGGGAGTCAGGAAGGATCACATTACAAGATCCCTGAGACTGATGCAAAGAAGAAGGAAAAAGCCGAGTGCTGAGTGAGTGGCTGCAGGCTGGGCTGCCAGGGGGCACCTCCTAGTTTCTCCTTGACACTGGGGACTTGGGCAGTCTATGCCAGAGATAGGGAGGAGGAAAGCTTGGCTGGAAGGTAGGAGTTTGCTACAAGTGTGTGTTTGTGTCTTTGTTGTGGAAGGAAGAAAGGAGGGGAGACATTTAGGATTGTTGTAAGTAGTTGCTTAGGTTCACTTTGTCTTGGAAGAGTTTAAGAAGTTGCAGTAGATTCAGAATCTTCTTTAGTATGGGACTCTGTTGCAAGCAGTAGAACTATAGTAACAAAGATTCTGGAAGTAAAACTGAGCTGGTATTATCATTCCCACCTATAAAGGATGACATTTCTGGAGGTTCTCACAACTGGAGATGTGTGAGGTAGATGATTGTGGAGGATCTCACAACTGGAGATGCTTGAGGTGAAGTAATGACCATGATAGGATGATGTTTCTGGAGGTTCCCACAACTGGAGATGTGTGAGGTAAAGTAGTGACCATGATAAGATGATGATTCTAGAGGTTCTCACAACTGGAGATGTGTGAGGTAAAGTAGTGACCATGATAAGATGATGATTCTAGAGGTTCCCACAACTGGAGATGTGTGAGGTAAAGTAGTGAGTGACCATGATAGGATGATGTTTCTGGAGGTTCTCACAACTGGAGATGTGTGAGGTAAAGTAGTGACCATGATAGGATGATATTTCTGGAGGTTCTCACAACTGGAGATAAAGTAGTGACCATGGGGGCAGGCTTCTTTCTCGGACTTCCTGTCTGTCATCTCATTGACCAATACTATAGTCTCCCCATAGCTTGAATTGGCTGATAACACAGAGAAATTGCGTGCCTAGTGTAGTTTGTACAAAGCATTTGGAATAACCGCATCCATGTGGCTTTCACAAACTTGCACAATGTTCACATTCATGGGTCTCATTGAGCTGATGTTGATCAAGAAATCAGTGCATTTTCTTGCAGGCTGAAGTTCCTCGATGTTTATGTTACGCCCTATTATAAGATAGTACTCTGGGCGCGAAGATATCATTTTGAAGAACGTTGTATAATTCCTCACCCCCCTCCCCTCTTTCTTTGGACAGTGTGGAGCTTAACTTCCACCGTGAAGTTCTTGGCTCTTGTTCAAGTTGTCCTGAGCCCTAAAGTGGAGCTTGATGCCAGCCTTATGCTGGCTGAAACTTTGTATCTTTAACACAGCACTCTCACATCTGGACACAGAGGGAGGGAACGCACATGCACCCCTGCTCCTAGCTCAGGGCTTTCAGTTCTTACTAGAATATTAGTTGAGATTCCAGCTGCATAGCTGATGTGATTGAAAGTGAACACAAAGAACTTGGAAACTTGACTTATGGAGTTCTAACTTTACAGATCAGGACTGCATGAAGTCACCCCCGGAGAATGTATGTGGTTTTTAATACATATAGTATACATAATATCCAACGTATCATTTATTAGGTATACATTAGATTACTTGTATATGATAGGTAAAACTTTTAAGATGCCTTTAATCTGGTCGTCACGTGGAGATTGTGATGTCTAGGATTCTATGTTCCACCAAAATGTATGTAGAGTTTTGACTCTCGGTTGCGGTTTTTACCATTCCAGTTAATATTTTCAGTCTTGGTACAATTATATGTCTCATTCAGAATATGTGAAATCTGTGGCTGGAGGGGCAGGCTCTATGTAGAAAGGGGCAAACAAGGACTCTGGTCAAAATGAATCATTCCAGACACTCACTTTCTCCAAGACGAGCGAGAAAGGGAAGAGTAAGAGGTAAAGTAAATACACAGAACACCACAAACCAGACTGGATTAACTGATCTACACCTTCTAAATAAATAGCTGCGAGAGACAGAAAGGGAGTTGAGCGGATGCGGAGGTTTCGGTGGCCTATGTACTTACTTTATTTACTGACATGTTCTTTTCAGACTCAAGTGGATAACAAATGCAGTTCAGCGTGGAGCGAATGAAAGTTCACACAACAAGAGGCATAAAGTTTAGCAGCAGCCATTGTCAGAGGAGGATCAGCATTGTTGTGGGGGGCCTGGGCTTAGCGAGTCCACACCAGACAGCTAACTGAGTCATACGGTTCTCAAAAACAAGCATTTATCTTTTACACTTTTCTAGCTGTAACTTAGATGTCTCTTAACCTTAGGAATCTCAGTTCTGCATTGATCTTAAGTTTGACCAGTGACCTGTGAGGAAAGCCTCTTTCTACCATTTAAGATGGTAACGAGAATGGTAGGTGTGAGATGAAAGTTTGTTTCTACTATTAACGAATTACTGGTGTGAGATATCCATTAGAATATTTCTTAAACTTTTTGAGAAGTTTGCAACAGCTTGTAACAGAAGGAAAGTTCTTGGCAAATGTTGGGGTTACGAAGAGTTAAAAAATGTTTTAAAGCGAAGGCTACACTTGATGTATTTATTTCCTTTTAATAGTCAGTCTTGAGATTTAATATGTATTCGTGTGCCAAGATTCATGAATTTGCTTATTTGGCATTAATAATTGGGGTTTAAAAAAAAAAAAAAAACACAAGCCCCGAACCCATAATATTCCTTTCCAGCATTTTGTTAATGTAATTACGTTATCACTCAAAAAGGTGCCACGTTGATTGATTCTATGATTATTTCAATTAGGTCCTTTATTAAAAATTAACAGTGGCCTCGCGGTTTCCAAATTAGCATTGTCACGATTATTTTGATGGAAGGGACAGGAATACTGAAAACCCGGTGTATTACCTAATATTGCACTTTCCTATGTATTTTAGACTGATGCAGAACCTTCGTCAGGACAGATATTGGATAGTCATGTTATATATTTATTTTAATATTAAAATAACTAATTTTATAATTGTTTGGGTAGAAAAAAAACTTCAGTTTAATCACATTATGGAGTGTTTTGAACTATAGGACACCAGGAATATCCCGAGAAATATTATTTTTTCTATTTATTTAGCATTTATTCCTTTGTATTACATTGCGGCACTTTTAAAACAAAGACAAAAAAGAGTCACAAAGTTACTTATTTCATTACAGAAGAGGCAGGACACAAAGAAACATGTTTCATGCGGTCAGGAACTTTCATGGTCTGGCTTCTTCCTCTGATTTTGTTGGCAGGGTGCAGAAAAGTTAGGGAAGGGTCAGGCAGTAGTAAGGGGTGAAGAAAAAAAATAATTTCTTATCTCCTTTCAGCCCGGGCTTCCTTGTGTAGTTGCTATGTAGAATATATGTCAAAGTAGAGTGTGAGAACGGTACACAATCGACGTCGTCATATGGACCGCACAAAGTCCTGTTCAACGTGTTGCAGGGACTTGCAGTACAGTAGGGTTTAGTCAGTTAAGACTTCCATGTTTTTGGAACCCCTGCAGCACTCAAAAGGTTAATCAGGCGGGAGAGGTCCTTTGCTGGCTCACCCCCCCCCCCCCCCCCCCCCCCCGCTGTCAGGGCCCACTAGACATCACCCAAGAGCCTTAATACTTCCTCAAGCCCATTAAGGCACTGAAAACCTGAAAGAAAACAACACAACAATACCCTTTGCCCTCCATGCATGAGAATGAGCTCGCTGTGCTTTACACCTTATGTACAATGGAGAAGGAGGGAAAAGAAAGCATAAACCAACAGGGTGCCCGATATAAACTTTTCCCAATACTTCCTACAGTCTTATCATCTCTCAACTTTCTCCAGGTATTTGAATGGGTCTAAGGAAAAAAAGTGTTCTGTAGCCAGGCAAGGACTTTCAATAAAATTTTGCACTTTGATGATCTCCCCTCTTTCTTCTTTTCCTGCGTCTAACTTTGATATATTGACAGCAAAAGGAGCTCGCAAAGCTTTTATACAGCCTGAGCGGCAATGCTAAGCAGCAGTCAGATGTCTCCATGCATTTGTGTTTAAGTGCAGAAGAAATAGCATGTCTGTGGGCAGCTGAGGTTCTTATCAACTCCCTAATCCCAAGTCCCTGAGAACCTTGAGGGCATGCCTTAGATCTTGGCGAAATCATTGTAGACTTGCACAGTTTGCAGATTAAATATGCTATGTGTTCCTGGGCCCAACAACGGTTTTATCAGCCCACTAAGCTTCCGACTGCTGCTATAGGCACTGATGTCTGCAGTAAGTGGCCTCTGTTCATTTCCAGAAGACTCGGCTAGATCACTCCTGACAGAGAGGGACCTGACGAAAGTCGAAAGTTTTCCAATCGCAAAGACAAACATGAAGCACAAAGCCTTGATGGATTTGATGCCTCTATTAGAAGTTTGTAGAGGAACGCTTGCGTGCTCCATGTGCTTCTGTTCAGAGATGATTACTCTTACTTGTTTCAAATTTGGGACCCCATGAGGAGATATCACTTCTTTCTAGTACAGGGCATTTCTAGGGCTGCCATAGCAAACGTCGGCCTCAGAGATACCTCGGTTTGACCACGTGACTAGGAAAGGTAAAGGGAATAATTTTTTGAATCTTTTTTTAGAAGAACCTTAGGCACAGTCCATTCACTTTTTCATTTATTAAATATTATATACTGATCATTTATCTTTAGTTTCACCATTTTTTACTGAAAATATGAGGGAAGAAAGTATCTTAGAGTAAAGGAAACTTTAATATTTTCTACATTTCTAATGTCAAAAATTTCAGGAAATGAAACCCATTAGGCTTTGTTTGCACCAGTGTCATGGCTTCTGTTTATAATTGGGTCATGAGATCTGTGCCAGATCTATTACCAAACCGATCCAGATGAATCTCGGCGCTTATCGTAGTACGCATCAGGCTTCAGGTATTTTTTTTACAGCAAGAATAACGCAAAAATAACTGAAACCCTGATAGAAATCACATAATGCAAGTGTGAACAGAGCCGAAATTGGATGTCTCCTGCTGCTGCTCAGTCAGCTTAATATTACATTTAATATTAAAAAAAGATGAGGGTTGTAGCTTAAAATGAATGCATTTAGATTAAAAAAAATCGACATGTTTGTTCATTCTGTTAGGTGCCCTCCTGTGCCTTTTCCTTGGAGTCTCATTGGAAGGCATTGTATGGACGGATCAAAGTCAGTTAATCACATTCGGTATGACTGCTCCAGGTCAGTATATCAGAGGGAAGCTGGATTTTAAGAATGTCATGCTAAATAAGCCTTCCCAGCATCGTATAAAAAGGAGCCTGACTTTGAGGCACTGACAATATTATCCAGCGTCATCTTTCTAAGTGGTGTCATTAATGAACTGTATTTCAGGAGACCTTCATGTTGGGCTCGTCCTACCTGTTCATTTTTGATATCATCTACCAGTAACTTACTGCAGAATATGTCCAACTACAACTATATGCAGATATAGAAAATCCACAACCGCCCGCTTAACATCGATAATTCTTAGTTGACTAAGTTGATTTACTCCTATCCCACTGAAAAAAAAAAGAGAGCGGAAGCCTCTTAATCACCCTCCAGTAAATTATCTTAGTAAATCTACCCCCTTGTCTAATCGCAGGATAATCATGCTGGAGCTTGACATGGCCGCCCCTCCTCTTATAAATGTGGTGTGAGTCCATTAATTAGAAGCGCGGAAAAAAAAAAAGTCATATCCTATTTCTAAACAATAACATGTGTCAGCTCATTACCCGCGAGAGCGAGGCCAATATTGTGCTCAAAGGTTGTTTAATGAATGGAAATGTGAAAGTCCATTTGTCAAGGTAGCGCAAGGTTCCTGTTAGTTTTCAGCCCCCAAATTCATTGTCTACACGGCCTAGTCATTAGTCATCTCTGTATTAGTATTGCCCTCAGGCAGTCCAGCCCCGCGCTACTTCACACCAGCATGACTTTCAAAGCGCACTGTACCGACTTGTAGAATTACCGCTGTTATTTCCGCCTAGCTGGGTCCTAGGTAAGTCCCATCCCCACCTTATCACTCAACTTAATCCTCCTTTTCTGTTTAGCTGCTCCCTGTGACTTTTACAAGCCCTTTCATCTCTACCCCATGCACCAAGTCAGGTACTGTGCTAATATTATTACGTGAGTGACTGGTTGATCGCAGATATGCAGAGCTAGAATTGGCGCGGTAGGAGTTAACCTGGAGCCGCGGAGTCAGTGTGCGCATTCACCTACGCGCCGCTGCGCTTTATGTAACGTGCTGTGTTTCCAGAAACAGTCAGTTTGTTATCATGTGGATTACAGCCTCGTTTGGCTTCTCTGTGCTGCTAGGAGAGCAGGTAACTTATAAAACACATGGCTTGAGCCATTTGACAGTTTTCAACCACAAATGTTTAGAAATGACATTTTTTGGATAAGAGTGCACAGCTGGAGGCGCTGAAAGTGTGAACTGCCATTTACTTATACGCGGGATGACATTTCCATTCTCTGCTTTGGTCATAAAGTCCACCATAGTTGTATGTCCCTGGTTATTTTTCATATTTGATGGCTGCTTTGAGAATTGATTTGTAGGTTAAACTTTTTTTTTTCCTTTCGAAGTGATACTAAAAGGCGTATGTAATTTGGCTGTTAAAATACTGAAAGCTTTAAATAGCAAAAAGTGATGGACATTATACTGTAGCCATTAGGCCAGTTACATCAAACATGGAGCAAATCTGGCGTGTCAGCCCCACATTAGATACAGCTGTATGTTTTATTGCAAAAGAATCCAGAAAGCTGAAATGGCTGCATAAGATTAGGAAAAAGGGTCTGCTTTTTGTTCCAAAAACAAGGCCACTCTTGTCCATGGTCTGTGTCTGTTATTGCTACTTAGCCCCACTCACATGAACGGAGCACCAGTTGGCCAAGCCTGCATGTGTTCTTAAAGTGTAACTGTCATGTTTTCATCCAAAAATTTATTTTAGCATATGTTACTGCTGCAGCAGCCTTATGCATAAAGCAATCTTTAGTTTCTTCACATACCGCAGATTTCCTTGAGTTTTTCCCTTAGTTACAGCTGTTTTAACATTTACAATATGAGGACCTTCTCAAGATGGCTCCTCTGCCAGTTCTCTGAGGCCAAAACTGCTTTCCCTCACTTCCCATACACACTTGCTGTAGCCAGCAGCTCCCTGCCAGCCAATCAGATTGGATTACTGAGAGACACGCCTCCTCACTCTGAAGCCTAATGCAGGTGTTCCGGAATTTTTTGCTACCCACGTCACTTTCGGTAGTGACGTGGGAGGTGTGTCTCTCACCTCTGCTTCTCATTGGGTTTGTCGGCGCAGGCGCGGAGGATTCACCCGTAGTGTGAACGCGCCGAAGGTAGCATAAAATTACGAGCCACTGCGCATGCGCGAAAAAGGGCTGAAGGTAGCAGAAAATTCCGTCCCGCTCCTACTGCGCCTGCGCCGAGCCGTCTTTTTTCGCGAGCCGAAGGTAGCAGAAAATTTTGGTCCCCTGCGCATGCGCAAAAAAAGACTGCTTGGCGCAGGCGCAGTAGCGCCGAATCCAGTTAACAATAAAGGTTAACAAAATATAAATATCTAGACCTCTTCAGCACCTCTGTGACGTTTACTTGACAGTATTTTTATTAATTGGTCACTCAGACCACATTACGTCTAGCTTGAAGTGCTGACTAATATAAAATTTTAAATCTTTATTTCATTTCCTTAAAACTATCTTCCACAATATAGACATAAACTGTTTAAAAGTATCAAGGGTTTAGACTGCCCTTTTTCTCCGTCATTTAATAGTATCGTTCATGTATCTGGATATCACCATCCATACTGCGATGTTGTTCAGCTTTAGAGCGCTCCTGTTGAACAACAACACACTCCTATTGTTTATCTATATGACTCCAAATGTTTCGCTGGTGACCCAGTGTCTTCAGGGGATAATGCAGTGGGACGGAATTTTCTGCTACCTTCGGGCCATGCGCAATGGCCCGGAATTTTCTGCTACCTTCGAAAAAAGACAGCTCGGCGCAGGCGGAGCCGAAGGTATCAGAAAATTCTGGCCCACTGCGCATGCGCGAAGCTAGAATTTTCTGCTACCTTCTGTCGTCTTCTTCGCGCATGCACAGTGGGCCGGAATTTTATGCTACCTTTGGCCGTCTTTTTCGCGCATGCGCAGTGGGCCGGATTTCTCTGCTACCTTCGGCCCTTTTTCGCGCATGCGCAGTGGCCCGGAATTTTATGCTACCTTCGGCGCGTTCACGCTACGGGTGAATCCTCCGTGCCTGCGCCGACAAACCCCCGGCAGAGCCAATGAGAAGCTGAGGTGAGAGACACACCTCCCACCTCACTACCGGAAGTGACGTGGGTAGCAAAAAATTCCGGAACACAGGCATGCAGTGTGAGGGACCGCCCCTCCGTCTTCCTGTCTTCTTAGCCAGAGACAGACAAGCCATAGCAACGGTCTTTTAAGGGAGCAGTGGAAAGGGACAGGAGACATTAATGAAAGCTGTTATTATAAGGTAATTACAGATCTTTTGACAATCATTGACAGACTAACTCAGGTATACATGCCTAGCTCTAATAAACTAGCAAATAAAAAAATATATAACAGTTACCCTTTAATCAGAAGAGGGGAATTAGCTGAAGCCAGACACCTCTAGTGATGGTCTGTATCCCATAAGAACAAAGAAGTGGGTGCATTATGGTTAAACTTGACTCTTTCTCCAGTTGTCACACCCCCATAAACATAAGATAGTTTTCCAATCCTGCCAAAATTGGCGGGCTCAGCCTACATTGCACTTATGTTTATGGGCACCTTGAAATAGTTGACTACCTTTTGGATATTAATGATCTGTCCTCCAGATAGGTCATCAGTATGAGATTGGTAAAGTTCCAACACACATCAACCCCTCCGATCTGCTGTTTGCAGCTGCTGGAAACATAACAGTGTAAGGAGTAAAAAACTGAGGGCTTGGTACAGTGTGTAAGGCTACTTTCACACTAGCGGCAGGACGGATCCGACAGGCTGTTCACCCTGTCGCATCCGTCCTGCCGCTATTTCGCCATACCGCCGGACCACCGCTCCGTCCCCATTGACTATAATGGGGAGGATGGGGCGGAGCTCCAGCACAGCACGGCAGTGCACAGCGAGAGGCCGCCGGACTAAAAGTACTGCATGTCTGACTTTTTAGTCTGGCAGCCTCTCACAGCTCACTGCCGTGCTGCGCCGGAGCTCCGCCCCCGTCCCCATTATAGTCAATGGGAACGGAGCGGCGGCATGGCGAAATAGCGGCAGGACGGATCCGACAGGGAGAACAGCCTGTCGGATCTGTCCTGCCGCTAGTGTGAAAGGAAAGTACCCTAAGTAGTTCAGTTCAATGGTAACTGAGCTGCAGTACATCATCACAGCCACTACAAGGTGGACAAAGCCTTCTGCTTCCGGCTCTATCCACTGTTATGCTTCTAGTGTTCGCTGCGCCAACCGCTGATCGGCAGTTCTGCTGGGTGTTGGACCCCAGCAGAACTGCTGATATTGATGACCTATGCTGAGGTTAGGTCATCAATACCTAAAAGGTGGTCAACCCCTTTAAAGAGGTTGTATCATCTGAGACGTTGGGGGCATATCGCTAGGAAATGCCTCCAATGTCTGATAGGTGTGGGTCCCACCTCTGGGACCCGCACCTATCTTTAGAACGGAGCCCACAAAGTACAGAAGCGCTTGGCTATTTTTAGCAGTCCTATTGAAATGATTGGAGAGTGCACAGCGCAAGAGCGGCCACCGCTCCATTCATTTCTATGGGGCCGATGGAAATAGCCTAGCCAGGGCTCGGCTATGTTCGGCAGTCCCTTAGAAGTGAATAGAGGGCGGCCATGCATGCATGGTGCACCTTACTTCAGTTTGTGAGCTCTGTTCTAAATATAGGTGCGGGTCCCAGCGGTCAGAAGTGCACCTATCAGACATTGGGGGAATATCCTAGCGATAGGCCCTCAATGTCTGAGATGATACAACCCCTTTAAGCCTACATGCAACTGCTTAGTTCACATCAGTGTTCAGCCTTTTCATTCTCCTGCTCCGTTATAGGAGCAGGAGAACGGAAAGGACGGATTCGGCACATAACTGAGCCGAGCGGAGCCTACGGACCCCATAGACTATAATGGGGTCCGTTAGGTTTCCGCTCAGAAGATGATTTTGGAGCAGGGACAAAAGTTGTGCATGCAGGACTTTTGTCTCCGCTCCAAAATCATCTTCTGAGCGGAAACCTAACGGACCCCATTATAGTCTATGGGGTCTGTAGGCTCCGTTTTGCTCAGTTATGTGCCGAATCCGTCCTTTCCGTTCTCCTGCTCCTATAACGGAGCAGGAGAACGGAAAGGCTGAACGCTGATGTGAACAAGGCCTAAAAGTCAGTGTAATGTCATGATAAAATTACTGCCGCAATGCATTCTGGTTGCTCTTTAGGGAGGGGGGGAGGGGTATGTAGCAGACCATTGTGACTATTTTCAAATGTTCCCTAGAAGAATTGTAGCCCTAGCCTTAGAGCCTCCTTGTTACTTGAGTCTACTAAATACATTTTCCAATGTCTCGCAGTGTATTTGAGATGTAGTAGAGTTATACATTACTGGATACTGGCAAAAATGAGCATGGCACCACATTTACAGACTTTGACTTTATACTGTATTATTAGGCTACTTTCACACTGGCGTTTTGGCTTTCCGTTTCTGAGATCTGTTCAGGGCTCTCACAATCGGTCCAAAACGGATCAGTTTTGCCCTAATGTATTCTGAATGGAAAAGGATCCGCTCAGAATGCATCAGTTGGCCTCAGTTAGCCTGGAGGCGGACACCGAAACGCTGCAAGCAGCGTTTTGGTGTCCGTCTGACGAAACTGAGCCAAACGGATCCGTCCTGGCACACAATGTAAGTCAATAGGGACGGATCCGTTTTCTATGACACAATCTGGCACAATAGAAAACGGATCCGTCCTCCATTGACTTTCAATGGTGTTCAAGACCGATCCGTCTTGGCTATGTTAAAGATAATACAAACGGATCCGTTCTGAACAGATGAAGATGGTTGTATTATCTGAACGGATCTGTCTGTGCAGAACCATGACGGATCCGCACCATACGCGAGTGTGAAAGTAGCCTTAGGAGTGTAAGAAACGCCGACAACAATGTCATTTGAAGATGTTATAAAAGCGATAAAATGTTTCCTACCTACTTTTTCAAAAAATCCCCTCAGACGGACTATGTGCTTTTTATAAAATGCCTTTCTCACACCCCCTGTGTGTTCCATTCCAAGGAGGCTTACTCACTGGCCTGGTTCATGAGCCAAATTCTACGACTTCATAAGGACAAGCCCTTAGAAACAAAACTGTTTGAATCTGAATGTTTTGTTCCAAGACGCAGTCACATCATTGGATAAGACCCTGTCATCTTAAGTGAAGATGGAGGAGGATTTATTGATGGTGGAATATGAAGCTCATGTATATCATGAGCTTCACTTTACTGTTAACTACTAAACTGCCTATTTTGCCCATAGGGACCAGTGAGAGATTTTGTATTCTGCTTTTCAAAATGGCTGCCATGAGCAACATGAATAAATCTGCCACATTGTCTTATATATGTGCACTACATATTGGACCAGATTTACTTATGTTTCTGCGCCTGGAATCTGTCCGAAAAGTGGTGCAATTTTGCACAGATAGGGTTTCTACAATTTTTTGCTGACTCCCCTGAAATGGGGGTGTGGCTTAGCTGAATGAGGGTGTGGCTTTGGGGGAAAGGACATGACCTAAAATGTGACTTCTAGCGCCAAAATTGCACCACATTTCTGGCATAAAATTTGGTCTCAAACTAAACCAGCCAAAAGTTGGTATAGAGTTAGACGTGTGTCATCCTCCAAAATAACGTGGTCATAAAAGGCAGAAAGATGCTCCAAACCCCATATGCTGTTGTGCATACATAATCGGGGGAGCAATTCCTCCGCATGTGGTCCGTTGCTAACAGCAATCCCCAGCAAAAATGCATACAATGGAGGATGCCGGCAGCGGACCACATGTACCACAGAGACATCCTACACAGGGGAGCCAAATGTGTGGATGTAATTGGCTATATAAAGCAAACATTTACAAAGAAAAAATGGTTTAGCCATATATTGTCAATTGCATTTTCAATTTCTTCTTTGTAAATGTGTGTCATCATTCAGCCTGAGCCCAGGTTAATTTTGGTGCAGGTCTAGACAGATTGTCTAAGTTTACGCCATTTATAGGATTAGTAAATCTGCTACTATGTGAGAAGTTATTGTATGTGTAGTGCTCACCTTCTCCCCCTGCCTTCAGCTGGTGATCATTGTGCCAATGATGTACGTCTTACATAAAAGTGTGGAGTCTTATTTAAAGGCTAAGGTGTCCTTATCCACGTACTGCCATCCCGGTAAGGCCTCTTGCACACGACCGTATAGCTTTTTCAGTATTTTGCAGTCCATTTTTAATGGATCCGTTGTTCAGTTTTTTTTGTTTCCGTTGTGTTTCCGTTCCGTACTTCCGCAAAAAATCTCTGTATAGTTTCCGTATGCGAGCCGTTGTTTGCGGATCATGTAGATAATGTACAGTAATGTGTTTTAACAGTATAAACATGGGCAAAGTGGGCATGGATCCGTAAAAAACGGATGACATACGGATGTGTTCTGTATGCATTCCGTGTTTTTTGCGGACCCATTGACTTGAATGGATCCACAGATCGTTATTTGCGGGCAATAATAGGACAAGTTCTATCTCTCAGTGGAACGAAAATACGGAAACGGAATGCATACAGAGTACATTCCGTTTTTTTGCAGAACCATTGAAATGAATGATTCTGCATACGGACCGCAAACGGAATCCCCAAAAATGGAACGGAAACAGTAAAAAAAATAAACTTTTGTGTGCAAGAGGCCTGACACAGAAGTGCAAGTGAGTGATGCTATGTGAGTTGGTTGGAATGAGGAGCGAAAGCTAGCCTACTTCTCAAATACACCAGGCATGGAGAGGAAGGGGAATAATAGGGAGGGAGCATATAACGGACTGAACATGATTCATTTAGCAACTCTAATCTATATTTTCTGATTACATTACACCCATTTAAAATGACATTATGTTGGTATATGTTAGGAGTGTTAATAGGCTAATTTCCTTCCACTGATATAATGATAGACATCTATAGTGTGCGTTACCACTGGGATTCGTAATCCTACTCTAATGAACTGAAACTTTACTTCTAAATGTAGACAATCTTTTGCCAACCGATCCCTTTTATCCCCTTAAGGACCCACTCCGCACATGTACGGCGTTGGTGGACTTGACTTAAGTACCAGCGCCGTACATGTACGGTGGGCTGATCGGGCGGGTGCAGGAGCTGCGCCCGCCCAATCAGCGGCAGGGTCCGGCAGTCACT
The DNA here is from genome assembly GCF_905171765.1 of Bufo bufo. Taxonomy (NCBI): domain Eukaryota; kingdom Metazoa; phylum Chordata; class Amphibia; order Anura; family Bufonidae; genus Bufo; species Bufo bufo. The sequence continues at coordinate 223,053,687 of NC_053393.1, forward strand.
GATAGCCAGACCCCTGCTGTATGCGCCGACATTGGTAAAAACACTGATGCCGGCGTACTAACCCTGGCGCTGCCGTGGCACATGCGGGATCCTGCCTTCCTTAGGCATCGTGGCTGCCTTCCGTGACAGCCTAAAAGATCCAGCCCCCTGGATCTCACAGGCAAGCAGGCTGAAGTGTATTACAGTGTGTAATACACTTACAGCCAATGCATCACAATACAGTATTGTGATGCATTGTAAAGGGGATCAGACCCCAAAAGTTGAAGTCCCAGAGTCGGACAAAAAAAAAAAGTTTAAAAAATTAAGTTTTAGAAAAAAAATGTAAAGTTTCAAGTAAAAAAAAAAATAGCGTCCTTTTCACAAAATAAAGTAAAACAAAAAATTGTAAAAAAATAGGGAAAAAAAGAAAAGATTAGATAGATATACTAGGTATCGCCGCGTCCGTATCGACTGGCTTTATAAAAATATCACATGACCTGACCCCTCAGGTGAACATCGTCAAAAAAATAAAATAAAAACTATGCTAAAAAAACAATTTATTTTTGTCACCTTACATCATTAAAAGTGCAACACCTAGCGATCAAAAAGTCATATGCACCCCAAGATCATACCAATCTATCCGTCATTTCATCCCGCAAAAATGAGTATCTACCTAAGACAATCGCCCAAAAAATAAAAAAAACTATGGCTCTAAAACATGATTTTTTTTGGTTTCAAAAATGCTGTTATTGTGTAAAACATAAATAAATAAAAAGTGTACATATTAGTAGGGATCAACCGATATTGATTTTTTTTGAGCCAATATCGATAACCTGTGAACTTTCAGGCCGATAGCCGATAACTTATACAGATATTCTGTGCATTTTCATTTTTGAAAAAAAGAAATCCTACACAAATTTGCTGTTAATTGAACATGTTTTATAATATAAATCTAATGCAAACAATTACACCCAGAGCTTTATTGTAATATATAGTGCCATATTACATCACCCCCCCCCCTTACTGACTACCATGGCCTGCTTGCTTATTATAATTTAGTATAGTTGCTTTATTAATTTACAATATACATTTATAATATACTAGTGCCAATTTCCACCACCACCACCCCTCCCCCACATCAGTGACTGAGTGAGTAACTACTCCAATAAACAACATAGTATTAGATGAAAGAAAATAAAATTACCTTTTTAGTAGACCAGAAAAAAAGGTGTCAATTTGGCAAACCAAGCGGTCCAACTGGGCTGGCACACAAGCGGCAGTGCAGACTTGGACGGCACACGGCACTGCAGCCACTCCTCCAGACAGCACTACTACTGACCCGGGACTTCAGCTCCTCTCCAGAAGTCCAGTGATTCGTGTGCACGCCTTGTTTTTCCACACGGAGCCGCGAGACTTCGAGACAGATTGGGTCATATTTGGTATTGTTGCGTTCGTAACAACCTGCTCTATAAAAATACCACATGATTTAACCTGATGAACATTGTAAATAACAAAAAATAAAAACGGTGCCAAAACAGCTATTTTTTTTTACCTTGTCTCACAAAAAGTGTAATCTAGAGCAACCAAAAATCAAAACAGCTATTTTTTGTTACCTTGCCTCACAAAAAGTGTAATATAGAGCAACCAAAAATCATATGTACCCTAAAATAGTACCAACAAAACTTCCACCTTATGCCGTAGTTTTCAAAATGGGGTTATTTTCTTGGAGTTTCTAGGGGTGCATCAGGGGGGCTTCAAATGAGAAATGACAACTATTGATGGCAACTATAATGGAAATTATCCCAGTGAAATCTGCCCTCCAAAAACCATATGGCGTTCCTTTCCTTCTGCGCCCTGCAGTGTGCCCGTACAGCAGTTTACGATCACATATGGGGTGTTTCTGTAAACTACAAAATCAGGGCAATACATATTGAGTTTTGTTTGGCTGTTAACCCTTGCTTTGTTACTGGAAAAAATGGATTAAAATGGAAAATCTGCCCAAAAATTCTGAAATTTCATCTACATTTTCCTTTAATTCTTGTGGAACACCTAAAGGGTTAAGAAAGTTAGTAAAATCGGTTTTGAATACCTTGAGAGGTGTAGTTTCCAAAATGTGGCCATTTGTGGGTGGTTTCTATTATGTAAGCCCCACAAAGTGACTTCAGACCTGAACTGGTCCTTAAAAAGTGGGTTTTGGAAATTTTCTGAAAAATTTCAAGATTTGCTTCTAAACTTCTAAGCCTTCTAACATCCCTAAAATAAAATATAATTCACAAAATGATCCAAACATGAAGTAGACATATGGGAAATTTTAAGTAATAACTATTTTAGGAGGTATCGCTATCTGTTTTCGAAGCAGAGAAATTGAAATTTTGAAAATTTTAAATTTTTCCAAATGTTTGGTAAATTTGGTATTTTTTATAAATAAAAATGAAATATTTTGACTCAAATATACCACTCTCTTGAAGTACAATATGTGACGAGAAAACTATCTCAGAATGGCTTGGATAAGTAAAAGCATTATAAAGTTATCACCACATAAAATGACACATGTCAGATTTGCAAAAAATGGCCTGGTCCTTAAAGGGGTTGTCCGGGTTCAGAGCTGAACCCGGACATCGGACATACCCATATTTTCACCCAGGCTGCCGACCTGATGTTAGCATCGGACCATCTCATTCTCCGATGCGCTCCTTTGCCCTGCGCTAGATTGTGCAGGGCAAGGGCTCCTTTGTTTACAATAACACACTGCCGGGTGGAGGCTTCCACCCGGCAGTGTGTTTGGTGACGTCATCGGCTCTGATGGGCGTGCTTTAGCGCTGCCCTAGCCATTTTACTGGCTAGGGCAGCGCTAAAGCCCGCCCATCAGTGCTGGTGACGTCACCGGGCTTTCTGGCAGCCCCATGGAGAGCCCGGTTTGTCATCGGAACTCCTGAAAATGCCTTTGCCCTGCGCGATTTAGCGCAAGGCACAGGAGAGCATCGGAGCATGAACTGCTCCGATGCTCAAGTCAGGGGGGCTGCCTGGGTGAAAATGGAGGTATGTCTGGGTTCAGCTCTGAATCCGGACAACCCCTTTAAGGTGAAAAATGGCAGGGTCCTGAAGGGGTTAATTAGGTTAATTGGATGAATGCTCTAAGGCCTCATACACATGATCCACGTTTCAGTCTGCACAAAAATGGATGTACAAAATACTGACAGCTTCTGTGTGCATTCTGTAATTTTGTCACTCACTCCCGTCAATAAAACGGTAGCTCTCATGCGCAAATAAGGACAAGAACAGGACTTTGTCTGGCATTCGCGGATTGGGCACGCAGATCTGCAAAAAAATATTGTGTGAATGACCCTATAGAAGTTAATAGGTCAGTGTGCTATCCATTATAAAAAAAAAACGGGTAGCAAAAATACAGATCTGTACATGAACCATTAGGGTGGTTTGACACTATGGGAGTCAATTGTCAAGACTGATGTTCGTGCCCTAGTCTTCATACCCCCTGTGCTGCTGGAGGAGGAACTTAATTTATATTGAATACATCCTCCAGCAGTCTATGCACCTAGATTGAAATTAGTTATCATTTACGCCAGAAAACTGGAGTAGATGATGATAAATGTGCCTGGTATGATGGCCCCGACCACGCTCCTCCACACACCCTTGCCACGCCCCCTATTTGGAAAGTAGCGAGGACACCGTAGAAAAGTCACTTGCGCTTAGATTTAGGCTCAATACTGTTTAAAAAACTGCAAAAAGACTATGTATGCTGGAAAAGTAGCATAGAGGGAATGATAAATCTCACCCTATGTCTTTTTTTTTTTTTGATGAAAAGCGCCACTTTTATTGATGGCTACATGTTACATGCTGGCCAACAGGAAATTATAAAATTACTAAATGTTTTTGTAGTGATGTTTTAAGACACCTTATGTCTTTTGCGCTTTTTTTTTTAAACAGCATGCTCTGCATGTGTGACATTTTTTTCTGATGTTTTCCCTTAGACTTTTCCATAGAAAATAAAATCTGAAAAAAATCTATGGCTCAAAAATGCCCAAAAACACCTGAACATGGCCTTTTTTACACGCCAATTTTTTTTATAAAAATCAAGAAATAGACATAGCACAGCAGCAAGTTATACTGAATCTTTTACGATAAAACTAAGTATCTGCGCAGCTCCTGCTCTATAACAGGCTGTCTGGGGATTATTTCACATTTTCATAGTGAAAGGTTCCCTTTAATGACTGTGAATCACTGGCCACTAAAGAACGGCCACGTGAATATGTGCATAGACTTCAATTGTTCTGAAATCTGTCACGTGACGGCCAGTAAAAAAACGATTGTGCGAATGCAGCCCAATACAGCGTGGGCCCCTGATGGGAAATTTATGGCTTCCACTGACTTTTATATCAATATCGAATCGCTCTCCTAATATAAAGTAATCTGGCATTGAGTCGTCTGTAATAAAGCTTCATGCTGGGTAATATATAGTAGGTAGCGCACAGGTTCATTTAATTCCATTTCCATAGGAATGCTACAGTGAATGGATAACTACTACCTAAATGCCTGGTGGGAATGGTTTACTTACTCCTCCTCATTGGTAGGGCTGGTAATATAGAAGTGGCTACTTGTGGAGCTAAATGACCCGGCCTTCCTTTCAAATGAGCACAAGTAGATGTAAATGTGTGTATGGAGCAATGATATTGATTACCACGACTTGATGGACGGATGTATTTCTGAATTGACTAGGAATAGTGATTGTCCCCGAGGGACACTTATTGAGCTAGATTGTGTATTGATAAAATTATTCATCTGGACTGAGGTTGGAATGAGGAACAAATGCTAGCTTATTCCACACATACACCACGAATGGAGAGTGTAAGGTACAGTGGGGTCATCACCATTACCTTATGGTGGGGTATTGCTATTTTTGCATTTCCTATCACTTCTGCAGGGGCATGACAAGTGAGAATTTATGATCACAGATGAGTCGGTCGGAATTCTACTCAAGGGTCGAGTTGCCCTTTGTGGAGAAGGTCCATCTGCTTCTTCTAAAAACATGCACACCTGTCTGTTGCTTCTCAGCATGGGTGTGATTTCCGAAAATGCGTCAGATTCTGTGAGTTTCTAAGTTTGAAGAGGTTCCCTATTAATGTAAATGTCCAATTTTATCTTGATTATATCTTATTGTCATAGTGGAAGATAGTGTCAAAGTTGATGAGTTCTTCCTCTAATATCATTGCTGGGTGTTTTATGGGTCACTGGGGCAGTATTGCTGGTATTATGGCACACTTGGTTGTCTGGCTAATGTTATGCTTGCCTGGATTCACTTGGGCAGTATTCAACTGTATTTAATTGACTTTTTGCACCGCTACTATTTAAAATGTCATGTAAGAATGGAAAAGATTGTAATGTACTTTGTCCTTCAGTCCCCCACCATTTTCTTGTCTGTTATAGAGAACCATGACTCTGTGTTAGCTGGCCATGATTAGGACACATTTTCAGCCCCTGGATGTAAACAAGAATGTTTCCTCCTCAAAACTTTTCTGATGTCACTATGACATGTGAAACTTTTTTCAAATGACCTCTAGGATGTTAAAGGGTTCATTTCTATGTAAATATATAATACATTACTGAAATGTGCCCCCCAAGCAGCATGTGAACCAGTGACATACCTCTTGGGGGAGTTGTCGACAATTGCGGCCAGTCATGCTGGAAGTTCACAAGCTAGGAGGACCTAAAAAGTTGAAAAAGTCAAGATAAGAAGGGCCTGTCATGTGTCTGGCCTTCATAGTTCTGCATTTTTGATATGTAAATCAGCACAAGGAGTGCCAAGGATGAAGCCACCAGACCGCCAAGCACAAAGAGCTTTGGCACTTTCCAGTCAGTGAGGTTATTGCAGCGCAGTCCGGTGAGATACACCATATTTCATGAGATCATGTTGCCTTTATACAGTATCCTACTCTGATCAGATCCGCAACAAGAGGGGAAGCAGAACCAAGAAAGCGCTGTGGTCCAGTGCCAGCCCTGTGTACAGGTTAGTTTGGCAACCCCCTTAGGAAAGAGCAGCTTTTCTTACATAATGCATTTGGGCAAATTTCTAGGACGGATTTAGACATCTGGTTTAGACCATGACTACACTGATACCTTGGCAACTGGGGTCTAGATGGATTCGGTGATGCAGCAGCTAGAGAGGTATGAAAGCAGCTTTTGGAGTCCATGACAGTTAAAGGGAACCTGTCACCTGGATTTTAGGTATAGATCTGAGGACATGGGCTGCTAGATTGCCGCTAGCATGTCCGCAATACCCAGTCCCCATAGCTCTGTGTGCTTTTATTGTGTATAAAAACCGATTTGATACATATGCAAATTTGAAAATATGACTCTTCTCTGGTCACACAAGTAAGATATGACTCTTTTATGTCAATTTTCATATGTATCAAATTGTTTTTTTTACACAATCAAAGCACACAGAGCTATGGGGACTGGGTATTGCGGACATGCTAGTGGCCATCTAGCAACCCATATCCTCAGTTCTATACCCAAAATCCCAGTGACGGGTTCCCTTTAAGGCCTCTTTTGCACTTGCATTTATTTCTGCTTTTCTGCTTCTTTGGAAATGCCAGATTCAGTACTTGACTGATCCAATGGAACCAAACAAATCCCATTAATTATCAAGGGTTCGTTCGGCTTTACAGCCCCTCTCCTCCTCTCTGATTGACAGCTGCAGCATCCAACCAGGAGACCACTACAGCCATCACTCAGAGAAGAGAGGAGGGGCCGCGACCAGAGAGCTCTGAGTCCAGTGCAAGTACAGGAGCAGAAGCTAGTAGAATAGAACCTAATATTCACACTACTCCTGACAATAAACGCTCCAGAAAATATATGTTTGTACTGCTCTCCCCAGCCCCTACCTAGTGCTGTCAGCAGTTTAGCTGATAGACTCCCTTTAAGGGTAATATTTCCGAAATCTCTGTCAGGGCAGATTGTATCCCATTGTATAAGGGGCCGCTCCACTGACTAAGGTAATACCTGAACTGATTAATGAAACAATACAGGCGTCACTCAGAGCAGAGAGGAGGGTGCGAGCAGAGAGCACTTCACATTGAAGCATGAGCACTTGCAGCAGCAGAATCTGTCAAAATAAGACTTAATATTCACACTAATTGTGAAAAGAATAGCTCTACAAAAGCTACGTTTGCTCTGCTCTCTCCACCCTATGCATAATGCTGTTAGCAGTTTAACATGACCAAAACTGCTGACAGACTCCCTTTAACTCCTTCCTGGTTGCTGCCATACATATACGGCGGAAGTCGGCTGTTTAAACAAGGTGCCCACTCCTGAACAAAGCGAGTGCAATAGTCTGAGGATTTATGCTGTTTCACACAGCAGACGCCTGGGGCTAATGTCTGCAATCAGGAATAACACCATTCGCAGACTTTTAACCCCTCAGATGCCGTGGTCATTTTGGCTCTCCGAAGGATCCGAGGCTACCGCAGTGATAGTTCCCATACTTCTAGGCTGATCATATCTGGAGACAATTATACCTGTTTAAACATTAGGTTGCTTGGTGGTTATTAAGGTTTTTTCACAAAAGGGTTACAGAAAGCACTTCCTCAGCATTTCAGGTTTAATTAAGGTGCAGCACATATTTTAGAACCGTTGTTGGTAAACTGAAGCCTATTGTGGAAGAGTCAGCCCTGGAGCATAATGAGAGGACGGGTACTGATAGGAATGTTTTTCTCCTGAATGCTGTGTTCTAGCAATGGGACTCCTGTAGCTGGGCTAATTTGGAGGGAAGAGGGGGGTGCTATTAGAAAACAGACAAGTTTAGTGTTCCTTTGCCTAGCTATTGAGAAACAGTTGATAGTAAGTGTAGGCAATTTGTATTTGCTTCAGGGAATCTTTGAGTCTGTCATATGAAGGTGGCCATACAGATGAATTTATGATCTGCCAAAATGTGAGTAATCACTTGTCCCATACAAACGATCCAACCATTAACATAAACATCATATTAAATTTTGCGCAAAGTGGCAAACAATCAGCTGCGCTCAGCCATACACGTGTAGTTTCACAGCCGAAAATGAAATGATGGTCCGCTTTTAGAAGGGCAGCTGAGAGTGCATTCTAGTTTTACATATTGATGACCTATCCTTTGGAAGGGTCATCTATATCACATCGGCCATGGGATCATATGTTTTACAGTAGCTTCAGCACCGGAAACAGGCACTGTAACTCCACTGGCCAGAGCGGATTACTGCAGAGCTGCACTCCCGGCAGTCCTGCTGAGCTGGTAGTGAATAGCCTATCCTAGGATAGGTCATCAATTAATACGTTCTGTTGAAATGCTTTTTTGGTGTGCACAATGCCCAGTTGGACTGATCTGAATTTTCCCAGAAGTAATTATCCAACTTTGTTATTGGACATAGGGGGAATTTGGCAAATCATTATCAACCCTTTTGACATTGGTATGAGTTGGCGTTAAAAAGCTACAAATTTTGGCGCACAACCTTATTGCACAAAAATTTGTGACACCGGGAGAGCCTAATTTCTTGAGAGGCCTGTGCCTTTTAATACATTAGGCTCTTCTCACTCAAGTGTAGATTACATCAAGACTGGCTTATGATACATTTCTCCAATAATCTTCCATACAATGCAGGTAAAAAGTGACTTATGATATATGGAATTATAATAATTAGTTTTTGAGCTGCATAATGTGCGCTGTGATATCACCCTTTTCTCCAAATTTAAGGTCTTTCCCTATAATGTTTTTTTAAAAACAGGAAGCATTTTGCAGTTTAATAGTCTGGTTGTGAAAACCTGAAGTCTTCAATATGAGGAAACCTTATTGTGATAAGAAGCCCATCTCCTCTTCAGGTCTTATCTGTGCACGCGTGCTCCACATGCAGAATGCTTGTACTTAATTCTAGGATTCTCTATTCCCCCCCCCCCAAAAAGCACAGACAGTAAAACACCGGCTAGTATTGAAGAAGGTATTCCATCATGATCATGGGTATCATAAGACTTCTTCTTAAAGGGAATCTGTCACCAGGATATATTGTTCTGAGGGAAGCCTCCAGTAGTGACAGAGATTCTATTTCCATGGCTTGCTCACTTTTTTATTTCCGTACGGTGAGCGTCTTCCCCTACCTTCCTATGGCTAATTGACAGCTTTCTTCCTATACTATGCATAGGGAGGCAGCTGTCAATTGGCAGTAGCAGTTGGGTGGGAGAGATGGTAGCTAATGAATATTGAGGAATCCACAGCTCATGTACAACATTGCCTTGTACATTGCCTCGCCGCGCTCTCAATTCACCGCTATAGGACTTCTGTAAACAACCACGTGCACTTGCTGGACTATTTTTGGAATTCCTGTAGCGTTGAATGGAGAGCATGCCGCACATGTGCAAGGTGATCTCCTGCCCTTCAGGGGCCCCGTTCTCTATGTAGGAGTAGGTCCCAGAAGTAGCATAAGGCACTACTGTTATAATCGAGTAGTTCCATGTGAAGTGTGGCTAATTCTGTAATTTATGTATTTTATATGCCTGTGAGTGTAATAATGTATGTACAGTATGTATACACTACAGTTTTCATAAATGCAATTTTCCTGCATTGAAAGAGCTCTAAAGGAAACCAGGATTCCTGAAGTCCCTCAGATCGGAAATGTCCTGTGGCTCCTAACTCATTTGTGAGCTACATCAACTGCATAGCAGAAACCTTCATGATAGAATTATTTTCCTATCATGCAAATGTATCAGAGTTGGCACTAGGAAGCCTTAGTGAGGCATGGCACACTACCTCATGTCATCTCTGGCCTTATAATAGGTGACTTCGGGGCTGCAGGTGGACATCAGACACTTACTCTACAGTACTATGATGAAATGTTATACTAACTTGGCAGAGGATACCGATGATGCATCTTGCCTAGAGAATAACGCAGTGACAGTTTGATGATTGTTCCTACATTGATTTAATAGCCAAAAACTTTTTCTATCTTACAGTGCTCTACACAGGGAAGTTGCAAGTTATGAGAAGACAACATGGAGGCGCAGTCTCACAACACTACCATGAGTGAAAAGAAGAAAGTGGAGAACTCCATAGTGAAAACTCACACTAGGACAGACGTGAGTGAGAAGGCCGTTGCTTCCAGTACAACCTCTAATGGTAAGAGGAAAGTATGAAGTCTAGTTATACGTCTGTCTATGTTTTACAAAATAGACATCTGTTCAGATAAGGCTACATTCACACAACCGTATGAATGAGTCCGCCGGGTGCGGACCCATTTATTTCTATGGGACCCCAATTGCTCCGTTCCACGGCTCCACAAAAAAATAGAACATGTCCTATTTACAAGAATAGGCATTTTCTATGATAGCCGCGGCATGTGTGGTCCGCAAATTGCGCAACACACATGGGCGGGTATCCGTGTTTGGTGGATCCGCAATTTGCGGATCCGCGAAACACAACGTTCTTGTGAATGTAGCCTAAAGGTGTATAGTCTTAAGCTGGACATACACATGAGCTAGAAGTAGGCTGATGATTGAACAACAGTCTGGTGAATTATCTGTTCACAGAAATGGCCATGGTCTATTCCTTGATGTGAGCTGTAGAGCTGGTAGGAGAATGGATATCTCGTGAATCCAATATTGTAGGCTGTGTGCAATGCATAGACATCTTGAATTGTCTATCAATTGGCACTAACGGTGCAATCCGGCAGTGCTTTTAAATTCAGTTAAAACCTCATCAGGTGAAATCCACATGTGTTTTTGACGCTGTTTTCTATGTGGTTGTGTTTTTTTTACTGCAATCACATATAAAATGTGGCAAAACAACATGACATGCAAATTTTAGCTGATGCAGTTTTGAAGTTTTTTAACTGCACCCAGCTGTACCTAAAGAAGGCTTTCTATCCACTGAACAGTACTACTGCTGTGATTACTAATGTAACATCATGTTCTATTGGGAGACAGTCAGCAGGCTCCCATACACATGAGATTGATCGCTGTTCCTACCAAAATCAACTGGTTCCAACAATGGTCTTAGGCTACTTTCACACCTGCGTTCAGGTGTCCGCTCGTGAGCTCCGTTTGAAGGGGCTCACGAGCGGCCCTGAACGCAGCCGTCCGGCCCCAATGCATTCTCAGTGGAGGCGGATCCACTGAGAATGCATCCGCCTGCCAGCGCTCAGCCTCCGCTCCGCTCAGTGAGCGGACACCTGAACGCTGCTTGCAGCGTTCGGGTGTCCGCCTGGCCGTGCGGAGGCGAGCGGATCCGTCCAGACTTATAATGGAAGTCAATGGGGACGGATCCGCTTGAAGATGACACCATATGGCTCAATCTTCAAGCGGATCCGTTCCCCATTGACTTACAATGTAAAGTCTGAACGGATCCGCTCAGGCTACTTTCAGACTTAGAAAATTTTCTAAGTAATAATGCAGACGGATCCGTTCTGAACGGATGCAAACGTCTGCATTATCGGAGCGGATCCGTCTGATGAAACATCAGACGGATCCGCTCCGAACGCTAGTGTGAAAGTAGCCTTTTGTGTATGGCCAACTTTTAAGGGAATCCCTCACGCCCACTTATGGTTTTCTGGTGGCACCACAGTGAATGTGAGGGATATATCTAGATCTCAACAGTAGTGGTGGGATCAGAATGTGTCACCTCTAGCTGTTGCTGACAGCAAGTAAGGCTACTTTCACCCCAGCGTTAAAAGACATCTGGAAGGCTGTTTCAGCATATTTGCTGAAAACCATGGCGTGCAGCAACTTTTGTCCAGCCAAATCCTGCCATATATTCCAGGGAGTGGCCGATTCTCCGCCACTTTCCATTATAGTCAATGGGGTCCTATGGGCAGGCGGCACTTTCTAGCTATGCCGTAGCTAGAGAACTCTGGCAGGCTGTTCTCTGCCAGAACAGCCTTCCAGATGTCGCTAATGATGGTGTGAGACTAGCCTAAGTCTGAGTTCACACCTACGTTGTGAATTCTGTTACAGAAACATAGACTTCAAGTTGTGACGGATCACTCACTTTGAGTCTGTAGTGAATGCAGTTCATGGAAAAATGCAGGAGTGGATTTAATACATTTCTATGTCCCAAATGATGCCATTATTTACGGTAGCACCTCAGGCCATCTCTGAATGTTCTTCAGGCATTATATAGCAAGGTTGGAGAGAACAGCATATGCCATACCTCAGTATATTGCCCTATTCAAACAGCACCTTGACTGTTCAACCATGTAAAGAAAGAAAGCTGAGTTCTCAGTGGTGAAAGAGACCTTTCCTTTTAGGTCATTTCTTTGAGAGCCAGGTGTGCCTCATTGTCTGCATTTCAACCTGACTTGGAAGAATTGTAACCTAATATTCCTCATTTTCATGCATCACTGCCTTAATAAAGCATGATTTGATTGCATACTGACCACTGCCTCTGTAAGATCCTGGGTATTCCTGAGTACGTTCAAACAGGACATAAATTGCAGCAGAAAAATCCAGCGAATCCACCCCAAATTCTGCAACCAAAACTCCACGGGGGAAATCCACGGCCTAAACATGCTGTGGGTTTAAAATCTGCACCACAAGTCATCTTCTGGGCAGATTCAGTGCAGATATTGTAGGCAGTGTTTGGATGAGGTTTGTGTAAATCTCATTCACTTTGCTGCTACTGTAGAACGATGCAGATTTTCCACCTGCAGTTCCACGGCAGATCATTTACAGCATATACGGCCCGGAGATTTTTTTTTTATTCCGTGACTTTGTTTTAAAGCTGTTCTGAGAAGACGGAGTAAGGGCTCTTTCACACGAGCCGATGCGTTAAAGAAAGACAAGCCCCTTTCCGGACAGCAGAGACACGGAGCAGTAACATGACTGATAATGCTCCGTGCCTCTCTGTGACCTTTTTACTACAAAATCACGGTGACAACTTTATCTCACTGTGATTTTGTAGTAAAAAGGTCACAGAGAGGCACAGAGCGTTATCAATCATGTTAATGATCTGTGCTGGCCGGAGCGCGGCTTGGCACTCTTTCACGCAGCGGATTACCCACACGGCATCCGCTCGTGTAAAAGAGCCCTAACATGTTTAGGCCTCCACTCCAGTCATTGGCCACAGGATGTCATCCTTCCATGGCATCCCCCAGTGTATTCTGGTATACATGCTTTTACGGCATCTCCAATCAGTGTTGTGTAGAGACATTTCCTGGAAAAGAAAATTCCTTCACACCGCAACCTCCCACACTACAGTATTAATATTTCAGAATACAGTTGAATTCATATTTTCTGAACCAAATAAAAATGATACACTATACATAGCAATACAATCCTGCACAACCACTTTGCTGCCCATAGGATCTTGTAGGCCTATACTACCTACTTGTGCTTGACATTTTAGGAAAAAAATGTAGCATTGATCACACACTGAATTACAGAGCTAGTCAACCCTTAGGCCTCTTGCACACGAGCGTGACGGATTCTCTCAGGGTCTGTTCAGGAGAAAACTGATGGTTTTTCTCAGTCAGTTTTGTGTGCGATTGCATTCAGTGTTTCATTTTTTCTGCAGAGGTGCAATCAGTTTTTGATGCCTTTTTTAGGCCTCATGCACACGGCCGTTGTTTTGGTCCGCATCCGAGCCGCAGTTTTTGCGGCTCGGATGCGGACCCATTCACTTCAATGGGGCCCCAAAAGATGCGGACAGCACTCCGTGTGCTGTCCGCATCCGTCGCTCCGTTCCGTGGCCCCGCAAAAAAAATATAATCTGTCCCATTCTTGTCCGTTTTGCGGACAAGAACAGACAGTTATATTAATGGCTGTCCGTGCGGTTCCGCAAATTGTGGAACGCACACGGACGCCATCCGTGTTTTGCATGTGCATGTAGCCTTACACGCGTGAAAAAAACCGGAAGAATATCAATCTACATCTCCTAGCAGCCATCAGTCAAAAACGCATTGCATCCGGATGCAATCTGTTTTTCACTGAAGATCTATTCACTTCTATGGAACCAGAGCTGCGTGAAAAACGCTGAATATAGAACATGCAGCGATTTTTCCTGAACGCAGAAATGATGTGTGAAAAACGATGCTATGAGTTTGCTTCACACATGACACCTGGACGGAAGACTTGCTTGTGTGAAAGAGGCCTAAGGGTACTTTCACACTTGCGGCAGAGGATTCCAGCAGGCAGTTCCGTCGCCGGGACTGCCTGCCGGATCCGGCAATCTGGACGCAAACAGATGCATTTGTGAGACAGATCCGGATGCGGATGGCAGCGGATCTGTCTCACAAATGCATTACAATACCGGATCCGTCTTACCGTTGTCATCCGGAAAAATGGATCCGGTATTTTTTTTCCCCACAGATTTAATGGTCTGCTCATGCATGGACGGAATGAACGGAACCGTTTTGCCTGAAAGCTTGGGGAGGGATCCGGCATTAATGCATTTCAATGGCAAGTGTTCAAGATTTTGGCCAGAGAGAAAACTGCAGCATGCTGCAGTATTTTCTCCAGCCCAAAAAACGTGTCATATAAAACGTAAGAGGGACTGAACTGAAGACATCCTGATGCATCCTGAATGGATTGCCCTCCATTCAGAATATATTAGGATAAAAGTGATCAGGTTTTTTCCGGTATTGAGACCCTAGGTGCATCGCGGCAAGTGCAAAGCGTTTTAATGCGTTTTGTACGCGCGTGAGAAAAAGTGCATACGGTGAGGTAAATAATTTTTTTTAACCCCTCCAGCGCTATTTTACTAAGCATTCTGTATTCAGAATGCTATTATTTTCCCTTATAACCATGTTATAAGGGAAAATAATAATGATCGGGTCCCCATCCCGATTGTCTCCTAGCAACCACGTGTGAAAATCGCACCGCATCCGCACTTGCTTGTGGATGCTTGCGATTTTCACGCAGCCCCATTCACTTCTGTGGGGCCTGCGTTGTGTGAAAAACGCACAATATAGAGCATGCTGCGATTTTCACGCAACGCACAAGTGATGCTAGAAAATCACCGCTCATGTGCACAGCCCCATAGAAATGAATGGGTCCGGATTCAGTGCGGGTGCAATGCGTTAACCTTACGCATTGCACCCGCGCGGAAAAGTCGCCTGTGTGAAAGAGGCCTTAGAGTATTAGTTAGAACCATATATATTTATTTTCGTGTTTTTCACAGGAATCCCAATTTTCATGGTTCTATGATTAGACTCCCCACCCCCACCCAATCAGACATTTATCCCTTAGGGCTCATGCACACAACCGTAGTTTTGACCCACATATGCGGATTGGATTGGATGCATTCATCTCAATGGGGCCGCAAAAGATGCCACATCCGTGTGCTGTTGGCATCCGTAAATCCGCTCCGTGGCCCCACAAAATAGAACATATCCTATTCTTGTCCATTTTGCGGACAAAGATAGGACAATTCTGCAGGAGAATAAAAAACATGCGCCTGGCTGGGATCCATATTTTGTGGACCGCAAAACACTACGGCCATGTGCATGAGCCCTTATCCTGTGGATAGGAGATAAGTTCTAAACTCGGTACAGCCCTTTTATTCCCAGTCATCGATTGTACTTTATTTATTGATTAAGAGAAACACATGGTTAAAATCTACTGTCAAACGCTTTCCACTATTCAGTACATGAGATGATAGGGAGATGGAAATAACATTTTAGCAGCACTTAATCCATGCCAATTCCCAAATCTCATACTGCTGTATTAATCAGTCTACTAGCTCTAATCACTCTTGATGACAGGCATATTAGAGATCCTCTGTAAAGGTGACCACATTTTTCTTTACATATGACATGTGACTATCTTTCTGCAATTTACTTTACAGCTTGAATGGAAACGCTATGCCTGTCGTCTCCGGCATCCTTTATGTATTTAGTCGTTTCCACCATCAGAGTGTACCAGAAAATAATTACCTGTTTCAGATGGCGTGATGTAGTGTTTCAGGAAAATGCTTCTGAAGGTCCAAGATTTATCATTTCCGATTTTTTAATTAAATACCGATTCCATAACAAAAGTAGATGGACAACTCATTTTGCATACATGGTAATGAAATTATATTTAATGAGTTATAGTTCATTATGCGCAGGAATGAAAATATATTCAGTTAATGCAGTTGCAGGGTAATTTTAGGCACAATCTTGTAAATTACTGTATAACTTTTTTTTTTTTTTTACAGCTACAAACGTTTGTAGCATTCGTGGTGTTTACTCTCCTTCATTTCACTTCAGTTTTTGGCTTTAGTGAACAGAAGAGTTTTGTCCTTGACGTTGAAAAATGTACTGCACTTTACCTTTAAGACTATTTATATTGTCCAATTATGAGGATCATTGGCCTTTAAAGCACCCTTCAGGCTCCCCCTTGCTAAGGCTTGTTTATACCCAATAATCTTCTCTATGCACTGACTTCCTAATGGACCTGTGCTGGGCTGGTCAATCGGAGGAGTCAGAGCTGCAGCAGGAAGGAAGGAACAGTAGTCTGAACCAATGATTAGGCCGGAGGCGTGCCCCAGTCTACCGCAGACCCCCTGTAGGTACTGTAGCTAAACTGTAGTCACAGATCATAGCTCTGCCCTAATGAAGCTAAAGAGTATCTAAAGGTGGATTTAGACGCACCAATGATCGTCCTGCGAACGGCCGTTCCCGACAATCTGCCTGTGTAAATGTGCCGCTGATCACCCGATGAACGAGCAAAATGCTTGTTCATCAGTTGATCCTGTCGTTCATGCAGGCACCACCGATGATGGCTTCTGAGCAGCAGAACGTGCGGTGTAAAGAGCGATCTGCTGCTCAGAAGCCATGATTCTGTATGAGGACGAAGGATCGCTATAGCGATCCCGTGTCCTCATACACTGAAGGAGATCGCTGCATGGAAATGCGCGGTCTCCTTCACTGAACTAGCAGCCGACTGTCGGGAAGGAACGCTTCCTTCCCAAATGTCGGCCCATCTAAATCCACCTTCAAGCGTCAAGATCTGTGGAAGATAAATTCCATTGAAACATCCCCTATAGGTTCTGAGTTAGGCTACTTTCACATTTGCGTTGTACTTTTCCGTTGTTGAGGTTCTCAATCCTGGAGAAAAACGCTGCAAGTCAATGGTGCCGGTCCGTTTTCTCGGATACAATAAAAAATGGATCCTTTGCTATTTTAAAGATAATACATAATGTATTATCAATAATGGAAGCGTTTTTGCTGATTCCTGCCGATTCAGGCAAAAACGCAAGTGTGAAAGTAGCCTTACATGTTAATTTTCGGCTCCAAACTAATCATCTTATAAATATCTAGTTCAATTTTTTTTTGTTCAGGTTATAAATCAGGGAAAGGTTATCCTTGGCCAAATGGCTGTAATTATTGACTGACTCAGGTTACAGCACTTGTTGTCCAGTGAAAGCGGGTAAACCTTCTATGATCCTTATTTTCTAGCATTTCAAAAATGCATATTAAAGCGCCATCAATTTTGTTCATATGTAACTTTTTTTTTTTATGGCATTTTTTGGTGCAATTTTTTTATTCCAGTATTCATTTTTTATATGTGTTCTGACATCTTTCAAGTCCGATAGAAAATCCTATGGGAGAAACACCAGAAAACCAGCATACCCAGACCATGCTGCATTTTAAGTTAAAGTCATTTACCCAAAAAAGGCCAATGAAACGTCAAAAAATAAAATGTGTGCTTTTATTTCACTATAGACTTCCAAGTAACACGTGATTGCAAAACAAAACAAAAATTAAAAATGCCGCAAAAAATTATTTTTCAGAAAAATGCTGTGTGAGAAACTAGCTTAAAGATGATAATCTTAGAAACTGAGGAACCTGGTGCATGCTGTTCTTTGTTCTCTTCAGTGTAAGCTATAAAAGTGTCATATAAAAAAATGAAAATCAGACATAATATAGTACATTACAATCTATTTCTAACAGCTAGAACCAGCCCTGTACCTCTCATCAATCCAGATTCATTGGTCCAATTGCCCAGCTAGATTCAGTTCCCCCTGGCAGTTCAGGGGACGTGTGTCCTTACTGCTGCAGTTCTCTCCCTATCACAATTCAAGGGGATGTGGTCGTCTTTCTCAGGGGGCATGTCCTTTCTGCTGTAGCTTTCTCCCTGTAATGCCGCAGCTTCTAACAGTAGTGGCAGTTGAAAGAGGGAACTTGGCATGTGCGACCACCTCAGTAGGTGGACATGATAATACTATACAGATTAAACACCAGGGGGTGCCATTATAATGAAGTAAAGAAAATATCTCACAACTGGAGCATTTTTGTAAGTGAAGGAAAATTACAAAAATATATATTTCATGGTGAATTATACTAAAATAACATTTAGTAGTGCCACAACCCCTTTCAAGGCTACTGATAGTTTAATGTGTACGAGGCCAGCCCAATATTCCCCTTGAAATTTGCAATGGGGAAAGAAGGATTGGACATTTTGATTTAAACATGCTCAGTCCTGGAAGATAAATGTTGCCAGAGGTGTCGACTATCTCCCTATTCCTGTTGAAATTTACTTGCATGTTTATGGGGGAGATGGAAGAGATAGCTGTCTACCAAAAGATTGCTTATTTAGGCTAAGTTCACCTCAGCGGTTTCGTATTTCCTTTCTGTCAGGAGAAGCTGTGGAGCTTTCAAAGTTACAGTCCTTAATGTAACAACTGTGTGTAATCCTTTCTGTTTTGCGGTCCGCAGATACCTGAACCGTGTGTCCGCATTTTGCAGACAAATGAGCTCCGTTTTGTGTTCCGTATGTCTTCCCTTTTTTACGGTCCGCAAAAAACAGAAGAAAAAAAAAAAGAGAGAAAAAAAATAATTATTAAGGCCTTCAAAAATACAGAAACGATCAGCAAAAAACGGATGACATACGAAAACCTTTCTGTATGTCATCCGCAATTTGCGGATCTATGGACTTGAATGGGGCTGCGGACCGATCTGTGCGGACAATAGTAGTGCAAGCTTCTTATTTTTGCAGACTAGAAATGCGGAAACATGGAATCGGACAACATACTGAACGTTGTCCGCACATTTTATTCAACCATAGTAATGAATGGTTCCGCATCTATTCCACAAAATGCGGATTGGATGCGGATAAAATAATACGTTTGTGTGAATGAGGCCTAAAGCTGTATTCAGAGTCTGCAGAAAAATACCCCATTGCACACAATATAGAAGACTGAGTTTTACCCTTGTAGAACTGATTTCTGAGCTTTTAAGGGAAAACGTTGTACTTTACTGAGAATCTTACAAGATAGGACACCTGAAATGCACAAAATGAAATCTAATGCTGGATATTTGACTTCTACATCTTCTGTTTCTACATACTTCTATGAGCCTATTTCCAAATTTTGTTTTTATTTGAAGGGTTCACAAATGTATAAATAATAGCTCATAAAGTAATAGTCAAAACATCCCACATACCCATACGGGTTTGAGTCACGAATGCTGAGGTTTATATGGAGAGAAAAAACATAAGAAACGGGTACAAAGATAACACTGTTGTAATAATGCAGAAGGGTAAAAAGGAAATGTGTACCATGTGAACTGTGCGATTAGTGATGATTTATTTCCATGTTTATTACTTGCTGTAGCCAATGCATTGTAATACATTTTATATGGCGCTGGATATTGTCTTCTGAAGGCCTAACTGACTGATGCCATTTTTTGCAAGACCTGGAAAAGTTAAGTTCGAGTCCAATTATGAAATCTTTGGAGGCCATTCCCAAATGGTTGTGTAAATGGTAGCTTCATCCTGCATTCTTTCATCTCTTTCCCTGCTCTCCTGGCTTGACAGTTGAAAAGCTCTGACTGTGCCACACAATGGTTTGATTGGTTTCTCTGGGGGAGGCTTTTCCCTGCCTCATCATTCGCCAGGCAGGTGGACCAGAAAGTCTCTTGATTCTTTTGTTGCTTCTCAAAGTCCGGGGGTCTTTGACTGAATAAATCCGCCGTCATGGGATAATTTGCTAAAAGGAGACTGAAAGATTTGAGAGAAAAGCCTCACTACTTGGGTGCTGAATTAATGAAATAACTTGGGCCCTGGAGTTTGCAATTGAAAAATCACCAGGAATGCTATGAGGGGCGGAGACGGACTTCAGAATGCTAGTCTTTTATTCCCCATAATAAGCTCGAAAGGCTTTCTGTGATGTAGCTAAGTAAGGTGGCTTGTCTGGCCTCTGGTTATTTGCATTTTAACACTGTAGGAAGGGAAGCCCTTTTGCGAGAATAAAAGCCGCTCGCAAGCAGCCTCTACTTACTCATTAGATTATTGCGAGGGGATAGAAGGAATCGCACATGACAGAACTTAAGGCTGAGTTAACCCTGGATGAAAAGTAATTTACAGATAGTCTGTCCTTAGCCATATTTGTAGCCCGATAAGGTTTCATTTCAGAATGGATAGGCGACATTTCCCCTTACGGACCCATTCTGCGACACCTGTGATAACAGCTCTCAGATCCTAATTGAAATTGGTTTCAAAATGGATTTTCACTTTCCTCTGTCTGAGAAAAATATTGAATGGACTCCAAGCTGCCACAGAGAATCTCAGACCTTGGCGTGTGGAGCAGGAAAGCCGGGATCATCTTTCAAAACCGTGTCGATGACATGTCAGTGCGGCTATTGGTCTTATTAATGAACTCATTGATCATTTGATGAGGGAGATAATACACAGGATCCTTCCGCTATTTAAAAATTAGATCTCTGCAAACAGTTTAAAGTGGGAATGCAAGCGGCGATTAGGAGGCCACAAATGCACGCAACCATGCAGCGAGGGGAAGCGCCTCCTTAGACGACTGAACCATGATTTGAAGATAATGATGACGGTAATAGCTATTATTATTATCATCATCACTATCATCATCATATAATTAGCTCACAAACTCTCTCTTGTTGTCCCTCAGTTCCGGAATGTGGCTTTTTTTTTTTCGGGTAGGGATACGTTTTCATAGGGGAAATGTTACGGGCTTCTCATATTTCACTTTGAATTGTCTCTTAGGTGTTTCGCCATTCTCTGTGCTAGTGTGGGTCAATTCATCCCCTATTCAGAGCTTGAAAGAAGATCTATGATCAAAGGCTGCAGTGATGTCACTGACCTGTGGTGATTGATTGGGAACAGAAGTTTTGCAGCATTTTGCATGTCTTCCTTCTTATCACATCAAACCATTAGCATCTCATTTTAGAGCTCTCACAAAATAACATTTAGGTTGTGTGTGCTTCATTTTTTAGTTAAGCTATCTATTAATGTAAAAGTCCTAACTTAATTTACTTCACTCAGTTTTTCCACAAAAATATTTTATGTGTACATATTACATTGTGAATGTTTTACATTTTAAATGTTTTTTTTCATTCACTTCTAATGGACTCCTAGGTATTCCTACCAGGCTTCATCCGTTGTTATGCTTAATGCAAATTTTATGCAGGACCCCAATTTCTCATTATAAAAATTGTATACACTCTTGCACAGACAACTGTACGATAAATAATGCCCAACAGAGTAAGGCCTCCTGCATACGAACGTTTATTTTTTTCCGTTTCCGTCCCGTTTTTGCAGATTCCGTTTGCGGTCCGTATGCGGAACCATTTACTTCAATGGGTCCGCAAAAACAACAGAAGGTACTCCCTATGCATTCAGTTTCCGTATTTCCGTTCCGTTCAAAGGTAGAACATGTCTTATTATTGCCCGCAAATCACGTTCTGTGGCTCCATTCAAGTCAATGGTTCCGCAAAAAAAACAGAATGCATACGGAATGCATCCGTAAGTCTTCCGTATCCGTACCGTTTTTGCGGAACCCTCTATTGAAAATTCTATGCCCAGCCCAATTTTTTTATGTACTTACTGTTTAAACATTATATTATGCTTCCGTTTGCGATCCGCAAAAAACAGAAAAATGGAATGGCCCAACGAACAGATACACTACTGAAAAAAAAAACTTAAAAACAAATCCGTTTAAACTGGACCGCAAAACCATACGGTCGTGTGCAGGAGGCCTAATACAAAATAATGTTTTTTTCACACCTGTCATCTCACAGCACTCATTTTGGGATTTCTCAAACCAAGAGGAAACGTGTATTTTTCGTTCTATAAGACTCACCTTACCATAATTCGCACCTAGGTTTTAGAGGAGGAAAATAAGAAGAAAAAAAACTTTTCATCAGACCACAGCTTAGATCCCCAATTTTCATCAGACCTAAATGAAGACCCCCATTCCTCACCAGACCTCAGATCAGACCCTCAAATCAGGTCCCAAATGTTCATCAGACCTCAGATCAAACCCCCAGTGCTCATCAGACCTCAAAACAGACCCCCAATCTTCATCATACCTTAATAAAATAAATAAAAAACTTAATTCCCCAGCTCTGGATGCACTCGTCGCACATAGGGAGCGGTGAAAAGCCAGCTCCAGGAGCAATATATTTATCATTCTCTGGTCCTACTGTGTACTAATGATCGCCTCCATAATGGAAGCGCTCATTAGTATTCGATTCATAAGATGCACTGCCATTTTTCCCCCAAACTAGTTTTTCCACTTATAGATGATTTGGAGGCCAACTCGACACCTCAAACTCTTTGCCATGTAGCTGAAACTGTTTATAAACATTTTTGCAGCATGGCAGTTCATATTATCCTGCTGAAAGTGGTCACTATACACTAAACCCTGTTCTCATTGCCAACATCTGCCATTTGGCATGGTCTGTTTCCATGCCTTTCTTCCAAATGTATTTCCATGCATTTTAAACCTAGCTCTGTGAACATAAAATATTAGATGCCTCTGTAGGTGGAATACCATAGAGGAGCCTATATGGACATGATACATACAAGATGCTGAAGTCCTCAAAATCAATTCTCAGGACTGAAATTTTATCCTTGTGCACACTGGAGCTTTTCCCGGAGTGTACATTTAACAGAAATCAATAACACTACAGGAAAAGGCCCCTACTATTTCTTGAAATCTTTTGATCTTGACATTGTTCCCATATTATAAAATAAGCATTATATATACATGTGCAATAAATGTCTGATCACTGGGATCTGACCACTGGAACCCCATGGGTCACAAGAGCGGGGGGTCCCAGAGTCCCCTGTGTGAAGGTAGTAGTAGTGTACATACAGGGCTACTTCACCATTCACTGTCTATGGTACTGGCGGAAATAGCTGAGTGCTATCTCCGTCAGTCTCACACCCAGTTAATGGACAGTGGTCACGCTTGTGCACCCCCATTCTTGTGATTGTTGGTGGTCCTGGTGGTCGAACCCCCAGTGACCATACGTTTCTCATGTATTCTGTGATAGGTTTTATATATTGTTTATGGAAAAAATAAATTAAGAAACTAAATGAAAATATTTAATAAATGAGTCTTGTCTTCCATTATATTTACATGCAATAATTAGCAATTGGTAATTGTATTTTATAAAGCAAGGCGAGAATGCATATGCGAATAATAGCAATAAGACTGGAGGCGGGAGTGATTTTCTTATGCTCACCATGAACTCAGCATATAAATTGAATCAGATACACCTTAGAATTGTGTGGAGTGATTGCATCTTGAATGGAAAATGAGAACATCTGCAGAATTCCAGTTCGATGGAACAGGAGCTGTAGAAGGAAAAGTTTGATGCAAACCAGAGCAGAACTATTAATCATGAGCAGAGTTACTTCCTAAGGGCTGCCACTGACTGTCAAAGGAAATTGCCGCAGGCTTGTTTATTGCTGATTCCCTCTAGAGAAAACTTCAATTTGTGGGCTGGCCTCTGAACGGGATTGATAACTCTGTTTATGGACCAGGATGAGCATCTATAGATAACAGATATTGCAAATTAGTCTACCCCTGTGATAAGCCTGTAAAGTAATTATGGTTGGCGATTGATTGAATGATTTGGGAGTGATACTTTTTGGGTGCTGCTTTGCAGGAACAAAAAGAACACGAGGTCACACTGTAGAGACAGTGGAAATTGCTTACTGATTCATATAAAATCTACCATGCAAATATCTTGAAGAGAATTATTGGGTTTTAACCTTCAGGCTTCTATATATATTTTTATATTTAATTTTTATAGTCATTCCCAGATTTACAAAAATCACCACAAACGTGTAGTCAACCAGAATTGATTGCCCTTACATTGCAGGTCTTAGCACAGAGGTTTTTGGAGCCTTTAGTGCACATCAGCACTAATTGGCAGGAAAAATACATAACCCATATGGAAGACATTCAGGTCGGATGGAGAATTGACTTAAAGGGAACCGGTCATCAACTTTATGCTAACCTCACTGAGGGCAGCATAAATTAGTGAGAGAAATGCTAATTTCAGCGGTGTGTCACTCATGAGCTAAAAGTAAGTGGTTGCCGAGAACCAGGATCATAATCATTGCAGCCCAGGCCTGGAAAAGAGTCACATCTACCGGAGAAGAGTCCTGGTTATTCATAATCTCCTGCTCTCCCTGCCCACCTGCTGATGATTGGCAGTTTTCTCCTAGAGAGATGGGGAGAAAACTAGGTAGAAGCCTGTCAGTCATCAGCAGGTGGGCAGGGAGAGCAGGAATTCATGAATAACCAGGACTCTTCTCAGGTGGCCGTGACTCTTCCAGGCCCAGTCTGCAATGATTGTGATGTTGGTTCTCGGCAACCACTTACTTTTAACTTATAAGTGACAGACTCACCTGTCTCTACTTTGTTCTGCCGTTAGTATGGGCAGCATAAAGTTGATGACAGGTTCCCTTTAAGTGGTGCTCACGCGAGAAACATTTATGAAATGTCCATAGTGTACCTACCAGGCTCCCTTGTTCCTCATTCACAGTTTATGAGAGGGAAAGAAGTCCTCACCCACCATGGGGGGAATTTTTCATAAGAGGAATTTTTTAAGTCAGTTTTGCTTGAATATCCATTGACACAATTTGTACCAAATTCATCAAACGTTGCACACTATTTGGTAAATTTGACGCATCCTTAAAAATAACACTTTTAACTACAGGTAATGCTACAGTTTTTATGTCACCCCACTACTGGAGTATAATTGACAATTTTCTGTGACTTTTTGAAAAAGTCACAGTTGATAAATCTGAGTATATCTACTTTACTGTCTAACCATGACCACTTCTCCCCCCGCTTTTGAGAAGTAGGGGCTTTTTTGCCTGGTGGGGGGTTGGCGTTTGTTTTTCACACAATGGGGAAGATTTATCAAGACATATGGGGTCATTTATTATACTGCAATACGCCTAAATTAGGCATATTTCAGGCTCTGCGACTTCGCCTCGCTCACACCAGGTCTGAAATTGTGGGCGTGGCGTTGAAGGGGACCGTTCGGCAGGCCTGTCTCATTCACCATGTTCTACGCCTGTTTTAGGGGTATATAAAGGTCTAAATGTGAGACCGCTCAGAAGCTGTCTTACATTTAAAACTGACGCTGAAAACGCTGAAGTTATGGAGAGGCCGGCAGCTCTTCATAATTCGGGCGAATCCAAAGCTAGCTTACGACTTTATTAAGACCGGCGTCTGAAACGCCGGTCTTAATAAATGTGCCCCATAGTGTTCCCATATCCCAGTCCTGATCTCCTTGCACTGGAGTAAGATGCGCCTAAGTTATTAAGAGGCAAATGCACCAGATACTGATGCAGAGTATATCTGCCCTGCCATGCACCAGATACTCAAGTCTACACCAGCTAGGAGCTGGCGTAGACTTGAGCTATAACTTATGCCAGTTTCTGGCATAAGGTATAGTAACTCTGGCGGGCCGCGCTAAGCCTTGCCCCTCCCACTGAGCACCGCCCCCTTTTCTAGCCACTTTTTAAAATTGTCAAGAAGTCTAAAATTCACAAATGATGGTGCAAATATGACTTTTTTACACCACAATAGTAATAGTAGTGAATGTTCCTCAGTATTTTTATTGTGTTTATTCAGACTCTTTTCTAGATTTTTTCTATAGGGAAGTGTATTGGAAAACATGTGAAAAAACGCCACACCCAGAACATGCTGTAATTTGAAAAAAAAAGTTATAAGGGGCGATGAATGCCACTTAACTCATAAAACACAAAAAAATCTAAATGTTTGTAGGGCATTTTATATTTCACTGCTGGACAAAGTAACATCTGGATTCTCTTAAAAAAGCTGTGTTTTTGCAAAAGAATGTGGTGTCTCCACCCTTACTCAGATGCAACCCACACACTGGAACCAATGTCATAGAAAGTCAGGTAGCCCATCGGTATGATTGCCTGCTCTGTTCAGAGTGGCTTATACAGTGGTACATATAGTGTCACCTCATTGTAGAGTTTATATTGGTCCTTAAATGAACACCGACAAGCACACAGGTTTTACAAAATGTCTTTCATGGTCTCACTTAAGTGTAAATGGAGCATCTTTGTGTAACTCCTCAGCGAGCCTATTCAAATTGACATTGAAATGCAAGGATTGTCTTAAGACTTATGTTGTGATTCTGCACTTAATGCTTTAAAGAAAGTAATATACATATAAATAGGTGGGTGATCTCCTCTCTTTTAGCTTCTTTCCTTCCTTCTCCAAGCCTTTGTGGCTGGCCAATAAATAAACTCTTCCTGCTGGTAAATCTTAGAATAACTTTCAACCTCCTCCTCCTATGTTGTTTTTTTCCAAGTCCATTGAGGGTTCTTCAGTTTTAGGCCAGCATACACAGCAGACTACACCACGATGGTTTGGTTTAGTTGCATCTTTCAGTAATCATTAGGTTTTATTGGGTTATATTCACATCTAGGGATTTTCCATTGTATTATCCTGATCATCGTAAAATTTGTAGCAGCTTTTCGTGTTTTCTTCAGAAAAATCCAAGTACATAGAGCCAAAAAACCAGGAAACTGCAATCATTGGCAGCATGCAGTCTTGGTGCATCCCCCATCCCCATTAAAGTGGAGAACATCATATAAACAAGCTATTTTGGGATGTCAAATGTGGCCCTTGACTCTGAAGACTGATAAGAGAAAGTATATTCCGCCAAGAACAATTCCAATGCATCGTTATTATGAAATCACAAAATCACAAATAGCAGATATAATACACATAATAAGTAATGGACAGACATGGTTCCATGGTAAGATGGCTCTACCACCAAAACAGTCAATATTAGCATCAGATATAAGGTGCGAGATATGCTGCATACAGGGCTGTGGACAGCGTTGGACTGAAGTCCCTTCGGTCCAGCAGAGGGATTGATACTGGAGGCCCACCCTCTGTGTATATAGGACGTTTTACTAGGGGTCCATTGTTGTCAGAGCTTGGGCCCATCAGAGGATCTTATGGTGCTCTGGTGGACTGGTCCGACCCTGCCTGTGGAATCAGAGTTAAAATGCCTGAAACTGTGCTGCACATGCTCAGTAGTGAAGACCAGAGGAGGAAGTTCACAACTGGGAATGTCTGCAGTCTCAGAACTGCTAGACAGAACAGGAAGACAGCCTTAAAGGGGTTGTCCAGGAATAAGTAACTTTTCTGCCTCCACCGTGGAAAGAATCATACTTACCTTCTCCCCACCGATTCGGAACCTGCGTGCCAGATCCTGGCTTGTTTCATTTATCCCCTGCATAGGCATGGTCACCTGCTCCACTGCAGCCAATGAGTGGCTTCAGCAGTGATGTGTCTCTAGTGCAGTGGAGCAGATGATCATACCCATGCGGAAGTTGACCTGTGAAAAGTTATTTATGCTGGCACATGATTCTCTGCATTTCCAGGGCATACATTATAGATTTCTTTAAAGGATTAAGTGTATGAGTGTTTTCCAGTTATTAAATACATAATGCATGGCATATTTTCTTACAGGAATCTTTGAACATTTCAGAAATTGTATTCCAAAAAAATATGTTGTCACCTCTCCTGAAACATCAGTTTTAGTAACTACTTGCATTCCCCATCTAATATAAATTCTGGAGCATCTATTTGTTTATTGTGCCATTCCTGTATTATTCCAATAAATTGCCAGAAGTGAGCAGTAAAGGTACTTGTGGGTGTTACCAGTAGCAGATGTGTCTGACTCTTTCCAATCAGTGTTGCTAGTGTCAGACTCTGCAGACTCTGCAGGGGCACCCCCCAATCTGGTAACACCCATCATAGAGTCATAGGAATAGATACTCCAGAATTGTTAATATATATGGGGATGCATGTCTGGAAAGTTCTATCTAAGTAGCCTGATTACTTACAATGTAAGTCTTACATGATAGTAACAAAAAGGCTAGTGTTAGCATTTTACTACGGTAAATTAGTTTTTACTAAATGATTGGGCATTTATGAAGGCGTCAGAGCCGGAGTGTGATAAAATACAGGAGTAGGAGTGACTTTGGCTTACTGACTCCACAGCCCTGGCTGCATACGCACAAGTCCACACTAAAAACAGGACAGTCCTTCAATAGTAATGACTATGATCACAGCTAATTGCACACAAAGGAAAACATATAATCTACAGACCTGTAGGTAGATCTGTCAGAAGGCCAGTATTTTATCTGTATATATTATAGTGCTTATAATATTTTATAAGGCCTACAATATTTGACTGATATTGTGAAGAACATATCCATGCCATATCTCATTAGTCTGATATTGGTTTAGTTTTCAAATAATGATATAAGCAATAATTATTCTTAGGATAGTCAACATAACTGTTTAGAGCTCATTCAAATTGGCGCAGGCTTCTGCTAATTATATCTGTTGTCCTGCTCCATTAAAGGAGCAGAGCATGAATTTTTTTGAAAGTGCCCAATCTGTCACATGGCACACAGCAGCAGTGCCCTACAGACTCCATTGATCATAATGGGGTCTGATGGGTTTCCATTATGCTGTCCATCTTGTTAAACAACAAACTAGTGCGGCATGGTGCATTATTTTGTCCCCCTTTTTTAGCGAATCTTTGAAGGTGGCTCCTAAAGAAACTCCAACTCAGATGTGAACATAGCCGTACTATACTAGTAAAAAGAGTCGGTCTTGGTTTCTGTAATGTGATCTTCTCTGTCTACATACTATTCTGTTTAGGTCATAATTGGTTCCATACTTAATGGAAATGATCATGTTATAGACTCACCTAATGTTTTATTATGATTTTTTTTTTTTTTTTTGAAGTATAAGAAAAATGTGTAAATGCCCCATCTCAGTTCTTCCTGCTCGAGTGGTGGCATGTCAACAGCACTCAGGCCACTAATGATTTGCTGCAGCAGTCACATGTCCTGTCAGGTAGAACAGAGACCAGCAGGGGAACCGGGGAAGCATCGGCCGGGGATTGAAATTTTTTATTTTATTTTATGGCATTCCAAGATGTTTAAAACATTTGGTGGCTGGAGTGGACAACCTCTTGTGCCATCCTTGCTTCATAATCACGCTTAATCTTGGGCCATCCTCATTTCATTATTTTAGACCTTCAACTACCTGCATCACCTCATGTTTAACCATGTACCATCCTCAACTCTTTTTACTGTATCTAACCTTGTACCGTCCTCAACTCTTTTTACTGTATCTAACCTTGTACCATCCTCAACTCTTTGTACTATATCTAACCTTGTAACATCCTCAACTCTTTTTACTGTATCTAACCTTGTACCATCCTCAACTCTATTTACTGTATCTAACCGTGTCACATCCTCAACTCTTTTTACTATATCTAACCTTGTAACATCCTCAACTCTTTTTACTGTATCTAACCTTGTAACATCCTCAACTCTATTTACTGTATCTAACCTTGTACCATCCTCAACTCTATTTACTGTATCTAACCTTGTACCATCCTCAACTCTTTTTACTGTATCTAACCTTGTAACATCCTCAACTCTTTTTACTGTATCTAACCTTGTAACATCCTCAACTCTATTTACTGTATCTAACCGTGTCACATCCTCAACTCTTTTTATTGTATCTAACCTTGTACCATCCTCAACTCTTTTTACTGTATCTAACCTTGTAACATCCTCAACTCTATTTACTGTATCTAACCGTGTCACATCCTCAACTCTTTTTACTGTATCTAACCTTGTACCATCCTCAACTCTTTTTACTGTATCTAACCTTGTAACATCCTCAACTCTATTTACTGTATCTAACCTTGTACCATCCTCAACTCTTTTTACTGTATCTAACCTTGTACCATCCTCAACTCTTTTTACTGTATCTAACCTTGTAACATCCTCAACTCTATTTACTGTATCTAACCGTGTCACATCCTCAACTCTTTTTACTGTATCTAACCTTGTAACATCCTCAACTCTTTTTACTGTATCTAACCTTGTACCATCCTCAACTCTTTTTACTGTATCTAACCTTGTCACATCCTCAACTCTATTTACTGTATCTAACCTTGTAACATCCTCAACTCTTTTTACTGTATCTAACCTTGTAACATCCTCAACTCTTTTTACTGTATCTAACCTTGTCACATCCTCAACTCTATTTACTGTATCTAGCTGTGTCACATCCTCAACTCTTTTTACTGTATCTAACCTTGTAACATCCACAACTCTTTTTACTGTATCTAACCTCCACAACTCTTTTTACTGTATCTAACCTCCACAACTCTTTTTACTGTATCTAACCTTTTAACATCCACAACACTTTTTACTGTATCTAACCTTCTAACATCATTAACCCTTTTTACTGTATCTAACCGTGTAACATCCACAACTCTTTTTACTGTATCTAACCTTTTAACATCCACAACACTTTTTACTGTATCGAACCTTGTAAAATCCTCAACCTTTCATGTTTAACCTTGTACCCACCTCAACCTTTCATTCTTAAAAAGGACCATTCTGCCACAACAAAAGCAATATACTACCTCTTTAAAGTCTACATAAATCAAACCTTTCACCTATGCCTTTATCGAAAGTGAATGTCTGAGGATGCTTTTGTGCCACACTTTATTGTGTCTTGCCATTTAAATGTAGATTCTCTCCCCCTTCCTTTTCTCTGATATGCTTGTGCATCTTCTGCAAAGAAATGTTAATCAGACTGTCTTTTGTACCAGCGTGCTTGTGAGATAAAATATTTATTGCTGTTGTAAGACATAGTTTGTGTTCTGGTAATAGGTTGGTAGATGCCATACATAAAAGATTGCCTACGTATTATTTTCATGTTGCATGGAAGTGGTGTAAAAAATGCTGTTTTTCTTTAAGGTTTGGGGGGGGGGAAATATCTGTCTGCTCTTAAAAAAGTAATCTAACCAGATGGGTAAAGTAAATTTTTCGGTAGGGATTTCAAAATA
This sequence comes from Bufo bufo, assembly GCF_905171765.1. Taxonomy (NCBI): domain Eukaryota; kingdom Metazoa; phylum Chordata; class Amphibia; order Anura; family Bufonidae; genus Bufo; species Bufo bufo. Next base: position 223,084,826 of record NC_053393.1, read on the forward strand.
TGTGAAAACAAGGTAAGCCGTAAAAAATAATTGGATGCACTCCGAGTTGTTTAATACTTGATCAAAATAACATGAATATGATGGAGAGAAAAGTCAGAGCCGCTATAGGGTATGAGCTACCTTTGGCATTTTAATTGTTAGGTTACCCTTTTAGAATCAAGGAAAACTGATCAGCTTGGATGTCTGTGAATAAGTTAAAGAAGCCCTCCAGTTCACAAAAAAAAAATGAATAATCTATAAATGCATATACTGGTATCCTCCTTTTCAACATTTCTGGTGCAGGTCCTCTGATTCCAGCGTACCTTTTAATTTCTGTAAAATGACCACCAGCTCCTCAGAATACTCTGTCACACAGTGCTTTGGTAGTTGCTCCCCGGCACCCACGTAGCTCCTGCTCCCTGCTTGGCTGCCTCTGCATCTCCCCATCGTGCGGATCAAAACCTCCCACGACGGGGGGCAGCCAATAACAGGCTGTGACGAGGACGAGCCTCCCTAGCATTGTGGGGAGATGCAGCGGTGGCCGTGCGGAGAGCAGGAGCTACGCGGGTGCCTGGGAGCAGGGTTAGTACCATCTATATGAGGGGTCCGGGCATTTTATGTTACACCTTGGATAACCACTTTAATATGTCAATTGTAAGGCTTTGTTCACATCCTTTTTTTTTACACTTGTGGGGAAATCCATTAATGTGTGTAACTGTATGACATACTGTTGGTTTTGTTGCCAGATTGTTGGTGCAAGTTGAGCCACAATTTTGGCATGTTTTACTTAGTAAACCCTGATGAATTGAACTACAATCATACAAAAGGGAGACATGATTCTTACTGAAAGTGTAAATAGGTTATAGCAAAGCATCCCTGTTAGTAAATGGCCATCTCAGATGACTGTCCAGATAATGAATTGCTCTAGGGGTTGCTGTACCTTTCCTGGGACACATAAAAGTGAACACTGCTGTTTTCTCACCCTAATGACAAGCAGTCTTGTTGCAAGTGTCAACTGTTTGCCGATGCCAAACATGTGCTCACTCCATCCCAGATTATCCTATTTAGCTCGCTAGATATGTTTGTCATTGACCATTGTTTTTTCTCTTACAAGCTGCGTGATTTGTAAATGCAAATGCTGCTCACACTAAGGGTCCATTCACACGTCCGCAAAATGGATCCAGATCCGTTACGCAACGTTGCGGAACGGATCTGGACCCATTCATTTTCTATGGGCCGGAAAAGATGCGGACAGCACACAGTGTGCAGTCCGTATCCCCACTTCCGTTCCGTATCCGCACTTCCGTTCCGCAAAAAATAGAATATGTCCTATTCTTGTCCTCAGACACGGACAAGAAGAGGCATTTCTAATTAAGTGCCGGTCATGTGCGGTCTGCAAAATGTGGAACGCACATGTCTGGTGTCCGTGTTTTGCGGATCTGCAATTTGCGGACCGCAAAACACTTGTGGACGTGTGAATGGAGTGGACCCTAACATAAAAAATGACACAAAGCCAGAATAGATTGGACCACTCACCAAACATCGATGGCCTTCCTCCTTCAGTATTAATGACTTGTCCTCAGGAAAGGTCATCAATAAGTGATCGGTGTGGATTCGACTTTTGGCACTCCCGCCGAACATTGTATAGCAGCTGTGCTTGTTATGGCAGTTTAGGACTTTTTACTTGAATGGGACTGAGCTGCAGCTAGGCCAAGTGATCAATAAAGATGACATCACTGGAGGCTCTTCAAACAGATGATCGTACCCCCCCCCCAATCATGAGGATAGGCCATCAGTATAGAAGAACTGGAAAACCACTTTAACCCTATGTTTTCACTATCCTAAGGGGTTGTCTGGTATAATTAAAACACAGGCCAAAGACAATAGTGTGCTAGAACAAAAAAAAAAACTCACCTTTTATAAGGTCCAGATTGTACCAGACAACTCCTTTAAATACTGTGTAATATTTTATCGCTAACGAAAGGGTTTACATAGTCCATAGAGAGCAAACATAAAAAGTCAAACTGACAGTCAACTACGATAACTTGGTATACAAGCTCAGTCACTTTGTGATAGAGACAGTAATTCATTGCTTTTAAAATGGCTGACAAAAATAGCAAGAGTATTACTGCTCTGACAAGTCAAACATTTTGCAGACTAAAGCCTGCTACATCTTTGAGATGACTGTCGGCTAAACAACAGCTGTCCTCCAGATCCCCCCATAAACATGCATGCTCGGCCGAGTTTGCATGTGTTCTTTATTTGTAAAGGGGAAAAAGATGCTGTGTGACGCTTCTTGCAGATGATCTATCTCTCAAGGTACAAAATAATCTACCATTGGGAAAGAGTTGGGAGGCCCTATGCACATTAGCATCAGTAAGGAAGATGTAGTAAAGCGCCACTCACCAAATATAAAAACTGGCTCTTCACATCAATCCATAAAAAGTAGGCACAGCACAGGATGCACATGTAATTTAATGGCCAGCTTAGAGGTCCTTTTACATGAGTATAGATTCTGCCCGTAAACAACTGCTGATGTATTATATAGCTTGTAGATTGGGGCTTGTTTAGTACATTTAAATGAAACAGTCATTGTACTGTGGGGAATAACAATCGCTAGTATGATCATTCATCGCCATAGAGTTGGCATATTGTCAGCAGCACATCCCTGTTTACACGACGGAATGTGCTGCCAATTTTTATGCCGGTATTAAAGATACATTTGCTCATTCGTCCGCTGATCGTTGAGCATGATAAGTCAGGGTAACGATCAGGAACATTCACTTGGCTGAGCATCGACCACTGTAAATTTGCCTTAAGCGAACAGGAATCTCGATGGATACTTTTCAGTAGAAATGATATCACTGTCTGTGTGTCGAGCGTTTTTGATAGCATAATTCAGCTGGTATACACAGACTTCATTAAATTGTCAAAACTGCATGTGATAAAAAAAAACTAAGCTCCTTAATTTGTTAATTTGGCAATAACCATAACTGAGATTTAACAGTTGTCGCAGCATTAAGCCACAACTGCTCCAGGCTCTTCCGGCGGAAATATGGGAACAGAAAATGTCTTCATGCACAAATATTCAATAAACAAGCTGCCTGCTGGCACATGCCAAGCATCCGTGCCAACGCACACATGTTGCAGCTGTTCTTTCATTGGATGGTTGGTTACAGATGCTGGAGAGTTGGTTTAAGACCTAGACAACTTGTAAAGCCTGTGGTTTATTTTGACAAAGTATCCCGAATAACCTATAAAATATACAGTTTTTTTTAATTTATTTTTATTCTTCCTTTTAAATGATGATTTACTGTGCTTAAAACTGCAATTTCAGATGGACATGACAGTTCTTTATAGCTTTCAAACAAGTGTCTGAATAATAATATCTATATGTATGTATCTTTCAATGATGAACTTTCCAGAAATATTGAAAGACGGCAGTACCATATCTGCACCTCTTACACTACTTTTATAAAATGCTCAGAATTACTGAAATGGTGCTTAATTTGCTCTTAGTGGTAATACTACAGACCCAGTCTCTCATGAGGCATTTAAAGGGCATCTGTCAGTAGATTTTTACCTATGAAACTGGCTGACCTGTTGCATGTGCGCTTGGCAGCTGAAGGCATCTGTGTTGGTCTCAAAGTGAAAAGGGCATGGCAGTTGCAGAAAGAATAGATCCACTAAGTGTAACGACAACAACATCGCTGTACAAACTCTTTAAAACATCATTGTTCTTAGCAATGCTGGCACATATGAACATGAGACCAACACAGATGCCTTCAGCTGCCAAGCACACATGCAACAGGTCAGTCAGTTTCATAGGTACAAATCTGCTGACAGATACCCTTTAAACATACATTTTCTTTCAAATGCATATTTGCCACACGAGTCCTTAGAGGGAAACTATCACATTGTAAATGCAGTTCTATCTGTGCTCAGCATGGTATTGTTGAGGTTTAACTGAGCAGATTGATAGTTTTATGGTAAATGATTCAATATGTAGTATTTGGACTATAAGACTCACTTTTTGTTGCTTAAAAGTGCCAGCATCTTATAGTCTGCAGTCAGGGTGATCCAGCAGTGCCAGACCTCCCTGACTGCTTCTTTAATGATCCGGCAGAGTGTTCATACAGCACTTTGCTGGAACAATGAGAGAGGAGTGCACTTGCACACTTTTCTCTCTCCCTGTCTGACACCGATCCCTGTGATCAGCTCAGGCAGGAGAGGAGGCTGCATGATCATTCATCTCATGGAAAGGACTGTGAGCAGGGGCAGATTGGCCATAGACCCTACGGGGAAATTTACCGGTGGGCCGATGCCCCAGGGGGCCACCCAAGTCCTCCTCTCTGCCGCTGACCGGGTACATCATGAGCTCTCCACAGTAATTAACACTGTGAGAATCAAGTACTCATGTACTCGGCCAGTGACCGCACATGCCCTCCTGAATTCAACTGCTGTGGTCCACACCTCCTAAGCCCCCTTCTCCATAGACAACTGGAGGAGGAGGACAGAAGATGGCAACTATTGATGGCTACCACAGAGGGCCAGCTTTTGGGGCAGTATATTATTCTACACTGTGTTATTTGGTTCTGCTGAGCCTACTTGTGTTGCCCACGCTTTCTGTTAATTTGGACCTGCTTACGAAATAGGGGCACTATTAGGTTTTTTTCCAGGGCCACTTTAAGCTCCCAGTCCACCCCTGACTGCCCCCCCCCCCCATGCTGAAGGTACTCAGGCAGCAGAGAAATACATTAAATCTTTGACTTAGTGTAGTTTAAAGGACGTTTTATGATGTCACCAGTGGGACAGTGGGAGGAGTCAGACCAGTAAGGGGAAGAGGACTGTATTGTACTGTACACTTGACATTCCTGTGCATCCAGTGGAAGGACAGTTTTTATATAAATTTGCCCTATCTATAGTATAATAGTAGCAGGGGTGCACTAAATAAGTCAGTGGCTTGTCTGAAAGACTCAGGTAACTTCTAGTACCTTTGCATTACCTGTTGTGGATTTGTCTTCTCCCAACTAGACTGAATGAACTAATTATCAGATTTGACATTTAAAAATTTATGGGGCAGCATGAACCAGTCTAACATTGTATGATCCCGGTGTTATTTCTTAAAGAAAATGTGTCACAAATGTTTTTATTTGCCAGTTAAAACCAGATAGTAGCACATATCCTTTTTTTCTAATCTGTTTTTATTTTCCTATTATATATATTTTTTATTCTATTTCCTGGACATGATTATGGGGGCGGCCATCTTGCCTGAGCTGTTCTTAACAGCAGGTAGAAAGCATTAAGAAAATTGCTTTATGGCAGCCACATGGGCCATAGAAACAATGGTCAGTAGGGGACCTCATTGTCTTCTATGGGAGAGTTTTCTAGGCGTGCTCTGTGACCTGTACAGAGGTCATTGTACAAGGAAAGAATAGATAAGCTGTGACAATCACTTATGGTGAATGGAGGATTCTGTCTTATCTGTACACAGAGGTGTTATCATTACAGGCAGGATTAGAATGAGTTAAAGAGGACCTTTCACCGATTCTTACCCTATGAACTAACTATACAGATATGTAGAGCGGCGCCCGGGGATCTCACTGCACTTACTATTATCCCCGAGCGCCGCTCCGTTCTGCCGCTATGCCCTCCGGTATCTCTGCTCACTAAGTTATAGTAGGCGGAGATACCAGTCCCTAAGTTATGGTAGGCGGAGTCTGCCCTAGCGCTGGCCAATCGCAGCGCAGAGCTCACAGCCTGGGAGGTTATTTTCTCCCAGGCTGTGAGCTCTGCAATGCGATTGGCCAGCGCTAGGGCAGATTCCGCCTACCATAACTTAGGGAACGGAGATACCGGAGGACATAGCAGGAGAACGGAGCGGCGCCCGGGGATAATAGTAAGTGCAGAGAGATCCCCGGGCGCCGCTCCACATGTATGTATACTTAGTTCATAGGGTAAGAATCGGTGAAAGGTCCTCTTTAACTGCAATAAAGTGATTTGTATTAACCAATTTTTAGACATAGTGGCCAGTGCAAAAACTGCAGGATTTTATCTTTTTTGTTTAAAAAAATGCGTTAAACATAAAAAAAAGATTTAAACAGCATGTCATTTTCTGATGACACATTCCCTTTAACAAGATAGAAAAATGCTAATAATTATATTATGTAAGAACATATATAACAAAGGAAAACACTCCTGTGAAACAGACATGCACAGTCCTGTCCAGGGATGAACTTTCCCGGATGCATAGTACTGCCAAAATACATGTGTGAGCTAGAAATAATTAAAAAAAAAGGGTTCTGCTCATCTCTATTTTACCATAAAATATATATTATTATATTGTACAGTTGTGGCCAAAAGTCTTTAGGCTACTTTCACACCGGATCCATCTTGTATCTGCACAGACGGATCCGCACCAATAATGCAAACGCTTGTATCCATTAATAACGGATCCGTTTGCATTATTCATAAATAAAAAAGTCTAAGTCAAAACGGATTTCTCTTGACTTACATTAAAAGTCAATGGGGGACGGATCCGTTTTCAATTGCACCATATTGTGTCTGTGAAAAACGGATCTGTCCCCATTAGGGCTGCAGTAAACGATTATTTTAGTAATCGAGTATTCTATCGATTATTTTTTACGATTAATCGAGTAATCTAATAAGAAAATAATAATTAATAGACTGTTTTCCTTTATAAAAACTCATCAGACCCCCTGCCATTAGTCCCCAACACCCTTCGTTCCCCACTGTGCGATCAGCCCAAGTGCATCAGTTCCCCCCAGTGCCATCAGCTCTGTTCCCCCCAGTGCCATCAGCTCTGTTCCCCCCAGTGTCATCAGCTCCACTATCCCCCAGTGCCATCAGGTCCGTTCCCCCAGTGTCATCAGCTCACTCCCACCAAGTGTCATCAGCTCTCCCCACCCAGTGCCTTTAGCTGTCCCCACCCCAGTGCCATCAGCTCTCCTTCACCCCAGTGCCATCAGCTCTCCTTCACCCTAGTGCCATCAGCTCTCCTTCACCCCAGTGCCATCAGCTCTCCTTCACCCCAGTGCCATCAGCTCTCGTTCACTCCAGTGCCATCAGCTCTCCTTCACCACAGAGCCATCAGCTCTCCCCCACCCTAGTGCCATCAGCTCCACTCCCCCAGTGCCATCAGCTCTCCCCCACCCCAGTGCCATCAGCTCATCCCCACCCCATAGCAATCAGCTCTGCTCCCGCAGTGCCATCATCTCTCCCCCTTGTGCCATCATCTCTCCCCCCTTGTGCCATCAGCTCTGCCCCCTTGTGCCATCAGCTCTCCCCCTTGTGCCATCACTCCCCTCCCTTGTGCCATCAGCTTTACTCCCCCAGTGCCATCATCTCTCACCCCTTGTGCCATCATCATTAACCCCCTTGTGCCATCATCTCTAACCCCCTTGTGCCATCAGCTCTCCCCCCCTTGTGCCATCAGCTCTCCCCCCATTGTGCCATCATCTGTCCCCCCCTTGTGCCATCAGCTTTACTCCCCCAGTGCCATCATCTCTCCCCCTTGTGCCATCAGCTCTCCCGCCACTGTAATGTTAGAAGAGACAGGGGGCACACCAAATAATCAAGGAGTGCAAAGGGTGGCGAACGAGCATATGACAAATAACCTGACCCAAGAGAGAGTCAAAAGAGCCACCCCACGAATGCACACACAGGTCCACTAAGTTGCCACAAATAGGCATATGCGCTATAAACCAGCATATAAAGGAATTCAATAAATAACATAATGTTTCCAGGTCCACTGCACCAGCTGGTTATGTAGGTTAGGCTTGTGATATTTCACCTTATCATGGTCTGTCTTTATTCTTAGTTGTCTTACCTTACCTGACATTTGCTTTATGTTATTTATTGAATTCCTTTATATGCTGGTTTATAGCGCATATGCCTATTTGTGGCAACTCAGTGGACCTGTGTGTGTCAGTTACACATATTCTATTGCATACCGCACTTTGTCTTCATTGTATACAATTTTTATTGTGTGTCTGTTTGTGTGTCTAATAAACTTTATATACATTTTAATATTGATTCATTGTTGGATGTGCATTCGTGGGGTGGCTCTTTTGACTCTCTCTTGGGTCAGGTTATTTGTCATACTCTCCCGCCACTGTGTCATCAGCTCTCCCCCATTGTGCCATCAGCTTTACCCCCCCCATTGTGCCATCAGCTCTCCCCCCATTGTGCCATCAGCTCTCCCCCCATTGTGCCATAATCTCTGCTGCCATGCTCCTCCTGACACGCGGATTGCACAGTGTCATTGGTTACTATGACGCTGTGCACTCCAGGCACCTGGCCTTAGTCGCGCCCCCACCCCCTCGGTTTCACTAACTTACCTTTCCAGCAGGGGCGCTGCAGACACTCCATCGTTCCGCGCTGCTCTGCGCCTGACGTCACACAGTGCGTCAGGTCACGGCGTGCGTACGTCAGGAGGTCAGAGCAGCGCGGGACCATGGACATGCTGTGAAGTGTCCGGAGGCCCCCTGCTGGAAAAGTGAGTATTCCAAGCGCAGCGGGAGACCACGGAGAAGGAGTAATAGCAAGCGCTTCACTCCCGCTCTGTGGTCACATGACACAAACGAATCTTCGATGCAAAAAATTTGCATTGAGGATTTTTTTGTGTCGAATTAATCGAGTAATCGTTTCAGCCCTAGTCCCCATTGACTTACATTGTAAGTCTAGACGGATCCGTTTGGCTCTGCATAGTCAGACGGTCACCAAAACGCTGAAAGCTGCGTTTTAGTGACCGTCTAAAAAGCGTAACGGAGGGCAAACGCAGCCAAATTGATGCATTCTGAATGGATCCTTATCCATTCAGAATACATTGGGGCTTAACTGATCTGTTTTGGGCTGCTTCTGAGAGCCCTGAAACGGATCTCACAAGCGGACCCAGAAACGCCAGTGTGAAGGTAGCCTTAGACTGACACAGACTTTGGTTTTCACAAAGTTTACTTCTTCAGTCAGAGGTTTCTATGGTATACTAGTATTTTAATTTTTATTGACAAATACACCACGTTTATGTAAAGACTCAATATTTCTAGTATTGACCCTTCTTTTTCAAGACTTCTGCAGTTCCTACTGGCATGCTGGATATCAGCTTCTGGGCCATATCCTGAATGATGGTAACCCATTCTTTCCTAATCAGTGCTTGGAGTTTATCTATGCTTTTGTTTGTCCAACAACGTTTTGAGGGTGGGATTGAGATCTAGGGAGTTTCCTGGCCATGGACCGTAAAGTCCAATGTTTTGCTCAAGGAGCCTTTTAGTGCTCACTTTTGCCTTGTGACATGGTGCTCCATGATTTTGGAAAAAAGCATTGTTCATCGCCAAATTGCTGCTGGATCTTTTGGAGAAGTTGCTGTTGGAAGATGTTTTAATACCATTCTTTATTCATGGCAGTGTTTTTTGGGCAACATTGTGAGTGAGCCCACTCCCTTGGATGAGAAGCAGCCCCACACATGAATGGCCTTAGGATGCTTTACTGTTGGTATGGCACAGGACTCATGGTAGCGCTTACCTTTTCTTCTCCAGACAATTATTTTTCCAGAAGTCTCAAACAATCTGAAGGGGGTTTCATCAGAGAAAACAACTTTACCCCAGTCATCTGTAGTCCAAACCCTGTGCTTCCTGCAGGAAAAATGGCTCCTTTACTGACCGCGTTGACACCAGGCGATCCTCCAAAAGCCCTTGCCTCACTGTGCATGCAGATGCACTCACGCCTGCCTGCTGCCTTTCCTGAGCAAGCGTTGCGCTGGTATTCACCAGTGATACTGTAGGTAACTGATTCTGCTCTATAACTGTAAAAAGGGCTAACTATGGATGCTACTTCCTGGATACTTCACTATAGAAGGGTGCAAGTATGTAGGCCTCAACATATTAAAAGCAATTTGTTATTAGTATTGGACATGGTCTACATTACAAGCCTATGTATCAAAAAATAGACTTGTAGGTCCCCAAAGACCAATACTGGGTGGAATATGCTTGAGACATACCAGGAGGGCATTTTTCTACACATAAAGAACTTCCTGTTTACAGCAGCTTAATTGAAGGAGATCATAAGTGATATATCATGACATGGAAGCTTCTACTTTTATAACTTTTGTGTTATTAGTGATCCTTTTTGTGTGTACACAGTGTGCGCTCATGCACCATTTTCCTCTTAAAATGGTATTGCTAAAGATTGAATATAATGACATAGTTACTACATTTCAGCTGTGAAGTCACACAGAATTTTACCAAGATGAACCAATATTCTGTATTTAAAAGGGTTTTCACGCTTGACTGTTGTAGTTAAACTGCTTATTGCAGAGCTAATTATCGGGTTTAAGCAGCTTGAGCAGGTTTTAGTCCTAGGTAAATCCAACAGCCTCCCTTGTGTTAACCGGTTCTGTACCACAGTGGTTATTTCCACACTTTTACAGAGTTCGACCCAGAAGGGCTTAGGCTCATCTATTTTCCCTTTAGGTTTTAAATACCCTAATGTTGAGTCTAACTGTTACTCAACGATAAGAACAACTGCACGGATGAGAGTGGCATGCTGTAAACCCTTCGGGAAACATTTCTTTCTTCCCATGTTTTTTTTATTTATACTTGGATATCCCTTTTTGATGTGGTTAATTAGCTGCTGGAAATAAATGATGACAAGCAGTCTTAATGGAGCCAATGTAAAATAATGAAAAAGAGAAAAAAGACACCTACACTAAACACCATACAGCTGTCCAGAAATTAAGACCTCCTGTTAGGTATCAGCGTTTGGTTAGAGATTGATGATACCTATTGTACATCTGTGGGAGGTCAGATCAGGGTATCTTAGGCCCGCCAGAGGAAGAACTTTAGATAGTCTATCCTACAGCTATACAGAACTTGTGCATGCCCATCATAACACTAACATCACTGCATGAAGAAATCATGAAGAAAGAAAGACCATAAAAGTGATAGACCCTAGTGGTAAATGATCTACTCCTATGCCCGATTCCTATGTTTTTGTCTTTTGCTGGACCTCATGGACCTGGTTGTGATATGGCCTTTATAGCATGGCATTATAACAACTAATATGTCCATGAGATGTATTCCAAGTTATAATATTTTCTTTATTGTGACTTCTAAACTGTGGTTTCCTTCATTCTTTCCTATATTCCAGTTGTCTGTAATAAATGAAATATTATATGTTTGTTAGAAAGTTATACAATGTATAAAGAGATGCAGGTCTCATATAAATATGATGGAGATTAAAAAAAAAAGTAGCACAGTGGTAAATTTAGATATCCTACATAGGGATGATTTTACAGGAACGGTAGGAGGTGACTATAAGAACACATACAGAATTGCAAATTTTGAATTACTGGTGAAGTTTGCTACACTTTCAACATCACTTTTCTAATTGAGAAGTAACGCATAAAATTAGAGCTGGGAATTTTTGTTTAATTAATTAATTAATTAATGGTATACACATTATACTAAATATATATATTGTAGGAAGGTACAAGGGGTAGTCATTGATGGTAGGTATGTGTCACCGAGGTTCCTGGCCTCGGTGAAGTAAGAGTCTGTATTTTCATGTGTCAGCGGCAGCTAATGCTGATTGACACTTTAGCTATTTAGTATGGCTGTAAATAGCTGATCCGGGACGGCTCTTATTGGGAGTAGTCAAAGTGCTGGGTGGGTGACTACTCCCCACGTTCCAGGCCTGGTTTTGACAGCACCTATCCTTAAAAAGGCAGCTGGGCTCAGCAGCAGAGAACGCCCTGTGTGTTGTGATCTGAGCCCTGTGCTGAGCTAAAAAGCTGAGACCCGTGTGTTGGGAGAGCAGGCCACCTAAAGCCTGCATTTAGACTGCTGGAGGCAGAACCACCGATATGGTGACGTTTTTGTTATGCACAAAATTTCTACTCATTGTGAACAAACACCAACCCTGCATAGAGTGTTTTTTGTTTGACCTTGTGAATAAACACGGACATTTGAATTACAAACTTGTACTGTCTCTGTACTGCACCCGCTTATCCCAACTACCAGAGCGAATCCCCACAATATATATATATATATATATTTATATATACACACATATATGCATCAAAATCTCTTTATTGTTATCAGTTGGACAAATCATGACATGGAAAGACCCGAAATGTTTATGCCCATTACTTATAGAAGCCAGATGTTAGCACATAAGGAATGGCTACTTTCAGAAAGAACAGATGGGCGTGTGGATAAATTTAGGAATACTATATTGAAAACAAAACCTTATTCACTAAAGAGCCTGTTTTATAAATGTTGTTCTTACCTTTAACAGATGTCATATGGTAATGGGAAAGTCTTTAGCTTTTGACCTTTCCAATGTGATTTTGCATCTGAAGTTCTAGTCTTACATCATTTAAATCAGTGTAACATGTAATGTTTTATCTAAAACCAGGTTCATATTGAATGTTACATTATGAGACACTTACATTTATGGGTTTAAGATGATGGATGTTTGAGGATATCTTAGTATTACTTTTTCAAATAAGAACATAAGAAAGTTGCATCTCCATGCCAGGCAACCCCTGATGTACTTTTCCATACATAGGCATACTCTCCATTGCATTTGCACTAAATATATTATTAAGGTAAGGCCATTTCATAAATTTGGCACAACCTCACAAACCAAAAACAGACTTAAAGGGGTTGTCCGGGTTCAGAGCTGAATGCTCTCATGCTCCAATGCGCTCCCTTGCCCTGCACTAAATCGCGCAGGGCAAGGTCTCTTTTGATTTCAATAACACACTGCCAGGCAGAAACTTCCGTCCGCCAGTGTGTTCGGTGACGTCACCAGCTCTGATGGGCGGGCTTTAGCTCTGCCCTAGCTGTTTTACTGGCTAGGGCAGCGCTAAATCCCGCCCATCAGTGCCGGTGACATCACCGGGCTTCCTGGCAGCCCCATGGAGAGCCCGGTACGTCACCAGATCTCCAAAAAATGCCTTTGCCCTGCGCGATTTAGCACAGGGCAAAGGAGAGCATCGGAGCATGAACTGCTCCGATGCTCAAGTCAGGGGGGCTGCCTGGGTGAAAATGAAGGTATGTCCGGGTTCAGCCGCTGTGCTCATAGGAGCACCAGTGTTTTCTCAAACTGCTGATCAGCAGGGGTCCCGGGTGTCAGACCCCCACCGATCAGGTACCAGACTTGGTAACATCCAGCATACCTTTAGGCCATGGACACATGGTCAGGTTTTCTCAGTCTTGGAAGCCAAAACCAGGAGTGAATTTTAAAAAGAGGAGAAGTCGTATCTGTCCTTAATACTCTCTCTCTCCTTTTATGATTCCCTTCTGATTTTGGCTTCCAAAACTGCAAAAGGTAACCTTACCACGTGGACGTACCCTTATGGACAGAAGAGCTTGTTGAATGTGTTAAAGCTAAACCGTTATGTATCAGTTTTTTTAAATAAAATTTGTCTACTCTTCTGAGATTTTCTGGGCACCTGTCGTAAAGCATTTTTATCTTGGTTCTATTTTAAGGGCTTCTACTCACAAGAGCGCTGCAACATTTGGATAATGGGAGATGCTTACTCAGTAGTATATGTTACATAAGGTTAAAAAGAAGCTCTATCTTTGTTAAAAGTTTGAGAGTACAACCAGACAATATGTGGATCCACACAAAATCTGCAACGAATCTACAACAAAATGCATAAGGGATTACACATGGATTTTGATGCAGATTGGCTGCAGATTTGCCAAAGATTTCAATCCCTGCATTGTAAATGGTTGCAATTAACCTGAGGCCCTCCAGCTGTTGCAAAACTACAACTCCCAGCATGCCCACCCTGCCTACAGCTATTAGCCCACAGCAGGGCATGGTGGGAGTTGTAGTTTTACTGCAGCTGGAGAGCCGCAGGTTGGCCATCCCTGCCATAGCATAAATTAACATACTGCGAATTTATGCTGATTCCATTGCAGACATTTTCCGCAAATGCGAGGAACACATTTTTAAAAAGCTTGCCCACTTTTCTGCTACTGTATACACTGCTGATTTTTTGCACACAATTGCTTATCTGTCTTGGATTTTCAGGACCAAAATGCATCCAGTGTGGACTGTGGAGGTACCTTAACTGTTCTGTAGAGCAGTGCAGACAAGGATATTTTGTATTATGTTTGTGTTTTAGAAATGCCTTTTGTTAGTATTCCTCTGGGTCCTGGTGTACCAGGGGCTACCAGGAAGAAAAATCCCAGTATCAAAGCACTTGCTGACAGGTCAATCAGTCTGTAGGAAATGATAAGCCAGCTGTCAGCTAGGAGAAGAGATGGCAAAAGATCATTGCCCGATGGGTCACCTCTCCACGCTGTGCACATGGTATGAATGAGGAGCTGTACTTTTGGCTATCCATATTGGGGATTCCTATAACATGTCCAAGAAGCAAAATGGCAGAAATGATTCCTCTATATCAGGGATCAGCAACCTTCGGCACTCCAGCTGTTGTGAAACTACAATTCCCAGCATGCTCCATTCATTTCTATGAGAGTTCTGAGAAGAGCAGAGCAAGTATGCATGCTGGGAGTTGTAGTTTCACAACAGCTGGAGTGTCGGAGGTTGCCTACCCCTGCTCTATATTATCATTTGTATGAAAACTTAGTTGAGATGGAATAATGAGTCTTTAAAGATATTTCCCACAATTCTCTTTGGAGGTAGATATGCCTGCTCCCATTTCTACAGTGTCCTATATGCAGTGGCTGCATTGGACAAGCTTCTACTTTTCTGGGATAGACTCATACACTGACTTGAGTGGTTGTGATTTAATGATGGAGACGAGTTTCCTTAGTAAACCAAATTTAGAGTACTGAAATGCTTATCTTATATCCAGACCCTGAACATAAAAGGCATTTTATACCAGCAATTGTTCATTTAATGAGCAATTGCAGAGTACAGGACGGCTAAGGGATTGAGCTACACGCACTATTATTGCAAGAAGTATTTCGAAATACCAGAAATAGGACGTAAGCTCTGATCAGGGAGAGTGTGAGCACAATTACCTTCTTTTCAAATCCTTCTGTGACACTGCGGGAGGAAAAAGGACTTTGAAACTTGAAAGGAAAGAGCTTGCTTTCAACCTCAAAAGCTAGGAGGAAAGGGCTCTGAAATTTGCTCAGTATTCCCAATTCACCATTAGCCTGTTTCTTCCTTTAGCCTCAAGGCATTCTCCGCTTTTTGAAAAGATGTTAAGAAATTCAGTCACAATAGAGAGCCTAGTTTTGAACATGTTTCACTCGGTCCATTGAGGTCTGGTCTTCAGCCTTTGTGTGGGGTGAATTGAGCTGAGCAGCTCTCTGGCTGGGGAGAGGTGAATGAGCAGTCTCTGTGCAGTCGCAAATTTGGCAAAGAATAGATTCCCCTACCTCGGTATGATAATATGCATTCCTATACAGCCCCTCTACCGGCAGGGTGTGCCTGCAACTTGAGCTAAGTTAATGCCAAAGTGTTGCTTCATAGCAACGCATGTCAAGTTTGCCTTGTGGTTGAAGTTGCTGTTGACCCATCATCAAAATGTTGCTGTTGACCTCTCACAACATAAAGTAATAAAAAGGATCCAAAGCCATTATTTATATAACATAGGTTAAAACAATAAACCATGATCTAACCAGGACCATTGTGACAGAAGGGCACTAGTCTGATGTAACGATAGCTGACTGACCCAAAAAAGCAGGGACGGGTTGCTGAAGAGGGAGAGTTCACTAACGGGAACTCCCCAGGAATACTAATGAGCTTGTTAAATTTAGCATGGTACCAAACTCTTAATTCATCTAATGGGGCAGAGAGAGAAAGAGGGGTAGAGCTTGAGAAAGGACTGCGTATCTGCACAAGTAGGGCATGTCTTTGAAAGAATTAACCCGTAGTGAGAGCCACGCTGATTTTCTGTGTGATTGTGAGTATTCTCTATTATTCTGGCCTGGACGCTACAAGCCCCTGACTGTTGTAAGATGATTTTAGTTGCCCTTTGTATTCATACTAACCTGTTGCATGACTGTATTACGACATGGAGCTTTACTAAAACTTTACTAGTAGAACCTTGGTATTGATCTGATGCTACTTTGAGGGAATTTAATGCCCTTTTTATTAAAAGACAGTTAAAGATCTTGAAGGCTTATGTATGAAGATTGTTTAGCAGTAACTTTGGATGCAACTTTTTTGTGTTGATTTTTTTCTATACTTTGTTTTTACTTGTTTTTAAAGTTCACACTGAAATGACAGGAAAAATTAATGCGACATAAATGATGCCATTTATAACCATTTCCAGCCCTTATCTGGTCTAGGAATTTAGATACACCTAGAGAACGAAGTTAGAAACATAATACACTCTATACAGTTCTTGTGTGAGCTTCACAATGTGTTCATTCCTAAGAGCACGTGTGTGCATATGTGTGTAGGAAATATGCTGAAGAGAAAAAAAATGGGAATGTCTTTCGTAAACTGTGAGGCATTCATCTGGGAAGAACATTTTAGCTGATCGGATGTTGCTTTTGCCTCCAAAGCTGTCTGCTGAAAAACCTGGACAAGCAGTAACAGTTGTCTTGTGTTTGGCTGTCGAAATCTTTTGGCACTTGCTGCCGGAGAAGTGGGCCGTTTGCTTACATTTTTGCAATAGACTCCCACTTGTTGCCATGGCGGACAGTATGTTTCTGTCAATAATTTGGCTTGGCGCAGCCTGTCTACACATCCTCTTAAAAATCTTATTGAACAATTCAGTTCAGCAGAACAAGATTAGGCAGCTTTCGTCTTTGGCCAGCTGAAGTGCCTGCTACACTTACAGCAGGCAGAATTATTGCTGGGGAGGTTTCTTCTCACTGCTAGCATAGAGAGAGACAGAGAGAAAAAGTCTTGCAAATCCCTCAGCTATTTGTATTCTGAAGTGCGTGCACTGTCAAGTTTATATCTGCCTCTTTCAAAGGCAACTGTGTGATGTGGGGCACGAGGTAAACTCTTAACATAATGTTTGCCTGATGGAATTCCACGTCAGTGTGAAGAAATCTAAACCTGCAGAACAGGGAAGCTAAGCAAATCCTCCTCAACATTTATCAGATGTTATACTACTAGACAGTAAAAACATATTCTTTTGTCTCAATTTTCCCCCCGGTTGCCTCTGGAAATTGTTGGAATAATTTGTGTGTTTTTTTTTATACATGGACGATTATGACTTTGAAAGACTTTTAATTTCATGAATAGGTTAAGGTTCATTAAGAATATTACAGTAATTATAAAGTTGCATGTTATAGTTCAAATAATAAGATTTAGAATTCGCTCATTTTATCTCTTCATATGTTTGTGTGACTTTTTGCCATCCACCTACTGCTTCTAAGTTTTCGAATGAAGAACAAACTTGCTTGGCAGCATGGTTTACAGATGTGCTGGAAAGAAATGATGTGCCGGCAGCATGTTTAGAATCTATAGAAATATTATCATTTTAATCTCTATTTTATATGCCTTATTGACCATAAACATTATAAAATTTCTCGAACAGACTTGCATGTTAATGGGGAGTTTACAGACTAATTGAAAAGATCTGGACTATGTGTACACCAGAAAGTGCCTATTTCATAACAGCTCAGAGGATCGATGGACTAATCGGAAAGGGATGACTTATACTAACAATGTTTCATCACTTCACATATTCAAATAGAAGCAAATACTTGTACTTTTGTGCAGTTATATTGTCAGATTATTTTGCTAGGACCATTTCTGGACAAAAAGTTGTATTACATACAGATGTAGCCAACATTATTTTGTCACCAGCTGAGCCAGGATGGTCACTTTAACGTGACATGTTGTAATACTGGGATTTGTTTTTCTTGCTTTAATGCATTAAGCCAGTCAAAATAACTGTGTCTACATCTGTATATTTTTTTTATAGAACGCTTGCCTTTGTGGAGTTAGGCTAGTTTCACACTAGCGTTACAGAGATCTGGCATGCTGTTCCAGTAGTTCTCTCTGGATCCAGCATTGGCGGTCTTAATGCCCGCCGGCCCCATTAACTATAATGGGGACCGGCAGAGATCCGGCCACAACCCCACAAATATTCTGAGATTCGGCCGGACAAATACCGCTGCATGCAGTTCTTGACATTTTACGCATCCGATACACCGTTACAACAAACTTCAACTTGACTTTGTAATGGTTTTTGGTTGTGTCAGTTTGAAGTTTGCTGTTTTAAGTGTCAAGTTAACCTTTGTTCCGTTCGTACCTATCTTGCAGTCCTCCTGAGTTACAGCCTGTATCCTAGCCCACTGCTGTATTCTCAATTGTGTAGGCTTCAGAGCTGAAATCCTCTAGCATTCCTAGCTGGTTCATTGTCTGCAGAGAGCTGACTCTGGTGATTTCCATTCTGGTAAGAATCCAGAATAGTCATTTAATGTAGGTTAAACAAACTGTGCCCCTGCATTATAGGAGCTCAGATCAGCTGACAAGAAGCTTACCAATGACAACCAAGTGGTGCTTTGGGTTATCGTACATTAGTTTAAGAGCTAGGTGGGACCATGTCATTCTCCCCATGCATTATAATGCTGTAACATGGGGTGGGGTATCACAGTTGTTGAAAGTTTTAAAATGTTGGTTCCCCCATGCCAGTTTTCTAGCCTTAGGCCTCATGCACACGACAGTGGTTTTTCACGGTCCGCAAAACGGGGTTCCGTTGGTCCGTGATCCGTGAAGTCAATGCGGACGGATCCGTTTGACGTTGACACAATATGGTGCAATTGCAAACGGATCCGTCCCCCATTGACTTTCAATGTAAAGTCAGGAGTTAATATACCATAGGATCGGAGTTTTCTCCAATCCGATGGTATATTTTAACTTGAAGCGTCCCCATCACCATGGGAACGCCTCTATGTTAGAATATACCATCGGATTTGAGTTAGATCGTGAAACTCATATCCGACAGTATATTCTAACACAGAGGCGTTCTAAAATGAAGGTGGGGTGTGGACGGGACCGTCAGCCCCAGCACACTTATTATTTACATCAGAAACTGGCTTAAATAATGACTGTACAAGCTGGAGTAGATTTTAGTCTGGCACGCGGACTACCAGAGGAGGCGTTTCATTTATGACGAGGCCTACTCTGGCAGCGCAGGACCCATGATGACCGGCGTAGCACACGCCAATCTTGAAAAATCAGGGGCAAAAATTTAAAAGGGTGGCTCCTGAATATATTTAATTAGAAGTGGTATTTTTTCAGGGTATACATAACTCCTTACCCATCACCATAGTAAGTTAACTCTTGCCTTTTTTGGCTAATAAAATGATTTTGCTATTCGAAAACATGTGTTAGCATTGTAAGTCTAATTTGAGAGAAGTTTAGCTCAGCCAAATACATCAACTTAATTACTGAAATGAGTCCAAGGATAGCTGTTAATTTCAGAAGAAACC
This sequence comes from Bufo bufo, assembly GCF_905171765.1. NCBI lineage: Eukaryota > Metazoa > Chordata > Amphibia > Anura > Bufonidae > Bufo > Bufo bufo. The sequence goes on from NC_053393.1 coordinate 223,104,211, forward strand.
TGGATTTCATTTCCATGATTTCAGCCACAATTAAGGGATGTCATTTGTGAGGTTGGGATAAAACAGAACAGAGCTTCATTACATCTTTCAATCAATGCTCTCAACATGAATTAATCACAGTTTATTGAATCATGGTTTCAACAAAAATAGCATTTACACAATTTCTGGTTTAGGGTGTATGATATGAAAAGCAGAACTACCACACCCATCATATAAAATCCCCCTATACTAAAGATTGGTGGCATGCTGCACATGGGGGTATTGGTAAAACGCTCTCAATGTTCATATGGCAATCTTAAACACTCAGTTTGTAGAACAGGAGGTGTTGTCATAGGGACATAGTAGTAGAGGAGCTACAGGTCTGCATCTTCAACCGAGTTATCTTCTCAGAGGTATGAGAAAGACAAAAAAAGCTTTTCACTCTTTTAATAGGACTATACAGAGTTTTTGGTAGTTCTGCAGTACACATGTACATTGCGTAGAAACTATAATACTGTAAGCCTTAGGGTATGGCCACACAGCCAGGATTCTGCATGCAGTTTTAGCAGAAGTCGTATATGTCCTTTCTGTCTTTTTCTGATCCACTCCTGATTTTGGCTTCCTAAACCCCAGCAGGAAACCTGACCATCGTGTCCCTACGCTAATACTAAGGTCTGGTTGGTCACATAAGATTTAAGGAAGAAGTTTTCTAAAGGCTGGTAAAACACTACAAGTCAATGATGAGACTTTCTCAAGACTTAAAACGGGGTGCCTGGTTTCACTCACAGCTCTTGTATCTGATATTTGTACATGTAGTCTCTTTTATAGACTTGAGCCATGAAATAAGTCAGTACCTACGTGTAGAGGTTTAGCGTGATTTATTCTTTCCCTTGCATTCTGATGTCACAGCTGTTAATACTTACTGTTTGCAGTGACATCTCCTGGGAATTCTCTGGTCTTTTTCTGCCAGAGGTATAAACTATTTACGTAACACTGAGTACCAAAGTCCAGATTTATCCTCTCAGATGCTATATATGTGCTCTATATACCATAGGATATATTTCACTCATTGCTTTAGGACTAGTTTCATTTTCAGCAGTTTGTTTTGTATCAATGGAAAAGTTATTCTAAAATGTTGCTTCTGCTTTGAACCCTGGAGAGTCCAATTATAGTGGTTTGCTGCTTGTTTTTGGATATGTTTTATAAAGTTTTACTGTGTTTATTCTCCACCTTTATAGCATGCTGAACTCATACTAAGTTATGCTGACCCAGCATGCCCTCACTAATTACTCCTGGGTTCCAGCCTTGAAAATGCAGATCCATTATATGATTTTCTGATAATACAACATCTGGATAATATTTGCAGGGTACTGGATTAGATTACAGATTATTTGAATTTGTGATTTTAATCTAGCACGTATTACATGTATGGGGCCTCACTAGAGTGGCAAAAGGGGCTCGTAGTGGGTAAAAAATAGACAGGGCAAGAAAAAACAATGCAGTTGCTTTGAATAAAGGAGTTGTAATTTTTAAATGCGTTTCTTTAACCTTTTTTGCTTCTAACTTCCGATCTGGGCTGTGGTCACATGACCATGTCCATGCAGCTTTCTTATTTCCTGTGATGTTATGTCCATGGGCGTGTCAAAGTAGTAACAGAGGCAGTGATAGGGGAGTGTCTATGTAACTAGCTGGGCGGGAGGAGCTATAAACTAGCTGGGTGTTGTCAGGGGCAGTGATAGGGGAGGAGCTATAAACTAGCTGGGTGTTGTCAGGGGCAGTGATAGGGGAGTGTCTATGTAACTAGCTGGTGGGAGGAGCTATAAACTAGCTGGTCATTGTTAGGGGTGGTTCTGCTGGTGTGACAGACAAAGGAGAAAGGCATCATAGGGTTGGTTGGATACAGAAGGTAAACAAAGCAGAGTGATTTGTTTATATGGTGAAAACGGATCAGAAGAGTCTAAACGAAAAAACAAAAAAAAATAAAACATTAGGAAGATGAACATGAGGTAAGCGTGATAAATCCTTTGTAATCCTAGAAGACCGTACCTTACCTTACCATGAAAGTATCTACCAGGGTAGCAGGGTTAGCAGGAAAGGGGGTACACTGCCAAATGGGCTCACCTCCACTCACTGAAAAAGGCCATGGATCATGGAGGGGGGAAGTGAATGGGGTGGTGATTACTGGGATACCCAAGAATGGAGGAAAAGCAGAGGAATGGGTAAATAAGCTACTGTTGATCTCAGGCCTAACTGCAAGTATGCCTGTGGGGTCCTATAGTTACTTGTTACACCCCTGTATACCTTACTGTACATGATTTGTTCAGTTCCTCTCCATATGAGTTTTTAGGAAAAACCCTCCGTTAGCCTGTACGGAGTGCTGGCAGTGAACATCTCTCACTTTGGTTGACCCATCTTGGCTATTTCTTACTTGGTTCACCGGTAACTTGATTGGGCAGCTCGTAAAACTGCATTTCTGCAGTTACTTTGTTTTGCGTATTACCCGCCTCCAAAAGAGCCTAGGGCAGCGCTATACACCGCCGATCTGTGCCGGTGATGTCACCGGGCTCACTGCTTGGTTGAAGTCTCCGCCTAGCATAGTGTTGTGAAGCCCGGTACGTCACCGGCTCACAAAAAATAGGCTTGCGCTGTGCGATACTGCCAGGCGAAAGGGAGCACTGGAGCAAGGAAATGCTCCTATGCTCCTCTCATACATACTAAGTAAATACAGAAGAGTTGATATCTGGGTTCAGCCCTGACAACCCCTTTAAGACCTCGACTGTATCTGTTTTGCAGGTCCACAATTCGTGGTTTCGCAAAATATGGATGCAGTCCATGTGCAGTCTACATTTTGTTTTGCGGATCCCTTGACTTCTATGGGCCCATGGCCTGAGTCTGCAAAAAGATGGAACGTGTCCTGTACTTGACCTCAAAATGTGGACCTTGGACCCAATGAAGTCAGATTTGCCCCAGATCTCACTATTTGTATTGCAAAGAGTAAAATCTGCACAAACAATTGACATGTTTTGGATTTTAAAATCCGCACTACAGGTCAATTTCTGTGCAGAAAATTTCTACTTAGCTGAAACTGACCTGAACAAAAAAAAATTAAATCTATGCGTAATGTGCACTGTGCATGTTTGTTGGCATGGCATGGAACATTATTCATAACTTACAGTTTACAGTATATATAATTTACTATTTTTCTGTAGAGCGACATTGGCATAATCTACTATTGACTCTATTTGCTTTGTTAACAGAATCACTCATTTTATTTGTTAGCATTAGGCGGCTGCATTAATTTATCACACCACAACAATTAAAAAATGCCAGGACACGTATTTGCAGTTGTCAGCGTTTATAACAGCACAAGTGAGAATTTTTACAGAGCGAAGCTGGTGCAGCTGGTACTAAAGAGTAACCGTTTAGATGTCACAGTGCCCATTACTTGAAGCTTTTTCAAATGTAAAATTTAACTTAAAATGAAAAACTTTAATGAAAAACGTTAAATTAATAACTTTTTTTAGCCTATTTTTAAAGGGTCAGTAACTTTTTCACCAAACTTTTGTTATGTCAAAGAGACATATCAACATTTTTTACGCGGGTGGGGGTCTGAGTGCTGAGAACCCTGCTGATCCCTAGAATGAGGGGCAAAAGTGCACTCACGAGATGGGCTCCATAGAAATCTATGGGCCCATTTTGATTCCCTCCTCAGCAGGGAGAAGAAAGAGTGCGATATGCGCACGCATCTCTCCTGTCGTTTTAGGGATCTCCGCTCTCAGACCCCCACGCATCTAAACTTTTGATATGTTTCTTTGAAATATCAAAAGTTTTGTGAAAGATTAGTGACCCTTTACCTTTTTTTTTGCCTTATTGTTACTTTAGTGCATTAATCAAGTAACAACCAGGTTAGGGTACTTTCACACTAGCGGTTTTCTTTTCCGACACTGAGTTCCGTCACAGGGGCTCTATACCAGAAAAGAACTGATCAGTTTTATCCTTATGCATTTTGAATGGAGAGAAATCCGTTCAGGATGCATCAGGATGTCTTCAGTTCAGTCATGCTGCGGTATTATCTCCGTCCAAAATTCCAGATCAGTTGGCGGAATGCCGGATTCAGCATTAATTTACATTGAAATGTATTAGTGCCAGATCCGCCATTAAAAATACTACAATGCCGGATCCGCAGACCGGTAAAAATGTGAAAAAAATATATAACGGATCCGTTTCTCCGGATGACAGGATACCCACTGATTCTTAGTTTCTTCACAGTAATTCATGGTTGATTATTTTGAAGGTGTATGCGGCACAGAGAATATTAGTGAACCTTATTTGGATAGGTATGGAGCTTGATATTTAAAATCTGCCCTTTTTGTGTAGTTAGATTCAGCAACAGCACAAATGGATAAAACTTTTACATATGGTTGGATTTAAATGGGAGCACCCCTTTAACTGTTTGTTGTCTGATGAAATAGGATGAAAGAGCAGAAATCTGGAAATAGGTATATAAGTAACCAGTGAAGGGAATATTACATTTACGGTACATCTGATTCACACTTATGTTGCTTGTTTGTGATCACTTTTCACCCATTTTTACAAAATTATTTTTATTTGTTTTTGTTTTTCAGAGGATGAAAGTCCTGGACAGACGTTTCACAGGGAAAGAAGGAACGCAATTGCCATGCAGCCACAAGGAGGACAAAGCCTTGGTAAAATCAATGAGGAGCCTTCTACATCTAGCGAGGAGAGGATCTCTTTAATAAAGAAAGAGATTCATGGATCTATTACACACTTGCCTGAACCCTCTATTCCATACCGGGGCACTGTATTTGCAATGGACCCACGAAATGGTTATATTGATCATCATTATCGTAAGTACCAGAATTTAATTAGGCCTGATTTCTGATGCTTTAATCTTCCTACAAAAAAAAATCATTTTAGCTCGATTTATCTTAAGGAGTATAACTTTCTTTTATGACAGCTATAGATGTATGAGCAATGCTTGTCCACTTGTCTGCACTCTTGTGAGATATGGGTGCCTGTGAAGGACTTAGTCAGTCAGCCTCTAATCGAAAAATTTTCACGGCACTCCAGGTGAGTATAATGCAATTAATTCATCTTTTATTGTATAGGTTTTTTAAACATACACAAAATGAGCAAACATTATGTTCAAAAACAATAAAAGTAAGCCACAATTTTTATATTTTTATTTATACATTTTCAAATACAACATATAAAAAACAATAATCATTTTCATAACATATTGCACGGCGAGGAGGCGATCGTCTCCCTCGGCCCCGGGCGACCCCTCTTGCCCAGAGGGTGCTGTAACGCCGGGCTGCCGCCTCCCCCCAGATCATATGCCATCGTATTTGTGGCTAACTACAACTTGCTTTTCAACATAACGTTGGATCATTTTTTGGATGTTTAAAGATCATGTCCACTTGGTACAACCCTTAATGCTGATCAATGTAGAATTATCATCATGTAAATAGGGTCATACAAAGTATGAGTTTTCCCTTCCGGAAAAGGGTATTCTGGGTGTTGAATATTGATGGCACTTCTTCATGATAGATAATCGATATCTGATTGGTGGTGGCCCAACTCACAACCTCTTCCTAGGCTAGTGGTATCACATTCATCGGTCATTGGACTGAGCTTCCTCTTTGCAGCTCAGTCCCATTCAAGTCAATGGGCCTGGACTGCAATACCAAGTACAGCCTCAATACAATATATGGTGATATGCATGGTATGCTGTGAGGAGGCTGCAACCCGACCTCTTCAAATGGCTAATCAGTAGGGGTGCCGGGAGTCAGACCTCCACGATCAAACTTTTATGAACTATCCTGAGAATAGGAATTAATATTGAACTTCCGGAAACCCCTTTAATGGCTGGATGCAGTAAAAGGTAGGGATACTGTATGTGGTGTGCGGCTTCTTTAGAAGTAACAAGATTTGGAAATGTTTGTGCTAGGATTTCACTTTTTCTCAAGTCTCAGAGAATGTTGATTCCTAATCTAATATCAATAAAACATGGATGCTTAAGTAAAAGATGGAGACATTCCTAAAGTGGTGGTCAGTTGAACTTTTCCCATGTGTCTAGACTTTTCTGCAGGCCTACAAACCTAGATGTATGTAACTTTACAGTGACTGGATTAAGGGTTCATCTTTTGTAGATACTTTTGCCAAAGCAAAAGTCATTTACTTTGTACAAAACATAAATGTTCTGTTTTTAATAGACGTTGTACCTACAAGTTCTTGGAACCACAATTCAGTTCCAGGCTTATCACTAGGGTTGCATGATCCTCAGAAAATAAAACACACAATATATTTTTCTTTCAATTCACACTAATGTGGAAAACACAAGTTTGCTCAGAATCAGATGAAAAACAAGCAGTTTCTTGGTATTAGAAGTGCCTCTCGAGGTGTCAGAGTTTTCGCCTTTCTACTACAGATTTATCACCCAGGCAGGATATGACTTTGCTGGTTAACCTTTTGGTCTCCAATTCCAGATGACACTTGGCGACCTATGAAATGGGCCCCTGTCTGTTCCCCCAGCTTCCATAGTGCTCACTAGAGTTTATGGTTTATGTTAAGAGGTCATTGGCCAGATGACTGATTAGCAGGGACAGCTGATTAGTGCACAGGTTTGGCTAGAAGAGAAGTGGCAAGGATAAAAGCTAGGGTTATCCCTTCATTAGTTGGTAAGCAGCATAAAACAAGAAATGCTCACTCATTGGGGAACAGATCAAAGTGCTTCACAACTTTAATAATTTTCACCAGCGAGTCTTTATTTTTCAGAGGTTTACAATAATGAGACAACACATGTTTTTTGCTTAGAAACCCCTTACGAAAAGTTATTTATGAGCAATAAGCATCTTTATTGTTTTATGAAGAACCCAGTTGATATAATTCTTTTAAGATGTTAAAACTTAGTGTGAATTAAGGAACATTAAATCTTGTGATATATAGTACATATGGATTCATACTTTATAACATTTTATAGACAATGAATTGAGGAAAAAAGCAAAGGACTTGTTAAAAAAGTAAAATTGGTGCCTGTATTGAATGGTGGACATACATGCTTTGTTCAGCTGGGCATACTTGTGTTCTCAATGGGAGTGCTGCAATAAACCGCTTTCAAAAACATTCTGCAGCTCTTAGCTTCCATGAAATCAATTAAAATTAACATGTCCGATCCCTTTTTTCCATTGACATATGATATTGACATACCCCCATACACATATGCCAGTCCCGTAGAAATCAGTGGGTTCATCTGACTTCACTCTTACGTGTTTATGTGGCTGTGTTATCTAAGACACTGGTGACATTGAGACCCGCAGCTATCTTCAGAAGTGAAAGAGACCACACTATGCATGCACGGCATGCTCTCCCTTCATTCCAAAAATATCCGATCGCGCCAATAGAAATGCAGGGAGGGCAGCTATATATGTGTGGATGCTCTATGCTCACTTCAGGGGTCCCGTTCTGGAGATCAGAAGTGGGACCTGCACCTATCTGACACTGGTGGCATATCCAAGCAATATGCTACCAATGTCTCAGATGAGACAACCCCTTTAAGGTTTGATAGGCTGGAAGAAAACTTCAACATCATTTCAATGCAGTCAGTTTGCTGAATGTGCTCTAGAGCTCAGGGCTATTTTACTACGGTAGATGATCAGGCTAGTTATTGGGAACAATCATTTGTACATTTGCTTGTTCCTAACAATTGTCCTGTGTAAATATGACACCCGTCGACAAACAGGCAAACTCTCATGTGTCGGCTGACCAGATTGTTGATGCAAGCATCGAAATACATCTTGTGTAAACAGGAGATGTTCTTCTGACATAATGTAAAAGTATGGAGAACAATTGATCATCGTAACGATTATTCATTGCCCATGCACTTTCCATCATCCCATGTGAAGGTCCTTTGAACGAGCACAGTTCATCTGGTTTTAAACATCCATTGGCTCTCGTTATGGCCTGAATTTAGGTTGTGTAAAAGGATCCTTCAATTTTAGAGGTTCACACTCAGTAGGTGAAAAATCCACTCCACTACAAACCCAATGTTGCTTGGTGCAAGGTATTATGCGCTGCACCCCTTTGCTTACCTTGACTTTTTCCTATGAAAAAATGGAGGGTTTACCGGCCTCTTGAGGTTCTAGAATGTTCTGCATTTTGAGGAATTGCTATATAACACAGGATATTAATTTACAATTTTGGCTTATGGAATGTTTGTTCACAGAGTCTAAATGAAGTGAACAGTTGGCCATATTTCAGAGTTTACCATTTGCCTTTATGTGTGAAAAAACTGAGGAAAGTGATGAAGCGGAGGACTGTAGGTGTTAGTTGGGTTCATTTAAAGCTGGTGAGATCACTTAGACTGCTTTTCATTAACCTATAAAACTCTAGACTGAGGCATGTACATTCCACAGTATTTTCTGAGAGCCATGGGGGTTTATACAAGCAAATGATCTAATTTCAGAGCCCTGCAGCTGAATGTGCAAAGAAAACATGGGTGATGACAAATGCCACTTTGACCCCCTCCACCTCAGCCTTAAATGTCACCTCTTAAATGTGTCACAGGTGCCAGTGATACCATTTGGCATAATGCAGAGTCGGCAGAGAACTTTCTCAGTATCCCCAAAGGGTCAGGCTTCTGTGTCCACTGTAGTCATTGCTAAAAAAAAACAGCAGCACCTGGACTGTGCAGCACCTGGCGGTGCTGATATAGTACGTGCCATGTCTTATGTCTGTGTTGGTGACATGTTAAGGTTAATTATATGGTTTTATGTTAGAATCAGACTTGAAGACAGCATGTCTATGCTGTAAAGTTTTAGGCTACTTTCACACTCGCGTTTTGGGCGGATCCGTTACAATAATACAACCGCATTCATCCGTCAAGAACGGATCCGTTTGTATTATCTGTAACATAGCAAAGACGGATCCTTCATGAACTCCATTGAAAGTCAATGGGAGATGGATCCGTTTTCTATTGTGCCAGATTGTGTCAGAGAAAATGGATCCGTCCCTATTGACTTACATTGTGTGCCAGGACGGGTCCGTTTGGCCCAGTTTTGTCAAGCGGACAGCAAAACGCTGCTGGTAGTGTTTTGGTGTCCGCTTCCAGAGCGGAATGGAGACTGAACTAATGCAAACTGATGCATTCTGAGCGGATCCTTTTCCATTCAGAACGCATTAGAATGCAAACTGATCCGTTTTGGACCGCTTGTGAGAGCCCTGAACGAATCCCACATATGGAAAGCCAAAACTCCAGTGTGAAAGTAGCCTTAATTTGGTTTTCTTTTATTAAATTTTTTTTCTTAAAAGAAGATTGCATTTGATTTGACAATTATAAGAGGACTGTTGAAAAAGGAAAATATCTGGGGGCCCACAGGATAGATGTTGAATGTCTGATCACTGGGGGCCCCATGGCATCCATTCATGCTTACTGCATGACCATAGTGACCTCAGATCTCCTTCAGTGCAAAAGACTTTGAATGGAGCAGTAGTACAAATGGTTGACTATAGAGATGAGCGAATTTCATATTTTGAAATTCGTTCACACTTTGTTTGGTGGTTGAAGGTGAATTGCGTTATGGATTCCATTACCACGGACCATAACGCAATTCTATGATGGAATGCATAACGGAATGCCTTTAGAGGCATTCCGTTATTCATTCCGTCATAATAGAAGTCTATGGGCTGCAAAACGGATCCATCCCATTTCCGTTATGCAGGGGAGTACGGAAATTCGCTCATCTCTAGTTGACTATTATCCATGTGGATTTCATTGATGATTTTGGTGTGGATTGTCATTACAGATTTCACACATTGTATAACAATGATGAGGCGAAAATATGTGGGATTTGAGATAGGGTATGCTGCAGATTTGCAAAGCCATGGCATACTTAGAATCACTAGTGGATTTTATTAATAATGTGAGTGAATAGTACTATATTTAGTTGTAAAATTTGAATGCAGATTCTGCAACCGAAAAGTCCTAAACACACAGGCGCAGAGGCACGCATCTGTCTCCATATCCAAATGTTAGCATCTAGTTGTGACCTGTGTTTGCATTATGACAAGTTTGGGCTAAATTTCTAGAAGAGAAGTTGCTGGCTGTACGGCATGGTGAAATTGTTATAAAGAGATACCCTAAGTGTTTTTAGGTTTTTACTTTTAAAAATGCTGAATGTTTGGATGCTTTTTATCTTTTTAAAATTAAAAATTATGCAGTTATATTTAAATTATACTAGCTCCAGCATATGTAAGGTAGATCACTTTTAAAAAGGTTGATTTTGTGCTAGGATTCATTATTTGGTTATATCGTTTTTTTTATTTTATTTTTTATTTTTTTATTTTTAGGGGGGGGGGGGGTTGAAAAACTATACCACTAAAAATGTAGTTGGGGTTTAGATATTCTTTATTAAGGATTAACAAATTAAACCTCATTCACACACATTAGGTATAAGGGAAAGATCTTAGAGCCGCACCTGGTTTTGGCTCAAAATCACGATGGAAATCAGTGACCAAACACTGACTGTGTGAATGAGGCATAAGGCGGGGGTTGGTATGGTAATGGTTGTAGTTATTTGACCAGGGATTTAAGATTTAAAAAAAATACTGCCGGTTGAGCAGAGTTGACTCCAAGAGTTCAATACTTCTGATGCCCATAGATGTTTTAAATGATAGACCTGGAGACAAAAGGAGTAATGTAGTTTTGATGATATTGTCTTTATGTACAACATAGTTTTCAAATATTAAAGAGACTTTGTCAGCATGATTGACCCTATTAAACCATGCATATTGCCATGCAGATTACAATATCTTTATTTCTTGTGTAGCTTGTAGCATTGTGGAGATATCACTACTTTTAGCTTTATGCAGATTTGGCAGTTGGAGCATCAAGGGGCCTTCATAGCTCTTGGAGCACTACTACTGCTACGGCCCTCGATGCTGAGTACACTTCCCCCTTGCCTTTGATTGACAGGGATAGACAGCCCAGGCTAATGGTGAGTGCGCTGTGATGTACTAACATAAAGCTGGACCATAATTATTATATGTGTTTTAGCAAAATCATACATTCCCCTAGGAATGCATGACTTTGTTAATGCGCTGTGGCCAATATGTAGGAGTTCATTCAAAATAAGGTCTAATATGTAGACTTTCATTTAATATAAGGTCTAATATTTAGGTATTATTCCCCAATAAGGTCTAATATGTAGGCATTCATTTAATATAAGGTCTAATATTTAGGTATTCTTCCCCAATAAGGTCTAATATGTAGGCATTAATTCAGAATGAGGTCTAATATGTAAGCATTCATTCAGAATGAGGTCTAATATGTAGGCATTCATTCAGAATGAGGTCTAATATGTAGGCATTCATTCAGAATGAGGTCTAATATATGGGCATTCAAGGGAGCTAGCACTGTGCGGGAAAGAGAGAATACTTACCTTGTGATCCTCCAAGCAGCTGCTCTCCTCTGCTCTGTGTGAAGCCATCTGCAAGTGGTGTGCCAGCAGCTTTATATACAGTGGAGGATAGCAGCTGCTGGGAGGATCACAAGGTAAGTATTTTCTCTCTCCCACACAGTGCTCGCTCTCTTGATTCCCCACATGTTAGACCTTATTTAGAATTAATGCCTATATATTAGACCTTATTTTGAATGAATGTCTGCATAATAGACCTTATTTTAAATGAATGCCCACAAATTAGCCACAGCTAGCAATGACTATTTATATATCATAAATAACACTGGACCACCAATGATTAGTGAGCCACAGCACAGGCACCATAAGACAGGGCTGTCTATCCCTGTCAATCAAAGGGAAGGGGGTAGTGTGCTACACCAGGGGCCGTAACAGTAGTGGTGCTCCATGAGCTACTACAGTGCCCCCAGTGCTCTAACTGCCTAATTTGCATAAATATAAAAGTAATGATCTCCACAAAGCTAGAAGCAACAGAGAAAAGAAAGGTATAGTTTTCATGAGTATTATCAACCCTTCCCAGCAATATGCCTGGTTAAATACAGTTCGGCATGCTTACAGACGCAATTTAAAGAGGTTCTGTATGGTAGGAGCTCAACACCTGGGATCTACGCCAAACAGCTGTTTGAGAAGGCAGCAGCGCTCTCAGTAGTGCCACTTCAATGGGGCTGGGCTGTGCCCAGGCCACGTACATAGTCATGACATCACTTGCCTGCGTGAAACAGCGAGGCTGTGGTGCTACTGCAAGTGCCGCTGCCTTCTGAATGGTGGGGGTCCCAGGTGTCAGACTCCCGCCGTTCAGATGCTGATTACCTATCCAGAGGATAGTTTATCAGTAATCAAAAGTTACAGACCCCTTTAAGGGATTGCCCAGGAATTATAAATATATACTAAAAGCAGGGAATGTAGAAAAATAAAAAACTCACACTCACCTTATTAGTTCTCATGGTGAATGCTACTGCTCCTGTGGTCACCATCGGTCTTTCACTGCAGCGATGACATGTCATACATTATTGACGTGACTGTTACAGCCAGTTGCTTGCCACAGACTGCTGAGGACAGGAATTGGCTGCAGTGGTCATGTGTGCATACACCACGTGTCATCACTACAGGACAAATGAGAGGGGAAAAAAAGGACAACTAATATAAAAGCATGAGGAGTATGATGTACACACTTGTTTTACATGGCAACTAATCAGACTTTGCCCTGGAAACATGAGGCCCCCTGTCTTATAGCTGGAAAAAATTACGAAGACCTAGAACGATTTCTGCCAGAAAAAGGGAAGAAATTCTTTTGTAACAACCAATCGGATTCCAGATGTGATTTTAGGTGCTTTTTTTTTGACAAACTAAACAATATGATTATTCATTTTGGTATACTCCTCCACTTTTTTTGTACAATTGTGAATAATCGTCCTCTATTATGATTTCATATTGTTTTTATTGGTACATCATGACTTGTCTCTGCAACCATGCAACAAATCCTCAAATTCCTCCTGACTGCTTAGTATTTAGAGCTTCACCCCCTCAGTCCGGCTCAAGTCTCTGTCTGCAAACATGTATTCTCATTGCGCTCAAATTGTGTAGTACGAAAAATGTGCCCTGGAGTAATGTATTCTTTAAGGTTAGCAGTTATGATTTATGAATGTTTTGTGTTCCAAAGAAAAAGCTTCCTGGAGCACAGAAGAGAAGAAAATGATTTTTGAAAGGCATGTGTATGCTTCTCATTGCTGCGGTGATGATTTTTTTTTCCTTTTTATTATTTTGGTATTTTTTTTTAAGAGTGTGCCTGTGGAATGTCGTGTTCTCTCAGGGAGTTCCACTTATCAGGCAGAACTGAAAGACTTTCATTGCAGACGGATGGTAACTATTACTTCAAACATCCATAACATATGTGTGGAATAAAAACATGGCAGGGGGGATGTGCTCTCTTGCTGAGAGTAGCTCGGGGATGAGCTCGAGCCTGTCTGGATTTCTGAATAAACATAACGTAAACCCCATGACAACCTTACTAAATATTTGTGGTAGTGGTTCAGTACCCTCCCAAGAATGAGAGTGGGCCAACATGTGCTGCCCACGAGTTGCCCAAAAGGATGGTTTACAGGAGTAACCACTTCCACTACATGGGAGACATAATGTGGTGATGGGTGAGGATGATGGGGATGATAACTGATGTATCTGAGCAACCAGAGGATAAGTAAAAATATAGTATGATACAGAGAGTTTGTATCGCTACTATCCTATATAGCAGACATTATAATATGGTTTGGACCCCTTAAAGGGAATCTGTCAACACAATTTTGGACTATTATCTACAGTAACACATGAGTAGTACTGCAGATAAGGAGTGTGGATCACTATTATTTATTTTCCTACTGCCCTCGGTTCCCCTGCGGTAAGCATTCAAAGCTGCACTGAAATACACAGTCCAGACTTAATAGAGAGGACTCACGTGCGTATGCACAGCAGTCCTGACAATGTACTTCAATGCAACCTTGAGCACTGAAAGCGGGTGAATGGGGGGCAGTAGGAAAATAAGGATAGTGATAATGGTTCAAAATCAGAGTGACAGATTCCCTTTAACATGACTGCCTTTTACTCTTATTGTTAGTCCTTTTAATGAGTCTTTCATAATAGTGTACTTTGTTTTTGTGTATTTTTGTATCCTTTCACTGATTCAAGTTTCCCTTGTATCTCAACAGATCAGTGGAACATTATCTGTAGAGTTATGGGGCATTCAGATTCCCTGGTGCTGCCCACAGCAGTCTGTGTTCTGTCTTCAGACTGCTCGTAGAGGCAACTGGGTTGTGCTAATAGATATTATGATAGCCCCTGTCAGCAGCAGTTTGACAGAATGCAGGCTGCCGTTACCTGAAGCCTGTATTATGTTGACAGTCCTCAAGGGCAACATCTGGGGATCTGAATTCCTTACAGCCCTGCTTGGATAGATTTTTCCTGTATTGGGTATATTTGGATTTAAAAAAACATGGGGGAAATGTATCAATGTATTTGAGGAATAGTGTAATAGATTGCCGCACAACTTGGATGGTGCTGTAAAATTAGCAAATTTTTTCTATTATTTAACCCTAAAATAATAATACAAAAACACACTAATAAAATGTTTTTGGTTAGTTTTATTTGGAAATTATTGGTTGATGTGTGATATTTTGAAATTGTGTTTATGGATGCAAGATCATGATTAGGGGTGCACCGAAATTCCGGCAGCCGAAAATATCGGCCGAAAATGCACCTAATCCACTTCGGCCGATATTGTTACATATCAGCCGAAAATATGGGGTGTGGGATTTGTCACCCACCATCTGCGGGCGGGCGCCGGGCGGGCGGTTTACTTTGTCACTGCATCTTTATTTTACCTTACAATCGTGACGCTCCAGTAACTAACAACTCTGCAGGCAGAGCGGAGGCCGGCGTAACGTCACTTACTCACGTGACGCGCCTGCTCCGCCTCCTTCATTCATAAAGTGGGCGGAGCAGGTGCGTCACGTGAGTAAGTGACGTTACGCCGCCCTCCGCTCTGCCTGCAGAGTTGTTACCGGAGCGTCACGATTGTAAGGTAAAATAAAGATGCAGTGAGTGATGCTGTGAGCAGCAGGGCTGGGGCTGTTATGGGTAGGGGGATCGGTCTATGGCACTGCTATGGGGAGGGGGGATCTGTGCACTGTTATGGGGAAAGGGATCTGTGCACTGTTATGGGGAAAGGGATCTGTGCACTGTTATGCCCATAACAGTGCACATATCCCCTTGCCATAACAGTGCACAGATCCCCCTCTCCATAACAGCGCCACCCACAGATCCCCCTCTCGATAACAGCGCCACCCACAGATCCCCCTCTCGATAACAGCGCCACCCACAGATCCCCCTCTCCATAACAGCGCCACCCACAGATCCCCCTCTCCATAACAGCGCCACCCACAGATCCCCCTCTCCATAACAGCGCCACCCACAGATCCCCCTCTCCATAACAGCGCCACCCACAGATCCCCCTCTCCATAACAGCGCCACCCACAGATCCCCCTCTCCATAACAGCGCCACCCACAGATCCCCCTCTCCATAGCGCCACCCACAGATCCCCCTCTCCATAACAGCGCCACCCACAGATGCCCCTCTCCATAACAGCGCCACCCACAGATCCCCCTCTCCATAACAGCGCCACCCACAGATGAATTTCATTCATGAAAAAGAATTATTAATAAAATCATTAAAAAAAAAGTATTTTAAAAGTATTTGGGCAAAAAGGCAGTTTCGGTTTTCGGTCAAGGGCATCCTGAATTTTCGGTTTCAGTTTCGGACCAGAATTTTCATTTCGGTGCACCCCTAATCATGATCATTTATTTCTGAAATGGACAAATGGTATAGCTAGGAAAACCCCAAATTTGGGGCATCATTCCATGAGACTGGGTGCTGTCAGTGATACCAGTTGGTGGAGAGCCACTGTAGTGTGGGCTCTCCTCCGATTTGGACAGATGATAGAAGCAGCTTACGGCATTTCCTCTGCTTTTGTGGGCTGTACGGCGGGGCTCTTTATTGTTGCTGCTTGGAGACATGAATGTTGTGTAGTGACAGGTGCTCTTTAAGAGCAGAAAAAGGTTAACAAAATCTGATTCTGTTAATCATACACAGTACAAAAATATAAACGCAACACTTTCGGTTTTGCTCCCATTTTGCATCAGCTGAACTCAAAGATCTGAAACATTTTCTACATATACAAAAGACCCATTACTCTAAAATATTGTTCACAAATCTGTCTAAATCGGTGTTAGTGAGCACTTCTCCTTTGCCGAGATAATCCATCCCACCTCACAGGTGTGGCATATCAAGGTGCTGATTAGACAGCGTGAATATTGCACAGGTGTGCCTTAAACTGCACACAATAAAATGCCACTCTGAAATGTGCACAATTTTGCCTTACTGGGAAGGGGTCAGAAAACCAGTCAGTATCTGGTGTGGCCACCACGCAGTGCAACACATCTCCGTCGCATACAGTTGATCAGGTTGTTGATTGTGGCCTGTGGAATGTTGGTCTACTCCTCTTCAATAGCTGTGCAAAGTTGCAGAATATTAGCAGGAACTGGAACACGATGTCATATACGCCGATCCAGAGCATTCCAAACATGCTCAATGGGTGAAATGTCCGGTGAGTATGCTGGCCGTGCATAAACCGGTATGTTTTCAGCTTCCAGGAATTGTGTACAGATCCTTGCAACATGGGGCCGTGCATTGTCATGCTGCAACATGAGGTGATGGTCGTGGATGAATGGCACAACAATGGGCCTCAGGATCTCGACACAGTATCTCTGTGCATTCAAAATGCCATCAATAAAATGCACCTATGTTCATTGTCCATAACATACGCCTGCCCATACCATAACCCCACCACCACAATGGGCCACTCGATCCACAACGTTGATGTCAGCATACCGCTCACACACACAACGCCACACATGCTGTCTGCCATCTGCCCTGAACAGTGAAAACCGGGACTCATCTGTGAACAGAACGCCTCTCCAACGTGCCAGACGCCATAGAATGTGAGCATTTGCCCACTCAAGTCGGTTATGACGACGAACTGCAGTCAGGTCCAGACCCCGATGAGGACTACGAGCATGCAGATGAGCTTCCCTGAGACAGTTTCTGGAAGTTTGTGCAGAAATTCTTAGGCTATGCAAACCGATTGTTGCTGCAGCTGTCCGGGTGGCTGGTCTCAGACGATCATGGAGATGAGCATGCTGGATGTGGAGGTCCTGGGCTGGTGTGGTTACACGTGATCTGTGGTTGTGAGGCCGGTTGGATGTACTGGCAAATTCTCTTAAACGCCTTTGGAGATGTCTTATGGTAGATAAATGAACATTTATTGCACGGGCAACAGCTCTGGTAGACATTCCTGCAGTCAGCATGCCAATTGCACGCTCCCTCAAATGTTGCGACATCTGTGGCATTGTGCACATTTCAGAGTGACCCTTTATTGTGGGCAGTCTAAGGCACACCTGTGCAATAATCATGCTGTCTAATCAGCACCTTGATATGCCACACCTGTGAGGTGGGATCGATTATCTCGGCAAAGGAGAAGTGCTCACTAACACAGATTTAGACAGATTTGTGAACAATATTTGAGAGTAATGGGTCTTTTGTGTATGTAGAAAATGTTTCAGATCTTTGAGTTCAGCTCATGCAAAATGGGAGCAAAACCGAAAGTGTTGCGTTTATTTTTTTGTTCAGTGTAGATATTAGGAAAGTGGCACCTGCTGCTATGTAAGGTAACAAATGCCTACCGCATGCAGCTTACAATCTACATTATCGCCACACTTCCATATGATTAAAGAAAGTTAGAAAGCCTGAAAGAAAATGCAAACTCTGAAAACACACATTGAGATTTATGCTTTTGAAAAAGGTTAAAAAGGACATTTCTCTAGTGGTTGAACCACAAAGCTGAGAATGAAGGTTGTGTAAAATATGCTCTTATCTGTGTCAAAACATATGTAAGATTTAATTGAAAAGTCAGAGTAATGTTAATATTTATTATCTTGTGTTCTCTTTTTTCCACTTTTCTCTTTTTTGAAATGTCACTCAGGTTTCAAGCAGGCCATACAGCCCCAAAGGCGGCTGCAGGCACATTATGTTCATGAATTATTAGCATAGTAGAAAAGCATTGTTATCCATAGCCAGCTAAGAAAAAGGCAACTTATTGCTTCTTAGGAGCAAAATAGCAAGTCCACAAGAGACTGTAAAAGATCTTTCTTTGAGTTATTATTCAAAGTGGGGGTTACCCTTCTTCCTCTACTTTATTTCCCAAAGTGCACTCTACACACAGCTCTTCTGATTAATTAACATTTTCTGATCAAGAGGATAAAATCTAACACAAAGAATGGCTTTCCATAAGCAGAACTCCAGTATTACACAGGAATACCACAGAAACTACATGAACTTTAGTATATAGGGGTGTAGATGGGGAAGGGGGGGGGGTGCAGAGATAGCTGTCACACCATGGCTGCCTGAGTGGGCACAAAGACCTCCTCTGCCACATAAGAATACACCAGTATTATAAATAATGCATGGTAGATGTGTGTGGTGCTTTTACAGATTTTGGATGAGATCCCAATAAGCTTCAAGTTACGCCTTTTGGTCAGACCTTTATATAAGTCTACAATTTTATATAGTAGCTCATCATATCATTTAATGAAATCTTTTACATTGAACATGTAATCTACTCTGTCAGCATTGTGGTATAGAGCAGGAGGAACTGAGCAGATTGATGTAGAGTTTTATGTGGAAAAAATTTGTATACCTTGAATTTAATTCATTTACATCCCTGCTCATTTTTGCTTTGAGTCCTGTGGGTGGTCCTAATCCATGATTGACAAATATGTCTGTATGCATGCTAATACAGGGAATGCTGTCAATCATTGAAACAGACTGCCCCTTTTCCATAATGGGCCCAAGGTCTCTCTTCAGATCACCATCTTTTGACTGACTCAGCAGTATTTAGACCGGCCATGGAACTATACTGGAAGTGCTCAGAGCATAGAGACTTCTCTTCATAACCAGGGTGAGACACAGACATGATCCTTAGATATGACTTCTGAGTCCCAGAGGCTATCATCCTCCAAAGATCAATCCCTAACTGAACAACTCCAAGGGCAATAGTCAGAGTGTTTATACCACAATAATTACCCCTAAGTATTGCCATTGTCTTCACTTGGTAGAATATGCGCTGTTAAAATGTCTATTCTCCCCAAATTGTTGCATTTAATCAAAATGTTGCCTGTCGCAGTCCCCATGAGACCTGAGACCTAAGACCTTATAATGACCCAAGCTTCTATTTTAAGATTTATATGGGCCCATAAAAGGTATAGGACTCCAAAGTCAATCCCAGTGGCTACTAAAGAAAGGGGTGGCTTGGCGGTCCCCAGTATTTCTCACTATTATTGGGCTACTCACTAATGGTCTGAGCGTCGTTCCCTGCTTTCATGATCTGGTCACAAATTGAAAAACTCTGGCTAGCCGTCGATCACCCAAATTCCTTCTTATAGACAAACCCCCATGACCCACCTACTAGGGTTCTCTTAGGGCCTATAGCTTTTACTAGAGATATTTGGAGATATTGTAGCAAGGAATTTAACTTAGCTTCTCCATGTTCCACAGTGACCCTTTTTTCTATATCATCCCTCCTTCCCAGATAGTATTACCACACATATGTCTAAACATTGGTTTCAAAATAAGCTTTTATGTTTTGCTGACATTGTTGACCCTACTATGAGGTGCTTGCTACCATTTAAATATGTCCATTCAGGATATCATTTACCTCAGCAGTGTAGATTTCACTATACACAAATTCAGCACTTTGCCTACACTGTCTTTCAATGTCCTCAGATCTCTATTGAGTGTTTATGTAGATTGAGTACTTTTACATGGGGGATTATTGTTAAAATATGTTCTATTTTACTTAATCCAGTACCAGATAGATTACCTAGGCATTTTTACATGACTTGCTGAGAGGAACCTTACCAGATTCTGTCTGGCGACTTGTTTAGCAAAGTCTGCCCTCTCAGTTGCTAACAAAGAAAACCAGTATAAAATACTTATGTTGTGTATGATATTCTTGTATTTCTCCATAAATTAAATCAGTCCATCCCAGGGTCATGCTGGTGATGTCATGTAGCTAGAGGGACAATATTTTATATTTTTTTGGGACGCCCATTGATCTATCCATTCTGGACACGTGTATCTGCTTCTTCAAGGAGTTTTGGAGTGTGATATCCCCCTTGACCCTATCTGTTACTTGCAAAATGTCCCATCCACCTTTGTCCGAAAATGTTCCTTTAGACTAGGGTTGTTTCGGGTATTGAATTTGATCGATACGATACCGGGATTTGCCTTTTATCGATACTAGGCTGTGCTACTGTATCAGAGAACATGAATCGCGCTGCTCTCAGCGCGGCCATGTTCCCTCAGCAGCACAGGGAGAAGAAAGCAGTCTCTCCCTCCCCCTGTGCCACTGCCACCAATGGGAACGAAGAGGAGGGGAGGGCGTACTGCGCCACCAATGATAACTAACGTTTAATACATTACAAATGCAGGCGGTGGCAGAAACACATTGCCGGTACCCGACCTCTGACAGGGCGCTGCGATCCGCGGCAATTAACCCCTCAGGTGCCGAGGTATTAAACGTTAATTATCATTGGTGGCGCAGTGCGCCCCCCCTCCAGTATTAAAAACATTGGTGGTGCAGTGCGCCCTCCCCCTTCCACCTCCCCAGTATTAAAATCATTGGTGGCGCAGTGTGCCCCCCACCCCCCAGTATTAAAATCATTGGTGGCAGTGGCCACAGAGTCCCCTCATCTCCTCTCATTGGTGGCAGTGGTAGCTTCTGATCGGAGCCCCAGCAGTGTAATCCTGGGACCTCCGATTGGTTACCATGGCAGCCAGGACGCTACTGAAGCCCTGGCTGCCATGGTAAGCTCCATGCTGCTGTGTGCACTATGCACAGGGCAGCAGGGAAAGTGTAAGATCCTATTCACCCTAATAGAGCTCTATTAGGGTGAATAGGACAAGGCATTAAAAGATCCCAGGTTCTAGCCCCTAAGGGGGGAAATAGTTAATAAATAAAAAATTTAAATTAAAGAAATTAAAAAAACACCAAAATTATTAAGTATAAATCACCTCCTTTCCCAATTTTACATATAAAATAGATAAACAATAGATAAACATATTACATATCGCCACGTTCGAAAAGTCCAAACTATTAAAATATTTTAAAAAGTCTCCTATGCGGTAAGAAAAAAGAAAAATCGTGCGATTCGACATTTTTTTTAGTCACCTTTTTTTGCATGGTATTGAGTATTGCAATACTTTTTTATGCTATCGAAATCGAATCAAAATTTTGGTATCGAAACAACCCTACTTTAGACTTAACATTTAACAGCTGCCTGATGTCTCATTGCTCGATGTTAGAAAATAACTTCACCACCACCATTTTCTAACCTATACACTAGGATCTGCAAAGTTAGACCTATGGAATAACTCACAGCATTAGCTTGTGATAACATGGATTTTTAAAGCTATGTGGGATGTTGGATTAACTGCCGACTATAATTCTTTAACAGCAACCTGCTCAGTCTAGCCTTCATATTTTATACCTTCTCCACCACTCTTTATGTTTCTTGTGTTTCTTCTCAGTGTACTAGATGTGCATATTTTATGTATGGTTTTTGCAACATTCTGCAGTCATAAAACTGTAAGTTTTTGACATTTTCAATTATTTTTTGATAAAACGCACTAGACTATTTACACACTAGACTACCATTGGTTGGTATATGTGATTCTTGTAAGATATGTATTTGAGATGCCTACTTGACCTTTTTGTGGTTTCTTGTACCTCATTGTGTTCTACTGTGTAATTAGAAATTCTAATAATAAAAAAAAACGGGTTCCCTTTATTGTGACGGGTTCCCTTTAAATTGGTTGTGATGATGTACACATTGTTTGACATGCTTACCTGCTATACAATATGACTTTTGGTAAGTTTATTTTCATTATAAAATTTGAGCCTTTCTACCATTATACTAAACCTTCTTTAAAAAGCTAGAGTTGTCATAATGGCAAATCTAACATGGATTTGTGGTGGAAATGCAATGCATGGAAAATCTTTTGAGAATTGTCACTAGGCTTTTGTAAAGCTAAAAGAATGGGATTCTCAACGCCCCACTGGTCAACGGTCCCTATTCTACTAAGGTGCAGAGATAGACAAACAGCAAGAGATCAAAACAACTCAAACGGATAGTCGTACGAAAATGGGTCAGAACCAGACTATCACTGGCACTCTTATATGGCCAGGAAGGGGTTTGTTTTATTAGAGCACCAAGTCCTGCGATCAGAACTTTATAGGTCATGACTCGGCGTTCCATTAGTTAGAACACTAGCCCACCGTAATAGAGCAGCTGAGCAATAATCCCACTGCTAGTCTTCTCCAGCACACGCCCGCTGTGAGGAGTAAGAGCATTACATCCTGTTGCTAAGGATGCTGTCACATCAACAGGGGGCGTGGCTTAGCAGCAAGTCTCTCCTGGCGTGCTGAAGCTGGAGTTCTCACCGCTGGAGCCGTACAAGTTTGTGACACTTGTTCTGTACATCCCTTATCATTGAAGACTCCAGGATTTCACATAATAGTAAATTCATAAAATAGACTCCCATTGATTACAATAGGCACTTTGTCAAATTTTGTTTTCCCTAGTCACATAAATATTGTACAAATTGACTACTGAATGAAGGCCTCTTGCAGCACCAAAACCTCTTGCAAGTGGGTATTTGGATCTAGACAAGCCCTTTAACAAACAACTTTTCACCAAGCCTCCCTCATATTTGAATCTTTATATCCCATATAGTTTTTCCGACCTTGCTACATCCTTCATAGAAGAGAATGCTTCACTGTTTTCATTTAAAGAAAAAGTAACCATTGCATGTTGGCATCCATCAGTGTTTTACAGCAATTAAAGTATATGCCTTGCGACCCTGTTGACATGACATTGAGTGATGGTATAATATGTATAAGCTATATACCAGCTGTGCTTTGATACAATAAGTTCACGTAGTCTCAGTTAATAAAAGGGTTGTGTATACATTGTAACATAGAATTGAAAAGGTTGCCACATTCTTAAAGGGGTTTTCTGAGAGTTTGATATTGATGACCTAACCTGAACACTAGGTCATCAATATCAGATTGGTGGAGGTTTGGCACCCATGAGCCCTGCCAGTCAGCGGTTTAAGAAGCTTACCAAGCACAGCGCCGTACATTGGATAGCGGCTGTACTTGGTATTGCAGCTTCACTTGAGCTGCAGTCCTTTTTAGTCCCTGAAATGTGTATGGGGATACAGTGACATGAAGGCTTTGTTTGACTGCCAGGTTGGTTATATGTACCAACTGTGTGGATATTGAGACATGTGTATCATTGTACAAGGAACTGGCAGATATTAGGCAAGGTTACAGCTTACAAATGAAAGCATTTTTACCAATTTATTTTCCCTTCTTTCCTTCCCTGTCTTGCTTTATACGTGTTTATTATAAGGCTTTATACTGTTAAGCTATCTCTGATATGCAGCTTTCATATTCTGGCTTTCAGTTAATAGGACTCTGCTAGCAAAGCCTCTTCTCACAGCAGACATCTAGTTGTAACTTGAAAATAAGAGGCTTGTCTCGAGAGGACAGCCCCCATATTGTGGGGTGGAGTATAATCTAATCCTTAGCATTGTTTTTTTTTCTGTCTCTTTTTCTAAATAGCTGGGGACAAAATGAGTCAAGAGGGAGAACATTCTTTGTTTCATGTACTGTGCATTGCAAGGGTAAAAAATGTAACTGAGCCGAAAATGAAGAAAGACATAAAAGGATCCCAGCTCAAGGAGGTCAGATCCATCTCAGGCTTAGCATTGCCTTCAAAGATGCTGGGACAGGTGGCAGTTCAAGACAATCAGAGGAGAAGCATCCGCTTGCTCTGAGATAAGGGATTCGTGCAGAATCCTGCTATCAGGTCCCAGTTTGCTTTGATGTGTAGTATGCCAGGCAAGACTACTGGGAGCAGGTTGTAGACTCCCTCAGTGATGGGCTTCAGCTTTTTTACTTTTAAAGGTTTGATTGTAACGGTCCTTGAGGATTAATTCTTGTTTGAGGTTTACACAGAGGCTTTTCCGTGCCAGAGACCTTGGCACCACCTATACAGATCTCTTTTGGACAAATTCAAATTTTATACAATTTCTGTATTTTTTTTTTTTTTTTGCGTGACTGTCTATGTAGCAAAGGGAAATACATTTGTGGCTTAAATGGTCTCACTGTGTGTGAAGCTAATTGAGTTGGAATAGGAATTGTGGGCATATTTATGAATGGATTTAAAACACATGTTTTGTACATATTCTATGGATGCTGTTTTCCAATATTTCCTGTACAGGCCTATGGTGAAGCCAGTCATGATGTTAAAGAGGAATCCCTGTTTTCTAATTTAGGACATTATGATTGATGGTGGTTCTATCTCTAGGACCCTTATCAATTTACAAGAGCAAAGCGGCAGAGTTCTTTTCACTTTAGTTAATCCTAAGGAATTTGTTGTATTCTGTGGGGAAAGCCAGCCACAAGTGTTTACTTCCACTGCTGTGCCCCCACAGGCAAATTTGAGTATTACACTCTGTCCGTTGTAGTCACTGAGCTGTCTTCGTACTGCATGGACTTGCTGGGGATTTAGATTGTAGCTACCCACTGCACTGGCTAAAAATTGACTTTGAACCGGAGATCCATTCTATCCAGAACTACTTAATATGTTGTTTGAAAATGGGTTTTCTGAGCCAGGAAATCTTTATGTGACACAAACAGGGTGGAAAAAATCAATGATTTAAAAAAAAAAAAAAAAAGATTTTTTTTGATTTAAATCAGATTTTTTTTTTATATAAAATGCTTTTTGAGGAAAATATATTACCATCCAAAGGTCATTCCATCCTGAAATAAAGATTAGTTTTTTAATTATGTAGAATAAGGCTGTAAATGTTAATTTTTTTTTGGTAAATAAATTCCATTAATCCATTCACAATGTCATGCTCTTCCAGAGGTTTTTGTAAGATTATTGGGCCGTTTCTCTGCCTACAAGATATTATCCCAGATGCTTGGTTTACTTTTGCAGTTCTCAAAATTGAATTTGACTCAGCAGAGATCACATGCCTCTTCTTCACAGCAAAAATGTTATAACATGAACAGAGTTGAGAAAAAGACCTTAATCCTAACTTCTACAAACCTATGAATGCAGAATCAACCTAATCAAACTTATATGAAAAGTTGTTATTCTAAAAATCTTCATCTACTTACATATTATAAAATATATTACAGCAAGAATTTGTCTAGAAAACTATGATTTAAATCAAGCCTTACTGACTAGTGATTTAAATCGTGATTTAAATCAGTTTGATTTAAATCAAATCCACCCTGGACGCAAACCTATAAAATAGGAACACATTGGCTTTATTGATATAGATCATACACATTTTTATCAAAAAAGCCTTTCTAATCAGTGGTTTGTAGCAATCACAGAGGTTTATACCAAAATGATTGCAGATAATTATTTATGACGAGGTAGAGAACACATGAAATATTGTACATCATGTTTTAGATACATTACTATGTATGTGTATTAGTCTTTACATACAGTATGTGCTAATTTGGTTAGATTTTTCTTATTGTCTTATTCATGAGATTCGTTTGATGGTACAAAAATGATTTGACATTAGTTAACATTAGTTTGACATTAATATATCATTCATTTATATCTAACAGCATTAGGGTCCCATTACACAGGCGATAGATACCAAGGCAATAATGAGCTGCAATTGACAATACTGTATATAAGTTGATTGTTGATCGTTTAAAGGGCCAATCACATAGCCTGATGTAAAATTAATGATGGACAAAGGAAGCTTATTACAATAGTTTGTCCGCCATTTAGCTTACCTCTTGTCGGCAAAACATCCCCAGTTTACACAGGGCGATGTGCTTCTGACAACAGTTTTAGGTGCCAAATGAAAGATGCGATCACCAGATAAATGACCTTTTTTTTTTTTTGAGTAATCCATGGCACCCTGGCTGTTCATATGAGCATTCACTTCCAATAATTTGCCCAATCCTCAGTCCAAATAAAAAGGCTCTAACCAAAATACTATTAGAATAGAAATAATAGATACAATAATAGACAAATTGGTTTTCTGAGGTGGCTCTAGAAGGTATTTTCACTGTCTCCCTGCATCCCCCCCCCAAAAAAAAAAAAAAATTGAACTTGGACAACCCCTTTAAAGGGAACCTGTCACCTCCAACAAACATCCCAAGCCGGCAGCAGGTACCTGAGAGTAGCCAGCAGCATGTTTGTAATGATCATTTTCTTTTATCCTCTACTCAGGCTTGAAGTCACGTAGGCAGCGGCCTCGTTGCTTTAAGTCACGGTAACTACGCAAAGCCAGACGAACTGTCGCGCATAAGCGCTGTCAATCACAGCGAAGGGGCAGGGAAGGGGCGTGGTTATCGTGACTTGAAGCAAGGAGGCCGCTGCCCCTGTGACTTCAAGCCTAAG
Source organism: Bufo bufo (assembly GCF_905171765.1). NCBI lineage: Eukaryota > Metazoa > Chordata > Amphibia > Anura > Bufonidae > Bufo > Bufo bufo. The sequence goes on from NC_053393.1 coordinate 223,130,793, forward strand.
TAGAGAAGCGCGCCGGCAAGGGATAAAAGATAGTTTTTACAGCTTTTGCTTCATCTGCCTTCAGGAAGAAAACGATCATTACAAACATGCAGCTGGCTACTGTCAGGTACTGCTGCCGGCTTGGGATGTTTGTTGGAGGTGACAGGTTCCCTTTAACCACACTATTGACTTGAGCTAGCTGTGTGTGACCATGAAGACATGTCTAGTTCCCTCATTGGCACCCTGTAAAAATACACAGCTGGTCTCTTTAACTCCCAGAGGATTCCCAGAGAACAGCAGAAATCCAGCGGTTCTGGTGCCCGCTGCACTCGTGATTGGGCACCATATTTAAATAGACGACTTCCATCGTACACTGCCTTATCTCCATCCAAGGCATCACACTCAGCCAACCAAAATCCTACTCTGTATTGACACGGGACAAACACTCTGAAATAGCTGTCTACGGATGGTTATTTGGCTTGGCTATTTTCCCTTGTCATGCCTGATTTTGACTCAGAGGGTGCCACTTCCACAAGGTGGCGTTAGCAAGATGGTTCTCTTTCCCTGGGAGATACCTCTTTGCAATTTTTTTTTCCCATGGAACATTGCCTATAAGTCTCCATACACAGCTGGTCTCTTTAAGGAGATCTAGCATACTGCCTAAACTCCTCCCTAGTCTGAAAGTGTTTCACCACAAAGCAAATTTGTGCTGTTGAAGCCTTTTCAGATTGAATGGACTAAATTTGCTTTAAAGTCTCTGACATCTGGTGCCTCAGGCCATACCTATAGTGAAGAGGGTTAATGGTAAATCTACAGGGTTTAAAAGTTAATGGGTGTGATTTTAGTAAGAATTAAAAGATTAAGAAGGCGAGGGTCAGAGATAAGAGTGATAACTGAGGGTCTCTTGATCAGGAGCATTTAGAAATTATTAGTGTGAGACAATCAAACCCATTTATTTCCCATTCATTTAACATACTTAAAATTTTTACAGATTTTTTTTAAACGTTTTAAAATATTGAAACTTGAAATTTTTTAATATTTGAAAATTCCCTGCTGAAATGTCTATTACAAATATGTCTGACAGCTACACATTCAGTAGATCAAACAAAACATGGAAACGTCCACTTCAAAGAAGCTCGCAAATCATAAGATTTTTCAGTGAATAAAGACATGTATTTTCATAGTTTCAACACCTTATCCACTTCCCATCCAGGCCATTTGCCCCCTTCCTGACCAGGCCTAATTTTGCAAATCTGACATATCTCACTTTATGTGGTAATAACTTTGGAACGCTTTTACTTATCCAAGTCATTCAGAGATTGTTTTCTCGTGACACATTGTACTTCATGTTAGTCATAAATTTGAGTCAATATATTTCACCTTTATTTATGAAAAAATCCCAAATTTACCAAAAATTTTGAAAAATTCGCAATTTTCTAAATGTCAATTTCTCTGCTTTTAAAACAGAAAGTGATACCTAATAAAATATTTATTACTTAACATTCCCCATATGTCTACTTTATGTTGGCATAATTTTGGAAATGTCATTTTATTTTTTGGGGACGTTAGAAGGCTTAGAAGTTTAGAAGCAATTCTTAAAATTTTTAAGAAAATTGCCAAAACCCACTTTTTAAGGACCAGTTCAGGTCTGAAGTCACTTTGTGGGGCCTACATAGTGGATACCCCCATAAATTACCCCATTGTAGAAACTACACCCCTTAAGTTACTTAAAACAGATTTTACAAACTTTGTTAACCCTTTAAACGTTCCACAAGAATTAAAGGAAAATGGAGATCAAATTTTTAAATTTCACTTTTTTGACAGATTTTCCATTTTAATCCAATTTTTTCTTTAACACATCGATGGTTAACAGCCAAACAAAACTTAATATTTATTACCCAGATTCTCCGGTTTACAGAAACACCCCACATGTGGTCATAAACTGCTGTATTAGCACACGGCAGGGCGCAGAAGAAAAGGAGTGCCACATGGTTTCTAGATGCCATGTCCCGTTTGAAGCCCCCCTGATGCACCCTTACAGTAGAAACTTCCAAGAAGTGACCCCATTTTGGAAACTAGTGGATAAGGTGCCAGTTTTATTAGTACGGTTTTTGGGTACATATGATTTTTTGATCATTCATTATAAAACTTTATGAGGCAAGGTGACAAAAAAATTGGTTGTTTTAGCAAAGTTTTTATTTATTTATTTTTACAGCGTTCACCTGAGGGGTTCGGTCAAGTGACATTTTTATAGAGCAGATCGTTACGGACGTGGCGATACCTAATATGTATACTTTTTGTTATTTATTTAAGTTTTACACAATAATAGCATTTTTGAAACAAGAAAATTATGTTTTAATGTGTCCATGTTCTGAGAGCTATAGTTTTTATATTTTTTGAACGATTTTCTTATGTAAGGGCTCATTTTTTGCTGGATGAGGTGATGGTTTTATTGGTACCATTTTGTGGGACATACGCCTTTTTGATCACTTGGTGTTGCACTTTTTGTGATGTAAGGTGACAAAAAATGGCTTTTTTTTTACACATTTTTTTTTTTTTGCGGTGTTCACCCAAGAGGTTAGTTCATGTGATATTTTTATAGAGCTGGTTGTTACAGATGCGGCGATACCTAATATGTATACTTTTTTAAATTTATTTCACTTTAACACAATAATAGCATTTTTAAACCAAAAAAATTATGTTTTAGTGTCTCAAAGTTCTGAGAGCTATAGGTTTTTTATTTTTTCATACGCCTTTTTGATCACTTGGTGTTGCACTTTTTGTGATGTAAGATGACAAAAATAGCTTTTTTTGACACATTTATTATTATTTTTTTATGGTGTTTATCGGACTGGGTCGATCATGTGATATATTTATAGAGCCGACCGTCACGGACGCGGCAATACTAAATATGAATATTTTATTTTATTTTTTCTAATTTAAATTTTTTTTTTTATTCCTTAAATGGGGAATAATTTTTTTACATGTGAAACCTTTTTTTTTATTTATTTATTTTTTTACTTTATTTTTAAATTTTTTATTTTACACTTTACATCCACCATAAGGTCATACAAGACCTCTGGGGGACATTTACTTAATTTTTTTTTTCACTGTTTTCTCCTGTAACTGGGGCTGACATAGTAACCCCAGTTACAGAAGAAATGCACCCCCCAGAGAGGCTGTACAGCACAAGACAGCGCTGTACAGCCTCAGTGCAGGGCTGATCGAGGTCTCTGAAAGACCTCACACAGCTCCTGCACTCTCCGGTCCCCATGACTGCCGGGGCGGAACAGGAAGCGCATAGCGCTTCCTGCTCTGTATGCACAGCGCTCGGTGAGCACTGTGTATACAGAGATCTAGAAGGCAGGGACACCTGGGATCTGTCCCTGCCTTCTCTAAGGGTTGCCCTGCTGTCACTGACAGCAGGCAACCCGATCAGCAGCTGCACGATTAGCGTGCAGCTGCGATCTCTGAAAGGACGTTTTAAAACGTCCATTAGGAGATAGAGAACCACCTCCTGGACGTTTATAGTCTATGGGCAGATGGGAGGTGGTTAAAGGGTTTGTTTGGCATAAGAGCTGACAACCCCAGTGGTCCTTACTTGTGCCCATTTTAAAATAAACACACTCAATTATCCGTGGTCCTGCCAAGCCCACTTTGTTGCCCCATTCCCAGCCGATTCTGGAAGGACCAGGAAGTGGTTTGGTCCAGTGACCTCTGCAGCAAGCGTACAACAAATCTACCCTTCGGGAACACAGTCTTGCAGAACTTTACCCATAGCATTTTTGAATAGTTTTTAATGTATTTAATGTATTTTTCTTTCTGGAGCTTTAAAACATAAAAAATTAGGACAAAAATGCTAAGTGGAGATCCATATATTTAATCCATTGAACAGCATTGGATCCCGTCAGGACGAAGTAAACCTTTGCTTAGACATATGGGTCCTCACTTGGCTTTTTTTCAAAAAGATTTCCCTGCTGAATTCTATATATTCTAAATATACATCTATGAAAGTGGCCTTCAAGGGTTTTCCAGGCTATACAAATGGAGCTGTAAGGGCATAACGTGAAAAAGGAATCTTATTATATGCACTCACTTTACTGATTTTGTCTCAGGATCAGAGGAATATCAAGTCATGGTTTTTGTTTTCACATTTTTTGCCACTGTACCTCCATTTTGATTTCCCAGAAACCCTATTAACTGGGTTGACCTCTACCTTGATGCTGTCGCTATTGATACATGAATAGCTGTGAAAGATACTGAATAGTTGTACATCCATACTTTAGCACTTTGCTGTGCTTAGTGGCTTACCTATATATGTCTGGCTATATAATCATCAGTTGTGTGTTCGGTAGGATCAGAAGAGTGAGATATTCTGATGTATTCTGCTGATGTATTGAAATAAACAATTTTATTGCGTTTGACACGGGAATGTAAATACATTCAGCTCCATGATGGATTTGGAAGGGGGTAACACTTATAAATCTTTGAGTAAACCTATCCCATCTGGGAGATAGCTTCTGCATTCTGGAGCTTGAGCTTTGTTCTTATGTTTGACTGTCTGCAATAATTCAGGCACATAGATAGATTGCTAGTCCCAGAAGTCATAATGAAATAACCTTCATTCCCAGCCGTAGGGAAATAAGCCACAATCAAGGGTTTGGGCAGATCTCTCGATTAAACAAAGGACTAACTGTGTGCAAATTGCTCCATAACAATTTGTAAAGAGCCCACTTTATACAGATGCAGATGTAATAGCTGATATTTTTAATCACAGCAGCAGGACTGTAAATGCCTTTAGCACACGGCCCTGGCAGTGTAATTAGCTGCTACAAACTATTTTGATTTGAAATTGCCTTGATAAGTGTTCCCCGGACTAATTGCCATGGGACGGTGTTAAAAATCAAGTTACTCTTATACTTTTTCTTTTCACCCAAACTCAATGTATATGAATTCTCCAGCTGCAACACATGCATGAATTTATTTATTTTTTAAAAGTGTTTCATTTTTTTTAACTTCTTTTTTTTTGGCTAGGTGGCTTTTATTATACTTCTTAAGTTGGATTGAATAAACTTGGAGATATTTAGTAGCTTGCTTGATCAGGGAGGACACTTCAGACAGGTAGAGTGATCATTTACTGATGAGCTGATGCATTGCTTGATAAGATGCGGGGGAAGGTAAAGGACCCATTACTTGGTGGGTGGATGAAATGATAGTCAAGCATTATATTTTCCAAAAGTGTAGAAATCAGATCGGCAGTGAAACAGAAGACTTATGAAATACATTCGGCATAGTGATCAGATTGTAGCTTAAAGCTCCAGGACCCCAATGCAAAACCTGTAACAGGGTCCCCTATTATTCACAATGCTGGTGTCTAAGTGTCAGAGGGGTATTCGGGCCCCAGGGTAATTTCACTGATAGATGCACACTAGGGCATGTTCACAGGCCGTATTTTGGGTCTTCTGTACCCCGTTCTTCAGGGTCGGCAGTGGACACATACAAGAGGATGTCAGATGAAGTCTGTTAGAGTTTTGGAAATAGCTAAGCTAAGAAATCTCTCAACTTGGTCTTCTGTATGAGACTGTTGCTGACCTTGAGTTGAAGGCAGACTGCAGGAGCCAAGTTGTGACTCCAAACAACCAGACATTTATGTCACATCTGGTGGATATAGTCTATTGAACTTGATAATTGATCTTGGTTTATTAATCAAAGTTCCTGAAACTGTATAAAGACTATTGTTGACCAGTCAGCTGAGCATGGTCCTGTTCTGAATGGGCGCATGGTAGAAAGCCAATGCCTGACAAATCCGGAAGAGGCTTACCGTATCTTTCCTGAGAGCAAAAAAATTGTTGGCATATATAGAAAATAAATCTAGCAAATTGATCCTTCTTTCCTTAGACATCTACCATTGTGGGATGTCAGAACACCCCCATACACATTAGGTGGTTGACCGTTCTCACCACAATTATCAGGTTAGGCTAATATAAATTGAAGAATTACTACAATATCATAAGAATAAGTAGTAGAGTGCTCATTACTACTTGTCAGCAGAGTAAAGACTATATACAAACCACTGGCTGGTAGACATTTTATCTGTCACTTTGTATGAATTCTCATTGCTCAGGACTCCATCAACAACTGGATTCAAATTCTTCCAGTGATGGGAATGTATTGGCCTGAGGGGCCAACTTGTCAAATTATGCCCAGTTTGGACAACCCTATTTTGGGATTCAGCCGTTCAAATTATAGGATTATCCAGAGCAGATAAGAGGAGGATTAGGCTACTTGATGAAAGCGTTTTTATTGCTCAATGCAACATAACAATAGTATTCATACAAGAAGTCGGGAGTAAACACCAGGTCCACATTTGTACACATACTATAGCATCGCTTATCAGAAACCAGTGTATTTTTGGGCAGTAGGAGGATACAGAAGCACACTATTTAATTTTCTTATATAGTGTTGACATATTCCACATCGCTTTACAGACATTATCAGCACTTGCTGTCCCCAGTGGAGCTAACAGTCTAAATTTTCTATCAGTATGTGTTTGGAGTGTGGAAACCCACACAAATACATGGAGAACATACAAACTCCATGAAGTTGTTGTCCTTGGTGGGATTCGAACCTAGAATCTCTGTGTTGCAAGGCGCCAGTGCTAATCACAGAGCACCACCATAAGGCTACTTTCACACTGGCGTTTTGGCTTTCCGTTTCTGAGATCCGTTCAGGGCTCTCACAAGCAGTCCAAAATGGATCAGTTTTGCCCTAATGCATTCTGAATGGAAAAGGATCCGCTCAGAACGCATCAGTTTGCCTCCGTTCCGTCTCCATTCTGCTTTGGAGACGGACCGTTTTGGGTTCCGTCTGACGAAATTGAGCCAAACTGATCCGTTCTGACACACAATATAAGTCAATGGGGACGGATCCATTTTCTCTGACACAATCTGGCGCAATAGAAAACGGATCCGTCCTCCATTGACTTTGAATGGTGTTCAAGACGGATCAGTTTTGGCTATGTTAAAGATAATACAAACTGATCCGTTCTGAACGGATGCAGGCGGTTGTATTATCTGAACGGATCCATCTGTGCAGATCCATGACGGATCCGCAATAAACGCGAGTATGAAAGTAGCCTAAAATAATATTACTAGTTCTGCTTAGTGAAATGTCCCTTCTGTGTATTCTTCTAAGGAAATACTTATGTGATCTTCCCGTTTGTCCTACAGGCTGACTGCCATGTGGGGCTTGCTCTTATAAAAGGCTCTTTACCATCCTCTTCAGTTGAACATCAATGGTATAAATTTAAAGTCTACTGTAAATGAACATGCATGAGCTCTGAGATCATAGACTGCTAATGTAACCTGGCAGCTTCAAGCCAGTAACATCATTTCTTCCATTGAACAGTAGAACCAGACCCCGAGCTATTTAAACAAGTCAAAACTCTTATGCCATAATAAGACCCATCCTAGTTTGTTTTTCCAGTTTTCCTGCCTGCTGTAACTACTACTTTTCCATCTGAAAGTATGGAGCAATCCGTGTACATATCAAAGGGACAGGTACTTAGACAGCAGCTAGTCTTGCTGAGACAGAATAGTCCTAAGCACTAGTCAGAGGGAAGCTTTCCTCTTTAAACTGATACATTAAAGGTTCATACTCACTGCTACTATGAAAATGCCAGCTGGAGGAATGGATCCCAAAGATTTTTGCATTTCCACTGATACAAAAAGCTGAGATAAAAGGGGACTTAGCAAGAACTCAGATTCATAGACTGATATAACATTTCTGCCTTTTCTTTAGATCTGTCAGGCATGCCATGAATCTAAAACTGTCAAATATTTTTTTTCATAAAACCATGGTGTGTTTCATTTAATGCAAAGAGATCTGTTTATAGTGCATTCGAAAAGTCTTCAGACCCTTTAATTTTTTTTCACATTTTATGGTGTGCCTTGTGTGTAAAATAATAAAAATTCAAGTTTTTGCCATCATTCTGCACTCAGTACTGCATAATGAAAACAGAATGTTAAAAATCTTTGCTAATTGATTGAAAAGGAAAAACTAAAATATTGCCTTGACATAAGTATTCAGACCCTTACTCACGACTTAGTTAAAGCACTTTTGGCAGCGATTACTGCCTCCAGTCTTTTTTGATATGATGACTCAAGGTTTGCACACCTAAATTTTGGGATTTTCTACTACTCTTCTCTGCAGATCCCATCAAGCTGTCTCAGGTTGGATGGATACCGTTGGTGGGCAGCCATTTTTAGGTCTCTCCAGAGATGTTTGATTGGGTCAAAGTCAGGGCTTTGGCGGGCGACTGAAGGACATTCACGTTCCTAAGATACTTCTATGTTGTCTTGGCTGTATGCTTAGGATCATTATTTTGAAAGGCAAACCATTGGTCCAGTCTGGGGTTCAGAGCGCTCTAGATCAGGTTTTTATTAAAGAAGCACTCCCACAAAAAATGTATTCTCTGACCTGTTAGAAAGGTACATGATGTAATCTTCTTACTAGTGTCTGTATTTGTGAGCTGCCTCTCGACTGTGTCACGTGACCAGCAATCAAACTTTCCAAATAAAACAGCATCTTATGTGTGGACAGGAAGTAGGTTTCTCTATGTATTCCTATGGGAGACTCAATGTCAGTCTCATAGGAATGAATAGAGAAGTAACTGACTTCCTGTCCTGTGTCATTTGGAGATCAGAGACTTGGTCACATGACACAGCTAAAAATTAGAGGGAAGGGGATAGCTCACAAATACAGTCACTGATGAGAAGATTACAATCATTACATTGCATAATGCATCAAGATTACATTACATCATGTACTTTCTAACAGGTCAGAGAATACTAATTTTTGTGGAAGTGCTACTTTAAGATATCTCTGTACTTTGCTTCTTTCAGCTTTTACTCAATTCTGACCAGTCTCTCTGTCCAAGCCTCTGAAAAGCACCAGCAGGTGATTAGCAGTGCCTGGTTTGCTCCATACATGATGCTTAGAATTGGGGCCAAAAAGTTTAATCTTGGTTTCATCAGACCTGAGAATCTTATCTCTCACAGTCTGAGAGTCCTTTAGGTGCTTTTTTTTTTTTTACAAACTTCAGGCAGAAAAGCGGCCCACATTGGTGGATATAGAAGCAGAAAGGGTTGTAGCAGCTCTTACGGAAAAAATGCAGCAATTCCTTAAATTATTGAGATGTTTACTTCAAGTCCATTTAAAAGAATTGGGAAAAGTGTGCATAAACAACAACTAGGCCATGTGACCAGTGAACATGATATCACTGGTTCTTCAAAAAGCTGGTCGGTGGGGGTGCTGGGTGTTGAATTTCATCGAAGTATTGATGACCTAGCCTGAGGATAAGCCATCAATATTAAGCACCTGGAAAACCCTTAAAAGGGAACCTGTCAGCTGGATTTTGTGTATAGAGCTGAGGACATGGGTTGCTAGATGGCCGCTAGCACATCCGCAATACCCAGTCCCCATAGCTCTATGTGCTTTTATTGTGTAAAAAAAAAACGATTTGATACATATGCAAAATAACCTGAGATGAGTCCTGTCACTGACTCATCTCAGGTTAATTTGCATATGTATCAAATCGTTTTTTTTACACAATAAAAGCACACAGAGCTATGGGGACTGGGTATTGCAGATGTGCTAGCGGCCATCTAGCAACCCATGTCCTCAGCTATATAGACAAAATCCCGCTGACAGGTTCCCTTTAAGCTAACATTTTATAAGATGTGACTTATTTTAAGATGTGGAAACTTCAAATAATCTCATAGATTTATTAGAATGATACTGCTAATCAATATGGCTGTCACACTTTTGGTTTTTAGGCACACATACCAAAGTCTAAAGTATTTTAGTTGATAATGTGGAAAGGAGAATCTGTTTGACGTAATTCTTCAATCTGACCTTAAAATATGCATCTTACATACCTTTATCATATGTGACCCACACAAGCATTAGTGAGTACCCTAACAGGCCCCTCTAATCCTTAAACTGTATGAAAGGGATATAAATCTTTTTGAATGAATTGAAAGCCTAGATTTAACAAATGATCTATGTGCACAAGATATGAATGTGCAATAGAAAACCACATATTTGTCAGGATGGTACTACAAGCAGCAAGGCAAGTATCAAAGAGCTAAAAGTTTAGAAATGTGATAAATCTTGCTGAGGAATGCAGATTGCATGGGTTCTCACATCCGACTCCTTTTCAGAAATGGAAAACACCACATGCTTCTGTTGTGTAAATCCAGATTATAGACTACAAATTTTAGAGGTAATGTACAGCCTCTCATACCTACCACATTTGCGTTCGATATTTATAGCAGCAAAGATAACCAGAAAAGCTTCACCACATGGGAAACCTTAGCATCGTAATGGATGGAGAAAAGATTTATATTTTATATATTTTTTTCAAATACAGTGGTCCCTCAAGATACAATATTAATTGTTTCCAGGACAACCATTGTATGTTGAAACCATTGAAACTTGAGTAATCGGTTCCAAAGCCCCAAAATGTCATCCAAGATAAGAGAAAATTAAGATTTAAGAAAAATAAGCAGATAACTAAGACAGATAAGACAAGTCAGCTATTTTACCAGAGAAGTGGCATTGATTGGTTGGATCTGAGGCATTGTATGTTGAGTCTAGTTTCAACTTACAATGGGTCAGAAAAGACCATTGTATGTTGAAAATATTGTATCCTGAGGCCATTGTATCTTGAGGGATCAGTGTATGTGGGTGAAAGACCTTACAATGCTTCATATCCCATTACATTTAGATTCCCAATACTTGTACTATCGCCTCGAATGCTTTGTATGTATTGTGACTGTAATTCTAACCATTTTGATGCTATATCTTCTCCAAACAACATTACCTTTTGTTAGGACAAGTCTTAAGTAGAGTGGAATTGACCGAGTGATATAGAAATATATAAAACAGTAATACAAATGTGCTTGATTTATGAGAAGGGTAATTTTAACATAGTAGGAAATCTCATGCAGACCTTGACAACCACACTACATAGATCAGTGGAGGTCCACTGTTGGTCCTTGGACATCTTGTTTTTTCCCTTGATAGAAGAGCTGTGAGGATCTTTCATTATTATTTTTGCATGTTTATGCTTTATATCTTTGATTGATAGATGCTGAAAGTACATTGAAATGACTCTGTCTTCAGTGACAGCTGCTCAACTTCAAATTCAGATACACAATGAAGTTTTAGGGACTAGATTTCACATAATTGAATCATTAAAAAATATGTGAATGTCATAAAACAGTGTCAGTTTCCTCCTATAGATGATATTTAATAGTGTCATAAAGACCCCATATGGGTAAAGCCTAATGGGAAAAGTCTCTGATTAGTGTGAGTGGCAATCACTTGTACAAGCAATGCATGCCATGCCATACATTTCTTTCCATTTTCTGGTCCTTCATGAGAACAAGATCTACTTCCTGTAAGTTGCTGCCATTTTCTTCATTCTTGAAGAAGAGTAAGATATTTTGTTTTCCATCTACTCCATAAACAGCCAGATGTTGAACATGTGTCCATTGTCTCTGATACAGGTTACCAAATGTAGATTCTCGGGCTGACTAGGAACCGTTCCAAGATTGAGAACAGTCACTGGAGTAAGAATAACGCGATTCTAGATCTATGCATACAGATATAAGAGGCCTTTAGCTGACAATAGCAGACACTTCATCTAAGGATGTTAAAGTCTCATGAGTAAGCTTTCAGAAATGTGATCCATAAGCATAGAATCCAACATATTATAAGTAATACATGTCATCCTTTTCCATGATCTGCCCATATGAGAAGAATGGGGTGGGTTAAAGACCCATGTGCAACCATTGTCAGCCAAGTTATCCTGGACTTGCTTAGAGTTTGTTTGCTGTTCTCCACAGGCAACGTGTGTGGAGTTGGTTTACATCATACATTTTTCTGTACAATAAGTATGTCCAGTTATGAGAACTGTTATAGACATTGGAAAACAAATATGTATAAGCCAGTATAAAAATTTTAGGCAGATTTTACTTTTACTTGGCTGGTGATGAACAAACTTTCATTTATGATCATTGCCCTTTGTAAACTTCCTGTGGGCATAAAAATACTAGTTTGTTTGCAGCACATGTGCGTGTGAAAATAGGGGATGTGCAGCCAACTTGAAATAAAGTGAATGAGAGGAGGGGGGGTAATTTAGCAGTGAAAGTTATTGTATAACATTCATCGTCGATTGGCACTTGTTATGGGCAGAGAATCTGTCTACAGTATGTAAAAGGGTACAGGGGGAAGGGCTGTTTTTGTAAATGAAGACACATTTTACATTGTGATAGAACACTAAATGGCTGCTGTCAGTTAAGTCCCATTCACGTCAATGAAGCTGTGCTGCAATACCAAACACAACCCATGGACAGGTGTGACACTGTTTTTGAAAGAAAGCAGCTGTTTTTGAAACCTAGATAACGCCTTTAAGTACCCAGTTTTCAGCAAGGTAGTACATAAGGTCTCTTCCGATGGTTGGAAGTTAGGTAGTGGTTGGAAGTTCAGTTGAAATGATATGAGCATTCTTAGGATGTCAATGAATTCATTTCAGTTTTCCATATGGAAGCTATTCCTAGTTGCAGCTGTCTTTATGCTCCTTTAGCTAAAAAAATAATCAAACTTACAGGTCAATTATAAGAGGAAACCAGGCCTGATAACCTTGGTGGATTATCATGATGTCACATGTTGGGGCCAAGTGAAGTGTAAGCAAACAGACCTTTGAAGAACGCTTTAACACGTTCAGTGTGGGGCGCTAAGGACTAGACACTGTTTACAAAAGGCTTCCTTGCTTGCCTCCCTCTTCTGAAGCGCTTGCCTTTCTAATGATACCAAGCTGTTTGTTTGAAATATGTTGCAGAGCATATTTAAAGAGTGTCTAGTTTAAACATTGGATTCTGTCAAATAAACTCTGTGCTTGAGCCGTGTGAAGTGGATGGAAGCCTGCTGGCCCTAGTTTACCTTTAGGAAAACCTTCAGGAAGCCATTTATATAGTGACTCCCATAATTCGGATGTGCTTGACCTAGGTGACAGCACAAGCCTTCACCAGTGGTTGAAAGGAGACCATGGTTGGTTTATGTACATCCTGCAATTAGACCATTGGCTTCCCTGGTTAAAAGATGGACAGCATTCCTATGTTAAGCCAATGCTAAGCACTTCTTGCAGTGCTTCACAGCCAATACCTTGAATCTCACATAGTCATACTGTCATTACACTAAAGAGATTTCCCTTTTTAAGTAGAAATCTAACACGTATTTTACTCTGAAACAGAAAAAAATGGAAAGAAATGTATAAAGAATGCAGAGGCTGGGATCTGCTTAATGTCCTGTCAGATAGGGGATTAAGAATATGAAGTAAGGAATTTATCCTGAAAGAATAGAGGGAGTTTGAGGTGCAGCTGCCAAGAGGAAAGTCGTGTGAGAAAGTTGGAGGAAAGAAAATACAATAATTAACTATTTAATTACCATATAGCATTTAAAGCAACATTCCTCAGCAGAAGTAGTTTGGCATGTAGAGCTCCCTCTTTAGCAAAAAGTGAGGGGTCCGGAAAGAATTGACAGCAAAGTCTGCTTCTCTGCAGAAATGGAGAAAAAATGAAATTAACAAAGATTTGGCTCTTTCCTTTGACATAAACCAATGGTGGGTCCATTGGGTTTCCATTATGATGTCTGTCATTTTGACACTGGGCCTGTGCAGTTAGTGCTTGAAGTCGATGTGTATTCACCTCTGCTCACTGCACATGTCAGGATACCGGCGGTGGACCATGGTCTTCTGCACCTGCACAAAATGTCACACTGCCAAGCGCCATTGTCAGCAAGCCTGGTGAGGTCTGTGAGAGAAAAATGGGTGGCATAGAGGAGATGACAGTGACTCGCCTCATCCAGCCATATGCCGCAGTGACTCCCTGAGCTACGTTTTGATGACATCAGGTACATCAATTTTAAAAGATGATTTTTCGCACACTTTAAGTTTTGTGAAGTTCAACAAAACCACTTTCTTGAACAGCCTGGGGACATGTAAATAGTTCAGTAGGCCAATTCTTGGCCTTTAATCCATTTTAATCTGCCCGCATTATTTACATATGTCTAAATTTATGAATAGCAGAAATTGCTTATTACAATGCATCTCATCTACTACCCGACCCATGTGGCCTTTAGAATATTCTAGCAGACACGGGGGGCATTGGTTTGCTGTTAGTTTGCCTGCCGTCCATTCCATTATGCAGTGCTTAGCAGCTGTTTTTTGGAACATCAGTCAGGAAATTGTATGATAAATTGGAGGTAGCCAGGTCCGCAGGCACTTCACTGTGCTTCAGCAGTTTTAGCCTGACTTTCCAGAGTCGTGTGATATTCTGTCAAGGGGTAACATCAGGAGATTGATCACATACACTAACATTTTTCACATGTATCTGAGATATGACGAGCAGCAGCTGTTCTATTCATGTGTAAATAATAAACCACGAGCGGCATAATTGTATCAGACGCCCAATGTTTTATGCAGCAGTGTTTTAGGCCTTCAGAGATAGCTGCCTATGAATGATTTACTGTCTCTGCAAAGAGTTACAAAACTGTTACTGTCTATGCCATATATCCTGTCCGTTCCTCATCAACTGGGAGCATTTTTGGTCAGTTGTGCTCAGGAGATAGACATGTATAGTTACCCAGCTTATGCCACTAATGCCACCTTGAACAGTACATGTTCTAGTGTTAAAGGTGTATTAGACTGCCAGATTTTCTGGCAGATGATCGCTAATGAGTGTTCCTATAATACTGCCACCAAATGCCCGATAAACCAGCAAACATTCGTTCATTGGGCAATTGTGATTTTTAAAGGGTGTATTAGACTCCTCGATAACACAGACGATTGTCGGGAGGGAAACGTTCCCTCCCGGCAATCGTTAGCTAGCAGAGGACACCGCTGGTATTAGATGCAGTGATGTCGACCATGGCATGAGGAGGTGAGATCGCTATGCCATCACTCATCCCCCAGCCTGCTTAAAAATCACAATTGCCCGATGAACAAGCATTGGGAGGCAGTATTAGACTGCCAGATGATCGCTAACGAGCATTCATAGTAACACTCGTTAGCGATCATCTGCCAGAAAATCTGGCAGTTTAATACACCCTAAAGCATGCTGAAATATCACAATGGTGCCGGTGGCAGATTGCGCTGTGTAATAGCCGCCGGCACACTGCTGCCCTGCATGAGGATGAGTGATGGCAAAGTGATCTCTCCTCCCCATGCCACGGAGGACATCGCTGCATGTAATAACAGCTATCTGACGATTGCCCAGAGGGAATGCTTCCCTCCTGACAATCGTTTGCGGAATCTGGGTGTTTAATACACCCTTTAGGAATATCCTTCACAGTGATGATGGTAGTATGACATGCCTGAGCACCATTGTCTAGGAAAACGCTGCCTTCAGCATTTTACAATACTTGCCTATTGTATATGTGACACTGATTTATATTACTCCGTCACAGTGTTTGTGGTTTTAAAGGTCTTGTCCAGTTTATAAGACCTATTTTAAATATCCTATTAGGAAATATGGGAATTAATAGAAGGTGTCCTCAATTCAAACTTCTTGTTTGTTAGCCATAGCAGGAAGCAGCTACTTTAAGACATTGCTTGAGATTATTATTTTTTTTCAAAAAAAAAATCAGGAACAGTGTTAAAACTATTTAAAAATGTACGCTTACCGACCCAAACCCCTTTTTGTTCCAGCACCAATGCTCCTGTAATCCTTGCTGCTATAGCCATGAAATAATGCTTTGTCCTTGTTGATGATGTGCCATATGTTGCTTAGCTAAGTATATGGCACGAGACCAGTGATTGGCTGTAGCAGTAGTATGCAGTATTATATACAGTACAGACCAAAAGTTTGGACACACCTTCTCATTCAAAGAGTTTTCTTTATTTTCATGACTATGAAGGCATCAAAACTATGAATTAACACATGTGGAATTATATACATAACAAACAAGTGTGAAACAACTGAAAATATGTCATATTCTAGGTTCTTCAAAGTAGCCACCTTTTGCTTTGATTACTGCTTTGCACACTCTTGGCATTCTCTTGATGAGCTTCAAGAGGTAGTCCCCTGAAATGGTCTTCCAACATTTTTGAAGGAGTTCCCAGAGATGCTTAGCACTTGTTGGCCCTTTTGCCTTCACTCTGCGGTCCAGCTCACCCCAAACCATCTCGATCAGGTCCGGTGACTGTGGAGGCCAGGTTATCTGGCGCAGCACCCCATCACTCTCCTTCATGGTCAAATAGCCCTTACTTTCAAAGTTTTCCCCAATTTTCCGGCTGACTGAATGACCTTCATTTCTTAAAGTAATGATGGCCACTCGTTTTTCTTTACTTAGCTGCTTTTTTCTTGCCATAATACAAATTCTAACAGTCTTTTCTGTAGGACTATCAGCTGTGTATCCACCTGACTTTTCCTCAACGCCACTGATGGTCCCAACCCCATTTATAAGGCAAGAAATCCCACTTATTAAACCTGACAGGGCACACCTGTGAAGTGAAAACCATTTCAGGGGACTACCTCTTGAAGAAGATCAAGAGAATGCCAAGAGTGTGCAAAGCAGTAATCAAAGCAAAAGGTGGCTACTTTGAAGAACCTAGAATATGACATATTTTCAGTTGTTTCACACTTGTTTGTTATGTATATAATTCCACATGTGTTAATTCATAGTTTTGATGCCTTCAGTGTGAATCTACAATTTTCATAGTCATGAAAATAAAGAAAACTCTTTGAATGAGAAGGTGTGTCCAAACTTTTGGTCTGTACTGTATATATATATATATATATATATATATATACAGATCGGATAACCCCTTTAAGGTGGCCATACAGATCAGATAGATGTAGGTTGATGGATGAACAACCACTAAATGAATAATTGGGTGTTCTGCTAACACAGCTATACAAATTTTAGTCCATATTGGCCATTACAGTTGTTCAAACTGGTTATGCATGTTCATTCACACTGGGCAAAAGACAAACATTTTTTATTCTATGAAAGAGCTTTCGTCTGATTATCGGACAAAAAATTCAACTTTTTTCCAAATTATGGTGATTGGTCGTCTCAAATTAACATTTGTTGTTAAATTCCTTCCAACAAACGTCTAATGTTGTATAGCTACCTTAACCACCTCCGGACCGCTGTACGCACAGACGCGTCCTGGAGGTGGTTGATTCATTCCGAGTGGACGCGCCGGCGCGTCCTCTCGCGATGGCCGAGATTTCCTGTGAACGCGCGCACACAGGCGCGCGCGCTCACAGGACCGGAAGGTAAGAAAGTGGATCTCCAGCCTGCCAGCGGCGATCGTTCGCTGGCAGGCTGGAGATGTGATTTTTTTAACCCCTAACAGTTATATTAGACGCTGTTATGATAACAGCGTCTAATATACCTGCTACCTGGTCCTCTGGTGGTCCCCTTTGTTTGGATCGACCACCAGAGGACACAGGTAGCTCAGTAATATGTTGCACCAAGCACCACACTACACTACACCCCCCCCCCATCACTTATTAACCCCTTATTCACCCTTGATCACCCCTGATCACCCCATATAGACTCCCTGATCACCCCCCTGTCATTGATTACCCCCCTGTCATTGATCACACCCCTGTAAAGCTCCATTCAGACGTCCGCATGATTTTTACGGATCCACTGATAGATGGATCGGATCCGCAAAACGCACACGGACGTCTGAATGGAGCCTTACAGGGGCATGATCAATGACTGTGGTGAACACCCCATATAGACTCCCTGATCACCCCCCTGTCATTGATTACACCCCTGTCATTGATCACCCCCCTGTAAAGCTCCATTCAGATGTCCGCATGATTTTTACGGATCCACTGATAGATGGATCGGATCCGCAAAACGCACACGGACGTCTGAATGGAGCCTTACAGGGGCGTGATCAATGACTGTGGTGATCACCCCATATAGACTCCCTGATCACCCCCCTGTCATTGATTACCCCCCTGTCATTGATCACCCCCCTGTAAAGCTCCATTCAGACGTCCGCATGATTTTTACGGATCCACTGATAGATGGATCGGATCCGCAAAACGCACACGGACGTCTGAATGGAGCCTTACAGGGGCATGATCAATGACTGTGGTGATCACCCCATATAGACTCCCTGATCACCCCCCTGTCATTGATTACCCCCCTGTCATTGATCACCCCCCTGTAAAGCTCCATTCAGATGTCCGCATGATTTTTACGGATCCACTGATAGATGGATCAGATCCGCAAAACGCATACGGACGTCTGAATGGTACCTTACAGGGGAGTGATCAATGACTGTGGTGATCACCCCATATAGACTCCCTGATCACCCCCCTGTCATTGATTACCCCCCTGTCATTGATCAACCCCCTGTAAAGCTCCATTCAGACGTCCGCATGTTTTTACGGATCCACTGATAGATGGATCGGATCCGCAAAACGCACACGGACGTCTGAATGGAGCCTTACAGGGGCATGATCAATGACTGTGGTGATCACCCCATATAGACTCCCTGATCACCCCCCTGTCATTGATCACCCCCCTGTCATTGATCACCCCCCTGTAAAGCTCCATTCAGATGTCCGCATGATTTTTACGGATCCACTGATAGATGGATCGGATCCGCAAAACGCACACGGACGTCTGAATGGAGCCTTACAGGGGCGTGGTCAATGACTGTGGTGATCACCCCATATAGACTCCCTGATCACCCCCCTGTCATTGATCACCCCCCCTGTCATTGATCACCCCTCTGTAAGGCTCCATTCAGACATTTTTTTGGCCCAAGTTAGCGGAAATTTTTTTTTTTTCTTACAAAGTCTCATATTCCACTAACTTGTGTCAAAAAATTAAATCTCACATGAACTCACCATACCCCTCACGGAATCCAAATGCGTAAAATTTTTTAGACATTTATATTCCAGACTTCTTCTCACGCTTTAGGGCCCCTAGAATGCCAGGGCAGTATAAATACCCCACATGTGACCCCATTTCGGAAAGAAGACACCCCCAGGTATTCCGTGAGGGGCATATTGAGTCCATGAAAGATTGAAATTTTTGTCCCAAGTTAGCGGAAAGGGAGACTTTGTGAGAAAAAAATAAATAAAATCAATTTCCGCTAACTTGTGCCAAAAAAAAAAAATTTCTATGAACTCGCCATGCCCCTCATTGAATACCTTGGGGTGTCTTCTTTCCAAAATGGGGTCACATGTGGGGTATTTATACTGCCCTGGCATTCTAGGGGCCCTAAAGCGTGAGAAGAAGTCTGGGATCCAAATGTCTAAAAATGCCCTCATAAAAGGAATGTGGGCCCCTTTGCGCATTTAGGCTGCAAAAAAGTGTCACACATCTGGTATCGCCGT
The DNA here is from genome assembly GCF_905171765.1 of Bufo bufo. NCBI lineage: Eukaryota > Metazoa > Chordata > Amphibia > Anura > Bufonidae > Bufo > Bufo bufo. Next base: position 223,150,211 of record NC_053393.1, read on the forward strand.
ACTCAGGAGAAGTTGGGGAATGTGTTTTGGGGTGTCATTTTACATATACCCATGCTGGGTGAGAGAAATATCTTGGCAAAAGACAACTTTTCCCATTTTTTTATACAAAGTTGGCATTTGACCAAGATATTTATCTCACCCAGCATGGGTATATGTAAAATGACACCCCAAAACACATTCCCCAACTTCTCCCGAGTACGGAGATACCACATGTGTGACACTTTTTTGCAGCCTAGGTGGGCAAAGGGGCCCACATTCCAAAGAGCACCTTTCGGATTTCACAGGTCATTTACCTACTTACCACACATTAGGGCCCCTGGAAAATGCCAGGGCAGTATAACTACCCCACAAGTGACCCCATTTTGGAAAGAAGACACCCCAAGGTATTCCGTGAGGGGCATGGCGAGTTCCTAGAATTTTTTATTTTTTGTCACAAGTTAGTGGAAAATGATGATTTTTTTTTTATTTATTTTTTTCTTACAAAGTCTCATATTCCACTAACTTGTGACAAAAAATAAAAACTTCCATGAACTCACTATGCCCATCAGCGAATACCTTGGGGTGTCTTCTTTCCAAAATGGGGTCACTTGTGGGGTAGTTATACTGCCCTGGCATTCTAGGGGCCCAAATGTGTGGTAAGGAGTTTGAAATCAAATTCTGTAAAAAATGACCAGTGAAATCCGAAAGGTGCTCTTTGGAATATGGGCCCCTTTGCCCACCTAGGCTGCAAAAAAGTGTCACACATCTGGTATCTCCGTACTCAGGAGAAGTTGGGGAATGTGTTTTGGGGTGTCATTTTACATATACCCATGCTGGGTGAGAGAAATATCTTGGCAAAAGACAACTTTTCCTATTTTTTTATACAAAGTTGGCATTTGACCAAGATATTTATCTCACCCAGCATGGGTATATGTAAAAAGACACCCCAAAACACATTCCTCAACTTCTCCGGAATACAGAGATACCAGATGTGTGACACTTTTTTGCAGCCTAGGTGGGCAAAGGGGCCCATATTCCAAAGAGCACCTTTCGGATTTCACTGGTCATTTTTTACAGAATTTGATTTCAAACTCCTTACCACACATTTGGGCCCCTAGAATGCCAGGGCAGTATAACTACCCCACAAGTGACCCCATTTTGGAAAGAAGAGACCCCAAGGTATTTCGTGATGGGCATAGTGAGTTCATAGAACTTTTTATTTTTTGTCACAAGTTAGTGGAATATGAGACTTTGTAAGAAAAAAAAAAAAATAATCATCATTTTCCGCTAACTTGTGACAAAAAATAAAAAGTTCTATGAACTCACTATGCCCAGCGAATACCTTAGGGTGTCTACTTTCCGAAATGGGGTCATTTGTGGGGTGTTTGTACTGTCTGGGCATTGTAGAACCTCAGGAAACATGACAGGTGCTCAGAAAGTCAGAGCTGCTTCAAAAAGCGGAAATTCACATTTTTGTACCATAGTTTGTAAACGCTATAACTTTTACCCAAACCATTTTTTTTTACCCAAACATTTTTTTTTTATCAAAGACATGTAGAACAATAAATTTAGAGCAAAATTTATATATGGATCTCGTTTTTTTTGCAAAATTTTACAACTGAAAGTGAAAAATGTCATTTTTTTGCAAAAAAAATCGTTAAATTTCGATTAATAACAAAAAAAGTAAAAATGTCAGCAGCAATGAAATACCACCAAATGAAAGCTCTATTAGTGAGAAGAAAAGGAGGTAAAATTCATTTGGGTGGTAAGTTGCATGACCGATCAATAAACGGTGAAAGTAGTGTAGGTCAGAAGTGTAAAAAGTGGCCTGGTCTTTCAGGGTGTTTAAGCACTGGGGGCTGAGGTGGTTAAAGGAAACCTGTCACCAGGATTTTGTACATAGAGCTGGGGGCATGGGCTGCTAGATGGCCGCTAGCACATCTGTAATACCCAGTCCCCACAGCTCTGTGTGCTTTTATTGTGTTAAAAAAACGTTTTGATCAATATGCAAATTAACCTGATATGTGTCCTGTGTCCGGAGATGAGTCCAGCGGAAAGGAGCCCAGCACCGCCCCGCGTCCTCCGAATCTGCTCCTTGCTGGCTGACGTCACAGAGCTGGAGCGCCGAAATCTCGCGATGCGCGAGCTAGGGCATGCGCAGTGTCGGCATCATGTTCATTCGCTGTGCTGGCATCAGCACAGGGAACGAACTACGCATGCACTAGCTCACGCATCGCGAGATTTCGGCGCTCCAGCTCTGTGACGTCAGCCAGCAAGGAGGAGATTCGGAGGACGCGGGGCGGTGCTGGGCCCATCTCCGGACACAGGACACATATCAGGTTCATTTGCATATTGATCAAAACGGTTTTTTAACACAATAAAAGCGCAGAGAGCTGTGGGGACTGGGTATTGCAGATTTGCTAGCGGCCATCTAGCAGCCCATGTACCCAGCTCTATGCACAAAATCCTGGTAACAGGTTTCCTTTAAGGGTGTCTTTCGCTCGGGAGGATCTGGCATGCCTTACACAGGCAGTCCATGTACTGTATTTTGATGACCTGGGTGTCCCAGCAGCTGTCTAAGAAAAGGCATTGTCCAAAGCTAAACATTTCTTTAATCTTCTTTACATTTTGACCTCTTAAAGTAGAGTTGTTTTTAATCTTCAAACATTTTTATCATCTGCAATGTTGAACATCTTAGTAACCCCACCTTTACAGTAAAATTCCATTGAAACATAATGGAGTGGCACTGAGGAGCTGGCTATTATAATACCTTGAGTTACTTTGTAAAACTTATCTTTTCCTTTATCCTTGTGAAAGTACGTGGGGAAACAATTTTTGGGGTTTAGTTTGTGAGCAATATCTGATACTTACTGTAGAAAATGTAATTATATCTAGAGCATTCATTTTGTATTGCTATGGTTGACTGACATTTTGTTTTTCTCTTTATAGATACACCTCATCTGTTTCCTGCTTTTCACCCCCCTGTGCCAATTGATGCAAGACATCATGAAGGGCGTTATCACTACGAACCCTCTCCTATTCCTCCACTGCATGTGTAAGTACATTCACAAATGGAAAAATTGCAATGTTGAAAGTCTACGGGATCCAATGCTTTACTCTGTTATCTTCATCATTCCCATAAACTTTGAATAGACTGGCAGCATTTAAGATCAACCACTGCTGTTTTTAGCAGTCAACCAGTCCTGATCAAAAGTTTAAGACCACTTGAAAAATGGCAAAAAATCATATTTAGCATGGCTGGATCTTAACAAGGTTCCAAGTAGAGCTACAACATGCAACAAGAAGAAATGGGAGTGAGACAAAACATTTTTTGAGCATTCAATTTAATGAAAACAACGAATAAACTGAAACAGGCTGTTTTTCAGCTGATCAAAATTTTAGGACCACATGCCTTTAAAAGGCCAAATCTGTGCAAAGATGTGGATTCATTGTCATTTTCTGTCAGGTAGTCACACGTTGTGATGGCAAAGGCAAAAAAAACTCTCCCTTTTTGAACGTGGTCGGGTTGTTGAACTGCATAAGCAGGGTCTCTCACAGCGCGCCATCGCTGCTGAGGTGGGAGGCAGTAAGACAGTCATTTGGAAGTTCTTAAATGATCCTGAGGGTTATGGAACAAAAAAGTCAAGTGGAAGACCCAAAAAAATTTCATCAGCACTGAGCCGGAGGATCCAATTGGCTGTCCGTCAAGACACTGGACGATCCTCGACCCAAATTAAGGCCCTTACTGGTGCTGACTGCAGCCCCATAACCATCAGACGGCATCTGAGACTGAAGGGCTTCAAAAACAAAAAACTTCTTCAAAGACCTCGTCTCCTTGAACACCACAGAACTGCTCGTTTGGACTTTGCAAGAGAGCACCAAACATGGGACATTCACAGGTGGAAGAAGTGCAGGGGCGTCAAACGGCCGCTGGCTATGTCCAGATGTTGCAGAGAGCATTCCTCATGACTGAGAGCCCTCGTCTGTGTGTTAACGACTGGGTTTTTCAACAGGACAACGCTACAGTACACAATGCCCGCAGGACAAGTGACTTCTTCCAGGAGAATAACATCACTCTTTTGGCCCATCCTGCATGTTCCCCTGATCTAAATCCAATTGAGAACCTTTGGGGATGGATGGCAAGGGAAGTTTACAAAAATGGACAACAGTTCCAGACAGTAGATGGCCTTCGTTCGGCCGTCTTCACCACTTGGAGAAATGTTCCCACTCACCTCATGGAAACGCTTGCATCAAGCATGCCGAAACAAATTTTGGAAGTGATAAACAATAATGGCGGAGCTACTCATTACTGAGTTCATGTTTGGAAGTTGGATTTCTGTTTTGGGGGTGTTTAGTTTTTTTTTTGGAGGTGTGGTCCTAAACTTTTGAACAGCTAAAAAAACAGCCTGTTTCAGTTTATTCGTTGTTTTCATCAAATTGAATGCATAAAAAAAGTTTTTGTCTCACTCCCATTTCTTCTTGTTGCATGTTGAAGCTCTACTTGGAACCTTGTTAAGATCCAGCCATGCTAAATATGATTTTTTGCCATTTTTCAAGAGGTCTTAAACTTTCGATCAGGACTGTACAATGAGAAGGAAGGAGGAACTCAGGACCCACGTCCTAGTGATAGTAGGGATCTCAGTTGTATGATCACATTTTATCACCTATCATGTGGATAGGTTATAAATGTCAATTATGGGAAAAAAAAGTCCTTTTAGTCTTGAAGTCAAGTTTAAATGCAAAAATTGCTAATGTTTAAAGGGTTGGCCAATGAAAATCATTTTTCACCTATCTTGAAGCTAGCTTATAGATGTTTCAATGTAGGAGTGGTCAAGCTTTCAAACTGTGTAGGACAGACAGGAAAAAATGGAGTAGCGTACTTGGTAATTTCTGTCAGTCCCATAGAGATTGAATTGAATAGTGGACATCAGTGACCACTAGTGATGGACGGAACGCGCGTTCGCGGCGGGCCCCATTCACTTTAATGGCAGGCGAACCTGAAAAACCTTCAGGTCATATTTGCAGCCACCAAATACTTACTAAAAGTTCACAAATAGTCCCACAACATGGACAGTGACATACCACGGGGGGATCAATGGCAACAATTCCCACAAAAAATATGTATTTTAATCAGGGGCCATTTTTTGCGTCTTAAAGGGAAACTCTCAAAAATGTGCCCTGCTGGAGCCTAGAAAAATTTTACTGTAGGCCAGTGGAGTGCAGGCCCCAAACATTAGGCATTCACCAGACAGGAAATTCCTCTGCCAGCGCCCGCAACAGCAGAATGCAGCATCTCTCGCAGCAAGGCCTGAAAATTCTGCATTCTGACAGCCCTCTGTGATGCTGGTAACATGTCCGCCATTTTGTGTTTGTACCGGGGGTCTAAGTACGTTGCCACCCAGTACTGGTCCTTGCCCTTTATGCTTTTTATACGGGGGTCCTTCTTCAAACACTGGAGCATGAAGACCCCCATTTGCACTAAATTGGAAGCGGTGGAGCTCCCTGGCTCCTGCTCATCGCCCAGGAGAATGTTGTCCTCGGTCTCCTCCCCCCAGCCACGGACAACACCAGGGATCCCCGAAAAGTTTAAAGTCCCCCTCAAAGCCTGGTCTTCTTGCTCTTCCTCCTCCCCCCAGCCCTCATCCTCCTCAGATAAATTTGCAGTCTGCTTTTTGCCTCCTGTGTACTGCGAGTTCTGCCTGCTTCTTCTCCCTATCTGCTGCTTCGTCTCTCCCTCTGAACTCCCCTCCTCTTCCTCTCTTGTGGGCACCCACGTGACGTCCATCGACACATCATCATCGTCACCTTCACCACCACTGACATTAGAGATCTCGGAGTAGGCAGCAACAGCGGGGACCACCTCCTTGGGCTGACCTGGGTACTGTCGTCAGACCGCTGGGTGGCGGCCGTTGCTACCTCCTCTTCCTCATCCCATTCCAAGAATGGCTGTGCATTGGTAAGGTCTATAAATGGATGGGAAAATAATTCCTCTGACTCAAGTGGAGGGGCTATGGTGGTGGTGGTGTCTTTGGGGGTGCACACAGCAGAGAGTGAGGAGGGTGCAGATACAGAGTATGAAGAGGTTGCAGAAGCGGAAAACTGAGTGAGCCACTCAACCAACTCTGGTGCGTCTTTTGACGTAATCGCACGTACCTTCTGCAAATTCCCACTTAGGCTCCAGCCTGGTGCACCTGCCCGACCCCCTACCACCCCTGCGGAATGGCCTGCCTCTTTCTCTGACTGTCATTTTCAAAATGACCCTGTGCCAAAGTCCCTAGAGAAGAGCAGTATTTGTGGAAGCAGGTATATCGCAGGCCTCAATCAGTATTTGGTGGAAGCCAGTATGTCACACCCCTCAATCAGTATTTTGTGGAAGCAGGTATATCGCACCCCTTAATCAGTATTTTGTGGAAACAGGTATATAGAACACCTGAATCAATATTTGGTGGAAGCAGGTATATCGCACCCCTCAATCAGTTTTTTTGGGGGCAAAAGGTATATCACACCCGTTGCAAATAGTTCCAATAACGTTTGTCCCTCTATATTCCTGCAGTATCGCAGCAGAACCGGACACAACTGCTGCACAATACAAATGCACTATAATATACTTTCTATGTTAGAAAGTATATTATAAGTGTATAACACCCCTCTTTTATACACTCACAAAAACCCTATTGTAGAGGAGCAGCGTTTGAAATTACAATTGTAGCATAAGCTGTATTACAACAGCTGAAATAAACTTTTTCCCCCTCCACACTGAATTGTTAAATCTTCACCTTTATTGGTTAACATTAATACCTAATTCTAACAATTAAATGAGAACCTAAATGTTAAAACTTTCAGGGTGAGCTATTGCCCTCTCACAGAGATTCTGTATACTCTTGAATAGCGTCTGTGGCTGCGCGCTACCACAGGCGCTTGTATTGATTAGCTCTGCTATCTGTATCCATACAATGATGCTCACTACCTGGGCTAAAACATAACTCAGAATCTGTCCCCCGACATGTTTCGCCGAGTACCCGGTGTCTTCAGGGCCCATTACGCGAATAATACATTGCCGATTTTCATAATCAAGAATATCTTGAATTTGCGAATATATGACGAATATTCTACAAAATATTTGCAAAATATTGCAAATTCAAATATTGCCTCTGCCGCTCATCACTAATAACGATCACTCCTCCCCATGCTGTGGAGGAGATATGGCAGCAGTCTCCTCCACTAGTGAGCAGGCAATTGTTGAGAGGGAACACATCCTTCCCAACAATCGCCTGCAGAATTGGCTGGTAAAATGCAGCCTTAACAGTAATCTCGCCCAATGGGTGACTACAGTCATTGTTTACTTACATTTGGCTACCGGGGTCTGGAATTTCTTGTTTTATTTAATCTTTGTAGTCTTTACTCACTGTGTAGTTATGTCTGAGAAGGAGATGAATTGAGGTACTTCTTAAACGAGTCCTCCTCTGTGAGTAGAATTAATTGATATTAACGCTCCTAACTGCTGCTGAAGTGCTGGACACATTCAATGATGTTTGTTCGGGTCTAACAATTAGTTGCTTGCAGTAGCACAGTAAATTTGCCTGAAGTACAGTGTCTCTGTCATAGTTTCCTTTTCACTTTGTGTTTTATAACTGGAATATAGAATTAAAACAAAAGATATAGCTTATTTTTACCCCTTTTGATGTATATGTCATGCTAATTGATGTATATTTAAGTCATCTGTGTTTTTTTAGTCAGAATCACATAAGTATATTTCATTGTGATTGTCTGGCCACAAGTGCAGTTCCTGTGCGATCTCCGCGGAAGCCAAGCTGAGATTGACAGTGGAGGTCCTGCTTCAATGGCCAGGATAGGAGTTAACGTTTAACCCCTTAGCTGTATTGTTAATAAAATGCCTTTCAAGTTTTGCCAACAGGCATAATACACTACAATGCAGAAGTATTGTTGTGTATTATAGTCTAAGGGGGTAAACTATCTTTATAGGAAATTTCTAAAAAAGTTTAAAATATTAAAATAACCTTTCCTACATAATAAGCATCTGTAACGACCTGAATTATCACAATGAACCTCGTAAATTGAAATTAAAAAACAGTGCAAGAATTGCTGTTATGCTATGTCAATCCACTCTCCAAAAAATGAAATGAAAACAAAGTATACGGCTCCGTTTACATAAATATAAAAATAGCTCCCAGAATATAGCGGCACAAAAACAAATGATTATTAAAGTATATTTATGGTGCAAAAGTAGTAGGCATAAAAAAGAATATGTATTTGGTAATGTCACAATTGTAGTGACCTGCATGCTGCGCGGCGAATGACACGCAAAATGATAATTGAGATTTAATGAATGAATAAAATACATGTTTTACTGAATCTTTTCCCACAAATGATATATTTCTCTGCTCAGCTGCTTCTGCTTGCTCTAAACTTGCTGCCCAGAGATTGTGATAGTTTCACTTTTAAGCCCAAACAGGTAAGGTCATTAAGGGGTTAAAGAAGTTAAAAAGATTTATACAAATGTGTGTGTTTAAATTTGTGATGTTAAAAAAAACGTATGTATTATAATTGTTATATGATATTCGATACTGATAAATAATGGAAAAATCTAATTAAAAACGGCGATAAACAATTCAGAACTACAGACACCCCAATATAATTTATTGGGGTCTGTTGGTCACCACTAATGTGTAATTTATGTGAAGGATCTGGCATTGCTTTCCATGTAAAAAGCAAAACATGACACAGATGTGAACAGAGCCTAAGGACAAAAAGTGATATGAACATTTTCAAGCTCAGGATAAAGTGGTGTTTTTTTTTAGTTTTTTTTTAGCTATATACTGAAATCTATTAAAGGGGTTTTCTCATCATGAGATGTCTTTATACTATGAAGCCAGTCGTTTGATCAGCTGACGGCCATAGATCGACAAACACAATGCATCAGCACTTTGCAAACATTTATTATACACTCCTCAACATTGACATTGCAGTGCCAAGAAGGGAAAGCCATAAGGTTATAAAAATGAGGAAGTAGCAGGTGTTGCTAATATCTGCACATAGTAAAATTTTCAAGCACCTAGCTGTAATCTGTGGTATGGGGGAAGGGCATAAAAGCTAGATTGATAAGTTTTTAGCCACCTGAAAAAAATAAAAATAAGATCAAGTCGTATGAGATGATTGTCTGATCCCTCCTGTTCGTCAAAGTGCCAGGTTTCGACACTTGTTGCAGCTTGAGAGGGATAGAATCTTTGAACTGAGCGACCTTGGTTTATCACTCTACCAGATTGCCAAAGGTCTAGGCCAGGGCTGGCCAACCTGAGGCTCTCCAGCTGTTGCAAAACTACAACTCCCAGCATGCCCAGACAGCCTACAGCTATCAGTCTACAGCATGGCATGGTGGGAATTGTAGTTTTACAACAGCTGGAGAGCCACAGGTTGGCCAGCCCTGGTCTAGGCCGAGAAATCAGATCTGTTTGATGTTGTGTGTCCTGGTGGTTGGGAGAACAACAATGAACTGGAATGACAGCAAGAGATGCACAGAGGCAGATCTCTGCACAGATAGATCATCTGATCAGAAGAATGGCATGTAGTGATCCATTTTGTTCTGCAAGTGAAATTAGAAGTGACAAACAGTCACTGCTGCAAACAGTGTCTATACAAACCATCAAAATGTGTTTGCATGACATTGGGCTACGAGCCAGATATCTAGCTACAGATATTACATTCCATATTCGGACCATGCTACCAATCTCAAAGGCTATCATGATGCACAGCAAGGCTGGAATGGAGGTCTATCCTCTTCAGCGATGAGTCCTGCTTTGTCTGAGACGCAGTGATAGCTGGAGACCATGTGGGCAACGCCTTCACAATGGAAAATCACACCAGTCCTATTTCGGGATTATGATTTGAGGTGCAATAATCTACCAGACTCCTCTTCTATTAAAGGGCTTGACCCACAAAAAATATTCCACAGTTTTCAATCCAGCACTTGGATCTGAATACTTTTGTAATTGCATTTAATTAAAAAGTTAGCATAGCCGCGTAGTTATCCAATAAAATGTACCTGTATAGCACCACCTGCTGTTAGTTTTTTTTTATTTCTTCGACCTGCTCACTGAGAAGGCCGCACATGCTCAGTTTCATCCTTCATCTGCCTCCTGAGCTGTGATAGGGAGAGCTGAGACACGCCCCTTAGCTGCAGTAGAACAGACACTCCCCTTGAGCTCTCAGCTTGATATAAATCTAGCAGAGCAATGAATGGGGAGATTTCTGGATCCATGTGAGGTACAGGGCTGGTTCTAGCATTGTTAGAAAGTTGTCGCGTACTGTATGATGTCTGATTTTCATTCTTTACATTAGTCATGAGATAAACCCTTTAATTTTAGGTACACTAACAGCTCGGCATTAAGCCTCATTCACATGTCAGTGTTCGGTCAGTGATTTCCATCAGTGATTTTGAGCCAAAACCAGGTGCGGCTCTAAACACAGAACAGGTGCAGATCTCTCCATTATACCTTATATCTGTGGAGGCTCCAATCCTGGTTTTGGCTCACAATCACTGATGGAAAAATACTGACATGTGAATGAGGCTTTACATTGATTCAGTCATGGAACCAGAGATACGGCCATTTCTCTAATGTGCCCCAGGAGCCGTTTTTCAATGCATCAACACCAGGCCGCTTGTTTCTTGTGCTACTTTGTGCAGCCTGTGTGGCTTAAACCTGTTATGATGGCCGTCAGCATATCTGGACTAGTCTCCCATCCCACATCTGGGATGTCATTGGTTAGTAATTGCAAAGGGGCTGCCAGCAGCAGAATTTTGACGAATTGTGTGCTCAAGTGCATTCAACATGGTATAACATTCCTCAGACAACCATTAATAACCTCATTGATAGGATGCCAAGGTGTGTATGTGTATTTCTGCGCATGGCACTCATACTCAATACTGAATAAATCAAGATTTTTTGGAATATTTTTTTCATTTTATTATCGTTTGCATGTCTTTCGATCCTGTAATTTCCAGAATTCTATGACTTCTTGGTGTTGTAATTTCAAGTTGAGTGTATGCACTAATGCTGTATATACACTTTATAAATAAATATGAGGTATTAGCAAAAACATCAAAATTATTTGTGCCCATCTACCACAGCAAGGTGACCTTTTTCAGATGGAACCCAGTATTAAAGGCTATAGATTGGGCATCTGAAACTTTTTTTAATCAGCTGATCTGACTAGGGGAAGTTATGGAGTATCAGTGCAATTCTGCAGATTAAATTTCGCATTACCTGCTGGTTATTCAGTATTTTAAAATATTCCCTTTATGCCTATTGCTACTAATAGGTCAGATAGTAAACAGTATTTAATCTATTGGGCAGAATTGTCCAAGTCAAATAGAATTTGAGTATTGGGAAGTATGGCAATTTTTCATTTGTTTTTCATTCTTTAATTCTCTTGCATGATGTGGCTGTGCTCCAGCTGCTGCTCTTAGACTAGCGAGCACGTATTAAGACTTCATCACAAAAGAGTAGATTAAATTAAAATCTCATAACATGAAATATGCTCCATATTAACTGAATGACAACTCATTTGCTTCTGAATATGTAGGGAAATCACAAATTAACCTGTCTTTGTTTTCTAGTCATAGCAGTTGAATAGTTCGATAATTTCAATTATATACGTGATAAAAAGCCCAAATCCATACAAATGCAGGATTTGACATACGCATAAAAGGAAAAAAGATATTATTTTGGTAGTGAAATTTGCTTTAGAAAGCTCATGACCGAAACTGCTCAGACTCCGAAAACAGGAGAGACACTATAGTTAGTAGGTCTTGTGTTTAGTGAATCACGTTTTTATGTTTTACTATTGCACATTCTATGCATTTAGCCTGTTGACAGCTTGCTGAATATGGTGTTAAAATGTATAGTTTGAGTTCTTGTTAAATAGGACCAGACACCTCTCCTGACATGCATTTTGACAACTACCATACTTGCTTTCCCAATTTTAGGACAATTTTGGAGCATCTATTCGTATGACTCCATGTTGTCCTATTCCTTTATTCAGGGGCGGATTGGGAACTTAAAGTGGCCCTGAAAAAAAAAGAAAATTTAAAGTGATCCCATGTTGAAGGAGTGTCTAAATTGATCGGAGGCAGGGCAAGATAAGTAGGAGTGGTGAGCAATACCATAGCGCAAAATACCATATACCACAGTGCAGCACAATATACTGCCCTAAAAGCTTTACCTCTGTGTTAACCATCAATAGCTGCCATTTTCTGCCCTCTTCCTCCAGTTGTCTCTGATTAAGATATGGAGCAGGGGGCTTAGGATGTGAGGGCCACATCAGTTGAATTTTGGAGGACATGTGCGGTCACTGGCTAGATACATGAGTACCTGATTCTCACAGCATTAATTTCCGCTGAGAGCCCATTATGTACCTGGCAGTGGCAGAGAGGGTGGCTTTGGGGGCCCCCTGGGCATTAGCCCACCGGTAAATTTCCCGATAAGATCTAAGGCTAATCTGCCCCTGCCTTTATTATTCTGGCTAGAAGCTATGGATGAATTACTAGCAGTTTGCAATGAAGGTCTAGATGGGTCCCTGCACAGTCTGACCTTGGCAGCAATAATTGGATAATGCCAGACTGTGCAGGGATACATACCCAAATGGTAACACCCATCTGGACCATCATTGCAAACTGCTAGTAATTTATCCATAAATTCTAGCAGGAATTATAAAGGAATGGCACGTCATGGAGTCATAACAGTAGATGCTCCAGAGTTGTTCTTTGTATATTTGCTAAAACAGCAATGTCAGGAGAGATTTCAAGTCCTCTTTGAAGGGGTTGTGTAGCTTTCGACAATTATTTTTTGTTAAAAGGCTCCTTTAAAGGAGTTGTCTCACTTCAGCAAATGGTATTTATCATGTAGGTAAAGTTAATACAATGCACTTACTAATGTACTGTTATTATCCATATTGCCTCTTTTCCTGTCACGGCCTATGGTGTGCGCTGTGACACTGTTGCTACACTTGCGGTTGCCCGCGGCAACGTGTTGCTGTGTGAGCATGCGGTGGCAGTGTCTTGGCCTTCTGGAAGATTGCCGTGACATGGTTGCCACGCATGTTGTTGCCTACGGCAACGTGTAGCTTTCTTTGCTTGTGTGTGCACTTCCCCTTTAAGTGGCATCCTTCCTCTGTCTGGTGTTGGAAGGGTTAACTCCCTTCCTATTGTTTTGTTAACACTGGGTTTATGTGTGTGTGGGTGTGGCTGCTTGGGCTATTTAGCCTCTGCTGGATGCCTGAAGCTGAGGGGTACTCCAGCCATGGTGTATGCTGGAGTTATCCTCCTGGTCTTCATATGCCATCTGTCCAGTGAGGGCCACCCTTGTGGTCATAGATGTTAGATGTTCTTATGGTGTCTCACGTTTATTGCAGCTATGGTTGTCCTGGGTTCCTGTGTGGTTTGTGGTGTGTGCTGTGTCCTTTAATGTTGGTGTGGACACCAGCACTTGTGCACGGGTTCCAGTCAGTGTGTCTGTGGCAGGTAAGTGTGTTACTAGTCTCGCTTACCTGCCATCTCTATAGCTGTATGTGTTCCCCTCTCCTTGCAGCCTGGCCTCAGATAGAGACTCCTGTTCCTCCATGACTGGGATGAACAGGTTGTCTCTCCCCTGCTCCTAAGTGAGGGATTACCAGGGCGACTTAGGGTTCCTAGGTATCCTGAGTATGAGTCGTCCTACCATCGGTGTCCACTCATACAATGAGGAGTCAGGGAGAGGATTAGGGACGCAGTAGGAGGTGACCTGCTCCCTTATTACTCCTTTTGGCCAGGCTGATCCCCTTTTTCCCTTTGACACCGCACGGTGGGGGGTTTCCCCCACTCCTCGTCGTGACATTTCCTGGCTTGATACATTTTTCCATCACATTGTACACTGCTCGTTTCCATGGCTACGACCACCCAGCAATTCAGCAACGGTGGTCGTGCTTGCACACTTTAGGAAAAGGCACCGGCCTATGCACACTCCTGTGGTCCCAACCACTAGAAAGGTCAGGTCTTTTTCCTATAGTGTGCAAGTGCGGCGGGCCGGTCCCGCGCCAGGGGTCTCTTCTACAGGTGTTATGTGAGTTTTTGTAGTTTTTGTCATGACGCCAGTTGCCTTTCAGCAACGAGGGATTAGATCCCCCTATGTAGAAGGTGGTGGTGGAACCCAGGTGTAGGAATGCCAGAGTGGTGTAAGGGTTGCCTATAGTGTCCCTTAGGTGCAGATTTTGCACTTGTCACAGTGCTCCTACCCCAAGCGTGGTCGTCCGCAGCAGTGCTCAAAGGGATTGGTAGAAATTACTAGAGTCTAGACTTTTATTAATGTTGAAACAGCTTTACTTGAATAAACTTTCATCAGGAAACAATCTTCCAACTTTATCTTGGTTATCAGCAGATTTTGGCTTAACTTTTGGCTGGCAAACACAATCAGCCCTGCTACATCTGAACTCCTCAGCTTTGCTATGCTGACAGGATTAAATAGGAACTTTTTCTCTCTGCTGAACTCAGCTTGCTGTAGTCTGACTCTGTCTTTCTCTTGAGCTGTTTTTTTTAGGGTGCATTCACACAACTGTATTTTTGGCTCTGCATCCGTTCTCCAATTTTGCAGAACGCGTGCGGACCCAATTAATTTCAATGGGGCCGCAAAAGATGCGGACTGCACACAATGTGCTGTCCGCATCTGTAGATCCGTTCCGTGCCACCGCAAAAAAGATAGAGCATGTCCTATTCTTGTCCGCATTCGTGGTCAAGAATAGGCATTTCTATCATAGGGCCGGCTGCATTCACATGGCCGGTATCCGTGTTTTGCTGATCCGCAATTTGCGGACCGCAAAACACATATACGGTCTTGTGAATGTAGCCTTATCTTTGTCTTTGTCTTATTCAGGGAATCTTTCTTCCTGGCTCTGAAGCTTTTGGTTCTGTTTCCTTGGCCCAGCAGTGCAGACAGTGCTCTGTTGGCCGACACACAGCCTTTCCCTTACAGGGGGTAAGTTAGACACAACCTCTCCCCAAGATGGGGTAGGTCAGACTGACTCACACTAAGGGTCCATTCACACGTCCGTATATGTTTAGCGGATCCGCAAATTGTGGATCCACAAAACACGGACACCGGCAATGTGCGTTCCGCATTTTGCAGACCGCACATTGCCAGCACTCTCATAGAAAATGCCTTTTCTTGTACGCAATTGCGGACAATAATAGGACATTTTCAATTTTTTTGCAGAACGGAAGTGCGGATCCGCGGATGCAGACAGCACATTCCGGCCCCATTGAAAATGAATGGGTCCGCACCTGTTCCGCAAAATTTCGGAACGGATGCGGACCCATTTTGGGGACGTGTGAATGGACCCTAACTCTGAACTCCTCCCTCTCTAGAGAGGGCTGGAATGGAATAGAAGGCTCCACTCCAGGGAAACTAGCTCTGCCAATGTTGTTGCCATCTGCTGGAGAACCAGGCACATTACATAGGAAATATACTGTACATACACATTATGCAGGATATGGCAATAAATATGCAAGATGATACAGGATCAACCAAAGGAGATAGTGGGGGTGTGAAAAAAGTAGTAATGCCACTCTGGGGTATTACACAAGCACGTTCCATCACCGCTGCTGGATTCCAGGCTGGTCGTAACATCTGGATACATGCAGTATATAATATGATGGTAAAATGGATCAACCCAGCAAAGGAGGCAATATGGACAATCACAATACATTAGTAAGTGCCTTGTTTTAACTTTCCCTACATGATAAATGCCATTTGCTGAAGTGAGACAACTCCTTTAAAAGGTTCCGACAAGCTGATTACAAGGGTGTTCTGCATCTGGGACCTCATGAAAGAGTTGGGGAAAGCATCAGCAGATGTCCAGTTTCCCTACAGCACCACCGCAGGGTGAAAGAAGCATTACACAGTCCAACTGAAATCAGTGAGATGGATGTGCATCGTCCTTCAGTGGATGAATCAACGGGCCAGATTTACTAATCTTATGCATGGCATACGCTTAGACAGGCTATCTAGACATGTACTAAATTTATCACAGTGGCTCAGGCTGGATGATAAATTTGATGCATGTCTAGATATTTTTGTCTATTAGTTGACCTAGTTTGCGACAGAATTTTATGCCAGAATTGAAGTTCAATTTTGGAGCTAAACGGTGCTTGTTAGGCCACACTCCTTTCCCACAATGTCACACCCCTTTCCTGTTAAGCCACGCCACATTTCAAGCTAGGCACAGATAATTTGTCTAAGTCTAGGTGTGCACTCACATTAGTAATGCGTAGCCTGTCTCCAATCTGGCTGATAGAAGAGTGCTCTAGAGTGGGGCCTTCCTCTAGTATTGTAAATTCCCTAATGAGGTAGTTTTTTATAAACAAGAAAACCCCAAGAAATCATTTTGGATTTTAGAATCACAGAAAATAGCTGATTATCTGATTTTAACTTTTATTCCACATGTTCTGTGTGTTGTGGCAGATAATTCACATGTGAAAAGCTGCTGAAATTGGGGTGAGACATCTAATTAATCACAGGAGATAAATAATGCAGACTCTTGATATACTGTACATTGGGGGGGTCGCTGTGAGCTCCTTGTCTGTATCCTTTGTGCCACTGTCAGCAGTATTTGGATGAACTCATGTATTCACAAGCAGTGAACCTGAAGCAGGCTGCCTCTATAGACGGCTGTCAAACCTGTTGCAGTGGCCGATGATGCACTGAACTGTGACAAAGTTTTCCCCGGCACAAAGATGCCTCTCATGATCAGTACAGCACCAGTGACTGCAAGGTCACACTCTACAGCCTCCAAATGTAAAACATTTACACTGTACGGTATTAATACTGTGCTTTACACTATTCAAACGATACTTCATGCCATATCGGCCAATATTCATGATTTTCAAAGTTATCGGCATCTAACCTCGCCGATAATGCATCCAGTGAGCTATCACAGAACATGAGCGCGCTGCTGTCAGCGCGCTCATGTTCCCTCAGCAGCACTAGGGAGAAGGAGTCACTCTCTCCCTCCCCCTGTGCCACGCTGCCAATGAGGAGAGACAGGGAGAGGAGGGGCGGGCGCACTGCGCCACCAATGATAGTTAACGTCTAATACAAATACAGGAGGCGGTGCCCAGCCTATATGACAGGAAGCTGCGATCAGCAGCAGTTAACCCCTCAGGTGCCGCGCCTGAGGGGTTAACTGCTGCCGCTGACCGCAGCTCCCTGTCAGAGGCAGGGTGTCGGCTGTGTGATTCTGTGCCGACACACCCGCCTCCTGTATTAAACGTTAATTATCATTGGTGGCGCAGTGCACCCTCCCCAGTATTAAAAACATTGGTGGCGCAG
The DNA here is from genome assembly GCF_905171765.1 of Bufo bufo. Lineage (NCBI taxonomy): Eukaryota > Metazoa > Chordata > Amphibia > Anura > Bufonidae > Bufo > Bufo bufo. Next base: position 223,167,565 of record NC_053393.1, read on the forward strand.
TGCGCCCTCCCCTCCACGCCCAGTATTAAAATCATTGCCCCCCCCCAACAACCCCCCCCCCTAGTATTAAAATCATTGGTGGCAGTGGCCACAGGGTCGCCTCCCCTCCTCTTCATTGGTGGCAGTGGCAGCTTCTGATCAGAGCCCCAGCAGTGTAATCCTGGGGCTCCGATCGGTTACCATGGCAGCCAGGACGCTACTGAAGCCCTGGCTGCCATGGTAAGCTCCCTGCTGCTGTGTGCACAAAGCACAGGGCAGCAGGGAGAGTGTGAAGTCCTATTCACCCTGATAGAGCTCTATTAGGGTGAATAAGACAAGGGATCAAAAGATCCCAGGTTCTAGCCCCTAAGGGGGGAAATAGTTATTAAATAAAAAGTAAAACACACCAAAATATTAAGTATAAATCACCCCCTTTCCCAATTTTACATATAAAATATATAAACAATGCATAAATAAACATATCACATATTGCCACGTCCAAAAAATCAAAACTATTAAAATAAAGAAAATCTCCTATGTGGTGAATGCCGTAACAGAAATTATTTATTTATTTATTTTCAAAAATGAAAATGCACAGAATATCGGTATAAGTTATCGGATATCAGCCTGAAAGTTCACAGGTTATTGGTATCGGATCTAAAAAATCTATATCGGTCGATCCCTAATTCAGACTATAGCTACTTTCACACTCGCGTTTTGCGCGCATCCGTCATGGACGGATCCGTTCAGATAATACAATCGTCTGCATCCGTTCAGAATGGATCCGTTTGTATTATCTTTAACATAGCCAAGATGTTTTCTATTGTGCCAGATTGTGTCAGAGAAAACGTCCCCATTGACTTACATTGTGTGTCAGAACGGATCCGTTTGGCTCAGTTTCGTCAGACGGACACCAAAACGCTGCAAGTAGTGTTTTGGTGTCCGCCTCTAAACCGGAATCGAGATGGAACGGAGGCAAACTGATGTATTCTTTGTGGATCCTTTTCCATTCAGAATGCATTAGGGTCCATTCACACGTCCGTAGCGTGTTTTGCGGATCCACAAAACACGGACACTGGCAATGTGCGTTCCACATTTTGCGGACCGCACATCTCCGGCACTAATAGAATATGCCTATTCTTGTCCAAAATTGCGGACAAGAATAGGACATGTTCTATTTTTTTCGGGAACAGAATTGCGGACCCGGAAGTGCGGGTCCGCAATTCCGTATCCGGGCAGCACATTGTGCAGCCCAATAGAAATGATTGGGTCCGCAATTCCGTTCCGCAAAATGCCTAAAAAGGACAAAACTGATCCGTTTTGGACCGCTTGTGTGAGCCCTGAACGGATCTCACAAACGGAAAGCCAAAACACCAGTGTGAAAGTAGACTATGCTGTGCTGGATTCATATTGTACCTCATACCATACTTTATACATATTCTTATGACTGTACACTTTATTTCACACAGCATGTATACTCTAATAGTATTGATAGTGTACTACAAGTACAACACTCCATATGGCATTCATACTATACTGTGCTACATACTGTATTCATACTGTACATTGCGTTATATAAATGCTCTACTTTACCCTATATCCTGCTTCATACATATTCACATTATTCTATACTCTACCTTTATACTGTATTCATACTGTATATTACGTTATATTAATGCTCTACTTTAGCCTATATCCTGATTTATACATATTTATACTATTCTATACGCTGCCTTTATACTTTATTCATACTGTATATTAAATTATATTTATGCTCTACTTTACCCTACATTCTGCTTCATACACATTCATACTATTCTATACTCTACCTTTATACTGTATATTACGTTATATTTATGCTCTACTTTACCCTATATCCTGCTTCATACACATTCATACTATTCTATACTCTACCTTTATACTGTATTCATACTGTACTTTACTTTGTACTAGGCTTCATGCATATTCATACTATGCAGTACTTCATAGTATATTCATAAGGGATTTTACTGCATACTTCACTTCATAAAGCATTCACACTATTATAGTACTTCATGCTGTAACAATATATTCATATTATACTTTACACTGTACTCCATATTGTGTTCACACTATAGTTTTCCTCATGCTGTATTCAGACTGTTTTTTCAATATATATGTAACTAGATGCACTCAATAACTGGATTTTATATGTGTAACTTTTTTCCATGATAATAGTAGAAGCAATGTATTACCTATGTAATATAATAAGTCAATTCAGATTTATTGGAAAGTGTGTCTGTAATTGCAGTTTAGAGAATATTTCAAGTTTATCCTGGTTTTAAATAAATAAAAATAAAATGATATCTACATCTATCTATATATATATATATATACACACACACACTTTAAGTTCTTCTTGTCCTACATGTATTTGAAATAGTCCCATATGTCAGAGCTGGACAAATTCCAGCAAACAGGTAGCCAATGCATCTGAAACGTTGTCTCTGGTGACTAAATTTCTGTTTCATTTTAATTCATGCATATGAATGTTCTTATTGTTGGCAACTAAAATGTTGGCATCTGGACTGATGTAAGCGGCTCCTAAAGTCTGCAGTATTCTTCATGGCTTTCATATATAATTTTAATTCTGTGAGACAGATGTCTGGATTTTTTCAGGAATAATACTTGAAAGTAAAAGTGTTAAAAGCATCAGGTCAGCGGCAGGAGTGAGTTTTCTGTGGAGACTGTTCATGGAAGTTTCAGCCCCATACAGTATGTCGGTTTTTTAAAGAATTTTACTTTACTGCAACTGTAGATCAATGTGTGACATCACTGAGCAGAGAAATAATGTTTGTGAAGCGGGGTGACCACTTGGACTAATGAGGTCTATAATGCTTACCATGGCTGAGTCGTGTAGGGGCCAGGCAGACAGAGGACAGGCTTGGGCATTGCGCTCGTGAAGCAGATATACTTCTGTGAAGGGTGTCCTTTGTTTAAGCATTTGTGATCTCACAGTAAAGTTCCAGTGTACTCAAGTGTTTGGAGAGCTATTGTTAGCTGGTTCTTTGTGTCCTTTGTAGAAATGTTTATCTTTTCTTTCTTCTCATAGGGATCCCCGGTCTCTCTTCCAGCATACCCCCTCCTTGCAACTCATTTTTTGCTTGAATGACATTCCTTTGGGCACCAACCTCTTACTTTTTGTAAAAGGATTGGTTTCTAATTCTTTTTATTAGCCCCCTCTTATAGCTGCCCTGGACCAATAACCAGTTTTGAAGTATTCCCAGTGTGTAACTTACAATGGTTGTCCCGGAAGCAAGTAATATTGTAATTCGAGGGACCACTGTAGCTCATACTTTATCACCAGCATTTGAAGACCACTTAAGTGACTTCCACCTAGATGGTAAACATTCATCCCTTGTTTATACCAGATTAATGATCAATCTTCTTGATGGAGACACAAAAAGTGAAGTTGGGTATATAAAATAGATTGCATAAAGCATATATGTCATTTAAAATGGTAATGATTGCATACTGAATGGGGGAGGAATGATTGGTACTATGATCTTTCTTTCCACATCTGCCGACAAACAATTATTTGTGATCCCTCAAAAAAGATGCGATCACCCGACAAATGAACGTTTGCTTTTTGTCGGGGGATCGACGTTAAGTTTACATGGGGCAGTGATCAATTATTGGCTCTGTGAGTCCTTTGTCTGACCACTTACTGTATAGAAGAAGCCTCAACTAGGCTTCAGGTGTCCTCAGATGTGTTCACTGAGAGAGTTTAGAATTCTACAAATTAAACATCAGTAATGCCATTGATTGGTTATTCTGAGTGCATGGTTATCTTACTGGTGGACTTGCCTTTATAAATTCAAGTTAGATACTCTCTACACTAGTGAACCCTACTTAAAGCGATAGTTCTATAGGTTGGCTTCATTTAAGAAATTCCCAAAAAGTAAGGCCATCACTTGCAGTCTTTTTGAGGTTTTAAACAGTTGTTTTGACTTATCATAGGGCCCACTATAGTACTAAATATTGCATTTCTGGCCATGTAAAGCATCAATTTTTAAGGCATAATGAGCTCTGGATTAGTTAAGGCTACTTTCACATGGATCGTCATGGATCTGCAAAAATACCTCCGTTACAATAATGCAACCGCATGCATCCGTCATAAACGGATCCGGTTGTATTAGGTCTTCTATAGCCATGACGGATGCCAGATTGTGACAGAGAAAACGGATCCGTCCCCATTGACTTGCATTGTGTGCCAGGACAGATCCGTTTGGCTCCACTTTGTCAGGCGGACAGCAAAACGCTGCAAGCAGCATCTTGGTGTCCGCCTCCAGAGCAGAATGGTGACGGAACAGAGGTAAACTGAAGCATTCTGAGCGGATCCTTTTCTATTCAGAATGCATTAGGGCAAAACGGATCCGTTTTGGACTGTTTGTGAGAGCGCTGAATGGATACCACAAACGAAAATTCAAAATGTGAGTGTGAAAGTAGCCTAATTGGTAATACGTAGACAAATAGAGTCTTCCATCTAATGAATGATAGTCATTCCTGGCCACCTTCTTAATTTTTCCTGTGATTATACTACACACCACTTACAGATGCTGTGGACCGCTCTCCGGCTGGTGTAGATAGCGTAAGCCATTAGGAGGTTATCAGACTGCAGTGCAACTGTCCAATTCTTCTTCAGTGGAAAAAATAATCAGAGGTTATGAGGTTAAGCAAAGAGATGGAGAACTGAGAAAAAAGTGCAGGTTACATGCAAGGTTTGCCTGGCGTTGTACAGCGGTGCTAAGCACATCCACTCTGTGGCTGAGACTTCATGATTAATGGTGTTTATTCTTGACAGAAGCCTCCTCTATTTATCTGCAATACAGTTTAGTGATTTTATCAGTCACCTGAATGAGAAATATTCAGTCATACCAATATTGCAGTGTAAATTGAGTAGAGTCACTTTTTATTATATCTCACAGCCTTATCATCCTCACAGTAATTTTCTCGCCGTGGTTTGATACGGAAAGGCTGGATTTAGCTGTACTTGACACAAAGCCTCTTCAATTCCACTGAAAGTTCAGACTGCTCTTAGAAATGCAAAAGAAAAAAAAATACCTCACTCTTATCCAAGCAATTTCAGGATTTGAAAGAATACAGATAAAGAAGCTGAGACCTGGATGGGGAAAACGATGTAAATGTGGAATCGTCTAATAGCAGCAAAGTGACTTGTGAAAAGGTCCTTCAGTATTCTAACTTTGAGGCTCAGTTTAAAGCGTTTTGCCTTGATATGTAGCTCTGTTTGTTCTAATCAATGACAACCCGGCTTTGGTCTCGGGGAGACCCTATCCTTCATCTAAATGATTACAGACCCTTAGCGGCTGTTTGGAAATTTCCATGCAGTATTTAGAGCTATATGAAATGAACCTCAAAGAGAAGCACGCATGTTTAATAATACAAGCATTCAGCTAATGTCCTTGGGTACTTACCGGTACCTACCTAAAGATACTATAACCAGCTCGTCTGCAGTGCATGTAAAGAAAGTTGTTAGTTTTCTTACACCGGTCTATAAGGTAACATTTAAAGGGTTTGTCCCAGAATGACAACGTATTACCGATTCACTTAGGTGGTAAGCGTCTGATTGGTGGGAGTTCAACCACTAGGATTTGATTGAATGGCTGAGATTGAGCATGGTCATTGCTCCATTCAAAGTTTATGGGACTGCCAAGGATAACCAGATTAGCCAAATAAAAAAGGGTTGCCACCTATCCCCTCACGCTGATGTTATAACAGTGCCTGCACCACTGCGCCTGTCCTGACATGGCAGGAAGGCTGGCAGCAGGGAACCAGAACAGCAGCGATGGAGGAACGGTTAGGTGAATATAAGTGCTGCTATCTTTTTTACAACCTTTGTATCCCACTACAGGCCTTTTTTATTTGGTGGGAATACCCCTTTTAAAGGAATTGTCTAGCAAAAAAATGTTTTGGACATCATAGAAGGGGATCCACCATCTGGTTTCCACCCTATGATTAGTAAACCAAGCTAGTCTATATATTCATATGAATGGTCACCAGGTGGTCACTGGTGGTTAGAGAAGCCAGAACTTCGTTAGTCAGCCGATTGTTGGCTGGCTTCTGTTTAAAAATAGAGCTATTTTGATCAATCCATTTAAAGGGAACCTGTCGCCTCTTCTATGCTGTTCTCGCTAAGGGCAGCATAGTATAGTGACCGAGCTGCTGATTGCAGCAGGTTGTCACTTTTGGGCTAGAATTCAGCAGTACTGACAGTGCAAACCTTACAGCGTGTGCCAGCACTGCAAGGGAAGATGAGTCCGAAGAGACTCCCCTACCTCCTGCCCATGAATGGCAGATTTATTTTATGTTAAAGCACAGAAAAGCAAGGACAGTCTAGTGGAGGTGACAGGTTACCCTTAAGGCATTAAATTATAATCAATATTAACATATAATTTAACTTTTTGGGGTAGAAAACAGCTGAACTGTGCATATTATACAGAATACCCATCTACAATAACATGTGCCTTGCAAAATTGTAAGAGGCTATCTTCTTATGTCCTGTGGCAATTGTTTTAGCAGTTGGTACCTTCTACAGTATATATGCACTACAACCATCTATTGCTTCCTGTTGGATTGGTGGCACTGGCTCCGTAACTAATGCTTTTATTTAAATCTGGATAGCCCCAGAAATTCATCAGCATCGATAAAAATCCCTTGTGCTGTACCCTGATGCAAAGCTAAGTTGCTCCATTTGGTTATTCTTGTGCAGGAAGCAATGCGAACCTAGCAGTAGTATGGATTTATAAGGAGATTCCCAAAGGCTGTTTGACAAATCCATTGCTTCCTGAGTGGTTTCCTCACACAACATGCCCTCTTTTTTGAATAGCCCAGTTTCTTCAGACCATTGCAGTGTTTGTTCCTAATGGAGCTAGAGACACTGAAGTGCATGCTCCTAATAGCCTAACTATTTCTTTGTCACTTGATTCGTAGGCTATTTATTTTACTATTCCTGTAATGTAGCCTAACGTTGTGAGTAACATGTAATTATCTTAAACATAAGTTTATGGGGCACATTTATTAAGACCAGCGTTTTTGCCCTAAACTGGCAGTGGATCCACCGAAGTTATGAAGTGGCGCCAGCCTCTCCATAACTTTGGCGCATCCAGCCCCAGTTTTAAATGTAATCATTCATTCAATAAACAAAGGATCCCTCAGGAGGTTGCGACGCTATATTTAATATGCTATAAAGTTTAATGGTCACTCGGACTAATGGCATCATTCACCGATGAACCCTTCGGGTGGGATAAGTGATGTATCAACCTGAACTTACCCGGTTCTTTCTTAGGGACCACGCCAAGCGGGGAGACCCGTAAATTAGGGAACGGTACCTCATCAAACGGACCCTTAACAAAAAAAATAAAGATTTTAGTTCAGGGATTTAGAGGTAGGGACCCCAAAGTGGGAAATTGGATCTAGATAGTGTTAGACAAAGTGAAATCGCAGAGTCGAGAGACTTGAGGGGCGACCTGTTATTCTGCCCTGATAAATTCAATCCGAATACACATCAGAACACACACCATATATTAAATAGGAGATAGATCCCGAACCCTGATTTCCCTGAGGAATTTTAAGCTAGTTCCCAAGAATTATGTTTTTTAAAGAGTGAACAATAAAGATTTTTTTTTATAACTATCAGTCAGAGAGGCTGCAAAAAGTTACGCTAAGGTCCGAGTGACCATTAAACTTTATAGTTTTAAATTAGGGATCGACCGATATTGATTTTTTAGGGCCGATACTGATAATTTGTGAACTTTCAGACCCTTGTCCTATTCACCCTGATAGATCTCTATCAGGGTGAATAGGAGCTCACACTGTCCCTGCTGCTCTGTGCTTTGTGCACACAGCAGCATGGAGCTTTTTATGGCAGCCAGGGCTTCAATAGCGTCCTGGCTGCCATGGTAACTGATCGGAGCCCCAGGATTACACTGCTGGGGTTCCGATCGGAGGAGCAGGGGAGAGGGGATCCTGTGACCACTGCCACTAATGATTAATACTGGGGGGGGGGGTGCGGCTTGGGTGGGGGGGCGCACTGCGCCACCAATGTTTTTAATACTGGGGGGTGGGGGGCGCACTGCGCCAACAATGATTAATACTTTGGGGCTTGGGGGGGCGCACTGCGCCACCAATGATTAATACTGGGGGGCTTGGGGGGCGCACTGCGCCACCAATGATTAATACTTTGGGGCTTGGGGGGACGCACTGCGCCACCAATGATTAATACTGGGGGGGCGCACTGCGCCACCAATGAAGAGAAATCTCTCATTAATTCATATACAGGAGGCGGGAACTGGCTGCAGAATCACATAGCCGGCTCCCGACCTCTATGAGTCGTAGCTGCGATCCGCGGCACCTGAGGGGTTAACTACCGCAGATCGCAGCTATTTCTCATAGAGGTCGGGAGCCGGCTATGTGATTCTGCAGCCAGCTCCCGCCTCCTGTTCAATTTGAATGAATGAGTAAGTTAACATCATTGGTGGCGCAGTGGCCACAGCCCCTCCCCTCCTCTTGTCTTCTCTCCTCTCATTGGCAGCAGCGGCAGCAGCAGCACAGGGGGAGGGAGACACTGCTTCCTTCTTTCCTGTGCTGCTGAGGGAACACGGAGAGCGCTGAGCAGCGCGATCCTTGTTCCCCATACGTTATCGTAATATCGGCAAAATAGATACCGATAACGGTCAAAATCCTGAATGTCGGCCGATAATATCGGTAAAACCGATAATCGGTTGATCCCTATTTTAAATGTAAGACAGCTTCTGAGAGGTCTTACATTTAGACCTTTTTCTACGCCTAAAACAGGTGTATAAAATGGTCACTGAGACGGGCCTGCCGGCCGTTCCCCTTCTCCGCCTACGTCAATTTTAGAGCTGGCGTGAGCGGGGCAAAGTCGCAGATTGCAGCTCAACTAACTGTTGAAGTTCGGAAACTCTCAAGCTTGGAAGAAAAAAGAAAAGATAATTTGACTTCTACAAAACAGATGAAAACTTATACTATCCTAACTGTTCTGAAGTGGGAGGAGGGCCAACACTTACAGCCTGATAAACATATTATATAGATTATGAAAGTATTTTAACAGCGTTTTTATTGTATAACTAAGCATTCTTTGTTGCTTATTCCCACTTCTTTCTTTGCTGTCAGTACTTCGTGTTCGAATATTTGGCTTAATATTTTGTGAGATGACAATAATTCCTAAGGGCAAAGAAATATAAAGGAGAATAATTTCTATTACAAGGTCTTATACATGACACAGTGGAGTCATTTGCACGCAACGCAGCAGTAAACAATGATCTTGTAGTTGAGTCTAAATTCTTATTCTCTAGTCTGATGTGGAGGAATCGAGCCAATGCTGTATTCATACAGTCTAATAGACTTTTCAGGATATTGCTTAAGGCAGTCCCAATCTCATGACAACATTCATACGCCAACTGTGCAGAATGAATGCTACTCACAGCACAGTCTTTTTTCCACTGGATCACCAATTCTCAGGAAGAACAGTTTTAATAGTAGTGCTGGTCTGAAAAGTACTCTGGACTAGGGAGCAGATTCCACCTTTCTTGTTTCACAGATCCTTTGGAAAATGAAAGATGGAATCTGATTGGTTGCTTTGGGCAACTAAGGGTATTTTCACACTTGCGTTGTTGGATCCGGAAATCCGTATGCAAACGGATAGCATTTGTAGACCAATCCGGATGCGGATCCGTCTCACAAATGCATTGCAATACCGGATCCATCTCTCTGGTGACATCCGGAAAAACGGATCCAGTATTTATTTTTTCACATTTTTAAAGGTCTGCGCATGCACACACCGGAAAACCGGATCCGTTTTTCCAGAAGACATGGCATTGATGCATTTCAATGGAAAATAATGCCGGCATTCCGGCAAGTGTTCCGGAATTTTGGACGGAGAAAATACCGCAGTTCTTTTCCGGTATTGAGCCCCTAGGACGGAACTCAATACCAGAAAACTTTAACGATAGTGTGAAAGTATCCTAAGCCAGATTTCCTTTACACCAGTTTTGATTAATCTCCCCCCCCCCCCCCCCAATGTGCTTTTATACCATGCACCGTTGGGTGCTGTATGGAAGAAGCATTTATTTTTTTGTAAAAGAGCATCTGAACATACCAGAAATTTCTCTCCATGTGCTCCTGCATGAAATTGGGTTAGATGTAGGTATAATAAGCAACCGTGGACCTTTATAGGGGCCCTAGTATGGCTCCATACAACATGTATACAAGGCCTGGTTCTGTAGATATATGCATTTAAACTGACGTCCTGCCAGTTTATTTCCACAGGTTGCATAAAACAAAAATCATAAACACAGCACCTATCCTTGTCCAGGCTCTAACTAAACATTAGGTCCCTCTCTAGGACGTGGCTGAGCTATCCTCAGTCCACACCGTCTGTACAGCAACTTGTAATACTTGCGGTTTCCTTGCATAGGACATTCAGGGTCTCCCAGAGAGATGTGGCTTCTCCCTCTCTCAAGGCTGAGAGGGCAAGTGACCTAGGGGGCCTGGTTAACTAGCACCTTCCCAGGTACTCCTCATCAGGACCCAGGCTAGAGGTTTTAACCCTTTCCTAAATTGCTTTCCTCAGCATATGGTCTGAACAGAAACGAGAATTGTTCTATAAAACTAAATTAGCTCTTCAGGAAGAAACTGGGCAACACATCTGATTCTCCTGCAAAAAAGAACTAAGCATTACTTACCTGGCAGATTCCAGCTCTCCTGGCAGGTCTTTGTTTACCCGGCTGCAGCCCGGCTGCAGCCCGGCTGCAGCGGTGACATCATGTTGACAACACTTGACCACTGCAGCCAATCACTGGCCTCAGTGGTGCATTGAAAAAGCCAGTAATTGGCTGCACATGTTTATGTGATGTTACCGCTGCAGATCCGGAGCGGCGACACGAGATCTGTGCGGTAAGTAACAGTTCTTTTTGCAGGAGGATCCCATGTGTTGTCCAGTTTCTTACTGAAACCGGACAACTCCTTTAAAGCGACCCTCAAGGTAGAAGCTAGGGTCAGTACCTATAGGGGATGATTGAATTTTATTTATTTTCCTCAGATCTTGCTCTTTGGCTTCTTTTTAACTCGGTTGCATTACAGCAGATCTGTAATTTGTGACTACAGTTTAGGTACAATGCCTACAGGGAGTCTTAGGTAGTCTGAGACACATCTCCGGACACATCTTGAGCTGACTGAACCAATGATAAGAAAAGGGGGGTGTCTCAGACTAGGCACTGTATTTGAACGATATTCATAGATCACTGCTCTGCCCTAATGGAGTTGAACTAATATGTAGAAAAAGAGCAAGATCTGAGGGAAATAAATAGCAGGTAGTAATCCTCTATAGGCCCTTACATCTTGTTTTTGAGGGTCACTTTAAGCCATGCCGTTTTATTTGCTGTTTGTTTAACAGTAAAAATAATAAAATGGAAAGCAATGCTCATTTTCCTAAAATATGCATAGTTTAGTATATTTTTTAATTTGTGATGAGAATAAAGCAAAGTTTTATAAGTTCTCGATTTCATAGATAGGAGAGAAATGAGGGAGAAGAGACGAGTATCACATACACTATAGCATTGGCTCTGGAGCTCTCCCGGGAATTGCTTTGATCTGTGATTAAGATATCTTTCTGTCTAGCCTGGAAGACATGGTAGAACTGCCTCTAACATTAGATTACAGTCTGCTTTGGTGACATCTGCCAATAGCAGTCCTCACCATTATCAAAACACATCTACTTCTGTATTGAGGAGCCCTCTGTCTCTATGCCGCATGTTACTTAATTAGACTCTCTGTCTTTTTTCTTGTCCAAGGGTTTTTCTGTGTTTTGGTAAAATCATATATACACTAGCATTTACAAAATATTTAAACCTCTAGAAAGTTGAAGGGAGACTTATAAAAAAAACACTTGTATAATAGATCACTACAAAGTCACTACATGGAAGAGGTAGGGAAATTAGGCAGAGTCTAAAAACAGCACCACTCTATGGGTTCTGTGTGGTATTACCCTTGAATGAACAAGAACGGCACTGTTTCCAGAAGAAAAAAAAAACTGCTAAAGGCATGAAATTGCTGTGAAGTCAAGTGACAATGTGCATTTGATGTGTTGTTAAACGAATATTAGGAATTAGTGAAGCATTGCGTCATCCTGTTCTCAGTAAGACATCATTCCACAACAGTATAACATAATTTGTGTGCAGATTCATTGCGGTAGTCATGAGATTCATATATTAGTTACATTACTCCGATATCTGAACTAAACATATAGCATCGGATTTACAGCTCAATTTCAGCTATGTATTATTTGACCCAGAGGTCTCCAAATTTTTATGATTTTTTTTTCCATTCATCTTTTTCAGGCCTTCTGCATTAGCAAGCAGCCCGACATATCCAGATCTTCCATTCATAAGGATATCTCCACACAGGAACCATGCAACAGTATCAGACTCCCCTTTTAGTCCTCCTCATCCTTACATCAATCCCTACATGGACTATATTAGATCTTTACACAGTAGCCCCTCACTTTCCATGATTTCAGCAGCTCGTGGGCTCAGCCCTACTGACGGTGAGTTTACCCAGCAGTGATGTGTGATGAGAATGTAGAATAATTATATGTCATGGTAGTGTTACCTTGTGTATGTAGTCATTGCTGCAGATTTATCCACTTTATCTTAACGAGATTGTCTGGGCTTTTAATATCGATGAGCGATCCTCAGGATAGGTCTTCAGTATCAGATCGGCTGGGATCTGACACTTGGCACCTCCGCCGATTAGATGTATGAGGAGACGACATGCGCAGTGTGCACGTGCTGTCTCCCTTCTCTCTTCCTGCTCACCGCTGCTTTGCCATAGACATAGCAGCAGGAAGAGAGAAGGGAGACGGCGCATGCGCACTGCGCATGCCGTCTCCTCATACAGCTGATCGGCGGAGGTGCTGGGTGTTGGAACCCTGCCGATCTGATATTGAAGACCTATCCTGATGATAATTCATCCATATTAAAAGGCTGGACAACCCCTTTAAATGGGTTGTCCCAAGATATAAAGTTATTCCCTTTTCACATCGCTGGAACCCCAATCGATCATGAGAACAGAGGTCCCTAGTTCCTCACATGACTGGAGCGCTGGTCAAGATTTTGTGCTGTTGCTCCATTCATTCTCAATGGGATTGCTGGAAATAGCCGAGATGAGCTACTGTAATAAAATAAAATATTCTTACCAGCCTATTTTTTTTCTATTAAGACTGGGTTCACATATACGCTTTGAACTCTGGCAGTCTATTCCGGCGGAGGAATAGATTGCTGGAGTTCGCTGTATCCGGATACTACTGTGCACTGTAATGGAATCCGGGCGCTTTCCAGCATATATGCCGGCTTTCGGAGGGACAAAAAATGCTGTGTAGTATTTTTTGTAGGGATTGACCGATTATCGGTTTTACCGATATTATCGGCCAATATTTAGGATTTTGAAAGTTATTGGTATCGGCATCTATTTTGCCGATATTCCGATAACGAATCGGGAACATGTATCGCGCTGCTGTCAGCGCGATCCGTGTTCCCTCAGCAGCACAGGGGAGAAGGAAGCAGTGTCTCCCTCCCCCCTGTGCCACTGCTGTCACCAATAAGAGGAGGGGCTGTGGCCACTTCGCCACCAATGAAGATAACTCTCTCATTAATTCATATACAGGAGGTGGGGAGCTGGCTGCAGAATCACATAGCCAGCTCCCGACCTCTATGACAAGTAGTTGTGAAAATTCACAGAATTTTGGTATAAATTATCGGCTATCGGCCTGAAAGTTCACAGATTATCGGTATCGGCTCTAAAAAATCTATATCGGTCGATCCCTAATTTTTTGACCAGACGAAAGCGGCATGTATGCCTAATACAGTGAATTCCAACAGTCTGTCCCTCCACCGGAAGAGACTGCCGGACTTCAAAGCTCATATGTGAATCTAGCCTTGTACAGTGAAGTCATATCTAAATTACTCCTCAAAAGCCCGAACTGGAGAACCTTGGATTTTAGTTCTTGCTACCTTAATCATAGTCACTGTCAGCATGATCAGATTGTAATCCTAGCTGAATGTTAAGATTTCACATTGGAACTGCATGGCTCTTAGATGACTATCACAAATACGTAAGCTCAGTCTCAATGCCAAGTATGATAGGTATGATCAACATTGTGTAAAATGAGTCACTTTTAAACGTAAATCCGTTCCTGTTCAGCATGTGAAAGGCATCCCTAGCCGTTTCTGTTCTGACTGCACGACAGCAAAGGACATGTCTTATCTATTAGACACTTTAATAAATTATAGAAGATAAGGCAGAATGGTAGAAAATTGCTAACATTTCCTCTTTCACTAAACATCTTGCTTTCTGTCCTCTGTCCTCTTGACGACTACCTGCACGAAATTCTCTTTTTTGTGCCTAAATGTAAAAATAAGATCAGTAGTTCTGAAGCATAACTATATCATGGTGTTGACGGCATCTATGATGTTTGCATTAACATACTAAAGAAGGATCAAGTGAATGACAGCAGAACATAAAAAAGTACATAAAAGCCGTCAGTGTGTCCCCCGGTATATATGATTGTAATACTAAGAGTCTAAAGGGAATGATAGAGAAGACAACGCAAACAAGTAAGGTAGAATTCCTTTAATCTAGCATGGATGGGACCTGATAGTTGCCAGACTTTTAAATGGTGTGATATGTATTAAAAGATGATTGAAATGTGCCTAAAAATCACTAAAAGGGGTTTTCTGTTAAAAATAACAAATTGGCTAAGGGAGGGAAATTGTATAAAATAATACAGGCGGCTGTATTTTCCTGTTAAAGGGGTAATCCCATCTGGAACACTGATGGCATATTGCTAGGATATGCCGTCAATGTTTAGATAGATGCGGGTCCCATGTCTGTTACCTTCTCTTATCTCCAGTATGGGACCCCCAGAATGAACAGAGAGGAGCCTATATGTGAATTCTCAAAATACTTGAGTATTGGCTGGGCTATTTCCAGCAGTCCCATAGAGACGAATGGAAAGGTGTCTGCGCTCCCCATTCACCACTTCTGCTATTTTAGCGATTCATGGAGGGCATGCGCACCTTAATTTTTGGGTTCACATTCTCTAGACTAAGCTCTAGAGATGTTGGCATCATGATGGCAAATATAGTTATCATGCTCATGAAACAACTTGTGGTCACGCACATGCCTATTGTATCTTTTAGTTCCACATGCTGGTGTGAGCCCTGCTGAATATTACCAACATATGGCCCTGCTCGCGGGACAGCGCAGTCCCTACGCTGACATCATCACTTCCCCAGCCGCTCCAGGTGCTGGAGCCACGGCCCTTCATATGGAGTATCTTCATGCTATGGAAAGTAAGTAACACATTGGTTTCATGCTTGTGTGATATGGTGAGAACTATGGAACGGTGTTTCACGGTATATAGCAGATTGTTCCATATTAAGTGCGGAGAATACGGTATATAAAACGTGGTAGTATGGACCCATAGTAGGATATTTTTTGTTTAACCCTGATATTTAAATTTTTTTATTTCTCTTGCATGGTATTTAAATAGAGAAATAAAGTCATCACAAACTTTTCACTACACATTTGCCCAGTTATTTTCTGGGATTATATCCAACGTCAAACAACTCCTTGAGTGGAACATCAAAGAAAGACTGGGGGAATTTTTAAATATGCTTTCTTGTGCTCTTCTTATTAGACATTTCCAGCTAAGACATTCATCTTACCTTTGAGTAGCACTGGGAAGCACAGGGAAGTGGTTTGTTTAATCTCAAATTCTTTTGGCCCAAACGATGGCAGTCTGGCACTGATACAGTTATGTACTGCACTAGGAAATGTTTGTCGTCTTTATTCTCCTATATAGCACCACACATATAGAAGCTAGGGCTACCTAAACTAATACACAACTAACAAACCCTTAAATGGAAAGTGTCATCATGCTTTTACATTAGACAGATTTGTTTTAGAATTTTTGGTGATATTTTTAAAAATTTCGAAGACTCTATTTAAACAAAATCGTAAAGTTGTGCAGTTTTTGCACTAAATATGCTAAAACTTCCTGTCTTTTGAGAGAAGCTACATGGGACATATAGTTCCAGCAAAATTGACCCTCTTAAAACTTAACTTTTACTTAGTTATAATCATAAAATAATACCACGTCTGTGGTTCACCAGTGAGTATCTGTGAAACAAACGATAATCAAAGAAATATAGTGATAGATACTACATGGGACATAGACACAATGGACAGTAGCTGACCCATGACTTCTATGGGAGCAGCTTTTAGGGTACTTTCACACTAGTGTGATTCTTTTCCGGTATTGAGTTCCTTCCTAGGGGCTCAATACCAGAAAAGAACTGATCAGTTTTATCCCCATGCATTCTGAATAGAGAGTAAAGCCTCTTTTACATGGGCGTTGCGGGAAAAGGTGCGGGTGCGTTGCGGGAACATGCGCGATTTTTCCGCGCGAGTGCAAAACATTGTAATGCGTTTTGCACTCGCGTGAGAAAAATCACGCATGTTTGGTACCCAAACCCGAACTTCTTCACAGAAGTTCGGGCTTGGGATCGGTGTTCTGTAGATTGTATTATACTTATACTAGATTATATTATGAATACTCGCCCGTGTGAAAGGGGCCTAATACGTTCAGGATGTCTTCAGTTCAGTCTTTTTGACTGTTCAGGACGGAGATAATACCGCAGCATGCTACGGTTTTATCTCCGGCCAAAAATCCGGAACACTTTGCGGCATTTTTTCCATAGGAATGTATTAGTGCTGGATCCGGCATTCAAAATACCGCAATTCTGGATCCGTCCTTCCGGTCTGCTCAAAAAAATGCAGGATCCGTTTTTCCGGATGACACCGGAAAGACGGATCCGGCATTTCAATGCATTTGTAAGACAGATCAGGATCCTGATCAGTCTTACAAATGCCATCAGTTGGCATACGTTTTGACGGTGACGGAACTGCCTGCCGGATTCCTCTGCCGCAAGTGTGAAAGTACCCTTAGGCCTAGTTCACACGAACGTATGGCTTTTATAGTTTTTTGCGATCTTTTTTTCACAGATCCGTTGTTCCGTTTTTGAGTTCCGTTGTGTTTCCTTTCCGTTTTTCCGTTCCGTTTTTCCGTTCCGTTTTTCCATATGGCATATACAGTATACAGTAATTACATAGAAAAAATTGGGCTGGGCATAACATTCTCAATTGATGGTTCCGCAAAAACGGAACGGATATGGAAGACATACGGATGCATTTCCGTATGTGATCCGTTTTTTATCTTTCAACAGAACGGAAATACGGAAACAATGCTTACGGAACACATTCCGTTTTTAATGCGGAACTATTGAAATTAATGGTTCCGTATACGGAACACTAAAAAAGGCCTGTACACTCGCAAAAAAAACGATTGTGTGAACTAGGCCTAAGTCAAGCTTTGTGACCTGTGCACAGGTCAGGAGAAAGCAGATAAGCAGCGATATCACCTATTGTGAGTGGTGAATTCTGTGTTATCTATATTAGAGGTGTTACTTATCATTGTAATTCTGCAAGTTACCTTTATAGAACTGTTATTACACCTAGTGGCCAGTGCGAAAAATGCAGGATCATATACATCAAAGATAGATTTCAAATTTCAAAAAATTACGAAACATTCTAAAAAAATATATGGCTAACATAAAATGTGATTTAAACAATAGGTAATTTCCTATTCAGACATACCCTTCAAAGCTTTGAGCCGTGAGAAGGTTTAGAACACAATTCAGGTGACTTAGCATATCAAGAGCCCCATAGAGTATTCGACAGCCGGATGAGAGCTAGAGTATTGTAAACCGAGGAACAGCATGAAAAAAGTATAATCATACTAGTATTCCTAATTGTAATAACAGTTATTCATTTCCCAAGTTTTATTCCATTAGTTATGCTCTTTGACTAAAAGGTGATGCAGCATAATGTACCAGCAGTCAGTAGAATCGTCTCGTACATGTAACGTGGAAGTAGTGCAGCATTCCCTATAAAACGGTTTTGTAGCCTAGGAGAGATCAATAAACCAGTGCTTCCCATTAGAGTTCCTGTGAATATGTCCACTATTTGGCTCAGTACAACAACTGTAATGCTTGCATTTAATGGGTCAACTTTCGAGGAAGCTCATTAAAGAAGGGATTATTGAATAAATGTTAGACTAAACTATTCAACAAAGCAGACAAAGAATGCCAGACTGGAGCAGACAGGAATCAGACGTCCAGCCAAAAAGCTTGTTTCCTCTTTCTTTCTGAACTATTATTATATCTGCGGCTGAGAAAATGCACCTTCAAGAGCTATACCTTTTTTATTTTTCTGTCAATGCAGTCCTATGAGGGCTTGTTTTTTGTGGGACAGGTTGTAGTTTTCAATGGTGCCATTTTGGGGTACACGTAATTTACTGATTAACTTTTATTAACTCTTTTTGGGAGGGGGATGGCAAAAACATTAATACTGCCATTGAGTTTTTACGTTATACATTTTGTGGCATTCTCTCTTTTTTCAATAAAAAAAAAAACCTATTGAAAAACTCAATGAAATGTTTCTTGCCATTATTTACTTAACTCATTTGGAATTAGGATGACGATAGTTACATCTGTATCTATGAGGTTTAAAGGTGTGAAGGTCGACCAATGCCACCTCCTAATGTGTATAGAGGAGGTGTTCCAATGTTTCCCTAATGCAGCAGTCAGCAACCTTCGGCACTCCAGATGTGTTGAAACTACGACTCCCAGCATGCTCCATTCACTTTTATGGGAGTCCTGAAAATAGCTAAGCAAGTGTGCATGCTGGAAGTCGTAGTTTCACCACAGCTGGAGTGCCGAAGGTTGCTGATCCCTGCCCTAATGGCATATGTTGGGGGAAAGAAGAATCAGGCATGTTGGTTGTTGGAATTCTGCATGCCGTTCCTTTGTTCCCATATGAGGTCGGCTGCCCCTAGAGTTGATTGGCAGAGGTTTACTTCATTTACCCCTTTGAGAACACATGCATGCTTGGCCGAGCTGATTGTTTAAGTGTAGGGGGGTGGAGTTGTTATCGGCCAAACAAGGCAACGGCTGACTAAGGTGTATTGCCATCTTTGCACTTGTATATGCAGTTTACTTTATAATTGTGTATACACTTTTTTATGATGTTTCACTCCTTGAATTTTATAAGCGTGGAAAATAGAAGAATAAATGTAGTATGAATGAATTTGTATAGTACACAGAAAGTACTAAAAAGTTATCTAATTACATTTTGTGCTATCTGTTTTAATGATCATACTTAGTGACTTTCCTTTGTAACTTATTAATATGTTTTTTTAATTTGTTATCCTTTTGCAAGTTTTGTATTGTGTAACTGTATTGCACTCAATCTCCACTAATGCTAATTATTTGCCAGAATGGGGCTAATGACTAGAAAGACAAATTAAGTTGAAACTCTGAGAAAAACAAAAGCAGTTGACACAGTCTCGCTTTCTTCACATGACGGGAATGTGTGTCGTCAGGTAATGGATGATGGGTGTTTTTATTTAGACAAAGGCTAGTGGGAAAACCAATTAAAATAATTTCCATGGTCTGTAAATTAATTGTCACTAAGGTGGGTTTTGAATGTCCTATCATTTATCACTTGAGAAAATGAAACCTCTTCCAGCCAGACTTAAAGATCACAATTGACTTCAGCAATACAGCGTAAAACTAGGTTTTCTATCAGCACTGCAGTGTGTATCTTCTAGTTAGTGCTTGTGGACACCTAGGGGGTCATTTATGATCACAAATAAGCCTATATTATGCGTATTTCTTGTGCAGATTGTGGCGCAAAGGTTATTTGCGCTGCAATCTGCAACTTTTCAACGCTGAGGCCAGTTCTAAAAGGGGGCAGGGAAGGGGATGGGCCAGCTAGCTTACATTTAGGCCTGCGCCTCTACATGACTTTGGCGGATCCATAAGCAGCGCAGGGGGTGTCTAAAATGCTGGTCTTAATAAATGACCCTCATAGTTCAAGGAAAGGCAGACCTAGGAGACCTAGATATTTGGAATCACAAGGGAAGCTGTGTGTTCAATATCAGATATATCAAGAATTGTGTGAATGATATTGTATAATATAAAGTCATTGGCAAGGTCCTTTAACAGCTTGGCTACTCTAGAGACACTACTGATCAGAATGCACGTTACCATTGATCATTGGATACCGTATATTGTGATTGAAAACCTATCCAGGGCCATAGCTATAAGGGATGCAGAGGTAGCAGTCACAATGAGGCCTTGATTCTTGAGGGAGCCCAAAGCCCTTTCCCTTACATAATGCTATGCTAATATTAACCTTCATGCATTTGGACGTAACTGTGCGTCCAAATCGCAAGTAATTTACTGCATTTGGACGTACAGTCACTTCCAAACTGCTTACCGGGGCTGTGACACTATAAAGATGGCAGCGGGCCGATGGTTGCCCGGGCTGCCATGTACCTAAGGGCTCATGCACACGACCGTTGTTGTTTTGTGGTCCGTTTTTCACTGATCCGTTGTTCCGTATCTGAGTTTTTTTTCCTCTGATTTAAGTTCTCTTCCGTTCCATTATTGCACAAAACATATCCTTATGGTTTCCGTATTTGATCCGTTTTTTGCGGATCGTATTCAGAAACAGTAACTTATTAATCACTAAACACATGAGCAATATGGGATGGGCATAGCATTTCTACAGTATGGATCTGCAAAATACGGATGACATATGGATGTGTGTTCTATATTTTTTGCGGACCCATTGACTTAAATGGGGCCTCAGAACGTGATTTGCGGACAAAAATAGGACATGCACTACTCTTTTTCGGAACGGCCATGCAGACAAATGGAAACGGAATGCACACAGAGTAACTTCTGTGTTTTCTACAGCACCATTGAAGTGAATGGTTCCACATACGGTCCGCAAAAAAAATGGAACGGAAGCGGAAAAAAAATACGTTCGTGTGCATGAGCCCTAAGGCTGATCAGACCCTGAGGGTCTAATCAGCCATAGTGTAACTGTAGTTCACATGTATGACCCACAGCTCTCTATGGATGTATCACGATTCTAGGTCTTGCACACTTGTATTTTCAATGGAGTTTATTAATAAACTTTTTTTTTGTTTTGAGTTTTAACGTCCTAAAAAATTATTGTTGGGTTTTTGATTAATCTGGACGTACACCCTTTTTTCACCATACCATTTTGTTTACTACTTTTTCAGCATAAAATCACTTCTGTGTTAAAAATAAATTATATTGTACATAGTCATATACTAAAGTCCATAACTTTTTTATTTTTTCACCAATGTAGCTGTGTTAGGGCCTGTTTTTTGCGGGACGGGCTTTAGTTTTTATTAGTATAATTTCGGGGGTACATATGACTTTTTGATCACTTGTTATTTTTTTTTTGTGGAGGTGAGGTGCCAAAAACAACAATTCCGTCATTGTTTTCTACATTATTTTTTACGGTGTTCACCTCGTGGAATTAGGAACATGATACTTTTTTTAATGACATAAATGAACGGATATGAGAAAAGGCAATTTTTTGTTTAATTTATGTTTTTTTTACAGTTTTTTTTTACAGTTTTTTAACTTTTTTATTTTATTTATCAAGACCCATTTGGATCTTGAAGATCCAGTGGGACTGATTGCTATACAGTGCATTGCAATAGTCATCTAATGCAATGCACTGTATATAGTCTGTATTTACACTACATGGCCATTACTGTGCTGTGGCTCACATCAAGCCACTTCAGTACACCGACTCTCAAACTAGAGAAGTTCTGATTAGGCAGGTCTTGATCTTGGTGCTGTATGCTCCTGAGGAAGTGCGCTATTCAGGCACACAGAAACGCATCGAGCCCTTCATGGTTTACACTCTCGCTAGTCTTTGCTGCTAGTTGGCTGCGTATGAGCCATATCAGCTGTTTCACCGAGTTGCGTGAGTGAAGCACCATTCAGTTGTCCCCAGTTGATGGCAAAGTGCACGGCCATCTCCTGGGTGACGATCGTTTTCCAGTGGCGAGATTGGCACGCTGTTTGTGCCTAGCACTGGGTATCTTTTTTGAGTCCAGAGGTCTGAGTCTATTGGCCATTTAAGGGCATAATATATACTGTATGTTTCATACGGCCCAATGCAACCTCGATATCACCTGGGTGACTGCCTGTGATATTGAGGACCAATCACATAATAGTGTCTGTCTGTTGGGTCTGTATGATAACAGAGACAATAAAGACATCATATACTATAGTTTGCCCGTTGTGAATCACGATACACAAGGATTTAGCGTGGCAACACATATATTACACGCCACAGACTGCCCAAGGTGATTCATTTTAGACCTGGCCTGTACTTCTGGAGCTTGGGTCTGACTGTATGAATGTATTCACGTGACTGGTATATACACAATGAGCTCCTGTGCTCGGTTTAAGCTATACCTATGCGGCAGAATTACATAGTTCACATGTATGACCCACAGCTCATTATGGATGTATCACAATTGTAGGTCTTACACCCTTGTATTTTTAATGGAGTTTATTAATAAACTTTTTTTGTTTTGAGTTTTAACGTCCTAAACAATTATTGTTGAAAATGTAGTAAAACATAAAAAAACTATATAAATTTGGTATCGCCATAATGAAAAACAAGCCCCCACACAGCTACATTGGTGAAAATGTCATTGATGTTAGTATATGGTGATCCAAAATATCATTTATTTTAAGCACAAAATAGATTTTATGGTAAAAAAAAGTAGTAAAACATAAAAAAAAACTATATAAATTTGGTATCAACCCACAGGATAACATTATCATATAATTTTCACCACAAGAGGAACCCCATAAAAAATAAAAATAAAAAACACTGAGACAATTGCCATTTTACCCAATTCACCAAATTCCACAAAAAATGCTATACAAAGTGATCAAAAAGACTTATATACCCCAAAATGATACTAATAAAAACTACAGCCCATCCTGCAAAAAACAAGCCCCCACACAGCTACATTGGTGAAAAAGTAAAAATTTTATGGCCCCTAAAACAATTTCAGCAAATTACATATTAGAAAATCCCGCTCCTTCCCTTCTGAATGCTGCCGTTTACAACCACGTACAAGGTGTTGCCGTATTCAGGAATAAATGCATAACAAATTGTGGGTGCATTTTCTCCTGTTAGCGCTTGTGAAAATAAAAAATGTAGGGCTAAAGCAACATTATATTGGAAATTTAAAGTAAATTTTTTATTTTCACAGCCATGCATTTCTAAATTCTATGAAGCGCTTGTTGAGTCAAAGCATTCACTTCACCACTATATTTATTCCTTGAGGGGTGTAGTTTCGAAAATGGGGTCGATTTTGGGGGTTTTCTTTCTAGGGGTACCTCATGGTCTCTTCAAATGTGACATGGCACCTGAAAACCATTCCAGCAAAGTCTGCCTTCTGATAACAATATGACGCTCCATTCCTTCTGAGCACTGCTGTGTGCCCATACAGCAGGTTACAACCACAAATGGGGTGTTTCTGTAAACTGCAGAATCAGGGCATTAAATATTGAGGTTTGTTTGGCTGTTAAGGCTACTTTCACACTGGCGTTTTGGCTTTCCGTTTGTGAGATCTGTTCAGGGCGGATCCGCACCAAACGCGAGTGTGAAAGTAGCCTAACCCTTACTGTGTAGCAGGAAAAAATTCTTAAAATGGAAACTCTGCACACAAAAATATGTAATTTTAAAATTTCCCCTCCATTTTCCTTTAATTCTTGCGGAACACCTAAAGGGTTAGCAAAGTTTGTAAAAATCAGTTTCGAGTAACTTGAGGGGTGTAGTTTCTAAAATGGGGTCATTTATGGGTGGTTTCTACGAATTAAGTCCCACAAAACGACTCAATAACTGAACTGGTCCTTAAAAATGTGGGTTTTGGCAATTTTCATAAAAATTTTAAAATTTGCTTCTAAACTTCTAAGTCTTCTAATTTCCTGAAAAAATAAAATGACATTTACAAAATGATGCAAACATAAAGTAGACATATGGGGAATGTAAAGTGATAACTATTTTATGAAGTATCACTATCTGTCTTAAAAGCTGAGAAATTCAAATTTAGAAAATAGCAAATTTTTCCAAATTTTCTGCAATTTTTTTTTTTTTTTAATGCATAAAGTTAAAACTTATCAACTCAAATTCACCACTAAGGCTACTTTCACACCTGCGTTAGGTGCGGATCCGTCTTGTATCTGCACAGAAGGATCCGCACCGATAATGCAAACGCTTGTATCTGTTCCGAACGGATCCATTTGCATTACCACGAACAAAAAATAAAATAAAAAATGTTTTGTTTTTTTTTGTTCATGATAATGCAAACGGATCCGTTTTGACTTACACTAAAAGTCAATGGGAGGCGGATCGGTTTTCAATTGCACCATATTGTGTCAGGATGGATTTGTTTGGCTCCGCATCGTCAGGCGGACACCAAAACGCTGCAAGCAGCGTTTTGGTGTCCGCCTCCAAAGCAGAATGGAGGCTGAACGGAGGCAAACTGATGCATTCTGAGCGGATCCTTATCCATTCAGAATGCATTGTGGCTAAACTGATCCGTTTTGGGCCGCTTGTGAGAGCCCTGAACAGATCTCACAAGCGGACCCAGAAACGCCAGTGTGAAAGTAGCCTTACATGAAGTATGATGTGTCACGAGAAAACAATCTCAGAATGGCTTGGATAAGTTAAATCGTTCTAAAGTTATTACCACATAAATTGAGACATGTCCGATTTGAAAAATGGGGCTTCGGCATTTGGTCCAAACTGGCTGTTTGCCCAATTTTTGAATTGGGGAAAAGAAGCTGCAAATTATACCTCTGTTCTTGTCTTTCCATAAGATGTATTGAAATTGTGGGGTACACTGATATTTTATGGTCTAATATATTTCTGCATGTGTCAAATTATGAGTCATGTGCATGAGGCCTTGCTCAGGAAATTGTGGTCTACAAGGTCAAGATTACTCATAAACATTAACCTACAGTGTATATGCCTGTTTATTCAAAGTTGTCGTAGTCTCACGCACCCTCAGGAGCTAAAGGACAACTGCGAGAATTAAAATAGATTCCATATTAGATCATGCTACCTTGAAGAAAAGGCATTTCAGCCATAAAGTGGATCTTACGTTTAAGCCTATATTATATGTATTCATTAATAAAGTTTTTTTCTGCATTACTCTGTCTTTTTGAATCTGTGAGACAAGCAAACAAACAGTACAAAACCAGATTTTTCATGAATAGGTGGAAAAATGTCAAGTGGTTATCTCATGATTGGTATAAAAAGTGAATCAGACATCATATAGTACATTACAGTCTCCTTCCATCAAAGCTAGATGACATGGATCCAGGGATCTCCCCATTCAGTGCTCCAGTTGCTGTGCTAGATTTATTTCAAGCTGACAGCTCAGGGGGCTTGTCCTTTCTCAGGAGGCATGTCCTTTATGCTGCAGCTCTCTCCCTATCAGAGCTAAGGGACTGTTGGCCAGATTTATCATTAGCTTAAGTCAAAATAATGGAGTGAAAAAGTCGCAAATTTTTGCGCTATCGCTAAAACTGCGCCAAATTTTTTATGTAAATTAATCTCTAGACAGATTTTCTATTGCGACAATTTAAAAAAGTCGCAAAAAATGCACTATTTCACTCCGGTGAGGACCAGCTGTACTGTAAGTGTAATGATGAATCTGCCCCTGTGTCTTTTCTACTGCAGCTCTCTGTCTGTTACTGTCACAGCTTCTAACAGTAGATACTGCTGGTGGCATTTGAAGGATGAAATTAAGCATGTGCGTCCACCTGGACAGAGAATTAAGGAAAAGGACAGATCAGCAGGTGGCAGTATATAGATAGACTTTATGAATATCCCAGTGGTTATACTAAATTTTTAATTACATGCAGTTACAAAACTATTTAGATCTTGGTGCTGGTTTGAAACATGTGGAATATTTTTTTGTGCAACAACCCCTTCAAGAAAGTGTATAGACAAATCATTCGATCCATTATTAAAATCTGCACAAAAGATTTTAGAAGAATTTGATTATGAGGGTAACATATGAAGTAAATTTTGCTTGAGTCTGCGTTGGCATTGTTTGTGCTGAATTTATCAAATGCTGCATGTTTGCTAAGGCTGGGTTCACACCTGAGCGTTTTACAGCGCGTTTTACAGCGCGTTCCTACGCGCTGTAAAACGCTCAACGGGCAAGAACCAATGCTTCCCTATGGGTATGGTTCTCACCTGAGCGTTTTACAGCGCGTACGAACGCGCTGTAAAACGCCCTACGCCCCAAGAAGTACAGGAGCTTCTTTGGGGCGTAGTGACGCGCGTTCCCGTACATAGACTTCCGGGAACGCGCGACAATGGGCGTTCGCATACTTCCGGAGCCGCATATGTGAGACGCCCGGAGAATCAGTACGCTCAGGTCTGAACCGGCTGTAAAGTGGTTATCCCATCGCGCCATTACTAATGCGAGATGGGACTAAGGGCCGGCCACTCAGAAACAGCATAGCTTGCTCTGCTATGCTGTTTTTGTAGCTCCCATGAACTGCAGTAAGAGCTATTGAAACAGCGGAGCACCGGCCCACTTCACATCGGCCTTGTTTAGAAATGCTACTCCGTTGTTTTTTTTTATGCCACCCCTCTAATGACATCAACACCCTATATTAGGTGTGCATAATTATTAGGCAACTTCCTTTCCTTTGGCAAAATGGGTCAAAAGAAGGACTTGACAGGCTCATTAAAGTCAAAAATAGTGAGATATCTTGCAGAGGGATGCAGCACTCTTAAAATTGCAAAGCTTCTGAAGCGTGATCATCGAACAATCAAGTGTTTCATTCAAAATAGTCAACAGGGTCGCAAGAAGCGTGTGGAAAAACCAAGGCGCAAAATAACTGCCCATGAACTGAGAAAAGTCAAGCGTGCAGCTGCCAAGATGCCACTTGCCACCAGTTTGGCCATATTTCAGAGCTGCAACATCACTGGAGTGCCCAAAAGCACAAGGTGTGCAATACTCAGAGACATGGCCAAGGTAAGAAAGGCTGAAAGACGACCACCACTGAACAAGACACACAAGCTGAAACGTCAAGAATGGGCCAAGAAATATCTCAAGACTGATTTTTCTAAGGTTTTATGGACTGATGAAATGAGAGTGAGTCTTGATGGGCCAGATGGATGGGCCCGTGGCTGGATTGGTAAAGGGCAGAGAGCTCCAGTCCGACTCAGACGCCAGCAAGGTGGAGTACTGGTTTGGGCTGGTATCATCAAAGATGAGCTTGTGGGGCCTTTTCGGGTTGAGGATAGAGTCAAGCTCAACTCCCAGTCCTACTGCCAGTTTCTAGAAGACACCTTCTTCAAGCAGTGGTACAGGAAGTAGTCTGCATCCTTCAAGAAAAACATGATTTTCATGCAGGACAATGCTCCATCACACGCGTCCAAGTACTCCACAGCGTGGCTGGCAAGAAAGGGTATAAAAGAAGAAAATCTAATGACATGGCCTCCTTGTTCACCTGATCTGAACCCCATTGAGAACCTTTGGTCCATCATCAAATGTGAGATTTACAAGGAGGGAAAACAGTACACCTCTCTGAACAGTGTCTGGGAGGCTGTGGTTGCTGCTGCACGCAATGTTGATGGTGAACAGATCAAAACACTGACAGAATCCATGGATGGCAGGCTTTTGAGTGTCCTTGCAAAGAAAGGTGGCTATATTGGTCACTGATTTGTTTTTGTTTTGTTTTTGAATGTCAGAAATGTATATTTGTGAATGTTGAGATGTTATATTGGTTTCACTGGTAAAAATAAATAATTGAAATGGGTATATATTTGTTTTTTGTTAAGTTGCCTAATAATTATGCACAGTAATAGTCACCTGCACACACAGATATCCCCCTAAAATAGCTAAAACTAAAAACTACTTCCAAAAATATTCAGCTTTGATTTTAAAGAGTTTTTTGGGTTCATTGAGAACATGGTTGTTGTTCAATAATAAAATTAATCCTCAAAAATACAACTTGCCTAATAATTCTGCACTCCCTGTACTACGAACTGTGTACATGACTGCCCCCTGCTGCCTGGCAGCACCCGATCTCTTACAAGGGGCTGTGATCAGCACAATTAACCCCTCAGGTGCCGCACCTGAAGGGGTTAATTGTGCGTATCATAGCCCCCTGTAAGAGATCAGGGGCTGCCAGGCAGCGGGAGGCAGACCCCCCTCCCTCCCCAGTTTGAATATCATTGGTGGCCAGTGTGCGCCCCCCCGGCCCCCCCTCCCTCTATTGTATTATCATTGGTGGCCAGTGTGCGGCCCCCCCTCCCTCCCTCTATTGTATTATCATTGGTGGCCATTGTGCGCCCCCCCCCAGCCCCCGATCATTGGTGGCAGCGGATAGTTCCGATCGGAGTCCCAGTTTAATCGCTGGGGCTCCGATCGGTAACCATGGCAACCAGGACGCTACTGCAGTTACTTAGCAATATTAGAAGCATCATACTTACCTGCTGCGCTGTCTGTGACCGGCCGGGAACTCCTCCTACTGGTAAGTGACTGGTCTGTGCGGCACATTAGATAGTGTTTTATGTCAACATACATCCACTTGGCTGTTACCAGGTCTCAGATGAATTAAAATGGAAAGTGACTGTATTTATGGCACCCCATACAGTAAAACGGTGACTGGGACACTCTCAGGTTTTGGGGAAGTTCAGTATATATTAACAGGAAACTTTTAGGCTGCATTCACACATTTTCTGGTGTTTAAAAAAAGTAAAAAAATAAATAAAAATGCAACACAGGTCTAAGAGTGGAGTAAACTGTGAAAAGTGCCACACTAAGAGCAAGCTTGATTTAGGAAAAATTGCCAAAAATACTATTTGTGTAGAGAACATCATATACTCCTGTTGACTTCCAGTAAGCATGCATTCAAATAATTGTATAGGAAATTAAAACTGGTGTGTGATAGAGTAAGGGTGGGTTCACACTAGCGTTAGGGATTTCGTTATGGCTTTCCGTTATAACATGGTTATAACGGAAAATAACGGAATGCCCAGACAGAATGCAAAACGGAAGCCTTTAAAAGGCATTCTGTTTGCTTTCCGTCCTAATAGAAGTCTATGGGAAAGCATAACGGATCTGTCTGGGTCCCGTTATGCAAGACGGAAAACAAAGTCCTGTCGACAGGACTTTGTTTTCCGTCTTGCATAACGGGGACCAGACGGATCCGTTTTGATTCCCATAGACTTCTATTACGACGGAAAGCAAACAGAATGCCTTTTAAAGGCTTCCATTTTGCATTCCGTCATAATACAAGTCTGAGGGCAGAAGAACGGATCCGTCCTTCAGTCTTATGGATTCCGTTATTTTCCGTTATAACCATGTTATAACAGAAAGCCATAACGGAATCCCTAACGCTAGTGTGAACCCACCCTAAGATGTGCATTCATTTTAAAAAGTTTGCCGCAACTTGGGCTTTTCAAGTAGTTAAAATATATACCGGTAAAAGAAGGCGAACATTGTTACTCAATAATTAATAAATCTGTACCCTCAAAGTTTCTCACTATTTTAAAAAAGTAGAAATGGGTGAGAAAAATCACAAAACCATTATGAAAGTATGACATGCCCCAAAATTTGCACAAATCACTTGATAAATTCCCCCCTCTGTGTCCAGGATAGTTTCCAGTTCAGTTTTATTTAAAGATTTGTACCAATTTCAAGTTTTTATGGAAAATATGATATTCGGAACTCATCTCTTCCCTCTCTAGGCATTGCTATTAAAGAGTCAGGCCTTGTGCTTAGATTTAGAGGGTAAGAAGAGTTAAAAATAATTTTTTCTTCTTTTTCTCCCTCTTTGACATATATAATCGGCCATTGCTGTCTTTATGTCTAGATTGTGAGGCAACAATACGAGTAATATAGAACTAGACAAGTTACAAGAAATAGCTAAAAAATTTAATAAAATAAAAACTTTTCATTTTTGACTTGGAAGGCAACCGGTTGCTCTTTGGTGACTTATTGAAAGGACTGTGCAGTTTTGTAAAGAAAAAGGTTGATCATGCAGGGGTACAACTGAGGAAACATAGCAGAAGAAGGACATGCTCTGGTTTCTTTAACATGCTGCAGTCGGCCTAACTGGAAAAACATTTAGAGCAGATAATTATCTCTGGGCATAAAATAAATCCTCCCGTGTTTGTGTTTATAATGAGAGCCAAAGGCTTTATTTAAACAGCAGATAAATTGTATTCACGGTGGATAACTTATGTTAATCTCCTCTGTAGCAGGAAGACTTTAATAGGGTTACATGCCATGAGTAGATGAGAACTGGTGCTGCCCTGTCATCCTCTCTTTAGTAAGACATTTGGCTTTGACAGTCGATTTGCAAATACGTAATTCATTTTTTACATCAAATGTAGTGGTACTAAAGGTACAATTCCCAAAAGAAGAAACGACACAGGGGTACATTTAATATTAGATTTACAGCTCTTTTTGGTATGTATTTGTTATGTGTAATGTGGTACATTTTTTTGCCGTAAATTTTGCAACATTTGCCTTGACGCCACTTTTCACAGTGTTCTATGTGCAGGACAATTCAATTTGTTTACACATTTATTATTTTTGACCATTTCAAATGTTGCAAAATAAAAATTTGCAACCCACACCAGGCTCTCCCCTGGTGTACTCTTACACAATCACACCTAATATATTATTAACATTGGCCATTTCATAAATTTGGCAGACACACAAAGCGAAGACAAACTTGAAAATGACAAAAAAAAAACTGCCAATAATAAATGTCCCCCATGGATCGCACATCCACATGCTATGCATTGATCTACTGCTTCTCAGCGTCATTTATATAGCTTCTCAACACAATTCAAAAACTGTATACTAGGCCAATGGTATTAAAGCTGCGTAATGGAGTAATGGTCTAAGCTCTTAAAGGCGAATAAAGATTTTTTATGTAATGCCCACAGCCTGCCTCCATAAATAGAAGATTCATACTTACCATCTCCCTTCTGCTACAGTCCTCCACATTGGCTCCTGCATGTCTATGTTTTGGCCCCAGGACTGTTTACATCCGATGCTGCATGGGCATGGTCACATGCTCTGCTACAGCCATGGGCGGACTGGCCATACACCCTATAGGGAATGTTGCCAGTGGGCCGATGCCCACGGGGCCACTAGAGCCCCCCTCACGGCTGTCAGCTGGGTACCTAATGATCTGATGCTCGCAGCATTAATTAATGCTGGGGGCATCAGGTACTTACTCACCTGGCCAGTGGGTGCAGGTGCCCTCCTGAATTCAACTGTATCACCATTCTCAGGACAGTGAGACAGTTGAATATTGCAATGGGGCATCAGTATCTTGTGCTGCACTACGGTATTTGGTTCTTCTGGGGCACTATTTTGTCACTATCTATTTGTGTTGGCCCTGCCTAGATGTGTTACCCTGCCTTTTGTCAGTTGGGACTCTTCTACAACATGGGGGCATTTTTAGGTTTATTTTAAGCTCCTAGTCCACCTCTGGCTGTAGAAAATTATTGCTTCAGTGGTGACATGGCCACAAGCAGGACCAGTTGTTGGCTGCGGTAGGGCATAACTTGCAGGATAACAGGCCGAAATGGATGGACAAATGTCTTTTTTCGGCCTTATGTACTATGTTACTATGTAACCATGCCCATGAAGGACCGGAACATGGTCATGCGGGAGCCAGTGCAGAGGACCGGAGAGACAAGGAAGCAAGTAAGTATGATTCTTTTATTTATGGATACAGGCTATGGACATTACATAAAAAACCTTTATTCCCTGAGAACCCCTTTATGAGCTAGCAGTATATCATTATTCACACATATTATTTATAGCTGAACACTATACCTCAATAGAGTTATTTATTTAGTATTTATTATATGTGATTATCATCCTAAAAATACAATGGTAAGTGTACCTCAATGGGTTCTTCACTTTATTTTCAGGTCTACAGGTTTACTAAATAAAAAGGTGCAAGCTTTTTGGTACCTCAAACCCAAGCAGCATCTCATCGCTTGCGGTGAATTAATGAATGGAATGTCGTAGCAGCCGTCAGATTCATAAATCACCAGAAATGAGAGGGCTAATACATAGAAGTCTTATCCTTTTGTTTAGCAATTTATCATGCGCTTGCACATTAATAAACAACAGTCCCTCGAGGGAAGCTTTGGGAAGATACATTTTTCTTCCTAATTTTCCTCAATTGTAGCCAGTAGATCACAGGTGGAAAGTAAAGGCACTTGTCAAGACTACTCGCTGTTTTGAACCACTCTATATCAAATAAGGTCTTCACTGTAATAGTAATATTATGTATTTACACATCACCTTTTACATCTATGCTTTAGGAGAAAATAGATCTGCACGTCCCAATTTTTCTGCTGCTTGTAACACATTTGTTCATTGCTTGAAGCAAAAAGTTAGCAAAATGTGGGCCAATGCCTTGACTATCTGTTATGGCAGAACTGCCGAATGCATCTGGACCAACTGACAGATTGAAATTAATGTGCAGCTATACTGAGTTACCGTATACTTAAGTTGTAATTTTTGCTTTTCTTTTCAGGTTCAAGATTTCCCAGCCCTAGGCTCACAGCCCGACCGAGCAGGAAACGAACGCTGTCTATATCCCCACTCTCTGATCACAGCTTTGACCTTCAGACCATGATCAGAACATCTCCAAACTCTCTAGTTACTATTCTCAACAACTCACGTAGCAGCTCCTCAGCCAGTGGCTCTTATGGACATTTATCAGCAAGTGCAATAAGGTAAAGAATTTTTTCCAAAGCTCCTTGCTTCTGTTCTTGAGAATGAAGAGTAATTAAACTGTTTCACTTACTGTAGCGTTAACCTTATAGTTTTAAAAAATACATTTAGGTGGAGATCTTCTTTTAACCGTAGAGCACAAATTAATAATTTGAGGTTCACAGGAAAACTATTTAAAATTAGTTTTTTTTTAGAAAATATTTCTTGATAGCAGCTGGAATACTGGCTATAGTTTGTTGGTGTTAAAGGAAGTTGATGGGAATAACATGAGTAAGTGCCAGTTGATGAGATCTGTTTCTGTAACTCCTGGGTAACCAGCAACAGCATATATTGCTGTGCTGGCTGTTTGTCCCAGCTCCATTTCACTTTTATGGAGTCAGCAGTACAGACAACTTGGATGTCTCCACAGCTTTGGCCACCCCTGGTTACTCAGGTTTTTCCCATCTTGGCCATGAAAGGCTGAGATGGAAGTGGTTGTTAAAGGTGGCGATAAACATTAGATGAATAATGCCCAAAACTCTCAGACGTGGCTGAGCATTTAATATTTTTGTTGGTTGGGGAAGCCCCTCTTTCCTGACACCAGATGTTGGGGAAAAGGGGTCAGGAATGTTGGTTCTCATCATGTCCAATCCTTTTGATCTCACGGAAGATATTGGAGTTACTGCCAGCAGCTTATTTCCCTCCCTACTGAGAACACATGCACTTAATTGTTTCAAAGTATCAGACAATATGAAATATTAGACAGTGAGTACCTAACTAAGCACAAAATACAGTCTTAAAATATTCTCATTTCATCTATTGGAAGAAACAAGCTCTCTATTACAAACTCACCCATAGAACCTGTGTGAAAAAGCATTTGCACCTCTATACTTATTACCTGGTTGTGCCATCTGTGGAGGAATTTTGTCCCACTTCTCTTTACAGAATCCCTTTCAACCCAGTGGGTTGAACAAAATGATTGCATAAAAATGTAGAAGAATCCCTTCATTTCAGGGGCTCAAAAGTAATTGGACAAATTAAATAATTGTAAATAAAATGTTAATTTCTAATATTTGGTTGAAAACCCTTTGTTGGCAATGACTGCCTGAAGTCTTGAAATCATGGACATCACCAGACGCTGTGTTTCCTCCTTTTTAATGCTCTGCCAGGCCTTTACTGCAGCGGTTTTCAGTTGCTGTATGTTTGTGCCGCTTTCTGTCTGAAGTTTAGTCTTTAACAAGTGAAATGCTCTATTGGGTTCAGATCAAGTGACTGACTTGGCCATTCAAGAATATTCCACTTCTTTGCTTTAATAAACTTCTGGGTTGCTTTGGCTTTATGTTTTGGGTCATTGTCCATCTGTATTATGAAACGCCGACCAATCAGTTTGGCTGCATTTGGCTGGATTTGAGCACACAGTATGTCTCTGAAAACCCTAGAATTCACCCGGCTGCTTCTGTCCTGTGTCACATCATCAATAAACACAAGGGACCCAGTGCCACTGGCAGCTATGCATGCCCAAGCTATCACACTGTCTCCACCGTGTTTTACAGATGTGGCATGCTTTGGATCATGAGCTGTACCATGCCTTCGCCTTACTTTTTTCGTTCCATCATTCTGGTAGAGGTTGATTTTGGTTTCATCTATCCAAAGAATGTTCTTCCAGAAGAAGTGTGCTGTTTTTTTAAGATAGTTTTTTTAGCAAAGTCCAATCTAGCCTTCTTATTATTGAGGCTTATGAGTGGCTTGCACCGTGCAGTGAACCCTTTGTATTTACTTTCATGCAGTCTTCTCTTTATGGTAGATTTGGATATTGATACACCTATATCCTGGAGAGTGCTCTTCACTTGGTTGGCTGTTGTAAAGGGGTTTCTCTTCACCATGGTAATTATTCTGCAATTATCCACCACTGTTGTCTTCCCTGGGCGTCCAGGTCTTTTTGCATTGTTGAGGTCACCAGTGGTTGCTTTCCTTCTTTCTCAGGATGTACCAAACTGTAGATTTTGCCACTCCTAATACTCTAGCAATTTCTTGGATGTTTTTTTTCTGTTTTCGCAGATGAAGGATAGCTTGTTTCACCTGCATGGAGAGCACAATTGACCGCATGTTTACTTCCCAGCAAAATCTTCAAAATGCAAGCATCACACCTCAAATCAACTCCAGGCCTTTTATGTGCTTAATTTAGAATGAAATAATTGAAGGAATGAAGGAATTGCCCACACCTGCCCATAAAACGGCCTTTGAGTCAATTGTCCAATTACCTTTGGTCCCTTTAAAAACAGGGTGCCACATGTAAAGGAGCTGAAACTCCTAAACCCTTCATCCAATTTTAATGTGAAAGCTAAAAGTCTGGACTTTATGTCCATGTTCATTATATAACTATAACTTGAATATGTTTTAGTAAACAGGTAATAAAAACAAAATGTGTCAGTGTCCAAATATATATGGACCTAACTGTATCAGAAACAGACATTTTAACATACCATGCTCCGCTCCTCCAGGTGCCATGTGGGTGGTCCCTGATGCTGAATTGTCCTCTGCTTTAAGCCGCTCCACAACCCCCTCCCTTTGCACTGAAAGATGGTTGTAGTGGTCTCTTAGTTTGACACTACAGCCGTCATTCCGAACAGAGGGGTTGTGATGAAGCTCCATGCCTATGTTAAAAATACAGTTTTTGTCCTGTACAGCAACTTGGTACTATACCCCAAGTTTGGTTTAAGTGATTTTCCAGTCACCCATCAATTGCTGACAGCAGTTTTGAGAGATCAAAACTACTGACGGACTCCATATAAGGGTATAAATATGCAAAATATAAGAAATCAGGAAGTGAGTTAATACTTTTTCATGGCACTGTAACAATACTTTAACTTAGGATTCCAAAATATATTTTTTTCTCATTTTGTAAGAATACTTTAAAGCCCATCTTTCATAATATTCAGACCTATTTACAGGACATGTGAAAGAATGAGGGAGGATTTGGCAAACTCCCCCACTTGGCTGGACCTGTAAAGATCAAATTACTTACCTGCTTTCCAGGGCTGGCTCCTCGCTCCTTTTCCTCCAGGCCTGCGTTGATCCTCTGGGCTCCCTCGATGACAACATCTCATTTGACATCGCCAGAGCCAATCACTGACTGCGGCGGTTACTGGCTCTCCTT
The DNA here is from genome assembly GCF_905171765.1 of Bufo bufo. Classification (NCBI taxonomy): domain Eukaryota; kingdom Metazoa; phylum Chordata; class Amphibia; order Anura; family Bufonidae; genus Bufo; species Bufo bufo. Next base: position 223,203,534 of record NC_053393.1, read on the forward strand.
ACATCATGACAAATGGTCACTTGACGCATGGGGATCCCCCCTCCCCTGCGGCCAGTGATTGTCTGCGGCAATGTCAAACTGGATGTAGACATGGAGGCAACCCAGCATCACCGGCCTGGAGGAGAAGGAGCTGAGAACCATCCCCGGGAAGCAGGTAAGTCAACTTTCCTATACCAGTCTGGCCAAGGTGAGGTGGGGGGGGGGGGTAGTGCCAAAACACACTCATTCTTGCACAACCCCTTTAAAGTCAGAATATTATAGGGAACCGTTCATTGTTCTATAGGCCCAAATGGCACAAACCAGACACCTATCACCAGACAGAATACAGTAAACTCTGCAGTGTTCATATAAAACTTTTACATATTTCCAAGAGAAACAAATATTTGGATTCAAGTATTTCTGCATTATTTTACTATGCTGACACAAATAAGTAAGTTGCATGAGCAAAAATAATTCTCTAGTTAAAGAAATACAGTCAATTATGGTAAATTCAATCACAGCTGTTTCGGGGTAGATTCCACAGCTGTGACCGGTATCAGAATTGCCACAAAGTTTGGTTTTCATTAAGAGGTCTGTAATGTTTAGTTTTATTATTATTCTAAGTTAGTTAAGCCTGCAATTCGAGACTCCACATCTTAATAAAATTACAATGCAGTTCACTGACTTAAATGAAAAAAAAAAAATTCTTTCTCCAGAACTACATATCGGAGTCTCAAATGGTTTAGGCACAAAGGAGTTTTGTCTTTGTCCTGTTCACGGCTTGCAGTACTATTCTTTCTGTGGCATATTTGTCATGTACATGCAGCTAATCCTCAACACGCTGACCTAATAAGGAGTAGACTCATTTTGCATCACACCAGAAATAAAACACTATACAAGGCAAATAGCAGATTGACAGCACTGGAGCCTTCCAGACAGCCCAATCTGCCAAATATAGGAAGAAACTACTGTCTAATGTACACCAAGTGTAATGTATTACCTAACACTGGAACTGATGCGGGTGAAGTAATATTATGGAACTGTTATAACACGTAAAGGGTCTCATGTAGCAGGCTATGCAGTTTCTGTTTTAACACCAATCACCACCGTTTTGCAAAATGTCTAAAAAGGCTCTAAAGGGAGCAGTAAAATACTCCAAATTTAATAAAGATGTGCACTATTTTATGTAGTAAAATATAGCCATATATGTATGCCACTCATGAGGTTTCTAACAGCAGCAAATGTATGTTCCCTGCACATTTTTAGAATTTGGTGCAGTTTTGATAAACCTCCTTGTTCCGTTTTGGTCTTGGCCATTAGGAAAGGTTGGTATTTTCTTTTTTTAGGGTTCAGGGCAGAAGTGTTTCCATAGTAGAAATCCACACCGCATGCCAGTTACGGTACTTAAATGGCTGTTCTGGTTATGTAAAGTTATAACTAAAACTATTAGATTGGTGGAGGTCCTACTGCTGGGACACCCGCCGATCACCAGAACAGGGACCCTTTACTCCATGGAGCCACCCAAAATGAACGGAGCATCTGGTCAGATATGCATACAGCCACTTCATTCAGTTCTATGGGAGTTTTGGAGATAGTACATTCTATCAGTGCCTAGGACCCCCACAGTCTAATAGTTATCCCCTAACCCGTAGATAGGAGATAATGTTACGTAACTGGAATACCTACATGTACTTAAAATCTCATCCACTTTGCTGGTACTGTATGTGTGTGCAGGAAATCCACAGTGTATATGTCCCATGTGTATGTATGTACCTAAAGAAGGTTTACTTAGCAAATGTATCTGATTGCACTGTTTTATTTATACACAACATGGGAAACATAGGGAAGCAATATCGTAATAAAAAGAATACAATTATATTCAGTTGTCTTACAGTTATGCCACTTTGGTGACACCAATAGTAATTCGAAAATGTCGTAGAAACAAGTTTTCACAACATTTAACAGGACATATAGTGCAGTTCATTAAAGTGCTATGCACACAACAATAATTTTTAACTGTACAATAAAAAAAAAAAGGGTTATTCTGGTGCAAAAAATAGTCTTTGCATGACCATAAAATGGTTAAAACAAATAACCATTTAATCAGCCTTGGTAGGGAAAATGTTCGAACGGTACTTGTACGATAACTGCAGATATCTTGTCTTCAGCTCTGTGAGTCTCTAGAAAAATTCATATGGCTAGAATGACATGGTACTAGTATCTCTTGTAATATGTTGCATTTTCTTCTTCAAGGCCCCTTACGTTTAGCCATCAGTGTTTGGTTCGGGGACAAAATGTTTCTTACATGGTTAGCTTTAGATTGTAGGACCTTGCCACATTGTGTTCCCCTTGCTTGAAGCAGTAGCAAATGCAAAACCAGAATTTTAAGATTTCAGACTTCTGAGGTGTTCTCCTTCAGCTTACTGACTGTTTAGTGATGTTTTCTATTCTATCATTTTATATTGTGACTTAGAATCGCAGGTCTTTTAATGTATTAGTACATTTGTAGCAGAGGATTAATAGCCACAGACTGTGCAACGCAGCAGAAGTGTAAATTTTTCCTTATTGCAGAGGAACATTTTGCACAGAAGTAGATTGAGATGATAAATTCTCCCCAGTAAGGGGGTAATGAGCTGCCCGTCTTCTTGTGTTATTGAGGTTACCTTTCTACTGGTGTTTTTATCCTTCCCACGTGAACCTACACTTCCTTTATATAACTGAAGAGTAACCAGAGCAGCTATTAGATGTGTTTCAACCAAAAAATTTGGATAGCCATAAAAGTTAAAACAATGTTGACAGCATTTAATTGTTTCCAGGCCTAAAAAGGCTTGGAATGTTCTTGTATGAAAAAAAATGCATATAAATATATATACAGTAATAAACTAATGTATTTCCACACAGCGCTTAGTAATAAAATGGGCCCCTGTACTGCATTCTCAGGACTTCTGGTCAGTCACATCCTCTTGTTTTTCTAAAAAAAAATATTAAAAGAGAACCTGTCATGTTGTAAATGCAGTCTGATATGCAGACAGCATGTTATAGAGCAGGAGGAGCTGTGCAAATTGACTACGGACTACTAACTTTTTCTGTATGCACACTCATACATTGTTCATTGTTGAATGAGACCGCCCACTGGACTCTTAAAGAGTAACTAAACCTTTTCCTACCTAAAAAGCACCATTCGCTTTGCACTTAAAACTCAGTTCTCCGTACACCGCTGACAGCTCAGCAGTGTACGGAGTGTGAAATTTAGGAATGGGCAGATGCAGCGTTGTGAGTACTGGCAGGAGTGCATATTGCTGACATGCAGTTCTCTTAGTTTAGCGGAGCAATCAGAAGCAGAAGCCCGCTCCGCTCAGCTATCCCTGCCATAGTACATAAGTACAGAGTACCCATGTGATATGCCAGGAGTTTGTAATCCTCTGGGGAGCACAGGCAGGAGCAGCAATGTGCACTCCTGCCTGTACTCACAGCTGCTGCGTCCCCATTCATAAGCTTCACAGCTGTACTCCGTACACTGCTGAGCTGAGCTGTGGAGAACTGAGTTTTAAACGCACAGTGAATGATGCTCTTTAGGTAGGAAAAACACAAAGAAAAATACAAAATTAATAAATAAAGTATATTGAAAAAAGTTTTTTTAGGGCATTAGGGACATCATATTAAAATTAAAAGTTACTCTTTAAGCATAGAAAGAGCAGAGATAGATCAATAAATGACATTACGTAAAACCCTTTTCCAATAAAACTATATATCAATCTTACCTGTTCCTCATGGTCTCAATTAACTGTACAGTATATAGAGCGGACAGCAGTCTTGTCTACCCAAAACGGCAATGAATTAGTAAGTCAGGTGGAATATTTATATAAAATTTTGAAAATGAAATATTTTGGAAATAAATACTAAGCTGTACTGATTCTCCATATTTTTCAGTGTACATTTGTTCCCTATCAAAAGCAGAATGATCTTCTAAATCCACACATGACATTGTTTTCCTGTGTTTTAATGAACAGAACAGGGTAGTTACACTTTGTAATATATGTTCACTGAAAGGAAGAGGGAGCATTAAATCATTGTGCCGTGTGATGAATGGTTTGTACTGTACATTGAAGAATAAATTGAACAAACTGGCATAGAAGTCAGTGAACATGAAATCAGCTATTAGAAGGGAGCTTGTGAACAAATTCTGAAGCTGATATGCATCTTTTGATTAATGCCCTATCAATCATCCGTAGTGGTTACCTTAGCAAAGTCAGCCTGTAATCATTCATAGTTCCTTTCAGGAGCACTGGCAGGGACTATAGGCTGGTAATAACTGAACATTATTACTGATTTCCTACTGACTCTTGCAGAGAACAATTACCGTGTTCCCCGTGTTTGGGCTTTGCATTATCAAAAAAAAAAAGTAGCGCATAGTAAAATGAAAAGAGTTCTGTTCAAATTCCGCCAACATTCTCTTAGGGTATTTCTAATGATATTCTCTCCTAAATGGCAAAAAGCTCTCACAAGTCATAATGATAGCAATATAATTACTCGGCATAAGTCCTGTTTTTGGACTGTGCTTTATCAAGGAGGCATAATAATGAAAATCGTTGGGATTATTTGTTTTAATGAGTTAATTTGCCTGTAATTATAAGATGTGTATTTTTTAATCTAATGTGGCCGAGTGTGAGATGTGTTCATTTTTCCTGAAAGCGGGTGCTAATCTGGAGGAGTGTTTCAATGTCATTGCCGCTGTCGTGAGTCTGACCAATCACTATTTCATACAGCAGTCAGGAAAGACGGAAGGATAAAATCCTAACAGGGCTCTTAATATTCTAGTAAATAAAATACCAGGCCACTACAGTGGGGGAGACATTACTTATTTACAATGTATTTACAGTGTATGAATGGATATGGCAGGGTTGTCCTGCAGCCTTGGGTTCCCAAGTTCAAAACCTTTCCATACACGAGAAATAACTGTCGGCTGAATGCTTGTTCAGCTCACAGCTGTCTCTTCTGATCCTCCCATACAGATGCATGCTCAGCTGATCTCCCTGAGAAACAAAAGGATGGCGCAGTTGAAATCCAACATGCCCATATCTTCTCTCCCTCAACATCAGCTGTGGAGGGGACACTTGGGCTAGCATGATGAACATTAGATGTTCAGTCGAAATCGACAGGTTCAGCCGATATACATGAAATGTAAATGGCCAGCTTTACAGTTTATATGTTTTCCCTGAGCTTGTGTAGTTTCTCCATTTTTTCTCCACAATCCAAATACACTGATCCCTCAAGATACAATGGCCTCAGGATACAATATTTTCAACATACAATGGTCTTTTCTGACCCATCGTAAGTTGAAACTAGACTCAACATACAATGCCTCAGCCTCAGCTCCAACCAATCAAGGCCACTTCTCTGGTAAAATAGCTGGATTAGTTGCTAGTTAGCAGCTATTCCTGACTGTTATATGTAAGGACTTGTCTTATCTGTGGTTAGTTATCTGCTTATTTTTCTTAAATCTTAATTTTATCTTATCTTGGATGACATTTTGTGGCTTTGGAACCGATTACTCAAGTTATAGTGGTTTCAACATACAATGGTCGTCCTGGAACCAATTAATATTGTATCTTGAGGGACCACTGTACTGATAGGTCATCTGGCTTCCTGTGAAAATAGCCCTAATGCAGGAGTAAGGGAAAATAGTCTGCCCCATTGGACAGGGACGTAACTAAATAGAGGGATGGTGGAATATGCTCCTCTGTCTTCTGGAGGGTGTACAAGTTGCCAGTGTAGACATAGAAAACTATGCCTGCATACCTAGAGGTGTAAGCATAAATAAGCTTTGGTTCTCTTGTAGCAGCAGCAGTGCCAACATTATTGTCCAGCCATTAATTTTTTATACATATCTGTAATTATGGAACCTGTCACTTAATTAGTTAATTCTGCAGGAAACATGTTATAGGACAGAATTCATATATTGTTTTGTGGCAAAAGAGTCAGTATGTTCATCGAAAACCTCTTCTCTCTAACCTTAAGGGTCCAATGGGCATTATTGGTCAGCGACTGATAGCTGTTTGTGCATATAAACACTTTCTAGGAATTCTATCAATCACTGATTCGGACTCCCCTCTGGACTTCTAAGGTCAGACGAAGCAGCGGTTTAGATCACTAAATTAAAAGTTACACTGAATTTTTTGCCACAAATCTAGATAGTAATCTGCTCAGCTCAGTTTTAGGGCCCACCAGTAAAATTCATTCTTGGGGCCCAAAGTACAGTTACTGTATATGCAAATACTACCTGCTCACATAGCGATAGGCAGCAATAAGAGGCTCAAGATGGTGGATTATGGGGTCCCTGCAACATCTTCGAGAAGGCAGGTCCTTGGGGAAAAAGGACACTGGCTAGCCTGCATCTATACTTACAAGTCACCTCAGCCACCACATTCATCTATAATAATAAACTGGGTAGTGTGTTAAATAATCTACCCAGTTTTTATATGGACATAGGCTGGTTGAGATGCTGTGCTGGGGGACTGGTGGCCTACCTTTATCAGGGGCCAACCGGGGGATTCATCTGTTCCCCTGTGGGCCAGTCTAAGCCTGGCTCAGCTCCTTATGCTCCATGACATGCTGTCTGCAGAATGGACTGTATTTTCATGCGACGCACAATTAATATAATACTCTTATAATGAAAATAATACTTTTCCAGTCTCAATATGTAATTATGCATGCTATCACGTACACACATATGAATCCGGAATAGGCTTGAGTTGTCATGCAAACTTTCTGAAAAAATTCGGAAATAGTCAAATACAAAATGATTTCTAGGCAGGGAGTGCACTCATTTTTATTTTAGGAAGGAACAATAAAAATTATCCGGGATGCAGACATCCCCTTCCAAGGTGCCGAGTTGTATAAAGAAGAAAAAGTGGGAATTAAACATAGCTTTCTTATCTTCCATTAGTGATTAGAGTGGATCACTGGGAACAATTTATTTGAGGAGCATGCAATAAAGAGTGGTTTGGCAATGCCTGCTTGCAGAGTGAAGTCTTTATGCTGTAATATCATTTTCCTCAGAATTGAACTGTAGGCTCAGGAACACAGAGGAGTAATGAAGTGATGACAGGTATTAGCATGCATAATGGGCTTTAATAGACATTTAATGATGTTAAACTGGAAGAGAGAGACGGGATCTCCCATCGGAATATCCCCACACTGAAACGCATTGATCAGCAGTCTTACAACAGATTTTAGTGCACGCTGCCTTGACAGAAATTCTTTTTAGGTGACATTCTGGCTGAGCAGAACCTTCCATCGCTTTTTTTCTAAATGAGTGATATGACAAGTGCTGTGTACAAGACACATTTACCAATTGATTTTCTTTCCTCGTAATGCGATTTCGAAGACTTATGTAGGAGTATTCACATTCTAAGATTTAACGGATCTCTCATTACACAAGGTGTCCTAGAAAATCCTTTTAGTGATGTAGTTTTACTACATATTAATAGGCCGCATTGTTATCTCTCTACTCGTCAAGTATTATATTTAATGTGCAGTTATACATAAGAGGGTAAGAACATCTGTAACATTTTAAAGCTGAATGGCTTCATTTACATTTTGTAATGTTATTTTTTTTCTTCTTTCTTTGCAGCCCAGCATTGAGCTTTACATATCCACCTACCCCAGTGTCCTTGCAACAGATGCATCAGCATATAATAAATCGACAGCATAGTATAGGCTCAGCATTTGGACACAGCCCCCCACTTATGCACCCTGCACCCACATTTCCCAGTCAGAGAACCGTTCAAGGAATTCCTAGTGTCTTGAATCCAGTGCAGGTCAGTGTGGGTCCATCAGAAGTCACACAGGTAAGAGGCTATTCTTAGCTTTTCTACATATAAACGGATTTCCAAGATTTCAAAAAATTCCCCCGCAACTCTAGCGCTGCCACTCCAGTGATCCCCACCATTCTCAGTTTATTTCCCTGTAGCGATAATGCGCCATACATGACCATTATGTTCAAAGCAAATTATGGGCAGAGACTGGCAGAGGACTGAAGTATTGTTATTTTATGTTTAATTTCCTCACTATTAAAGGGGTTCTACAGTTTTTTTAAACTGATGATCTATCCTCTGGATAGATTATCAGCATCTGTTCGGCGGGGGTCCGACACCCGGGACCCCTGCCGATAAGCTGTCCATTCAAGTGAACAGAGCTTAGCCCCGCCCAGGCCATTGATACTAGTCGTGACGTCACTGGGCCTGCGGTAAACAGCGAGAAGGCCGCAGCACTACTGCCAACGCCGCTGCCTTCTCAAACAGCTGATCGGCAGGGGTCCCGGGTGACCCCCACCCATCAGATGCTGATGATCTATCCAGAGGATAGATTATGAGTTTAAAAAAACTGCAGAACCCCATTAAGGCTGTATTAGACAGCCCGATTTAAAAGGCAATTGTTGGGGAGGAAGCGTTCCTTCCTGGCAATCACCAGCTTGCTAGCGGAGAAGACCACTGCTATTACGTGCAGCGATCTCCTCCTCAGTATAACATTACTCTTCCCTATACTGAATCATTGTTTACCAGCAGCAGATCATGTTTAGACACCATGATCTGCCGTCTGCAAACAACGATTTTTTTTTTAAGCTGTCAAAAGATTTGGATTGCCCGATGAACGAGCTTTGCCGCTGTTCATCGGGCAGTCGGCGGCAGTATTAGACTGCGAGATGATCGCTAACGAGCGCAACTATGAACGTTCGTTAGCAATCATCTGCCGAAAAATCAGTAGGTGTAATACAGGATTTATCTACTTGAAAAGATCGGCACTCAGCATCTGGGATCACTCTAGATAAGCATTTTATTCCTATAATTGTAATATCACCATACAAATAGCAAGTAAAAAATTTTTGGGGATTATACATATAAAAGTAAAAATATGTGATAAAAACACAAATATCCCAGTATCCAAATGTCTCGATCAAAAGTGAGCAATCACCAGCGAGATCAACAGCCTATGTGTGGAGTCAGACGTCTCACTCCACACATAGGCTGTTGATCTCGCTGGTGATTGCTCACTTTTGATTGAGACATCTGGATACTGGGATATTTGTGTTTTTATCACATATTTTTACTTTTATATGTATAATCCTACAATTTTTTTTACTTGCTATTTGTATGGTGATATTACAATTATAGGATTAAAATGCTTATCTAGAGTGATCCCAGATCCTGAGTACCGATCTTTTCAAGTAGATACATTTTGATATACGGTGATTGGGTGAGTCATTGCGATCAGTGCACCAGTTCCATGTTGGAGAGCAGGTTGTTATTTATCAAGTAATACAGGATTTAGTCTAGTTTATAAAAAATCATGGAGAATTCCTTTAAAGGGTATATGCACCTTAACACATTAATATACAATAATATCTATAGATAGATGGAATGATAGATTATTGTAGATAGACAGATAATAACCACATTAGTGTCACAGCAGTTTTTTTATTTTTACATTTTCCAAATGGAAACCAATCTACAGAACCATATAAAAATACTATACATATATTTGATGTGGATGTAAATAGCATCTGGGTTATACATATTTAAATAAAAGTATAGAATTTGATCATTTGGATTTGCAGATTTACCGTCTAGAAGACATTTTAAAGCAAAGTTTATGAAATATTTGTTATGGTTATACATCAATGGATTTTTTTCTAATATGAAAATGTGTTTGCACTCATGTATCAAAGTCATTCTGCCTGTCCATCCCATGCTATCACTTCAAAGCTCTAGGATGGATTATAGAGGAGTTATGTGCGGCATACATTATACCCACATATATCATTTCTGTCTGGCCCATTGTTTTTCTTGTATATTTTCCAGTGTCTTACATTATGCTCATCATTATATTAACATGTGCTTCAACTGGACTCCTAATTAACTGTCAATGTAGCCTCCTGTCTTCATTGGTAATTGAGAGCTGTAGGCACCAGTCTCATTTCTGAGCCTATTCCAGTACCGGCATAAGTCAGCGTGATGTATTTCCAGGGGAGACACTTTGTCTTACAAATGTAGGCATATATGCACCTCTCATGCCTCCCTACAGTCCCAAGATTCAAGACACCATAGAAAACAATAAGCCAATTTACCAAATATAAACCGTGTAGACCAGTAACCCACTTTAAAGAGCACATATCCAACTGCCAGGACAAGAGTATGGACAAAATTGTGGGACAGAATTGGCACAATCTAGCATTTCTATTTTTCAGTGTTTTCCTGCTTGATCCTGACAATGACATCAATTATAGTCTATGAGGCAAGGATAAACTAGATAAACTTTACAACATGTGAATTTGTCACTTTTTTTCCCCTATGCTAAAAATTCTAAGAATCCAATAACTGCAAAAAACATTTTTTGCTCCCTTGTGAACCCTTGAGATTGATGTATCACATTATATTTCTAAGTGCTTTTTTAAGGGGTTGTCTCATCTAGGACATTGGTGGCATATTGCCAGAGGTAGGACCCACACCTTTCTCGAGAATGAGACCCCCAAAGTCAGCTACACATGCACGGCCACCCTCCATTAGTTTCTGTGGGACTGATGAAAATAGTCGAGTGCTGGCAGTCCTATGGAAGTAAAATCACTGAATAAAGTGGCCTAAGGCCTCTTTCACACTACCGTTTTTTTTCTCCGTTTTGCGGGCCGTTTTTTGCGTTCCGTATACGGTCCGTATATGGAACCATTCATTTCAATGGTTCTGCAAAAAAAACGGAATGTGTTCCGTATGCATTCCGTTTCTGTATTTCCGTTTTTCCGTTCCGTTGAAAGATAGAACATGTCCTATTATTGCCCGCAAATCACGTTCCGTGGCTCCATTCAAGTCAATGGGAACATTGATGTATGTCTTCCGTATCCGTTCCGTTTTTTCTGAACCATCTATTGAAAATGTTATGCCCAGCCCAATTTTTTCTATGTAATTACTGTATACTGTATATGCCATACGGAAAAACGGAACGGAACAACGGAACGGAAACGGAAACACAACGGAAACAAAAAAACGGAACAACGGATCTGTGAAAAACGGACCGCAAAACACTGAAATAGCCATACGGTAGTGTGAAAGAGGCATTAATCGGAGGAAATGCTCAACCCGAAACAGTGTAACGCATTTATAATCGGGGGAGCAAGTGATCCGTTGCTAACGGCAAACCCCAGCAAAAATGCATACAATGGAGGATGCTGGCAGCGGACCACATGCATCACAAAAACATTCTACACAAGATGAAATAATGTGTGGATGAAAATACAAAAATACATAAATCACTGAAAAAAGGTGCACCAAAATAATATGCGACTGACCATACTGGCTAGACCCTCACGCTGATGTTAAAAGCTGAGACTTTAGCCAATATCTTCCAGTCAGGAACATATCAGAGCCCTGCGCACCCCGTCAAGGTTTCTCAGTGTGGCGTGGGTCCTACCGCTAAACTACCTATCGTGTGTGAACACAGTCTGATAGGTGCTAAGGACCGGCTCACAGCTAAGCTCCTAGATACCTTGAAACATCCCCTTTAAGGTTATATTCACTTTTGCAGTCGATTGTGTATTGCTCCAATACAAAATAACCTACTATTGTGCATACAGTTCCTATGCAAGCCTATGTGTCCCTCTTTGGTTACACACTACAAACCATGCAGTCATAATCTCTTCTGTCTTCTCTGCTTCTTATTAATGTATATCCAGGATGTTATCAAGAAGTGGCAGAAGGGGAATTTTCAAGTAAAAGTTATATTTGACTAGGAGAATAATTATGAGGTTAATTTCCATGCATTACTGTAGGATTCAAATTGATGTCAAAACGTAGACTATTAAACAGACAGATTCACTTTAAAGAAAATGTGTCACCAAAATGTTTTCAGCCAGTTAAAACCAGAAAGCACCACACATATTTTTTTTATTCTGTTTTTATTTTATAATTGCAGATTTTTTTTATTCTATTTTCTGAACATGATTATGGGGGCGGCCATCTTGGCTGAGCTGTTCTTAGCAGCATTTAGAAAGCATTAATAAAATTGATTTACGGCAGCCACATGGGCCATAGACACAATGGTCAGTAGGGGATCTCGTTGATTTCTATAGGAGAGTTTTTTAGGCATGCTCTGTGACTTGTGCAGAGGTCATTGTACAAGGAAAGAATAGAGAAGCTGTTACAATCACCTTTTGTGAATGGTGGATGCTGTCTTATCTATACACAGAGGTGATATTATTACAGGCAGGATTAGAATGACACATAAGCAGGTAATTGATCTTTACAGATTAAAAATAACATCATTGAAAATTCTTTAAAATATCTTAAACAAAAAAACTGATTTAACCAATAGGTCATTTTCTGATGACACATTCTCTTTAAGCAAAACAGATTCCTCAAAAAACACCACTGGTGAATTTATATTAGTGAAGAATGCATTGTGTAACGTTTTTGCCTGAAATATTACAAACTTATATAATCTTGTTGATCAGCAGAACAAACCGACAAGTGAGTCGGCAGTGAGCAGCACAGGGGATCCAATGCACAATAAGCGCTCCAAAATCAAGCCTGAAGATGAGCTGCCCAGTCCTCTTGCAGGGAGCATACAGGTAACTCTATTTTTGCTTAGATTTTTTAAGGATTTAATTTTTGAAGATTATTTTTATGTCTTGCCTTTCCTTAAAACCTATGTATCTTTTTTGTACAAATACAGAAGGTCTATAATATACAGTGGTCTGAATGTCAGTTTTTTGTTACAGATTTCCGAATAACCTATGACCCGTTAAACAGACTTTCATATGTCCTATTAGGACATAAAAGGGGGTTTCCCAGCTTGAAACTGGCCTCTATGAGTTACAGCAGAGTACTGTTGCAAAGAGTAAATCCTGCTCTGGCAGTATCAATGCAACCATTACTGCAACCCTTTCAAATGAAAGAATTCTGACAGCCACCACTAGGGGACCCAAGGAGGCAGGCGAGGATGTATTTATTATGGAGTTCTAGGTGCTGTCTAAATCCACATCCAATAAGCTCCCCCTAGTGGTGTCTATTGACAGCCAGAATGTATGAGTGAAGAGAAACAGGGAATTTCATTTACAAGCAATTTACCCGTTTGAAGATATATTATGAATTTAAGAGAATTCTGAACACCTTGACCCATAGGCTATGCTATCTGAATATTTCTGCCAGATATATATATATATTTATCATTTTGTAAGTTTCAATTTGCTAAATGTCTTTCAGTATAAATAAATGTTGTATTCAGTTCACTGCTGGCATTTTAAAGTGAACAGAGTATTTTGAGCAATTAGGCAGATCTCTGTCTTTCCATCTAACCCCCTGGTAATTTAACATTCCCATCTTTTAACTCTGTGTCTAGGATCAGCCAGATGGAATGACTCTGGTGAAAGAGGAGGGGGATAAAGATGAAAGTAAACAAGAGCCTGAAGTAGTCTATGAGACAAACTGCCATTGGGAAGCCTGTTCCAGAGAGTTTGACACACAAGAACAGCTAGTGCATGTAAGTTAATGGAATTCAGGAACTGGGGTTTGAAAGCTATGTGACCTTTCAACAGTGAGGTCGGGGTCTTTGACCCTGTGTTGAGTCAAGTTTCTTAGCCAGCAGCGTAGCATGCTGGAGAGGACTTTATGAGTTTCAAAGAATAAAGGGAAGTCTTAGTCATGGTGCTTGACCTGTTCAGTCAGCTAAAGCTTACTGCAAAATTCAATAAAGTCTTCAGCAGAGAGTGTAATGGTTTTGATCGTGTAAGCCAGCAAACATTATTTTTTTCTGTAGGAGACTTTGATATTTATTGAGTAATAGTAAGCTGAACATGAATTAATACTAACCTGAAGCCAGGACTTCTTCCATAAACCAGGGCGTCTTTTTCTTCTTCACAAATTTAATACATTATTAGTTTTGTTAAAAGAAGATTGTTCGCTTCAGGCAGAAAACGATTGTTGACCCTCACATCCTCTGGACCACCTCTCAGCTCAATACCGTAGAGTCTTCTTCATCCTCAAGCAGAAGGGCAGGAGACTTACTGTTTATAGGAAAATTATGTAAAAGAAGAACTGAAGCAGGAACGTGTCAGCCTCATCTTTACTACATATAGCAGAGTGATTCTGAACATGGAAGCATTTAGTATGACACAGTAACAAAAAATCTAAATGCAGAGGTGCTACATGATATATAATACAATAATACTTATGTGTAATTGACATTTTATTAAATATAGGTCCCAAAGTGGATCTGGCAAGAACAACTGTAATGTAACAGCAGCTTGTCTTAAATAGGTTGAACTGAGATTAAAGGAGTTGTCTGTATTCATGCTGATGACCTATCCTCAGGATAGGTCATTAATATCAGATCACTGGAAGGCCAACTCCCGGCATCCCCAGTCATCTGTTTGAAGAGAAGGCCGCGCTTGTACGAGCACTGCTTTCTCTTCATTGTTGACCTGCATGTTGTCGCAACTGAACTGGCGTACGTGGCGTGAACGGGGAAGAAGTTGCAAATCCCCTTTGTGACCGGATCTGTGACAGATATACACCAAAAATTGGAGTATATCTTTTCATAAATGACCCGCTCAGTTTTTGAAGCAGTTTTTTAAGTCAAAGAGGTAGCTCCACCTCCTTCCTTTATATTTCCCATTCCTTTTAAATTCATTCCTGACTTAGCTCAAAAAACTACCAATAACACTAAATGTGTGTTTCTAGCCTTACACATTTTTTATTTTGGCAGTTTTAGAAATGGTGCCGTTTTTACAAGCTGCTTTGTGATTTTACCACATCGAAAAACATTTAGAAAAAAAAATGCAACACAAGTATAAACACTGCAATGAAAATGTGCAAAGAATGCAGCCCTTTGCACATTATTGCCTGCTCTCTACTTATATTCCAACATATACTGTAGATTATGGACAGTTATTACAAGAATTAAGGCCAGACATCTGTACCATGCCTTCATATAGTGATCTAATTTCAGTTCAGTGGAACAGCAGGAGGTCCCAGTTTTGTGACCATAATATGAACATTAAAACACTGCCGTATCACAGCTGTCTGGAACTAGCCTTACAGGCTAATATGTTTTTATACTACTAGGAAATTCCTACAAATTAGGAGAGTTGTCATGTTTAAGCTTATAGGAATTCTCCAAGAAAAAGTGCCAAATTTATTTATTTATTTTAGAATTGTATTTTTCAGGAACAGCACCACTCCTGTCCATGCACTGTCTGGTAATGCTGCTCTGCCTTACTGAGCTGCAATGCCAGACACCACCTATGCAGATATTTTAGTTGTCCATTCCTTGACATACTTGGATGTAATGCGAGGATCTGTATGATTATGTGTGGTAAGCATCTCCTCACCACATAATGAAGGAACCATAATGATATCTACATCATGAATGCAGCTTTTCATAGTAAAATTGTACACTGAACAAAGTAACCTGCAGGTCAGGTGTCTACGTGCTATTTTCCTTGACTTCTACAAGGCAATATCTGAGACCAAATTGAAAAATGTCTTTCAACTATTGATATAGCGAAGCTTTCAGTCTGCATTAATCGGCAGACAAGGTGTTTTAAACTATCCTTCCTCCCTGTCTTATTTACAGCACCTATCCATCGCCACTACTGCATCCAGTTAATAGCAGGATTCATGATCTTCCATGGTTGTCTATCTAATGTGTGACAGGACAGGCTTCCTGCTGTAGCAAGTCACTATCTATAATTGATATCCTTCCATGGAATGGAGTATAGGCTGGAATGGCAGAGTTTCGCTGATCAGTTTTAAATCCTGACTTGGTTTTGGATGATGCTGCTGAAGTTGAAGGCTTCTTTATAACCTGGTGAAGAGACATACTGTTTAATGTAAGAACCTGTGAATAGGAACAACAGAAAAACACTGCTTGCTGCCCTCTTTATTAACTAATATTTGCCACTCCGTACTCTCTTTTATCAACTAATATGTGCCATTCCATGGTCTTCATAAGCAGGGATTTGAAAATGTTTGTGGGACAACTGGGAAAAGTAGATTAAAAATAGCCAGAAGCAACAAATTCTATTTAAAAATGGTATGTGCTTAAAGTGTTTTCCCCATAATCCACTGAGACCCCCGATGATCACTAAAACAGAGGTCCCAAGCCCCTCAATTGTTGCTCACTGCATGAACACAAACTATACAGCTGGCCAAGTGCAGCACACAGATGTTTTATCCTCATAAGACATTGAATGGCAAAGATTTTGTCCCTGAAACACTTTCTTCTGACTTAAAAAAAAATCATGCCACTGATACATGCAGCCCCGCCAGACTTTCATCATCCTTGCAATTTCTACAATCGGCCCAGTTTGGGGACTGGATCCAATGCGTGCAAAAGCTTGTGGTGGACACTTTTTAAAGTCCTTTCAGAGTGCTGCGCCTCCTGCACATCTTCTTGCATGCACAATTTCTTTGCGGTCTTACCCGTTGTGCTTCCACCCAGTTTTCATTTCAAGACATTAAATGGAGCACCCTTGCTCAACTGACTTTCCACTCACATTCCTTTTCACTGCTGTCATGCAGTTAGGAGGAACGGGAAGGGTCAGGACCCCAATGCTAAAGAGATGTGTGGTTTTTGGGATTAGGGATGAGCGAATTTCAAATTTTGAAGTTCGGGTTCGTGTTGTGGTATTTACTGAATTGCGTTATGGATTCCATTACCACGGACCATAACGCAATTCCATGATGGATTACATAATGGAATGCATTCCGTTACTCATTCCCTCATAATAGAAGTCTATGGCCTGCATAACAGATCCGTCCGGTTTACGTTTTGTTGGAGTCCTCTCGTGCATAATGTAAACCAGACAGATCCGTTATGCAGGCCATAGACTTCTATTATGATGGAATGAATAACAGAATGCCTCTAAAGCAGGGGTAGGCAACCTCCGGCACTCCAGGTGTTGTGAAACTACAACTCCCAGCATGCATACTTGCTCTGCTCTTCTCAGAACTCTCATAGAAATGAGTGGAGCATGCTGGGAATTGTAGTTTCACAACAGCTGGAGTGCCGGAGGTTGCTGATCCCTGCTCTAAAGGCATTCCATTATGCAATCCATCATGGAATTGCGTTATGGTCCGTGGTAATGGAATCCATAACGCAATTCAGTAAATACCACAACACGAACCCGCACACCAATTTCAAAATATCAAATTTGCTCATCCCTAATTGGGATCCCAGAGATAATGCATTTATTATCTATCGTACTTTTATGATAATGTTGATTGTGAGGATACTCCTTTAAAGTATCTGTGAAAAAAAAATCGTAATTTTGGTTAAGCTGTATGCACCATCTCTAACTGGGCGGACAAGCAATGACTGGGGAAGTAGTAAAAAGCTCCTCATTAGAAAGACAGTGCTGTGTATAGTCATACTTGAAGGCTCTCCAGATACTTCTTACCATTCCTGCAGTGTTTAATTTATGGAGTGTTGGCCATACTTTGAGTTTTCTCTGGCTTTGAAACAAGGTCAAAAGACAGTTAGACTCAATTAATCTTCCTCTTGTTTTCTGGACAAGTTTAGTGTCTTGCATTAATTCAGCTTAGTATTAAAAACAATTGTTGTATCACTATTCTCTTCATTGAGTGGAGCAGTTCACAATTATGTACACTCATCTGTTACAGTTTACGTTCTCAGGCCCCACATTAGCCCCAATGTTTTTCTCTCATTTATACTAGGAAAGAGTCAGAATCTTTCTACTACCTATTAGCAAAAAGATTTCTGTTCAAAAAAGTGAAAACCACAAAGGGGGACATTTATTAAGGCAGGGCATTTTATACGCTGGTCAGTCTTTGATGGACTGGGATCAGATGTGCCATAATTTATTAAGAGAAGTGCACCTCTGAATAAGTGTGGTGCGTCTCTGCAGGTCCGTGCACTAGAAGTAAAATCAACGTATGCCAGCCAAGAGCTCACATAGATTTCAGGTATGACTTAAGCCATTTCAGAGTAAATTATAATAAATGTCCCTGGCTGGCTGGAATTGGCCCTGCCAATAAATGTCAAGTGGCAAGCATGGTACAAACCGGGCAAAAATGGCCAGTAATGTAGTTCACTTCAGTACCCTATCCTTCTTGTACTTTAGGATACAATAATCCCTGAGTGCTTCTTTCAGCTGTTTCTTTAGTGGCATTTTTTGGTTTTCTTTCTATTTTTTTGAAGGCTTCTTTTTCTCCGTAGAAAAGTATGGCATTGTGTCATGAGCACAAAAAATGCAACGCAATTGTTAGAAATGCCACTATGAAACAAAATGCATGTGCATTTCAAAATTCCAATAAACTTTCAGCTAAAATATGGAGTTTTGAAGTCGCCATTTTTCCTACGCAAAATAAAATGTAAAAACATGTAAAACAAAATGTACAAAATTTTTTAACAAAAAAAATAAATCCAAAAACGCCTTAAAAAACTACATGTGAACCCAGGCCTGGGCTACACAGTCACTTTTTGAAGTACTGATAATTGATTTTATATTTTTAACCCCTTAAGGACCTCCACCGTGTATATGTATGGCAAAAGTCTGTTCCGTAAACATGGCGGCCTCTCGCGTGTGCAGCGGGCGACAAAGCCGCAGGGTTTCTGCTATTTTAAATAGCAGAGACCCGTGGCACATGTATGCGATTAGCCATAAGGCTGATCGCATACATTTTCCCCTTCAGATGCCGTGGTCAAATGTGACCATGGCATCTGATCACACCGGAAGCTGAAGTCGCACGCTTCCAGTCCGGTAACATCATTCCCCAACTGAGATTGGGGAACCTCTTACATGCCTGAAATAGCCCGAAGCCTGCTTGAGGCTTCGATGCCTATTTCAGGACTATACCAATGCAGGCCACTAGGTGGGAGCATTGTATTGCTATATTCCAAACAAAGTGTTTAATGATGGCTCTTTAGCCTTCAATGAACACAATGGGCAAATCTAATGATTGCCAGTTATTGTCAAAAAAAGTGAAACAAAAATTAAAAAAACTAAAAGTTTGAATCACCCCCCCTTTCCTTAAAATAAAAATACTTAACAAAAAAATAAAAATAAACATAATGGGCATCGCTGTGTGTGAAAATGCCTATACTATTAAAATATAACAATATTAATGGCATATGGCAAATGGCGTAATTGGAAAAAAAGTGATCACAAATTCGCACACACTTCAAATTGGTATCACTGAAAAGAACAGATCGTCCCACAAAAAATGGGCCCTCACACAGCCCTGTACACATAACTTCAAAAAAGTTATAAGGGTCAGAATATGGTTACACATTTTTTTCCCTCAAAGGTTTAAAAAAAAAATAATCTGTATTAAAACGCAAGAAAAATTATACAAGTGTGGTATCGTTGTAACCGTACTGACCTAAATAATGAAGGTAACAGGTCAATTTTACTGCATAGTGTACAATGTAAAAAAAAAAAAAACCTTTATCAGAATTGCGTTTTTTCCCAATTCTACCCAATTTGGAATTTTTTTTTTCGCTTCCTACTACATGGTATGCAACTGTAAATGGTGCCATTAAAAAGTACAACTTGTTCCACAAAAAAAATTTGCCCTTATAAGGCTCTGAATGGAAAAATAAAAAAGTTAGGACTAGGGGAAGGCGGGGAGTGAAAAATGAAAATGCAAAAATGGAAAATCTCAGGGTCCTGAAGGGGTTAATGACAGCTGCAGTCCCCAAGATTCAATACATCTCATTGTATTTCTTTGGACCACAGTGATAGCTCAATAGTTACAGATGTAGCAAATGTTAAAGAGGACCTTTTACTAGTTTAAAAACTAACTATATCAGTGGGCAGAGCGGCGCCCAGGGGTCCCCCTGCACTTACTAGTATGTCTGTGCGCCGCTCTGTTTGCCCGGACTCCCAGGCTATGAGCTGTGCGCTACGATTGGCCAGCGCTGCAGCAAGGGACAACCCTAATACAAAAACTCCGCCCAGTACAAAAGAGGGAGCGCAGACACCGGAGCCTATACCGGGCGAACGGAGCGGCGCACAGACATACTAGTAAGTGCAGGGGGACCCCTGGGCGCCGCTCTGCCCACTGATATAGTTAGTTTTTAGTTTTTAAACTGGTGAAAGGTCCTCTTTAACCTGACACCTAAGGCTGTCCATACATGCTCAGGTTTTGATCAGGTTTTCTGATGCAGTTTTTGAAGCCAAAACCAAGTGTGGATTCTAAAGGGATTATTAAAGAAGAAAAAGTATAAGGGCTGATTCACACGACCATGCTCAGTCTGGGAAACACAGTCCATGTGTCGACCGCATTTCTTGGAATGACCACGGTTCCAATAACCCAAACTCAAGCTACTCTTGTAGAAATCATGGGCTTGCTCCAAAACAGTCCCATTCAGATGAATGGAAATGATTTTCTTCTCCAGAAATTTCTGCAACAAAATGTGTCGTTTATAAAGGCACCCTAACTGCAAAGATTTGTGGAGGCACACAAAGGATTTCACAGCAGAACTTTAATGTCAGTCACAGACATTTAACCCCTCAGATGTCATCTGAGGTGGCTCCCCCACGCTGAGATTGGGAAAGACGTTTGTAGGTCTGCAGGTGGCAGTGCTCCATTGGAATATACTGAATTCGACATGTACTACTGTATTAAATGACAGTAGTATATGGGAGAAGCAATCTAATGATTGCACTTTAAGGTCCCCTGGCGGAGGGGCTTAAAAAGTTAAAAGAAAATATTAAAATTAAAATCACACTCCTTTTCCCAAAATAAAAATTATAATAAAAAAAGATAAATATCATATACACTGCCATGTCCCAAAATGATCGAAATATTAAAATATAATTTTATTTATCCCCTACGGTGAAGGCTGTAATGCAAAAAAATATATAATATTTGACGATTTACAGTTTTTTGTCATTTCCCCTCACAAAAAAGCTGAATGAAATTTTATAAAATGTCATCTACACTCCAATTAAAACTACAGATCACCCCACAAAAATGAGCCCTTACAGAGCTCTGTAGATGGAAATATATAGTGATGCAAAGGAAAAAAAAAATTCTTTATCCATGTTTCTTTTTTTTTTAAGTATTAAAACATGTGAAAAACCATATAAATGTGGTATTGCTGTAATTATACTGACCCAGAGAATGAAGTAAGCAAGTTAGTTTGACCACATAAGGAACTGTGTAAAAACTTAACCAATAGAACTATGGCACAATTGATTTTTTTTTTCTAATTCTACTTTATTTGTAATTTGTTTTCTAGCTTCCCAATACATCCTATGCAATATGAAATGGTGACATTAGAAAGTGCAACTTGTTCAGCAAAAAAAAAAAAAACTGGAATGGAAAAATAAAAAGTTATGGCTCTAGAAAGGCAGGGAGTAAAAAATGAAAACGGAAAATCGACATGTCTTTAAAGTGTTTCTTGCTTGCAGGAAGATTAGCTTGCAGTTATTTGTCTACAAGGAAGGTGGCTGCATATCTGATCTGCAGAATGTATGCTTGGTGTATCTGCAATTTTCGTCATATAGTGAGCGGTAGTGTAGGTATGGGACAAGCATATCACCAACCCTAGACACTGAAGTTCTTAAAGAAAGATAAGTATTCAAGCTGAAATGAAACAAAGCTCTGACTGTATTCCTCCTTGTGTTTAGCAGAGATAAACTTCACTGGAGTCTCAGTGCTGCTCCTGGCAGAAGCTTTAATTGGTAAAATGCAGATTTTTTTTTGATCAGGAGAGGATTACTGTTGTTATCAGTATAAAGCATCTTATTTGAAGATGAAAAGGCTTCACTGAATCACAGATGCCAACATTGTTGCAAGGCGCTGTGGCGACTGACATCTCAAATGGAACTGTGATTTATTAGTCTGTATTGGCCAGCCTAGCCTAAGTAATCTAGTGAAGGTCCCGCTGATTTGCAAATTTTTCTAAACAAATTGCTTTTTATATACAGTTCCCTGCTAATATTTCCTAAAATGACAGCATTTAGACTAAACCATACTAACAGACGCAGAGACTCGAAACGTGTACTGATAACTGCGCAGCAGATTTTTAGGATGTGAACCCCAGTCAGGGCTACTCCAAATCTATCTCGGTGGTTCTTTTTCGAGGGTTGTCTGATAAGCTGGCAAAGGAAAGATTAATAACAGCCCTTGTTGCTATCAGTAGCGTCTTGTCGATTCCCTGTAAGAGGCCTGTCTACTCAGCATGGAAATTATTGATTAAATAAGAAGTGTCATTAGGTGGTAGGTTGATCCATAATCACAAACTGCAGCGGACGGTGAGATGCGGTGCCATGAATCAAACCTTGTGCCCAACTCGTTTATATTGCTGTGACATCCGCACCGATTAAGGACATCCATTTCATATACCTGCCAGCAGTGGAAGAACAACACTCAAACTAGAGAGCAGCATTAGATGACAGAGACAAAGCCACATCCAGGAAGAGGGACAGAGGGTGGTGGTCATTTGTTTTCAGGATTGCCCACTAAGAAAGGACTTTATTGATCAAAGAGAAAACTAGATAGGTCCTACGCTTGTATATTTTTTCTTTTCTTTATTGGTCTCACTTCACTTGTGATGGAAGTGAGAACACTTATCATTCTTTTGTAAGAAAACCCTGTTGTGGCATTTGTGAGCATACAGTACACAGGCAGAATTCATGCTGAGCTATTCTACGTGACATGTAAATTGGAATGCAGGATTTATAACTAAAATGTTCCTAAAAAAAAAATGGTGCTCTGCTTAGGTTAGTTGCACACTAGCATTAGACATCTGGCACGGTGTGTCAGCAGAGAGCAGCCTGTCTGATCTCTGTGCACTACGGCATTGCCGGAGGTTTGCAAGGCTCTGTCCGGCCCTATTGACTATAATGGGGTCCGGCAGAGATCCGGCCGCATTCTGGCAAATATGCAGAGAATCGGCCAGAATAAAGCTGCTGCATGCTGTTCCCTGACAGATCTCTAACACTATTGTGCAGCTAGCCTTATACTTAGTGGATCCCTGACTGCAAAGTTTAACAATATAACAGATTACATGTCTAATAACTACAGCCAAAGGCCCTATGTAAATCATCATATAGCTCAACTTTTACATGAGGACATATAGCCAGCGACATCCAGCTACATATGACATATAACCAGCGGAGATGAAATGTGATGTATACAGTGACCAAAGGTTTTGAGAACATCTTTTTGTCAGATGCTTCTTTTGTATAATGAAGTAAAATTCTAAACATTTCATTTTTTTTTTACCTTTTTTACCTATTTTAACTTTACCAACTTTATGTAAAGACACAAAATTTACAGTGTTGACCTTTTTCCAAACTTCTACAATTAGCCCTGACATGCTGGATATCAGCTTCTGGGCTAGATCCTTGCCTTAGCAGCTTTTGAGGATTGACTACAGGTTTTCAATGGGATTGAGATCTGGGGAGTTTCCTGGGCATATTACCCAAACTTTCGATGTTTTGTTCACCAAGCCACTTAGTTATTTCTTATGCCTTGTGACATGGTGCTCCATCATTCAGGAAAAAGCATTGTTCATCAGCAAATTGTTCCTGGGTCATTGGGAGAGGTTGCTCTTGGAGGATGTTTCAATACCATTCTTTATTCATGGTTTTAGTATGCTTTACTGTTGACATAACATAGGGCTTATGGTAGCGCTCACCTTTTCTGCTCCAGACTATCAAGTTTGAAGCTTCATCAGAGAAAATAACTTTACCCCAGTCCTCTGAAGTCCAATCCCTGAACTTCCTGTAGAATGCCAGTCTGTCCTTGATGTTTTTCTTGGAGAGAACTGGTTCTTTGCTGCCCTTCCTGACCCAAGGCCATCCTCCAAAGGCCTTCACCACTCTGTGTGTGCAGATGCACTTGCCTGCTGTCATTCCTTTGCAAGCGCTGCATTGGTAGCAACCCGTAGTTCCAGCAATTATTATAACCCTTAGAATTAAAGAGGACCTTTCACCGATTCTTACCCTATGAACTAAATATACAGATATGTAGAGCGGCGCCCGGGGATCTCACTGCACTTACTATTATCCCTGGGCGCCGCTCCGTTCTCCCGTTATGCCCTCCGGTATCTCCGCTCACTAAGTTATAGTAGGCGGAGATACCAGTCCCTAAGTTATGGTAGGCGGAGTCTGCCCTAGCGCTGGCCAATCGCAGCGCAGAGCTCACAGCCTGGGAGGTTATTTTCTCCCAGGCTGTGAGCTCTGCAATGCGATTGGCCAGCGCTAGGGCAGACTCCGCCTACCATAACTTAGGGAACGGAGATACCGGAGGGCATAGCAGGAGAACGGAGCGGCGCCCGGGGATAATAGTAAGTGCAGAGAGATCACCGGGCGCCGCTCTACATGGCTGTATACTTAGTTCATAGGGTAAGAATCGGTGAAAGGTCCTCTTTAATAAGCTTTAATTAAATATCCCTAAAGTAAGACACACGGAACAAAAATCACTGAGATAATCTCAGATAGATCTACCACAGGCAGCCATACCCATATACCCTGAAGGGTGGGGAGAACTGTCCCTATATTCTCACCCTAGTCTAGTGCTCAGCCCAGGGACGACCCCTGATGGTGGGGACTCCCTGTCCTCGAACCTGGACTCACAAAGTCCTAAATCGACCGTAATAATGAGGTGGAGGGTAGAGTAGGTGCCTGCCAGTAAAAAATAAGAAAATAAGAAAGACACTGTACATATACACTCCCCTATAAACATAGGGTAAATTGATGGACTCTGTATACAGCCCTAGTGTTGTATTGTAACAGTCAACAAGGTACACAGTGCATCAAGGTATATGAATCACCATAAACATAGAAAGACATATAGAAAATCCCAACGCGTTTCCCCCACTATCTGGGATCATCAGGGGGTAGGTAAGATCAATAGCTGATATTATAGATATCGGATACCCATACTATGAAGTGATATCCGTAATTTGGGTGAGGACCACCAATATTGATAAATCAGTGTCCGTTATGTAATCATCTTGATTGTAAGGGGGCCATCAAATGATAACGGGAGGAGATCAATCTCAATTGGACTGTGCACCGACCATAACGTAGGGAAGTGGTTGTCCCATACGGTCACATTTCCATAGAGGCATATGTGGGGGAGAACATAGAAAGACATATAGAAAACTAGGGATGTCCCGATACCATTTTTTTAAGACCGAGTACGAGTACCGATACTTTTATTTAAGTACTCACCGATACCAATTACCGATACCAATTATGGTGTGGTAATGTTTTTACAGCAAATTCAAATTTAATTTAGTCATAGGGGAGATTTATCAAACCAAACAAAGAAATAGCGGCACAGTTGCTGATAGCAATGAAAAAATCTAAAGCTGGAATTTGGTTGCTATGGACAACTGCTTTACTTTTCCTTTGTACAAGGGTTAATAAATGTATAAATGGGCATATAACAGTGTTTCCCAGCCAATGTGCCTCCAGCTGTTGCAAAACTACAACTCCCAGCATGCCCGGACAGCCTTTGGCTGTGCGCGCATGCTGGGAGATGTAGTTTGGCAACAGCTGGAGGCACACTGGTTGGGAAACACTGGCATATAAGGAGGGGAATGGGCATATGAAGGGAGAGAATGGGCATATGCCAGTGTTTCCCAACCAGCGTGCCTCCAGCTGTTGCAAAACTACAACTCCCAGCATGCCCGGACAGCCTTTGGCTGTGCAGGCATGCTGGGAGGTGTAGTTTTGCAACAGCTCGAGGCACACTGGTTGGGGATCACTATTATATGCCCATTCCCCCCCCCCCCCCCCACCTTATTTTATTATTCACTGTTTGTCTATTGTAACGTGAAATGGAGAGAAATTAACTGAATTTATCCTCCATTTCATGCACCATACCCACCTGGCCTGCTGCAATCCTTCCTATGCAGATGCACCAGAGTACTGGGAGGAAGTGGCTTTAACTTCCTCCCAGTGCCAGTGTTTCGGCAAAACGGATCCGGCATTGCGGTCAGACCGCAAAAAAAAAGTGAAAAAAAATAAATGCCAGATCCCTTTTTCCGGGTGACACCGGAAAGGCGGATCCGGCATTTCAATGCATTTGTAAGACGGATCAGGATCCTGATCCGTCTGACAAATGCCATCAGTTGGTATGCGTTTTGACGGATCCGGCAGGCAGTTCCGGCGCCAGCATAATGAAGGCGACTGAGTAGTCACAGACTGTAGGAGTGCTCCCAGTCTGGTAGATCCTTGGTGACAACCACAGCAGCCATCATCACAGCAGTCACAGGGGTTGTCACCCACTTTCCCTGAAGTTCTCAATGCCAGATCCTCCCACTTCTGCTCTGGGTGGCTCTGCTTATGAGAGGCAGCCATATTGGCTGTCACCCAGCTTTCTCAGAATCAGATGCGGCTGGCAGACATAAGAATGGACTGCAGTACCTGGGCTTCGGCAGCTCCTGCCATCTCTCCACCTCCGGCCCAGCTTCTTGCAGTCCCCTGAAGATAATATCCAGAACCCCAGCCAGAGGCGGCCTCCTCCTGCCGCTGCCGAGCCAGCACGTCCCCAGGTGGATAATATCCGCTGCCATCCCCAGGTCTGTGCGTAGTTGACATGAAACCGCATGGAACTTGAAACACCGCCGCAAAGAAGTCCCGCCCACACGCCGATCAGCTGGGAGCAGCGCCACCGCCGACCCGGAAGAAGATGGGACAAGCCGCCACCACCGCTGATCTGAGTCATGAGGTATCGGCCGTGGTATCGGCGACATTCGCATGAGTACAAGTACTCGTGCAAATGTCCAGTATCGGCTCCGATACTGGTATCGGTATCGGGACACCGACCTGGGGCATATGTGGTAGCGGACCTTTGGAGGAGCCGGCATGCTTTATCCCATAGATGGACGACTAACTGTAAGTAGGGACATATTCTCCCCAGGAAGTTTTTATCATTCTTCTGTCCCTTGGTGATATTGAGCATGCTTTCTTATGACTTAGGATATCTATATTTGCTGATGCCATCGTGCAACTCATTGGACATTCTCTTATATCTGTGGAGACTGTGAGTTTCGGTTTCTGACTTTGGTGGCTACAGGTGGAGGTGATATTTCGGAACCTAGTGTGTTCGATACCATTATATTTATTTCTCCCCCACAGATGCCTCTATGGAAATGTGACCGTATGGGACAACCACTTCCCTACGTTATGGTCGGTGCACAGTCCAATTGAGATTGATCTCCTCCCGTTATCATTTGATGGCCCCCTTACAATCAAGATGATTACATAACGGACACTGATTTATCAATATTGGTGGTCCTCACCCAAATTACGGATATCACTTCATAGTATGGGTATCCGATATCTATGATATCAGCTATTGATCTTACCTACCCCCTAATGATCCCAGATAGTGGGGGAAACTGGTTGGGATTTTCTATATGTCTTTCTATGTTTAGGGTGATTCATATACCTTGATGCACTGTGTACCTTGTTGACTGTTACAATACAACACTAGGGCTGTATACAGAGTCCATCAATTTACCCTATGTTTATAGGGGAGTGTATATGTACAGTGTCTTTCTTATTTTCTTAATTTTTACTGGCAGGCACCTACTCTACCCTCCACCTCATTATTACGGTCGATTAAGGACTTTGTGAGTCCAGGTTCGAGGACAGGGAGTCCCCACCATCAGGGGTCGTCCCTGGGCTGAGCACTAGACTAGGGTGAGAATATAGGGACAGTTCTCCCCACCCTTCAGGGTATATGGGTATGGCTGCCTGTGGTAGATCTATCTGAGATTATCTCAGTGATTTTTGTTCCGTGTGTCTTACTTTAAGGATATTTAATTAAAGCTTATTAATTCTAAGGGTTATAATAATTGCTGGAACTAGGTGTTTTTCTATTAACCCTGATTTAGATTGCATCTCTACTTGCTGGACTAGGGGTTGGTAGCAACCCGATCTCATAGCTGAATCCTCTTTAGGAGACAGTTCTGGCACTTGCTGGACTTTCTTGGGAGACCCTAAAGCCTCTTTCACAGCAATTGAACCTGTCTCCTTGAATTTCTTGATGATCCGATAAATGGTTGATTTAGGTGCAATCTTACAAGCAGCAATGTCCCCGCTTGTGAAGCCCTTTTGATGCAAAGCAATGATTACTGCATGTTTTTACTTGGAGGTAACCATGGTTAACAGAAGAAGACGATGTCATGTACCACAAAAGAAAGTCTGCAATTCTAATGCTATCAGCATGACAGAGTGATATCTGTTATGTAACTACTTTGCTGGTGGTAAGAAATCGCAGAGACTCTCTTGACAAAGGTGATATACACTCTCTTGATATAGGTGAGGCAGTTGGAACAAATAAATGAACACAGATGATGATGATGATTCAGATACAAGCCAAATATGTTATTTTTAATTATTCCCTCTAAACTTTGACCATGTCCTGACAATGCCCTGATGGAAACAAGGAGCTATAAATACAATCTCCTGAGCAAACATCGCTAGCCCTATATAACCCTGTCTTCGCATTTTCTGAGATATGTATTCTGAGACAGATTTAAAAGCCTATGTTAAAATTTTAAAACCTAGATAATTATGAATCGTCTAATCTGTTATAAAATGTAATCTTTGAAAAGTTCCTAGGTTTTATCCATTCTAAATGTTCTCACTAAAGGACAATGATGATCAATTGATTATTTTTACTTCACGAATTGGCAGTTCATTTATTTTCGACTGATGAAAAGGAAATGTGATTTCCAAAAAACTTTCAACAGTTCATCCTACAGTTTTATACTGGTCAAAAAGCATTTTGAATGTTTGGCAGTAGATGACACAGGCTACATGGAAAACTCTAGTTCTACGTGTTTCAAATGTCATAGAGGGATACTATAGTGTGAGCAAAAATTGAGGAGGAAATTCAAATGGAGGTCCAGCCGAGAACTCATGTAAAACAAGACAGTCTTAAGAGAGCTTATTTTTCTTTGTTGAATTAAATTTAAAGGGGCATTATCATAATATGATGGCATATTGCAAGGTTATGCCATCACTTTATGATCCGACCGCTAGGACTCTTACTAATCTTGAGAATGAAGGGGCCACAGCTCTAAGACCCTTCGCCATCTTTCCAGGCAGATTGTTGTCCAGTCCATCAGCTGTGCAGGGGAACTATAGCACAGGATTAAGTGAATGGGGCCAGCCACTATTCCCTGCACAACCAGGTAGTCAGGAGCTCTGCTGTGCAGGGAAATACAGTAAAGGGGCTGCAATGTGGAATCAGCACTGGACCCCTTTAGTCTTAGGATTGCTGAATTGAAGAGGATGGATGGATTATATACAGGTGAAACTCCAAAAATTTGAATATTGTGCAAAAGTCTATTTATTTCAGTAATGCAAATGAAAAGGAATTGCATTAATGTAGCTTAAAATTAGAATTTTGTGAAAAGGTTCAGTATTCTAGGCTCAAAGTGTCACACTCTAGTCAGCTAATTAATCCATACCCCCTGAGCAAAGGGTACCTCAAAATTGAGACTTTGGGGTTTCATAAGCGGTAAGCCATAATCATCCAAATTATAACAAATAAAGGCTTGAAATATCTCGCTTTGCATGTAATGAGTCTATCTCATATATAAGTTTCACATTTTAGGTTGCATTACTGAAATAAATGAACTTTGCACGATATTCTAATTTTTCGAGTTTCATCTGTATGTTCTTCCAGTTTTCTACCACACTCCGAAAAACATATTAGAGCAGATTTATAATTCTATAGATGGCGTAAGACTGTCTAGGCATGCACGAAATCTATCACATTTGCTGATGCTCTACGATAAATTTTGTGTAAGGCCACGCACTTGTCTAACTCTGTACCAACTACTAGCTGGTTTACTTTGAGACAGAATTTTACACCAGAACTTTTGTGTTATTTTGGCTCTAAATGTATCATCTTAGGCCTGCAAAGCCATGCCCCCTTCCCAGTTTTGTGCCGCGTTGTAGACAAATTCTTAGCAAATCTTGGCCTCTCTCGCCTTTCATATATTATATGTAAATTTCCACTTGGTGATGCTTCCACTTCAACTAAATACTCCCAACACAACCCTCAGCAAGCATAATATACATGTAATTACGTTATACTTATTTCTTTAAAGCCTTAAAATGAAGAAATGCATATTATGTCCACTCCCTACTTTTTTGCACTCAGCGTATTCCTCCACCATATCTGCTTCTTCTGTTCCTCTCATGTTGTCATGTTGTCCCCATGCTAGCCTAAAATATGTTAAGATTTCATCCACATCCCAGACTCATTATCCATGGTTCATCACTTACAAAGCATATCAAGAAATTATTACTTTGTGATTTAGGATGCTTCCAAGATTTTAATCCACTCACTCATCACGTCTCAGCTAGACATTGCTACCTCAGCCAAACTGGCATCGTATGAAGTCTTCAGTCTAGTATCCAGTCCAGTGAAAATGGAATTGTAAGACATGCCCAATTCACTCAGCATACTTCATAGTGCTCTCTAGGGGAAAAAGATTCTCTGGTGTTTTATTTCCATACAAACTTAAGGAAGCATTTACAAAAGGAATATGTATCTATGGTGTATTTATGTTAAGAGTCAAAATTGGTTTTCATTTAACTGTACGCGGCAACATGATTTTAATAGAAGATTTATTTAACCCCCTTTCAGAAAAGGCACAAACAGGTCAGCCCAAGCAGGTAGATGTAATGACCTGCTTCAATCCCTCATATCTCAGGCCTGGTAACAGCTAGAAATACGGGACTGGCTTTGTCTGAAATATGACAGCCTAGGGTTTAAAACAAAACCAATACTGGGAGATATAGCTGTTGGAAGTGATAGCAGCTGAAAGTGAAAGCCGGTTTCAGCTCCTTTCACTCCTGACCCTGATGTAGAAGAGATAATTTTGCCTGGTCTTGTTTTAAAGCCTAGACTGTAAGCTTTCAAACAAGACCAGTCTCTAGCTGTTACAAAGCATGAGATATTAAGAGTTAAAACATACCTCTGGCTGTGATCTCTGCCAGCCTGGAGAAGGAGAGGGGGACAGTGGGAAGCGGACAGTTTGAGGTTGAGAGAATAAATATCAAAAATATTTTAAAAATATATATGAATTTGGCAACATTATACATTGTACTGACCCACAGAATAAAACTGTCATGTTATTTAATCCACACAGTGAACACCATCAAATTAATTTCTAGATTTAATACACATATATAAACTCCAA
Organism: Bufo bufo; assembly: GCF_905171765.1. NCBI lineage: Eukaryota > Metazoa > Chordata > Amphibia > Anura > Bufonidae > Bufo > Bufo bufo. The sequence goes on from NC_053393.1 coordinate 223,234,716, forward strand.
AATGGTTCCTAAAACCAACCCGTCTGACAAAATTCAAGACTTTTTCACAGCTTAGCCTGGGCCATGTGACGTCACGTTAATTGGTCACAGAGCCTAGGCACAGCTCAGCCCCATTGATGTGAATGAGGCTGAGCTGCGATACCAAGCACCACCACTGTATGTTGTACAGTGTTGTGCTTGGTCAGCTAAGAGAAGGCTATGGCGCTCTACTGCGAGTGTCGCTGCTTTCTCAAACTGCTGATCCTGGTTGTTGGACCTTCATTCTAGAGGATAGGTCATCAGTATACAAATCTGAGAAAAATCCTTCAATGTGCCTGTTGAGGGGTTAAATGGACACTTCAATCAGAAAGAGGTGTTTTTAAGCTAAATATTCATAGAATTTTATTTCAGAATTTTAAACTTTTTTATTTCGGCAGTACTATGCCATTGAAAATTTAATTCAGAATATTTTCCTCATGTAGCAGTCAGCACGGATAAATAAAACTGCTATATAATATAGGTAATACATTGTCAGTTTACTGCTGAGAGGGGGAGATTATATCTGCAAGGTAATCTTCATGGTAATAGTAAGTGTAGAATTGGGATAACAGTATGATGACAGCTTCATTGTTCACTAGATAAAGATGTCCACAGATAAGAATTACAATTATTAGTGTATTGTGGAATGCTCTATTTTGAGTCATTACAGGGAAACACTCTCTGGCCGCAGTGATGTCCGGACTGAGAGAGTTAAGTGAGACTGACTACTGTTCTAAGAATCCAAACAAAGAGCAAGTTACACAGGAAGGTATACATGGAGAAGGACATTTATTAAGCTAATTACGCCACTATTGTGGTGTAAAAAGTCACACATTTATGGCACACACTTTTCTGAAGTGGTATGAAAAAGGGGTGGGGCTTCACACCACATTTTGTGCCCTAACAACTACTTCTTATGGTTGGCACAAGAGCGGAATGGAGACTGATCGGAGGCAAACTGATGCAATCTGAGCGGATCCTTTTCCATTCAGAATGCATTAGGGCAAAACTGATCCGTTTTGGACCGCTTGTGAGAGCCCATGACGGATCTCACAAATGGAAAGCCAAAACGCGAGTGTGAAAGTAGCCCTAGTTGCACTGAACGGCCTCAAAATCAGCGTTTTTCAGGCAGATTTTTTATGCTTTTTCACAAAATGTGTCCAGGAGTAGAAGAAGGGGCACACATCAGCAGACCGGACAGCTCTTCATCTGCCATCACAGTCCAGGAAGCTCAGGGGGAGGAGCGGCAGCACACAGCAGCAAATTTGAATTGTACTTTTATGTACCAAAACAAATAAAACTACACTCCCCCTTTTTTTTTTTTTTTTTTACTTATTCATTTTATTGAATTCTATTTCGTTTACACACGAAAAAACGCATGGTGCGTTTTTTCTGCTTCCCATTAACTTGAATGGAAAAATCATCACTGATTCTGCCTTTTTACACGCTTCTATTTTACATGTGTAAAAAAGAAGCAAGTGCTGATTCCTATTTAAATTAATGAGCAGCTGTTTATACACATTTTTTATGTGTTTTAGGCGCGTAAAACCCGCAAAAATCAGCTGTGTGAACTGACCCTTAGAGATCTGTTGCTTTATCCAGGATAATAAGTAATAAGTACTTTTAATCCATATGCAAATGAGCTGTTAAGTGCACTGAGGCCTAGCCACCAAGCCACTCTGTGCACCCTTTCACCTCCTGCTTCCTCTGGCAGCCCCTCTTTCTCTTTGATTGACAGGTCCAGGCAAATGACTATGTAGGAACCTGGCCCTGTGAATCAAGGAGAGGGAGGGGCTGGCAGAAGAAGCAGGATGGGTGCACAGAGTGGTTTGGGCACAAGTTCGGTGCACTTACCTGCTCATTTGCACATTGATGCAGAATGAAGCAGTGGATTGCTAAGTGCAATGTATCATCACATTCAGCTGAACTAACCCTACAAGGCATTGAGAATGGTTTAATACTGAATTTTATTTTGACAGGCTACCTTTAAAACTAAATTCTCTATGGAGATTGCATACAACAAGCAGCTACAGAGGAAACTGTATGAAAAATACAAATGACAAGATACTTTTGTTGCAGAGATTTTAGCGTGTTTAAACTAGTTGGTGTGTTATTTTCCAAAGTGAAACATTTCTTGCTGCTCCCTGTAACATATCGGCCCTTATATATTTTTTTCTTTACCTAACTAATGTTTCTTCTCCTCACTCATCACCTCCATGCTCTGTGCTCCTGCAGGAAATTCTTGCTATGCCCATGTGCATACTTGCCAATTTATTCAAGCTCTACAGGCTATAACAAACAGCCCACATATTGATCTCTCAAACAACATTGTATATGGGCTTAGTTTAAAGGAATGACTTTGTTTTAGCCACCATTGATCACCGAATATGAAAAGATATTCAAAATACATATTGAGTTTCTCTTACAATAGCTTCACTCATGACCTTGACCACCATTATGAACAAAGGATTTTATTTCTTATATATCGCATATTGGCTCAAACCTTATAGACTATTTTACACCATCCAAATGTAGTATGAGTTTTTCCCTATTTATCTGGTTGAAGTTATGTGTACTAATGTGCTTCTTCAAGAATAAAGTGCTCTACGGAAAATGCAGATATTGGCATTGTAGAGAGAGAGAGAAAAAAACCTTTGTTCCAGCAGAAGGAAGACAGATGTTTGCAGATGTTTTTTGTTTGTTCATCAATTAGATCTATGCTCCTGCTTGGTGTTTTCACACAAAGCATTCTTTGGAGAAGCAGCATTGAAGTTTTTGATTAAGTATTTTGAGCCAAAGACAGAAGTGGAACCAGCAAGAAGAAGAGCTGTATGGCCTTCCTTTATATGTCCCATTCCGTTTGAATCCACTTCTGACTTTGGCTGAAAAAAATTGTTTAAAAAACTGTAATGGCGTTTAAAAAAAAAAATCATGTGTGTGAAACTACCCTAAATTTGCCTTTGGTCTATAATTTTGCACAAGAAAGCTAAGAAAGATATGTTCGGCCACATGGTTGGTGACCTTACCGGCTGCCTCAGATAGAAATGCAAATCCCACTAGTTACCGCCAATGATCTCCTTCTTTCCGTTGTAACGATTAAATGTCATTACATTTCTTTTTGTGAAATTTAGCTCCAGATGCTGACCTCTGCAGTATCTGCATTTATGGTGCACTCTGATGTAGCTTAATAGCATGACTAAGTGAATCCTGGACTTCACAGCACAGAAAGCACATAGTGTGCCAAGTGAAACTGGTGCCAAGTTGATGAGACTTTGCAGGCCATCTCTTTTGATTCCTATAAGAATTTTTTGTGAATTCCTCCATGTTAGAAATGAGCAATAAAAACCCACAATGCGTTACGTTCTTGAGAACAGGACTAAGTAAACCTGCTCTAGACCTGGCTGATCTCCCTAACAGTATGCTGTCTGCAGGAAATGGGTTTAGCTCCCTTCACAGACTATGTGGACAGCAGTTAATATGGGATGTTTGCCCATGTATGTCTCTCTATGCTCAAAATTCTAAATGAATCATTTGCTTTTTTAAGCAACCTTTAAAGCAAGTTAAATTATTTTTAGTTTTGTTTTTTTTCTTTTAATGTTGGCATGTTATGAACATGTGAGCCTGTCCCTGCTGATTATAAACTACGCATTAAATGCCAATAGTTGTTTGGCTCAAACTTTTTGAAGATTTCTCTTCTGTTACAATTATAGCTACAGCTTCAATTGAAGTAAATATGGATGAGGTGCAATGCTGTTGAGGAACAAAAACAGCAACTACGCTAATCAGTAGCACAGAAGGGCATCACATAGGTGCATGCCTCCAAAGGATGTAGTCCAGAGGAGGAAGTACATCCAATAGTTACTGTACAAAAATACAATGTTCTTCTGGGCTCCAGGGCCCCTTCTTCAAGTAACATAGACAACATCTTTTGTCTCTTTTACTTGAAGAAGGGCCCCTGGAGGCCAGAAATGTGTAACTGTTGGATTTACTTCCAACTCTGGACTACATCTTTTGTAAGCATGTCTCTATGTGATGCCCTTCTTTGCTACTGATTAGCCTGGTTACTGTTTTTTGTTCCTCAACAACTCTCCTGTCTTGTCCAGCAAACAAGATCAGGGAGATTGGAGCATCGGCTGCAGCTACCATTATGTGAAAACCTTCAACTGTCTTATGCCTATAGCACAACCACTAAAGTTGATCCTCCTTAATCTTTGTGGTGTTGAGCATACATTATCATGATATACTAACCCTATGAGCGCCTTTATCCCATCTAGCTGCTACACAAACCACGTACAGATAGCAGTGGTGCTGTTTTAAGAGGAAGGCAGCCATTTTTTGTAATCCTGCACAACCACTTTAAGATATTTATTGGAGGGGACTTATTCTAATCTTTATTAGAATCTTTTTGGTCACTGAAATGCACTTGTGCACAACTTTTATACAGATATAATAGCATCGAAAACACATTTTTTTATTTAGTCTGCTCAGCCTAGCTGACTGTCTGGCCAGAAGAGGACCTCCTGTTTCTAATGTACAATATGGATAATAAAATGTACAATGGAGAGCTGTAAAGGAAAAAATGAAAATTTACTTTGGGTTCTTGTATCTTTCACCAGTAAAAGCTTTCCATGGTTTATGTGACACTACACAAAAATAAAATATGTTAATATGCCTTTTAAAATGTAATTTGGATGTAAGACTAATACATGGTAGCGTGTTGACAACCTTGGTTGGAATGGTAAAAGAAGGAAATAGTAAATGTAATTAAAAGAAGACATAGCTGGATAGAATTTTGAACAACTTAACAAAATAAGAAAATTCAAGGACAGTGGCATAGTTACAGGGCCTGTGGATGTTTTGCACATGGGCTCTGGTGCATGAGGGGTTACAAAGGCTCCTCTGCCACATAAGAAACACCAGTATTTTAAATGGTACATTGTACTGTAGATTGAAGCCCTGTTTTTTGTTTTTCTGGAAAATTTTGCATTGGGGTCCAAGAGCTTTGAAGGTGTTGTCCAGTATTAGAAAGACATGTCTGCTGTTGCCATTACATCTGGTGCTGCCACTCAGATCCATTGAAGCATTGCAATGCCATACATACACTGTGGACCGGAATAGTGCTGGTTTTGGAGGAAAGTATTTACAGGGGATACTGTATTTTAATTATGAATGAAAATATATTAAAAGAGGTTCTCCAAAACCCAACTAGCTCCAAATGGGTAAAATTAACTTCCCATTTAAATTCCTTTCCTCTATTAAGTCTTATCTGCAAGTCATGACCATGGCAGCCAAAGCATTGACTTATCATGAATACTGATGTCACCACTGCAGCCAGCGATGGTATCCTTGAATCAGATTTCTGTTACTCAACCTGCCATTTGGACACCAGCCAGACTAGTGCATGTACAAAATGAGTATGTTCACAAGAGTAGAAGTTAGCAACTAGCAGAATTTATGGTCGCCATCTGCACATGCATGACCATAAATAGAAAAACTTTCATGGTCCTATCCAGGGGTAACGTACCGACACAACTGGGCGATGAAAATGTAGCAGGTGTGCTAAAAACTGTGGGATAGGGGATGAGTCCCTGATTAGTGAGGGTCTCACCACTATCTTGGATCACATTATGTTGTTTGAATGGAGTGGCAGTCACACCTACCTGCTTCTGCTCCACTCAACTCCAAAGATAGCTGAGTAAAGTGAGGACTCCCATTTTCATGATTGGCTGGGGACTGCAGTGGTCAGAACCATGCCTATTAGGCTGCGGATACAGAATAAGTGTTTTTCATGGGAAACCCCCTTTAATCTTTAAATGCCCAATCCTTGCAGAATCTCCATTTATATCTTTTAGACAAGAATCACAAACATACCATGAACAGAATGAGAGGTTGACGTCTTTCAAATCCCAGAAGTTTTCATTCTTAAGATTATTGGTTGACCCTTTGCTAAGCCCAACAGTGGTTACAGACAAAAAAGGCTGGAAGCTTAAACTTTGTCTCCAAGTTTCTCTGTTCTTGCCATAAACATGTGAAAAAGCTAAATTGCCAATAGAATTTCATGATGTGTGGAAATAATTACGCTCGCCTTGGACTAGTGCAAATGCTTTATAAAAATGTCAGCACCGTGTGGAAGAGATTGGCAAGGCTAAGTCTGCGAGCCAGACTAGAGGTGTTATATAAGAATTTTTTTTTCCATAACACCAGAATGAACCATATTAAGCTATTAACTTTCCAGCTATCAATACCTGAATTTAGCTGAAATTTATTTTTAATGCCTTATGAGAAAATTCATAGCCCCCATAAAAATGTGTTTCTCGCAAATAGAAAAATATGTAGAATGTCTCACCATTAGGCCTCATGCACACGAACGTTTTTTTTCACGGTCCGCAAAAACAGGGTCCGTAGGTCCGTGATCCGTGACCGTTTTTTCGTCCGTGGGTCTTCCTTGATTTTTGGCGGATCCACGGTCATGAAAAAAAAGTCATTTTGGTGTCCGCCTGGCCGTGCGGAGCCAAACGGATCCGTCCTGAATTACAATGCAAGTCAATGGGGACGGATCCGTTTGACGTTGACACAATATGGTGCCATTTCAAACGGATCCGTCCCCATTGACTTTCAATGTAAAGTCCGGAGTCCCTTTTATACCATCAGATCGGAGTTTTCTCCAATCCGATGGTATATTTTAACTTGAAGCGTCCCCATCACCATGGGAACGCCTCTATGTTAGAATATACTGTCGGATATGAGTTAGATCGTGAAACCTCATTTCCGACAGTATATTCTAACACAGAGGCGTTCCCATGGTGATGGGGACGCTTCTAGTTAGAATATACTACAAACTGTGTACATGACTGCCCCCTGCTGCCTAGCAGCATCCGATCTCTTACAGGGGGCCGTGATCAGCACAATTAACCCCTCAGGTGCCGCACCTGAAGGGGTTAATTGTACTATCATATCCCCCTGTAAGAGATCAGGGCTGCCAGGCAGCAGGGGGCAGACCCCCCCCCCCCCCCCCCTCCCCAGTTTGAATATCATTGGTGGCCAGTGCGGCCCCCCCCCCTTCCTCCATTGTAATAAATCGTTGGTGGCACAGTGTGCGCCCCCCCCCCTTCCTCCCTCTATTGTAATAATTCGTTGGTGGCACAGTGTGGCCCCCCCCCCCCCCCCCCCTTCCTCCCTCTATTGTAATAAATCGTTGGTGGCAATCATTGGCCCCCCTCCCTCTATAGCATTAACAACATTGGTGGCCAGTGTGCGGCCTCCCATCTTGCGCCCCCCCCCCCCCCCCCCCCGATCATTGGTGGCAGCGGGTTACTAGCAATAGTACAAGATTCATACTTACCTGGGAGCTGTGATGTTCGTGTCCGGCCGGGAGCTCCTCCTACTGGTAAGTGACGGTTCATTTAGCAATGCGCCGCACAGACCTGTCACTGTCACTTACCAGTAGGTGGAGCTCCCGGCCGGACACGAACATCGCAGCAGCAGGTAAGTATTAATCTTCTACTATTGTACTATTGCTAAGTAACCATGGCAACGAGGACTGTAGTAGCGTCCTGGTTGCCATGGTTACCGATCGGAGCCCCAGCGATTAAACTGGGACTCCGATCAGAACTCCGCTGCCACCAATGATGATGGGGGGGAGGGGGGGGGGAGATGGGAGGCTGCACACTGGCCACCAACGTTGTTAATGCTATAGAGGGGGGGGGGGGGGGGGGCAATGGGGGGCGCACACTGTGCCACCAACGATTTATTACAATAGAGGGAGGAAGGGGGGGGGGGCGCACACTGTGCCACCAACGAATTATTACAATAGAGGGAGGGGGGGGGGTGCCGCACTGGCCACCAATGATATTCAAACTGGGGAGGGGGGGGGGGTCTGCCCCCTGCTGCCTGGCAGCCCTGATCTCTTACAGGGGGATATGATAGTACAATTAACCCTTTCAGGTGCCGCACCTGAAGGGGTTAATTGTGCTGATCACGGCCCCCTGTAAGAGATCGGGTGCTGCCAGGCAGCAGGGGGCAGTCTTGTACACAGTTTGTAGTGTATTCTAACTAGAAGCGTCCCCATCACCATGGGAACGCTTCTGTGTTAGAATATACTGTCGGTTCTGAGTTTTCACGAAGTGAAAACTCAGCTTTGAAAAAGCTTTATGCAGACGGATCTTCGGATCCGTCTGTATAAAAACTAACCTACGGCCACGGATCACGGACACGGATGCCAATCTTGTGTGCATCCGTGTTCTATCACGGACCCATTGACTTGAATGGGTCCGTGAACCGTTGGCCGTGAAAAAAATAGGACAGGTCATATTTTTTTCACGGCCATGAAACACGGATCACGGATGCGGCTGCAAAACGGTGCATTTTCCGATTTTTCCACGGACCCATTGAAAGTCAATGGGTCCGCGAAAAAAAACGGAAAACGGCACAACGGCCACGGGTGCACACAACGGTCGTGTGCATGAGGCCTTAAAGTTGCATATTTCTTTCCATCTCTTGATCCTAAAATTGCCTTAGATTTATATGGAAAAACAGGGCAACTTTTTCCTGTATGGTGTATTTACCTAGTAAAACCATTTCAGATTTTATATTTGGTCATTTTTGGTGGAGCTTTTATTACTATGGCCGATACTACTATGTATTGTGTAGCCCTGCAGATGTGAGCTTTGAAAAGCACCTGACCTTGGAATGAAACACTTCCCTTCATTCCCTTTATTTGCGGAGATGTTTAATATGAAACTAAATCTCACAGAGCAATAAACCATCTGCACCAAGGTAACGCTGATTTAATGAATGAACACAGAAGGGAATTGTGTCAGTGTGATGCTGCATTACGCCATTGGTGCTATGGAATTATAGCTGGCAGTGGATGTGGATCACAAGACCAAAAACAGTGACAAAGCTTGTTTCATCAAGATAAATGAGTGGACACTGTTAAAGGGATGGTGCAGAATAAGAAGAAAGGGTCTGAGTTTCTCCCCCATAAACAGCACCACTCTGCTCCATAGGTTATGTATGGTATTGCAAATCAAATTAAAATACCAAACACAACCCGTGGACAAGTGTGGTGCCATTTCTGGGTAAAAAACTGACTTTAAAGGGAACCCGTCACCGGTTTTATGGTGTCCTAACTAAGGGCAACATAAATAAGTGACTGATTCTCTTATCAAAATGCTGGGTCACTTTCTTTAATTGACCCAGTCAATCTGCCAACATCTTGTATTGAAAAGCTCCAGCTGATAATGATGAGTCATGAATATTTATGAGCTCCTGACTCTCCCCGCCCACCTGCTGCTGATTGACAGTTATTTTCCATATAAATCAGCAGCAGGTGAGCAGGGAAGTGGCTATAGCTGTTAATTAAATAAACGCTGGACTCAATGACATCACGCTGGACTCAAATCAGCTCATTAGCATGCGGCATCTTTGTGTGTATATTATGAGGTAACCATCTGTCACACCAGTAAGTGAATACATCTAAGGTACTTTTTAGTAGTTAATGATTGTATATAATTAGTTAGATTATAATCAAATATCCACATGACAGATTCCCTTTAAGTACTCAGATGAGTGATGTTCATGTCCAGTGTGGAATGGACAGCACCTGTCCATTCAGAGGGCCAATTTACATGTCCGATTTTCCACAAAGGCCAGATTAAATCACACCATCTAGGTCCTGTTTTCCTTAAAGAGTCACTCATGTAAGTGAATGGGGAAAAACAAATCCGTGTACGGTCTGTTTAGAAACTCTTCCGAGTTTATTGGCCAGAACATGGTGACCTTTGTCTGCAAGGGGCATTAGGTTTGCAGGTGGATGAAATAATGTAATAAAGGTCACTAAGTGTGTAGCTCTAGTTTGGAACTATTAGGGTATGGCCATGATGCAGTTAGGAACCATAGCATCTCATTTTCCAATAGAAGTCAATGGGAAGATGACTGCATATGATTGACCGCACATAAGACATGTCCTTCTGCTTGCAGCTGCTAACTGCGTGAGATATACTGTTAAGTAGCTGCTTGCGGAATATGTTTTACCACAGGTGTTATTATTTGAAGTTAAAGGGTTTTTCAAGGCTTTTGTACTGATGACCTACCCTCTGAATAGGTCATCAGTATCTGATCGGTGGGGGTCTAACAGATGAGAAGGCACCGGTGCCACAGCCTTTTCTCAGTTCACCAAACACAGCACTGTGGATTGTATAGCAGCTGTGCTTGGTATCATGTACAACCCTATTCACTTTATTGTGTCGTCACTTGGCCTAGGGAAAGCTGTGAGAAGGCCACGGTACTACTGTGAGCGCCTCTGCCTTCTCAAACAGCTGATCAGTGGGAGTCCCGGGTGTCAGACCTCCATTGTTTAGATAATGATGACCTATCCAGAGACAAAAAACGCGCCCTAAACATATGAATATGTACGCTGTAACTGACCGCATGCGTTTCCCAACCACATCATGACTGCACCGTGTGGCCGTATCCTTACCCCTTTCACCTGTGACTATGGATTTGTGGAGCTATTTTAAATGAATGACATCTGAGCTTCAGGATTTCTACATATCTTATACTGTGCCTTGCAACCTCAGTACAGACTGTTGAGTGTCTTTTATGGCAGCTTGAAGGTAGCCAATGTGCTTCGGACTGATTTAAATTTCCAGACGTAGTTAAATCAGGACTGTTTGTTATGGAATTGCACTATATTTAGTACCGTCTTTAAATTGTAGTTCTAAAGAGAAGTTGCAGGTAACATTAACGCCACTTTACCATCACGACTTTGCTCTTACCTTAGTTATACTGTATATTCCTCCAGTACTAATGCAGCTACAGTTCTCTATTTATTAAAAAGGGAACTAAATGCATCATTCAGAGCTGCTCCACAGTCCATGGAGAGTACATAGTCCAACAAAGTGCAGCTCTCAGGGGAAGAATGTCACCTCATAAATACCACCTCCTTAACTAGCTTCCTGTTGGATTCCATTTCTTCAGGCAGAGCACAGGATAGTCATGGAACGTAAAACAGCATCACATTGCTACAGGCTTCCACAGCCGTGTTGACAGAGTCTAAAAGACAAACCCAGCAACACTGCTATGAAAGCAAGTACTGTAACTCTAAGACTCAGAGTGCTGTTAACCAGTAACATGCTTGAGGAGCGTGCGCATCCCTCATTTTTATATATGGATTGTAAGCTCTTATGAACAGAGTCCTCATTCCTGGTGCTTCATATCTGTAATGTCTGATTTACTTTACATGTAGCCTCTGAAATGTTAAGCACAGTGGAGTATGCTGGTGCTATATAAAGATTAATATACAGAATATATATATATATATATATATATATACACACACTACAGTATTCACAACCTATACAAGATTACACAACATTCACCATGTCACAGCTTGTTATTTCTGCATTTTATAAAAATAAATATGTACATTTTTCTGTCTCTCTACGGCTGCTTTCACATCTGCGTTTGCCTTTCCGGCTTTGAGATCCGGTAGAGGATATCAAAACCGGAGGAAAACGCTTTCGTTTTGTGCCCAATCTTTGTCAATGGGGACAAAACTGAACAAACCAGAATGGAGTGCGCCAGAATACATTCTATTCCAGCGTTTTTGTCTGCGGCATGGGAAACTGAACATGCCGGATCCGGAACCATGTAAGCCAATGGTGCCGGATCCATATTTTTCATGTTTCGTCATGTTAATTTTCAATATAATACAACCAGATCCGTGCTGAATGGATGCAGCTGTTTGTATTATTCAAACGGGTGCGTTTTGCTGTGATTTTGAGATCCCATGCCGAATCTCAAAACCGGACAGCAAGAATCTATACGTGAAAGTAGCCTAAGGTTAGTTGCAGTGATATTTGTCTTGCCGAATCCATATTTGCCAGGTACCAGCTGGATCTCTGCTGGACTCCATTATTGTCTGTGTGGGGTGGTGGGCATTCCGGTATGCCAGATGCCCACCAATGCCAGATCCAGAAATCTCCGGCAGCCTGTTCTCTGCCAGAACAGCCTGCCGGAACTACTGACGGCAGTGTGAAAGAAGCCTTAGACAGCCCATTTCTCCCAGGGTAGTTTAACACTGCAGAGCAGAACCCCAGCATTTTACAATTATGAAAATGATAAATCAAGTAATTATACATTATCTGAGCTATTAATATACAATATTGTTAGTTGGTCAGCATGGATAATGTCGGCAGTGTGTTTCCTGGAAAATGTGGCATACATTGTTTTCAGTGTACATTGCACCATTGTAATGCTAAATGTATTGTTGTAACAAGATGGGGAACATTGCATTAAGGATAAGTGTATTTTTCTGAATAGATACCTTCTGAACAAGTCCCTGCGGGGGCATATCTTCTTCTTGGGGTCAGGAATGTTATAAGGTAGATTTGACTACTCCAGGATATTGTGTCTGTCTCTGTACATTTAAATTGCCACAGAAAGCTCTTTGGAGCAAAGTACTGTGTTTTCTTTGTACAAGAGCCAGGGATTTTCTTCTCTTTTGGGAATTCTCGGACTCGTATTTAAACATACAAATCGAGCATGTTTAACCTATTGACAGTTATGTGCGGGCAGCTGCAAAACCAGCGGATAAAAGAGAACGCCGAGCTATATTATAAAATGGGGGCAGGAGTATAAACTACCCTGGTAACTCAGCTTCACTTTATCTCAGGGATTCAAAAGGTTGACAGGTAGAATGATAGGAGACCTGCAAAACCTGTCAAACACACACAATTGTCTCATGTTCCAATAACTCCTTTTTTTCCGAGTCTTTTGACTGTTATTTTGAGATATGTCCTCAGTTTCTAATATTATACACTGCTTTCCTAGATGCACAAGGCCTTTTATAGCGTGACTGGCGTTTTGTATGTTTAATATGGAGCAGGAAGGCCTAAGCTACGTGTTGGGGTGTGAAATTCAGTTCTCCATCCTGTTGCTCATGCATGGTTAGGTGGCAACCATGGTATAAATTTGTAGGATACAAGTGATGTGTTTTTAAATCAGAAATGTACCCTTTTGTTCTTTGTCCATTCATATGATTAAATCATTTAATTTGTGTACCCGTGGGGGAAGATTTATAAATGTCCCTGTGACAGAATAGTGGCATCGAAAAGTCACAAACTAAGTGTTTGTGAATTTTAAAATGCAACTTTAAAAAAAAAATATAGATGCAAAGGGAACTTTTTACTGCAGCCTAGCCACTTTTTAGAAAATGGAGCATGGCAAAGTCATAAATGAGGCGCATCCTCCGGCAGGGCAGGGGAGATCAAGACCGGTGCAGAAAACTCAGGTCTTGATAAACCTGCCCTAAAGTCTTTCAGCATACAGACCACATGTCGTGTCCAGTTTTTTTTAATCAGTTTCTTTGCATCCACAAAAAAGTAGTCCATTGAAGTAAATGGAGCTGGAGTTGCAATACCACACATGACCTGCGGACAGGTTGTGTGTGGTGCTGTTTTTGGAAGAAAGCAGCTATTTCTTACTCTAGACGACCCCTCCATACACCTTCAATAGCTGTCACATTTTGGCTGAGTGTGTATGAGTTTTCAATAGGGAGAGGGAATGAAAATGAGCGTTTTTTGCGTTCAGTATACTGGCCGTTTTTTTTAGTTCAGTATGCGTTACTTATACTGAATCATTCATTTCAATGGGTCACAGCAAAAAAAAAAAAACTGTCTCTGTGTGCATTCCGTTTCCGGAATGGAGCCTCAGATCAACAAAAGAAGAACGGCTTTTTAATCAGGAGAACCACAGCTATGTGTCTGTGCGGACAGTTGGATGTGGTGACAGATTCCCTTCAAATTTCGTGGAAAGAAAACTCAGGAAGGTGAACAACCTTTTTAAAGCTAGTACCAAATTGTAAGAGGACCATGGGGTGAATGGTGTATAAGTTATCAGGAGCTTTGCTAGGGACACTTTCCCTGCATGGCTATTATTTTTAAAATTAAAGGTGTTGCCTCACCAAAAAACATTTGTGGCTTATCACTAGGATATGCCACCAATGTCAGATAGGTGCAGGTCTCACCTCTGGGACCCACACCTATCTCTAGAACAAAGCTCCCAAAAAGAATGAGAGTGCACAGCACATGCGCGGCCACCCTCCATTAATTTCTATGGGAGTGCTGAAAGTACCCGAGCACTGGCTCGGCTGTTTCCGGGAGTTCCTTAGAAGTGAATGAAGCAGTGGCCGCACTTGCGCAGTGCTCTCTCCATTCTGTTATATAGGACTTCCGAAAATAGCTTTGTAATAATAGCAATCCATGGTGTTTAATCTGTATAGTAATGTGCACATCCGCCTGCTGAGGTGGTCGCTCTTGCTCAGTTCCATCCTTCATTTACGACCAGTTGTATCTACTGTTTTAATTTTTAATTTTTTACATGAATCATGGCATAACCCCATCAGTCATTTTAAGAGTTGTCCTGATGATAAATTGTGCAGACCCCTTCAAAATGCAACACTCAGGATCTTCAGATTAGCCCCCTCTGGTTACTTTTTTAATGAATCTGAGAAATATTGCTATACATGGTGCATGTACGGAGCTTATGACAGAGAATCACTTAATCACTAAAATAAATGAACATCATCAAGGTTGCTATGACTTTTATCTTCTGCATTTGAAAGTGACTATACTGGTGTCCCCAAGAACATGGGAATTCTGAATGGTCACGTCTGGTGGAAAGGCCTTTCCTAGGACGGTCTCCTGTAATCAGGTGCTGTCTAGCGAACTCTGTACTCTAGAAGCAAGAGTGGTGACCCTTAATCTAGTGCACTTACTCTAGGCCAGCTATGTACGGAAATTCATCATCTACAGTATGTAATACAATTTTTTCTCTGTAAATAAAGAGGTTATTATTGATAGGAAGTCCATATTTTCTCGTTTGGGGAAAAACAATATTTCTAAAACAGTGATATCATTGAAAGCTATTGACTTGTCACACTGCTATCAAACTGCCCTTCTGACATGGCCCTAAGTCAGGAAAGCAATTGGAGAATATATTAAAACATTTATTACCAACCACCTGAATGTTACTCCAGGTAAAAGAAAAAATCTGATGCTTCATTTCATAGAAACCCTTGGGCTATTCCTGAACTTCAGTTACAAGTGTTGTATTGTGTGCCTGTCATTGTCTTATACTGTAGAGCTCTTACAGTTTTACAGGAGATGCACCCCAGGCAGTAGTCAAGTTAAAATATTATACTTATCCCTGTCAGGGTTTTGATTTCATGTAATTATTGTTTTTGCATCATGTGAATGTGTCTGCACAAAGTAAAGTCATGCCAGGCAAAGTATTGTATCTACTGTATATTATTATTATGAACATATTGGTGCACAGCTCCACCTAGAGGCAATATGGAAGAATTGCTACTACACAAGTTTTTATGAATGCATGGTTAAAGGTAGTTTAAGTTTTTAACTATATACATACCAGTGCTCATTCTTACTGTTAAACACCTGTGTGTATTAGGCTACTTTCACACCTGCGTTCAGGTGTCTGCTCGTGAGCTCCGTTTGAAGGAGCTCACGAGCGGTCCTGAACTCAGCCGCCCGGCCGCAATTCATTCTCAATGGAGGCGGATCCACTGAGAATGCATCCGCCTGCCAGCGCTCAGCCTCCGCTCCGCTCAGTGAGCGGACACCTGAACGCTGCTTGCAGCGTTCGGGTGTCCGCCTGGCCGTGCGGAGGCGAGCGGATCCGTCCAGACTTACAATGTAAGTCAATGGGGACGGATCCGCTTGAAGATGACACCAAATGGCTCAATCTTCAAGCGGATCCGTTCCCCATTGACTTTCAATATAAAGTCTGAACGGATCCGCTCAGGCTACTTTCATACTTAGAAAATTTTCTAAGTTTTAATGCAGACGGATCCGTTCTGAACGGATGCGAACGTCTGCATTATCGGAGCGGATCCGTCTGATGAAACATCAGACGGATCCGCTCCGAACGCTAGTGTGAAAGTAGCCTTAGATGCTCTTCTATCTATTAGAGTAGTCAGTTTTAACTTTTTGATTAAAGGGGTTGTGCCACTAATATAAATGTATCCCGTCCAACAGATATCGCCATATACCACCATTTAGCAACACTGCCTTATTCTAAAGTTATTAACTTACCATTGCACCCTGTGGCCCATTGGTTGCTGTAGGTTACGTCCTGCAATGGAGCCTTGTAATGTAGGATGTAGGAAGCGTCGTTGGTAAGAACAAGGATCATCTTTAGTGCTACATGATCTGCTGCTCTCACTGCCCTAAGGCATGATGGGACAGCAGACATGTGACAAACCTGAAGTAGGATAAAGAACACTGCAAATGAGGTCAATTAGAAAAAAAAAAGAAGCAATCCAAGGAAGAAAGGGAGCTAGAGCAATTGATGAAAACACACTTTAGAGTGAAAAGTTGTTTTTGGCACAACCCCTTCAGTCATTAAGACAATGATGTTTAGAATTTTTACTAAGGCACCCATAGCACTGCATTATGGAGTTGTTCTCCCCATAGATACGCTGCTTTTTGGGGGAATGCAGTGACACGTATATGCACCTGTAAGTACTTTGTGTGCCACTGCACAGGGTCTCCGAGACCTGCGTTATGCTTAAAGATACAGTAATAGCTTAGGGCTCTTTC
The DNA here is from genome assembly GCF_905171765.1 of Bufo bufo. NCBI lineage: Eukaryota > Metazoa > Chordata > Amphibia > Anura > Bufonidae > Bufo > Bufo bufo. Next base: position 223,251,356 of record NC_053393.1, read on the forward strand.
ACACATACATTGTTAATTCCTGTATTGAGATCCGGCAGAGGACCTCAATACCGGAATTAAATGGATCTATTTTGATTTTGCACATCAGGATGCATCCGTTCCGTTAGGATGCGGTTGTGTGAAATCAAAACGGGGAAAAACAGAACCGCCACTAAATACATTGAAAGTCAATGAGTGATGGACCCTTTTTTAGGCTCCTGAAAAAACGAATCCGTCATCATTGACTTACATTTTTTTTAGTGCCAGATCCGTTTTTTTAACATTTTTATGACTGGACACAAAACCGCAGCTTGCAAAGTCCGGTCACAAAACGGAATGCCCACATAACGGAAGATATCCTGACGCATCCTGAACGGATCTTCTTCCATTCAGAATGCATGAGGACTAAACAGAAACGTTTTATTCTGGTATTGAGATCCTCTGCCGGAACTCAATACCGGAAAACAAAAACGCAAGTGTGAAAGTAGCCTAAGCTTCCTTCTAGTGAGGCAAATTCATATCAGATAAAAATAAATGATTTCCTGATAGTTCCCATAGCAGACTCACCTGTTCAGTAAGTGTCCACCAGCAGTATTTCTACCCAGATTGGTGCAGTATGTGAAGTGTCTCTGACATTGTATCATTCGGAGCCTGTTTTGAGGTGGCGTCTGCTGAAAGCGTTGGACTTTGCAATAGTCCCTTTAGGCTTTTCTGAAATGTCATCAGCTCTAATTGCTGCTTGACCCATTCCTCCCTCGCAAGGAAACAAGGTTTATGTGTCTTTGTCTGTACAACGCCTGCTGTCATTTCACCGGAATCAGTACAGCTGGAATAGTTACAGAGATTAGTCCCTGTGGCTTTCTAAACATAAAGCTGCCTGACAACCCTGACCTAGACGTTATTGACACAGTTATAGAGGTTTACCACGTCTTGTATAAAAGTGTGAGGTGAAATACAGTAACCTCATTGGTGTATGGTGAAAAATCAATGGTAATTTATTATGGCACTCTGATGACATGCATATTATAAAAACGTGACTGATTATCTGGTCCCAAGATATCTAGCCATAGCATGAACTGCCACATTCAGTTGTGTGCAAATCAAATTCAACTTTTATTTTAAAGAATATTTGGTGTAAGATAGTACCGTAGTGACGCAGAAAGCTGAAATCTGGGAGATCATTTCTGCTTCATGACACCTGAAGTTTTTGTGTATTTGATATTTTTTATATTTGATTTGATTTTAATGAGTAATATCATTATAGTTTTTATACTGATTTTCTTCATCTTAATTACAGCATATAAACAACGATCACATACATGGAGAAAAAAAAGAATTTGTATGTCGATGGCTGGAATGTTCTAGAGAGCAAAAGCCATTCAAGGCTCAGTATATGTTGGTGGTCCACATGAGGCGACACACAGGGGAGAAGCCACACAAATGCACTGTAAGTAGTGGCGATATCTCACAGAGAATAACTTTATTTCTGAACTTTTGCTAAATACTTTTTTACCGCTGCAGCAAATAAATTGTCCCTTAAAGAAATTTTCAGCCTATTTTTTTTATTTTATTTAAAAAGCATATTAATACTCCAGTCCAAACAGAGGTAAGAAAGAGCAAGGAGCAGGACATAAACTAGGTCTTTTTCAAACTCTCTGCCACTTTAAAGGCATATGTATTTGCTTATTAGATGATATGGAAATGCCATGCTTAGGATCCCATTGAATTAGCTTTAGAGATGAACCACTGCAAACAGCACCTCCCGCTATATATGACTAAGGCGTCTTGCACACGAACGTTTTGTGCCCGTGGCCGTATTGCGGGTCCGCAATACATGGTGTGGGGTTACGCTCTGGTAGACAGCATTAGCGGACGCAGTATAGAGGCAACAACAAGTTCTTTGGATCAAACAGTTCAGTGTTTTATTCACACTTTAGGCAAGTGACAAAACAAGCAGTCATAATCAAACAAAAAGTCACCTTGCGGTGTTGGTGGTAATTCACACCATGCGGCAATTCTGCCTCAAAGAGTTCTTGACCATAGCAGCACCAACCATTTTTTCCCACCAAACAGGTAGCAAGCCTTCATCCAGACACAAGGCTCCCAGATCCCAACACAGAGACATGGCTTCTGAGCCCAGCTGACTATTTAAGGACAGCCAAGTGCTGCCAAAACCCGGATCGGCACTTAAAGTCCGGTATTTGACCTCACCTGGCTGTAAATCAGCCCAGCACCACATACTGGGAGGAAAATACAGTTTTTTTCCAGACAAAACCTCTCACTGTGTCCCAACGGGCATCGGCCCGTGTGCACTCCACATCACGGATGCGGACCCATTCACTTGAATGCGGAACGGAAGCACGGATCAGAACTACGGAGTGCTTCCGTGGTGTTTCTGTCCGTGCCTCTGCACGGCAAAAATAGAACTTGTTCTATTTTTTGACGGTGTGGATGGATCACGGACCCATTCAAGTTGAATGGGTCTCGATCCGTCCCGGCTGCCGCACAGGAACGGATGCTCACGATCGTATGGCTTTTTCAGTTTTTTGCTGAACGGAACAGCTGGCCCCTGATAGAACAGTACTATCCTTGTCCCTTATGCGGGCAATAATAGGACATGTTCTATCTTTGAACGGAAACGGAAGTCATGCCGAGTACCTTCCGTTTTTTTTGCGGATCCATTGAAATGAATGGTTCTGTATACGCTATATATATGGAACGCAAAAAAATGGAAAGGAAAAAAAAAGTTTGTGTGCAAGAGGCCTAAGGTAGATATGCGTATGCCTTCCGTTTCCGTTTTTCAGTTCCGTTCAAAGATAGAACATGTCCTATTATTGTCTGCATAACGGACAAGGATAGTACTGTTCTATCAGGGGCCATCTGTTCCGTTCAGCAAAAAACGGAATGCACACGGACGTCAACCGTATTTTTTGTGGATCGGAAAATACAGAAAAAGCCATACAGTCGTGTGCAAGAGGCCTTACTGTTGTATATTTAAATTGGTACCATGTAATACCTCATTCCTCCACCAGTGGCCACTTTGGATAAATATTTTGCCGCCTGTCACGCTAATAATTGCTGATTATAAATAGGGTCTCATTCGGAGTAAGGGTTGTGTAGATGGGTCCACTACTTTAATTATATTTTTGTAAAAATACATATGGTAAACCCCTTGTAAAATGTTACCAGTGCCTACAAGCAGGGTGATGATAAAACTGTTCTTCTCTTTTAGTTTGAAGGGTGTGCAAAGGCTTACTCCAGATTAGAAAACTTGAAAACTCACTTGCGATCTCACACTGGAGAGAAACCATATGTCTGTGAGCATGAGGGCTGCAACAAGGCTTTCTCCAATGCATCAGACAGAGCGAAACACCAAAACCGAACTCACTCTAATGAGGTAAGTGCCAGCAGTCATAGCATTTTACACCCCATGTTTATTAAGAAAGTTTACTGTAAGTACATCAGCTTTTACCTTATTACTGTGGGTCACATTATTATCCATTTCTTATTCATTTACCTCTAATTGCATGGCTAATGGCAACTGTTAGGGAATATTTCTCCAGGATAATCTTTTATTTGTCTAGTGTAATACATGAAAACTATGAAGGGAAGGAAACAGCTGGAAATAGATATATTTCTCTGATAAGATACATTGAAAAGTTTCTTATGATCACTTGTACTGTTGATTTATGCAAAGTTGTGTGAAAAGTTAGTGACTTCACTATTTAAATACCCTGAAGTGAGGAAGATTTAAGAGCTGGAGGGAGCACACATGCCCTAAGGTCAGTGAAAGTCGGAGCAGGCGAGAGGCAGGCATCAGCTTCTGTGAAGTGGACAGCACAGCGCGGCTGTGTCAGCTGGGACTGCCAGGAGGAAGCAACAAATTGCCAGTGGCCATGGACCACTGGAGAAGCAGCAGGAGAGAGCAGGTGAACTGCCGGGACAAATGAGGTGGCGGGTACAGCCAGCCGGTATAACAATGTGTCAGTTATGTGTAATAATGCCCATGTGCCTACTAGGATTAGTAATAGTAAAACTGCCCCATAGTCTATTATTAAAGTGGTAAGAACATGATTGTTTGAACACTAGATAGTATAATTAAAGCTGAGAAAGAATAGATCCAATATGAGTTTGTATGGGTTATGTTTCATGACTTAAGACTTTTCCTCTTGATTTTCCCAAAATTCCACAGTATGTTTTAGGTTTTGACTTTCTACCATGATTTTCCATGAGTTTTAAACGGTTTTCCTGGATTTACATATTGATGACCTATCCTCAGGATAGATCTTCAATATAAGATTGTCAGGGGTCCGACTTCCGGCACCCCGACTAGGGTGGCCACTTGCAGAGCACCAAAAAGGACGACATTACACCTCGAAATTACCTTGTGACGTCACATCATACAGTGCGCGGTGTGATCTGGACATGCTGCCTCCTGCCATGGGGTTGGGGATATGTAAAGTGACCATGCCTGCTGTCCCGTCACCCATAACCACAAAAAAAGGAGGACTTCTGGCCGGCCGTCCTGGCCTTGCGCTGGACGGTGGACCAGGGGTCTAAAAACCGGACGTCTGGCCACCCTAACCACGACAGATTAGCTGTTTGAGGAGACTGCAGCCTCCATTCAACTTACCAAGCACAGCGCCTTACATTGGAGAGCAGCTATGCTTGGTATTGCAGCGCATGCTGATTTACTTGAATAGGGCTGAGCTGCGCCTAGGCCATGTGACCAATGAACCTGACATCACATGGCCTAGAAAGAGGCCTAAGCGCTCACAGAGCGCTGCATGCTCTTCACACAGCTTATCGGCTGTAGTCCCGGGTGTCAGACCCCTGCTAAATCCCGGAGGACCCCTTTAATTGTATCACTTCTAAATTAATTCTCCATCTAGGCTGACCTGAGTGCCTTAATTTTGTTTGCGTGTTCCAGTTTTCCAGTGCATATTTTGTGCTTCATTAATCAAGTTGCAAAAATGTTTCTTCTATCTTGTGTTTTCGTGGAAATACATTACTTATATCTGCGTGACAGTACATATTCGAAATATGATTACAACACTGTTTCATGCATGCCCTATATTAAGCTGGCAGCCAGTATAGTAAGGATGTCATAGAAGAAGTGGGTCACTGTGCCAAAATGATTTCTATCTTTTATCATCTACATGGAGATGAGCCTGGCTTAGTCCAGAATAATGCTAAAATAGCATACTGATATTCTAAAATGTTTAAATCATGGACACCTAGGCCATCTAGTGGTTGCAACAAATAATGCATCATTTGTGCCATTCATAGTTATCTATAAGATTCCAAGTAAACCAGGGGTTCATTAAGGTCTGATCAGGGTTCTCAAGAACAAAGCAACAACAAGACCTGGCACTTTTGCAGTAATGAGGGTACACAAATTTGTGCCTGCTGAAAGTAAACTGAAGCAGTAAATGTATCTGAACCAAATTATAGCACTGGACAAAACCTCCAGAATGATTTACCCACACCTACACTAAGGTTATGTGAGGCAGGAATGACATTAAGGGTTCCCCAGGAGTGGGAACTTTTTTAGGTGAAGTAGGGTTTGGAATCAAGACTGTATAATGTTTGCTGTGTAGTGTATGTATATGTAAGTTCCTGTAAGCATTACCAGTGTGTACCACAGTTTTAGGGTTTCATTAAATAATGGCATCTTATGTATAAATTTTGTATATTCTCAGTATGTTTGCAAACTTCATCGAACTACATCATTCTTTTATTATTGCCTCACTTGGTATAACAGTTTTCTATTTCTTATTTCCCTGCAGAAACCGTATGTGTGCAAGATCCCTGGCTGCACTAAACGTTACACAGATCCGAGCTCTTTGCGAAAACACGTAAAAACAGTCCATGGTCCTGAGGCGCATGTAACAAAGAAACAACGGGGCGACATCCACCCAAGGCCTCCCCCACCACGAGAACCAGGAAGCCATTCACAGTCCCGGTCTCCAGGCCACCCAATTCAGGGTGTGCATGGTGACCACAAGGACCTCAATAACACTACCTCAAAGCATGAAGATTGCCTCCATGTGAAATCAGTGAAGACTGAAAAGCCAATGGTATGTAGCTTACTCTTTCGACGCTGTTGTACACTTTTATGCCCTGTCCTTTCCATGTTGTATAACGTTATTTAAAGGATAACTGTCATATTTTCACTCAAAATTCGATTTTCATATATGTTGTTGTGCTGTGGTGATATTCCATAATCACTAATTATTGTGTTCACATACCACTTGTTTAATAAGATTCCGTCCAAAGCAACCGCTCCTCACAAGACTTCTTTCTGACTGTCTTCTCAAGATGGCTGCAGATGCCATGAGGCTAAGACCTCCCTCCCTAACTACCCAGAATTCATTCGGCTCATCTCGGGAACGCGCAGCCTCACCCCAACCAGTCGGCTTTCTCCATACTTAAATACTCCCTCTTCCTCCTGAGTAGTGTTGATCGCGAATATTCTAATTGCGATTTTTTTTATCGCAAATATCAGCACTATCCCGATCCGACTTGCAGCGTTCGGGACTGCCGACTACTACGTTCTCTGTCTTCTATATATAGAAGATAGGAGACGGAGGACACCTAGCAACGCTATTTTAGCCGCACCACTGAAATGCCTGGGGGAGGTTAAGAACATTGTGCAATTACTAGGCAATTCAATACCTATACAAAAGTATTAACTAGGGAACAAAGGTAAACTTAGTCAGAACAATCCAATTACATAAAAAAAAATATATGACAGTTACCCTTTAACATTACATTCTTATTTTAATAAGGGGGTAAAATTCATTACCTAGCATTACTAAAAAAAAATCATTTCTTATTTTACTCACTTTACCGTATATACAGTATCTATATATATTTATTTTTTTACTTTAATCATTTATTAAATCAACTGTGTATTTTATGGCTTTCTATCTTTAAATTTCCAGCATTTTAACAATATAAGGGTACTTTCACACTAGCGTTGTGAGGATCCAGCAGGCAGTTCCGGATTGCTTTCTATTCAGAATGCATTGGGACAAAACTGATGCGTTTTTTTTCCGGTATTAAGACCCTTTACCGGATTTCAATACCGGAAAAGAATAATGCTAGTGTGAAAGTACCCTATCACTGTATATTATAAACCATGGTCACTCTTTGTAACCTAAATTGAAAGTAGCTTTAGAAGTACATGCACGATACGTAGATGATGTCTTTGTGACTACTAATGAGTTACAGTGTTGCAACTTAAATTTACTAACTTGTTGTCTTTTCTGTCTGATGTTCTTAAATGTCTTTCTCAAACTTTCTAAGGACAGTGGGTAATAAGGTGAGGGCTAATACTCTTTTCAATTTGTTTGAATCAAAAATATCACATCCTCAATTCATTTCCACAGTGTTCACTAGAGTAGGTCAAAAATATGTATTGTCTTGAAAAAAGATTTTAGTTTGTTACATTTATTAACCATAGTTTTGTCTTGCTTGTCTTGCTTGTTTCACTGCTTGTTAGGCTTCATTCATATCACCGTTCAGCCTTTCCATTCTCCTGCCCAGTTTATATCGGGAGAACGGAAAAGATGGATTCGGCACATAACTGAGCGGAACCTAAGGACCCCTTAGACTATAATGGGGTTCATTAGGTTTCCGCTCAGAGGAAGATTTTCGAAGCAGAGACAAAAGTCCTGCATGCACAACTTTTGTCTCCGCTCCAAAATCATCTTCTGAGCAGAAACCTAACAGACCCTATTATAGTCTATGGGGTCCTTAGGTTCCGTTCAGCTCAGTTATGTGCCGAATCCATCCTTTCCGTTCTCCTGATCCTAAACGGAGCAGGAGAACGGAAAGGCTGAACGGTGATGTGAATGAAGCCTTAGTTGTATGCTATTATCTGTGTTTTAACTGCAGCATTGTTACCATTCATTTGAATGGGAGCAGCACTGCAGTATCCAGATTTATCAACTACACAATGGACAAAGTTGTGTGGTTCCGGAGCCAGGGCTTCTTCATAACAGCTTACGGGAGAGTGTCGAACCGCCAATCAGATATTGATTGCCTAAGAGTAGGCCATCAATAGTAAAATCCAGGACAACCCCTTTAATGCCCCTACAAATATAAGGCTTGTGTGACATTTATGACTCTTAGGTGACAGAGGAAAATAGTTAAACCAGAGCTCCTCCTTTTGTTTTGCTCTTTTTGTTTTTTAATATATTGTAATTTGTAAACTTACTGGCATTATTTGTCATTTATGTCAAACAGACATCTCAGCCAAGCCCTGGTGGTAAGTCTTCATGCAGCAGCGAGCAGTCCCCCATCAGCAACTATACCAACAGTGGGATCGAGCTTACTTTGAATAATGGAGGCAGCATAGGAGACCTAAGCACCCTGGACGATACCCCAATCATGGACTCTACCATTTCCACAGCAACCACAGGACTTGGTTTACAAAGCAGAAGGATCATGACAGGAACCAAATGGATGGAACAAGTCAAAGTAGAAAGAATAAAGCAGATAAATGGAGTGCTTCCAAGACTGAACCCAGTTCCACCTTCAAAGACACCATCTTTGCCACCAATCACTGGAAATGGTATAGTGTTATTTCTCTCCATTTTACATTCCACTTATTACCAATTAAACTCTTTATGCTTGTTTACTCCTTTGCATTGTATTATCCTGTGGTTTCTTTACTTTTTCATTTAGGATGAAACATACTGAATTTTGTTTATTCTTTCCTTTTAGGTTTGCAGTTTGGCAGCAACATACATTTGGGAGGATCCATGGCTGTATTTCCAAATAGGAATGAGCTTTCAAGCACAGACATCACAGTACTGAATATTTTGAACAGCAGGAGGGACAGCAGTACGAGCACAATCAGTTCTGCATACTTAAGCAGCAGCAGAAGGTCTTCTGGAATTTCACCATGCTTTTCCAGTCGAAGATCTAGTGAAACTTCCCAGGCAGAAGGAAGACTACAGAATATAAGTGTTGCAGATTCCTATGATCCCATATCCACTGATGCCTCAAGGAGATCTAGTGAATCCAGTCAGTATGATGGGCTACCAAGTCTCCTAAGTCTTACTCCTGCACAGCAATACAGGTTAAAAGCAAAATATGCTGCTGCTACAGGTGGTCCTCCGCCAACTCCACTGCCAAACATGGACATGATAAGTCTGAAGACTAGAATGGCATTGCTGGGTGACAGTAGAGATAGTAGATTATCTCCTCTTTCTTCATCAAATGTTCCTAGAAGGTGTAGTGATGGTGGGGTAGGCACTTTTGGAAGAAGACATTTTATATCCAATGAGCTTCAAGGGAATGCAATGCGAAGGGCAAGTGACCCTGTAAAAATGGTTTCTGCAAACTTGTCTACTGGTAGAGTTCAGCGGTTCAACAGCCTAAACAGCATCAGCACTCACGATGTGGCTCCGCCTGTGGAAAGGCGCAATTTAGCCCTGCAAAACTATACTCGTAGTGTCTATTCTCCATGTCCTCCCAGTATAAGTGAAAATGTTGTTTTGGAGGCCATGATTATGGAAGCAGAAGGAAATCTGGATGATGAAGATTTCTTACCAGATGATATGGTTCAGTACCTTAATTTGCAAAACCAAAGCCTGTACGACAACTCACCAAACAGTGAGTTAGACAAACCACAAAACAATGCAGCAACAGTAAGGACCATTAACAACTATGACCAATCCCAAATGAATAATAACTCATATAATCAAGTTTTCCAAAATGTGGAGCAGACAGAGCAAGGAAATAATAAGAATGACCTACCTATACAATGGAATGAAGTTACCTCAGGCAGTGCTGAGCATTCCCCTTCTAGAGTTAGGTATGGTCATCGATTAAACACACAACAAAATAGAGCTTTCGGAACATACAATAATATGATGGTTCAGCAGCAAATGATGTCAAAATGTGGACAATTACAGCAAAAAGGATATCAAAATATGCAAAGTAATCCTCAAGCATTACAGCAAAATCTTAATCTGTACAACAATTCACTGTCTATCAAAGATCAGCAATACCCAGTAACAGGTGGTTCCTACAATCCAGCAATCCGGGGGCAGAAATTTACAGGCAGCAATCAGATGAATAATGGTCAGCATAACATTGTACCACCCATTCCCTATACTGAGCAGTCTAATTCAGCTGACATAGTCCATAATCAAAATCTTCTAAATGAAGACTGTCTACTACAGTTTGCAACTGAGAATATGATCCATGGCATGCATTTCTTAGGAATGAATCGATCAAATCAGACGTCCTTAGGTCAAAACGGTCACAGCATGGAAGCTTCACAGGCCTTCCTATCAACCTCACAGCCCAGTGGGAATCAACAGTTCAGGAATTACCAGTCCTGTGCAAGCAACCAACAGATTTACAAAGCAAATGGTATTAAAGTAGAGGTACAGCCACAGCAACATTGTGCCAATCCACAAAATTATTCAGGTCAGTTCTATGACCAAACCATGGGATATACTCAACAGCGGGTGAAACCAGGCTCTCACACAATGAAAGAAGCCAACTGTCTCCTAGAAGATAGCAGTAATATCAATGTATCTGAGCTTCTTTCACCAGGAGCTAACAAAGTTACCAGCACAGTAAATAATATTGATAGCAGTAGTTTAGATGGGGTGCAAATTGATTTTGATGCCATTATAGATGATGGGGATCATGCTAGCTTAATTTCAGGAGCTCTTAGCCCCAGCATCATCCAAAACCTGTCACGGAATTCATCGCGTCTTACCACACCTAGAGTGTCTCTTACATTTCCAACCATGCCAGTGAACACCAGTAACATGGCAATTGGGGACATGAGTTCATTGCTAACCTCACTTGCAGAAGAAAGCAAGTTTCTTGCTGTTATGCAATAGACTGGAGACTAGAACAAACTTATATAATCAAGAAAGCAACTCCTTTTTTATGTATGTACGTATTTTAGCAATTTTATCCCTAATTATTGGGATACATTCCAAGTATGTTCCTTTTATGGAATAAAGACTCAAGCCCTAAAGTGTTGTAGGGAGAAATAGTCTTCCATTTCAATTTTGGATCAGTATTGCCAACACAAAACCATGTTTTTTTTTTATTATTTTTTGCCGAATGGGTCTTTACACTTTTTGCTTAGTGTACGACAACATAGCTGTGTAATATCTGTGCATGTTTGACATGTGAAAAAGTCTTAATTATGTTTAGTTGTTCTGTTTAGTCCGTTTTAAAATCAGTATTGTATAAGGTGTATTGTGTTTGGGAAAATCACAACCTTGTTAGGGAAAATCACAACCTCACTAGCTATGGTGACTACTTTGCCCACTTCTTATTTGACAACGCCTGTTCATATCATATACTGTATGTCCTCACCTAGTTGCTAAAAGTTAACATTTTTATTTCTGCACAGCTATAGAAGAGAACTTATGTGTATTATTGGAGGTTGCATGAAAAGTCAATATATTGATGACAAAATCAAGTCCTTTTTGTATGGTGTTGTTTTCTGTTTATTTTGTATGACACAGGTATTTTTCATTCATATTTTAACCCAGGGGCGCCTGTTTATCTTAAGCAATCAGTATGTCTCACTATTCCAGATTTTCAATAGGTTGCAGTCTTGACATTTTGTCATACTTGTTATAGGCCACCCCTTCTACTGACCCGGATAGTTGTGCTTACGTCTTCATTTGTGAAAAAAAAGCAATTTTTTTGTAGAAAGAAGGGAAGTACCCACTTTTAATTAGTAGAACTATTGTTATTGTTACGTGCATAATGTATGGTACTCTTATATATGATGGAATGGTACAGTACTTGACTGTAAGTAGCACTGTGGACTTTATTTCCCAAAGACACTTAGCTTGAATTTTGTTAGTGCTTTTCACAAGGTACTGTGTTTACTCTTGCATTATTTTCTACTTTGCCTATAGCCTATTATGTTGTCCATAGCATATCAACATTTTAGTACATTCTTGAAATGTATGTGCCTTATGTTTGTTTTTTGTTTGTTGTATTTTTTTTTAAATGGGGACCAAGAATATTGCCAAGCCTGTGATCCTACTAGAGTTATCAGTCAGCAAATAGCACGCCACTCTTTTCATATCCAAAACATTTTTACCCCATGAGTGCTAATTTTGAGACTTTATAGAATGGCCTTTGTATGGTACATCGTGAAAACAATGTAAGATAGAAATAAGTTCTTTTTATTTGTCACCTTTTTTTTTTTTTTACAAATGTTTTTGTATTGAAATGTGTACTCTTTCTTTTCCTTTTCATTTTTTTACTGTGTAAATATATTAAAAGTGCGTTAGAGATAGGAGTATGAATTTATAGGCCTGCTAGCCATAGTTCTATGGAGACATTCAAACGCCGTGGATCCAATAGTCTAAAGCCTTGGACCAGCCTGCTGGTTCTGAGCATTATGTACACAATAAACGTACTTTATGCTGTCAGAACCACTTAGCTTTTTTTTGTAACAAAAGGGAAAAAAAAACAAATAAAAAAAAATATTCTTACCTTAATAAAATGAACTTTGTAATTATGCATGTTTGTTACTGCCTCCTGACTAAAGCTAAACACATTATATAGAGGTACTGTCCTAAACTGTGATGCATAAAGGAATTTGTCAATAACCAAGTGGGTAAGAGGTTTTAGTACATGCTTTAAAACCTACAATTTGGTCCTATGGCATCAGCTACAATGCAGAAAAGAATCAAAAGGATTACCGTGTATGATTTTATATAATTATTGGTAATCAATATAAGTGTATTTTGTTCTCTAAATAATAATGCAACTAGTTTATCGATGCATCCCCACATCCCTCCTGCAACATCTGCCCTGGATATTAGCGCTGAAGTGCAAAATTGTAACATTGAGTGTATTATGAATTCAGAGCATTATATATCATTCTTGTATGGAAACTTTCTGGTGTACAAAATTCACAATTGTTGGAGCATGTGTGTTTTGCACCACAATTTGTGACTTTTTGCACTTCACTACCCCCATCCGCACTTTAACAAAAAGCGAGCGGGGAATGGGCAGGGCAGAGTGGGTCAACCACAGCTCAACACATTTATAGATGTGTGCGCCAGAAACGTGATGCACTTTGCACTTGAAATCTATGCCAGCTTCCTTGCTGGTGTGGATTTCATTTTCTGGTTTCATGGACCTCTTGACCTCTTGAAGATGCACCTCTGAATAATTCTGGTGCAGCGAACTAGGTGTGCTAATTTTATTTGGTGATAATTTTTTGAAATTTTATAGAACCCCTATTTATTGACAGTAGCAGCACATTACCTGAAATATGTAAATGTCATGATATTCTCATATTCGATATTAGATGATGTGGAAAAGGAGGAAAAGCAGATGGCAGAAGAAGGGCTCCCACCTGTAGAGTAAGAGAGTATTGGGGTTGGAGAAGTGGGTATCTCAGAGCTGATTAATATTCTGTGTTTACTGTCTAATAAGATTACAGGTAAGAACAGCAATAATATGCATTTTGTCCCCCCATCTAACCAGCCAAACCCCATACCAGCAACAGTCCTTGTTTTAAGGTGGTGTGTGGCCATTAACAATGAAGACCGACTGTCACTGCAGTCTTCATTATTAAATGAAGCATGGCCACAACCCACCTGCAGCATGGCCGCTCCGTATGGCTTTACCCTAAGGCAGAGTGGCCTGGGTATACCTAATTTATAGCGATTCATGACAAATTAATTTAAAACAAATCAAATTATTTTGTGAATTTTCAATACTTTACTCATCACTAGTCCTGATATGCATGAGCAATAGGAAAAAAAATGGCAGTCAGCAGCAACAACTGGAGCTGTTAGAAATTAGGGCAAAATAAATTGGTTACAGGTTCCCTTTAAAGAAGTTGTCTATATCTAGGATAGGAGATAATTATTTGATTGGTAGGGTTTAAAACCAATTATGAGAATAGGAGTCCTGTGTCCCACTATATTAATAGAGTGGCAGTTGAGCATGAGCACTGCATCTTCATTCATTCTGTCTTTTTATCTTCTCCTCTGCATTCCCATAGAGATGAATGCTTGACCACAATGCCATTCATCGTTCTAGGGATCAATGGGGGTCCCAAGTGTCGGAGCCCCACCAATCATGCATCAGTCCCCTATCCTGTGAATAATCTTGCTACAACCCGTTTAAGCCAGTGGATGCAAATTTTGCAGATGGTAAATCCAACCAGTCCCTTTTGTAGGGCTCTTTAGTACCAGTCAAACTCAATGTCAACTATATTGATGACTATGGGTGTAAATAACCAAAGATCAGACACTACGGAGTAGAAAGTAGGTTAGTCTTAACCAAAGACAAATTGTTTCCAGCAAACTATTATACAATGCTACATTCTCTTTGAAGACTCTGGTTTTATTCCTACAGGACGGAGATCATTGTAGTATAGAATTCCTTAAAAAAAAAAATTTAAGTTTAACCCCATGACGTAGCGGGGTCTCTACTATTTTAAATAGCGGAGACCGGTGGCACATGTATGCGATCAGCCATAAGGCTGATCGCATACATCTTACTTTTCAGCTGCCGTGGTCAAATGTGACTACGGCATCTGGGCAGACCGGAACCGGAAGTCGCGCGCTTCCAGTCCGGTAACAGCGTTCCCCGGCTGAGATTGGGGGACCTGTTACTACAATCTAATTGACCGGCTTCCGAGTCAATTAGATGTATATATCAATACAGGCCGCTAGGTGGCAGCCTTGTATTGATATAGTGCAATTGAAGTCATCAATGATGGCTATTTAGCCATCACTGAATACTATGGGCAACCAAATAATTGCCAGTTATTGTCACCCAAGGTGACTTAAAAAGTTAAAAAAAAGTTTTTACAAATATAAAAAAAAACTAAAAATAAATAAAAGTTAAAATCACCCCCCTTTCCTTAAAATAAAATAAAAAATACTTAACCAATAAAAAAAATAAACATCATGGGCATCGCCGCTTGCGAAAATGCCCATACTATTAAAATATAACAATATTAATGGCAAAGCGGGAAAAAAATTAAAACAGTCAATCTGCCATTTTTTGTCACTTCAACTACCCAATCATTTTTTTATAAAAAGTGATTAGAAAGTCGCGCACACTTAAAATTGGCATCACTGAAAAGAACAGATCGTCCTCACAGATAGCCCTCACACAGCCCCGTACACATAGCTACAAAAAAGTTATAGGGGTCAGAATATGTTTATGAAAAAAAGAAAAGTTTTTTTCAGGATTAAAACGCAAGAAACATTATTCAAGTGTGGTATAGTTGGAACTGTACTGACCTGGAGAATGAAGATAACAGGTCAATTTTACTGCATAGTGTACAGTGTAAAAAAAAAAATGAACCTTTATCAGAATTGCGTTTTTTCCCAATTCTACCCCATTTGGAATTTTTTTCCCGGTCCCTACTACATGGTATGCAACCGTAAATGGTGCCATTAGAAATTACAACCTGTCCTGCAAAAATAAGCCCTCATAAGGCTATGTGAATGGAAAATTTAAAAAGTTAGGACTATGGGAAGGCGAGGAGTGAAAAACGAAAATGCAAAAATGGAAAATCCCAAGGTCCTGAAGGGGTTAAACAGTTTATTTAGAGAAATGCAAATTACATATTGCATCATAAAGAATCAATATATCAATAAGGTACCTGCATTGTACTGTTACATCGAGTGTGGCAAGTTATAGCATCTTGTAGAGTTTCAAATAAAGTTTTCCTCACTCAATTATCTCTGCAAAACAATGACATTGTAAAGAAACAAAAAGATCAAGGAATAAGATGAACACCAACTAAGAAAATAGGGGAAGGGGAGAAAAAAAAGGGGGGGTAAGAGAGGAGGGCCATTAAGAGGTAACTGGATCACTTCCAGAGATAAGCTGTAACAATATGCTTTCTTAAGCTAAAGGGATTATTGGCAAAAAGTCCTAAATTCCTTCCAGGGTGTCCACACCGCGTGGAACCACCGTGTTCTCCGTGATTCCCATCCTGCGATTTGCTCCATACTGTAAATACTGTCACATTTTACCAGCCACTGTGAATATGGGGCATCAACAGACTTCCATTTAGAGGCTATCAAGATCCGGGCAGCAGCCAGTAGATGTGTAAGTAAAGTCCTCAGGAGACCCAACATGCAAACTTTTGAGGGCAGCAGTATTTTGACCATCAGCACAGGATACATTTTAGTAGATGAGAGCAGTACTCTAGAAAGGTTGGCATGCCAGATCTTGATAGTGTAGTGAGCCATATCTCTCAAAGGAGAGAACAAATAAGCTATTAATGGAAGTTATCTAATCTCCCTTCCGTGGGTCTAAGCCATTCTAGACATCTCATCCCATGTATCGCCTTGTAATAGAGCACCAGTTCTGGGAGGCCGAGGCCTCCTGATCTGTTCGATTGGATCAGGGTTGAATGTGGTAACCATAGACGAGCTTTACACTACATCAGGGATGCCCAACCTGCGGTTCTCCAGCTGTTGCAAAAGTACAACTCCCAGCATGCCTGGACAGCCTACAGCAGGGCATGATAGGATTTGTAGTTTTACAACAGCGGGAGGACCGCAGGTTGAGCATTCCTGCACTACAGGAATTTAGAAAAGGTTATGTAAAGAAAGCTCTCGGCAGAGGAATGGGCAGGGCTTGCATATAATAATAATACAATACCTTAGGCACCAGAATAGATTTAATTAGCGCACGTCTCCCAAACCAGGAGGTAAATGGAATTTCCCATGCATCAGTGGTGTTTTGATAATATGTGCGAGAGGTTGGAATTTTTCTCTATATAAAATTTACAGGGTCTGAAGTAAGGGATGTAGGGGACCATTGGTATGGGGTATGTATTTCCAACAGTTTTTATGTTTGCTGGTCGAGTGTGATGTTCAATACCTGCAATTTGGTAGGGTTAATCAGGAAGTTCGACATATCCCCAAATTTTTGGAATAGTGCTTAAATCGCTGGGAAAGCTTCTTCGAGATTTGTAATGATGACCAAAAGGTCATCAGCAAACACCGTTAGGTTGTAAGTCCCTCGCAAACATAGACCCTCAGTCCTATCATCCTGGCTAGGGATGAGCGAATCGACTTCGGATTAAACATCCGAAGTCGATTCACATAAAACTTCATTCTAAAACTGTACAAAGCAGGAGCTCCGATGAGCAGAAGTTATTGCTTCGCGCAATAACTTCATAAATTAGTTTGTACTGTAAAAAAACATTTCCCGAACTTAGGTTCGGTTCCAAGGTAGCACTCTTAGGAGCCAATGCTTTCTAATACTGTACAGAGCTCCTGCTCCATACAGTATTAGAATTAAGTTTTGTGCGAATCGACTTCGGATGTTTCATCCGAAGTCAATTCACTCATCCCTAATCCTGGCTTAACGCCTGAAAAAGGCATTCCACTGTCATAATAATTATTAACCACTTTCCGTCCGCCCACAGGATATAAACGTCCTATGGGTGGACCTCTATTTCTGAAAGCACGTTTTAAAACGTCCTTTCAGAAATAGCAGCTGCACGCTAATCGTGCAGCTGCTGATCAGGTTGCCCGCTGTCAGTGACAGCAGGGCAACCCTTAGAGAAGGCAGGGACAGTGCCCAGGTGTCCCTGCCTTCTGGATCGCTGCGTACACAGCGCTCACCGAGCGCTGTGTATGCAGAGCAGGAAGCGCTATGCGCTTCCTGTTCCGGCCCGGCGGTCATGTGACCGCCGTGACCGGAGAGTGCAGGGTTTGTGTGAGGTCTCTCAGAGACCTCGATCAGCCCTGCTCTGAGGCTGTACAGCGCTGGATTGCTGCTGTACAGCCTCTCTAGGGGTGCATTTCTTCTGTAACTGGGGCTACTATGTCAGCCCCAGTTACAGGAGAAATCAACAGTGAAAAGAAAAAGTGAATGTCCCCCAGAGGTCTTGTATGACCTTATGGGGGACGAAAAGTGTAAAATAAAAAAAATAAAAGGTTGAAAATAAAAAAAAGTTTCACATGTAAAAAAAAAAGTCCCCAAGTAAGGAATGAAAAAAAAAAGTTAAAAATAGAAAAAATAAAATAAAATAGACATATTTGGTATTGCCGCGTCCGTAAAAACCAGCTCTACAAAAATATCACATGACCTAACCCCTCGGGTGAACACCGTAAAAAAAAAAAAAACTGTGTCAAAACAAGCAATTTTTGTCACCTTACATCACAAAAGGTGCAACACCAAGTGATCAAAAACGCGTATGTCCCACAAAATGGTACCAATAAAACCGTCACCTCATCCCGCAAAAAATGAGCCCCTACATAAGAAAATCTCTCAAAAAATAAAAAAAACTATAGCTCTTAGAACATGGAGACACTAAAACATAATTTTTTTGGTTTCAAAAATGCTATTATTGTGTTAAAGTGAAACAAATAAAAAAAGTATACATATTATGTATTGCCGCGTCCGTAAAAACCAGCTCTATAAAAATATCACATGAGCTAACCCCTCGGGTGAACACCGTAAAAAAAAAAAAAAAAACTGTGTCAAAACAAGCAATTTTTGTCACCTTGCATCACAAAAGGTGCAACACCAAGTGATCAAAAATGCGTATGTCCCACAAAATAGTACCAATAAAACCGTCACCTCATCCCGCAAAAAATGAGCCCCTACATAAGAAAATCTCTCAAAAAATAAAAAAACTATAGCTCTCAGAACATGGACACATTAAAACATAATTTTTTTGTTTCAAAAATGCTATTATTGTGTAAAACTTTAATAAATGAGAAAAAGTATACATATTAGGTATCGCCACGTCCGTAACAATCTGCTCTATAAAAATGTCACTTGACTGAACCCCTCAGGTGAACGCTGTAAAAATAAATAAATAGAAATTGTGCTAAAACAACCAATTTTTTGGTCACCTTGCCCCATAAAGTGTTATAATGAATGATCAAAAAATCATATGTACCCAAAAATAGTACTAATAAAACTGGCACCTTATCCCCTAGTTTCCAAAATGGGGTCACTTCTTGGGAGTTTCTACTGTAAGGGTGCATCAGGGGGCTTCAAATGGGACATGGCATCTAAAAACCATGTGGAGTTCCTTTTCTTCTGCGCCCTGCCGTGTGCCCATACAGCAGTTTATGACCACATGTGGGGTGTTTCTGTAAACCGCAGAATCTGGGTAATAAATATTGAGTTTTGTTTGGCTGTTAACCATCGATGTGTTAAAGAAAAAAATTGATTAAAATGGAAAATCTGCCAAAAAAGTGAAATTTAAAAATTTGATCTCCATTTTCCTTTAATTCTTGTGGAACGCCTAAAGAGTTAACAAAGTTTGTAAAATCGGTTTTGAATACCTTGAGGGGTGTAGTTTCTACAATGGGGTCATTTATGGGGGTATCCACTATGTAGGCCCCACAAAGTGACTTCAGACCTGAACTGGTCCTTAAAAAGTGGGTTTTGGCAATTTTCTTAAAAATTTGAAGAATTGCTTCTAAACTTCTAAGCCTTCTAACGTCCTAAAAAAATAAAATGACATTTCCAAAATTATGCCAACATAAAGTAGACATATGGGGAATGTTAAGTAATAAATATTTTATGAGGTATCACTTTCTGTTTTAAAAGCAGAGAAATTGAAATTTAGAAAATTGCGAATTTTTTAAATTTTTGGGTAAATTTGGGATTTTTTCATAAATAAAGGTGAAATATTTTGACTCAAATTTATGACTATCATGAAGTACAATGTGTCACGAGAAAACAATCTCTGAATGACTTGGATAAATAAAGGCGTTCCAAAGTTATTACCACATAAAGTGAGATATGTCAGTTTTGCAAAATTTGGCCTGGTCAGGAAGGGGGCAAATGGCCCAGATGGCAGGTGGTTAAGAGGCATAAGGAACAGCCCTGTCGTGTTCCATTTCTTATGGAGAAAGTTTGGGATAGAGTTCCATTCACTATCACTTGTGTAGTAGGGGTTTCATACATAGCCATAATGGCTTGCACAAACTGTGAAGGTAAGCCAAATTTAAGCAAGGCCTGTGTCATAAACATCCAATCTATACAACCAAATGCCTTCTCGACATCTGTGTAGAGAAAGACTAATGGTATAGAGTGTTTCCTGGCATGATGTATAAGACCCACTAGTCGGGTAGTATTCATCCTCCCTGCCAACCACAAAGCCCACCTGTTCTGTATGGATAAGCTGCGGTAGAAGACTTTGAAGTCTCATCGCCAGTATCTTGGCATAGAGCTTCAGGTCAGCATTTAGTAAAGAAATGGGCCTGTAGCTGGCACAGGAGGCAGGATCTTTCCCCTCTTTTGGTAATATACTGTAGTGATCAATGCCGATAACATTCGGGGTGGCAGTTTCTTATTGTTTAATACCATATTGCAAACTGTCAACAGTTTTGGTAATAAAAAGAAGGAAAAGGTACTATAATATATAGAGGTAGACCGTCTGGTCCTGGGCATTTATGAGGGGGAGTTGATCTAAGTGCCTTTTCTAGTTCTTGTATAGAAAAAGGCTGTGTGAGAGACGCAGCGTGTGCAGAAGAGGGAAGGTAAGTGTATCCGAGATAACCAGTCCTCTATTTCCTCCCTCCTTTTTGCAGTTTCCCGTGGACCCATGGGATCTCTTAGGTTATATAACGAGTGGTAGTACTCACTGAAACGAGTGTCAATACGCTCAGTAGACAGTAATGTCTGGGAAGAAGCATTTTTAATAGAATGGATATTAGGAGTGTGATTTACTCTTTTTCAATCTGTCCATCATAAATTTTGAGGCTTTATCCCCATGAACATAATATCTATACTAAGCAGATAAATATACCTTAGCAGTGCACGTATTTGATAGATTTTTCAGCTCAGATCTCCAACACCTCAGGGGAGAGATGTCTCTTGTGAAGCAGCTACAAGTCCTGTATCTGTCTTTGAAGAGTTGACACTGTGGCTTCCCTTTTTTTCCTGAGATGGGAGCAGAGAGAAATTAAGTGGCCTCAGATAACGGCTTTATGTGCCTCCCAGACCAGACGTGGAGACATAGAAGCAGTCTAGTTATAAAGAAAATATACTTCCAAGTGACGTTGTATTATCTTAGAATGCTCTGGATTGCTCAGTAACGTCTCATCCAGTCTCCAAGTAAAATGGGGCTTGGGAAGGGACGCCACATCAAACGTCAGAAACACTGGGTAGTGGTCATTAAATAGTATGTTGCCTATTGAAGTCTGAGAACATGTTATCAACATCTGTTGAGGAATAAACAAGTAATCCAACCTCTGATATGATCTATGGGCTACTGAATAAAATGTGTAGTCCCTAGAGGTTGGATGAAGCGTTCTCCAAACATCAACGAGGCCTTTGTTTGCTAGATATGTCCTCCTAATCTTTTGCAATTCCACTTGAGATAGAGAAGAGGAGCACGCTGATGTGTCCAAGGACTGGTTGAGGGCTACATTGATGTCCCCACCTAATATCACTACTCCCTCTGCGAATGACTGGAACAGCGACAGCGTTCCAACCAGAACACTTGAGCTACATTGGGAGTATAAGTTGCCTAATGTAATACGTTACGTGCCTATAGACCCCTTAATAAATATATAGCATCCTTTATTGTCCATAAGAGTTGAATGCACCACCAATGGGGTGGTTTTGTGAACAGCTATTGACACTCCCTTAGAAGCACCCAATGACGACGCACCATGAAACCACTGATTATATGCTGTGTGTGAGACAGGCGCAGGATGTGTCCTTTTCTAAAGTGAGTTTCCTGTAGGAAAGATGTGCTCACTTTCAGTTTTTTTAGGAACTGACATATATGACTATGGGTGCCGCATTCAACCCCCAGACGTTAAACGTACATATCTTTAAGGCAACCATGATAATGTGGGACTCAGGAACTCAATATCTATACTCCACTCTCTTGCTGTCCTTCGCGATGGGAGGAGGGAAAGATTGGAAAAGGAAAGAAAAAAGAAAACAAAAACCATTGTAGAACAAGATCTTGACATGCTCTGTGGAAGAGCTGTGTGTGAGGTCATTGTTCTACTGTTAAGTAATGTAACAACCATGTTATGGAGGGGAGGGAGGTAGAAAGGACCATATCCAGGGTCCAAAGCATGGACAGCGAGCAAATATACAAAAGATGGGTGTGCACATGAGGGTCCCTAAGAAAGCTCCTTTGGTCACAATATATCCATCTTACTAATTATAGAGCTTCTAAGTAGAAGAAAAATAGAAAATATTAGTAGGATCTAGGTAGCTGAAGGTCCGTAAAACTACTTAGCTCTGGTTCTTCAGGGACCCAGTGTCACGGATGGTGTACAGGAAACAAGATGATACAAATAACATACGATGACTCACTGGATCCACAACTAAGGAACAAAAAGGGAGACCCCTGCAATCGACCTGCCGCTCTCCCTTATTGCTCAGCCTATGCGACCACTCTAAAGGTGAATGGGCGCATATCCACGTACCTCGGCTATCTGAACCTGAAGGCCCTACAATAGTGAGGGGACACGACCACCGGCTCCCTACACAGACACGGAGGGAGTCAGGGTCACCTGGATCCAGACAACAGAAAATCATAAATACTAAAACAACACTTATCTGCAGACGAACTGAGAACTGGTAGTTGGGAGCTGGGAGCTGAAGACAGCATGCACACTCATTCCAGGAAGTTGTATCAGCCACACCCAACTACCTTATGGGGGAGAATATAAAGGGAGGTAATGAGTCTGACTGCATGACAGCTGAGATAGCCTAACGAGGTAAGGAACAGAAACCAAAACAAAGAAACTCAAGGGGGAGGATCTGAACGGCTCCTGTCAGAACTTCTCAGCTGTCTGCTTGTGACAGTACCCCTCCCTCTAGGAGTGGACTCCGGACACTCAGGGCCCACCTTCTCAGGATGGGACCTATGGAAAGCCCTGATGAGGCGAGAGGCCTTAATGTCCGTCACTGGGAGCCACATCCTCTCCTCAGGACCATAACCCTCCCAATGAACGAGGTACTGGAGGGAACCGCGGACAAGACGAGAATCCACAATCCTAGAAACCTGAAATTCAAGATTCCCATCAACCATAATCGGAGGAGGAGGCAAAGGTGAGGGTACAATAGGTTGAACATAAGGTTTCAATAAGGACTTATGGAAAACATTATGGATCTTCCAAGTCTGAGGAAGATCAAGACGGTAGGCAACAGGATTGATGACAGACAGGATCTTGTAAGGCCCAATAAACCTAGGACCCAACTTCCAGGAGGGAACCTTCAATTTGATATTCTTGGTAGACAGCCACACCAAATCACCAACATTCAGGTCCGGACCAGGCATACGTCTCTTATCCGCCACACGCTTATATCTCTCACTCATATTCTTTAGATTATCCTGAATATTTTGCCAAATAGATGACAAAGACGAGGAGAATCTGTCCTCATCAGGCAAACCAGAAGAGCCCTCTCCAGAGAAAGTCCCAAACTGCGGATGAAACCCATATGCACCAAAAAATGGTGACTTATCAGAGGACTCCTGACGACGGTTATTTAAAGCAAACTCAGCAAGGGACAAAAACGAACACCAATCCTCCTGATTCTCCGCCACAAAACAGCGCAGATATGTCTCCAGATTCTGATTGACACGCTCTGTCTGGCCATTCGACTGCGGATGGAAAGCAGAAGAGAATGACAAGCGAACCCCCAAGCGAGAACAGAAAGCCTTCCAGAATCTGGAAACAAACTGCGTGCCCCTATCAGAGACTATGTAAGAAGGAATCCCATGCAATTTGACAATGTGGTCAACAAATGCCTGCGCCAGCGTCTTAGCATTGGGCAAACCGGGAAAAGGGATAAAGTGCACCATTTTGCTAAAACGGTCCACCACCACCAGAATCACAGACTTCCCCGAGGAACGAGGCAAGTCCGTTATGAAGTCCATGGACAGATGTGTCCAAGGACGGGAAGGAATGGGCAAAGGAAGGAGAGGACCTGATGGCCGTGAGTGAGGGACCTTGGCACGAGCGCAAGTCTCGCAAGCTGCCACAAAACCCTCAACCGACTTACGAAGCGCAGGCCACCAGAATCTCCGAGCAATGAGATCCAGTGTGGCTCTTGTCCCCAGGTGCCCAGCAAGGACCGTATCATGGTGTTCTTTAAAAATCTTGTGTCTCAAAGCGAGAGGCACAAACAACCTCCCAGGAGGACAAAGATCAGGAGCTTCTGACTGGGCTGCCTGCACCTCTGCCTCCAATTCAGGAAAAAGAGCAGAGACCACCACACCTTCAGCTAAAATGGGACCCGGGTCTTCAAAATTCCCACCTCCCGGGAAACAACGTGACAGGGCATCTGCCTTCACATTCTTAACCCCAGGGCGGAACGTAACAACAAAATTAAACCTTGAAAAGAACAAAGACCATCTGGCCTGTCTCGGGTTCAGACGCTTGGCTGACTCCAAGTAGGCCAGATTTTTATGGTCAGTAAACACGGTAATAGGGTGTCTGGCTCCCTCTAGCCAATGGCGCCATTCCTCAAAAGCCAACTTGATGGCCAACAATTCCCTATCTCCCACATCATAATTTCTCTCTGCGGAGGAGAGCTTCTTTGAGAAAAAGGCACACGGTTGCCATTTGGCAGGAGAGGAACCCTGAGACAAGACCGCCCCCACCCCTACCTCAGAAGCATCAACCTCAACTATGAAGGGTAAGGAAACATCAGGTTGTACTAGGATGGGAGCGGAAGCAAAACTCTCCTTGATATCAGAAAAGGCCTTACGCGCCTCTACCGACCAGGAAGAAAAATCTACCCCCTTTCTGGTCATATCCGTGAGTGGTTTAACAACAGAGGAATAATTCAAAATAAATTTCCTGTAATAATTAGCAAAGCTCAAAAAACGCATCAGCGCCTTCTGATTCTCAGGAAGCTCCCACTCAAGCACAGCGCGGACCTTCTCGGGGTCCATGCGAAAACCAGAAGCGGAGACAAGAAACCCCAGAAATTGGATCTCTGGAACCGCAAACACACATTTTTCCAGTTTCGCGTATAATTTATTCTCCCGCAGGATGAGTAAGACCTGACATAAGTGTTCCTTATGAGATTTGAAATCAGGAGAAAAAATCAAAATGTCATCCAAATACACTAATACAAATTTTCCCATTAAATGATAAAAAATGCTGTTGACGAAATGCTGAAAAACGGCTGGGGCATTCATCAAACCAAAAGGCATAACTAAATTCTCAAAATGGCCCTCAGGGGTATTGAAAGCCGTCTTCCATTCGTCTCCTTCTCTGACCCTAACCAGGTTGTATGCCCCTCTTAGGTCTAATTTGGAAAAGACTTTCGCCCCAACAACCTGGTTAAACAAATCTGGGATTAAAGGAAGCGGATACGGATCACGAATAGTGATACTGTTCAGCTCCCTGAAATCCAGACAAGGTCTTAAAGAACCATCTTTTTTCTTAACAAAGAAAAAAACAGCGGCAACAGGTGACTTTTAGGGTCGTATGTGTCCTTTTCTCAGACTCTCAGAGATATAAGCACGCATCGCGACCCTCTCAGGTTGGGAAAGATTGTATAAACGAGATTTAGGCAGCTTGGCACCTGGGATGAGATCAATAGGGCAATCATACTCCCTGTGCGGAGGCAAATCCTGAACTCCACTCTCAGAGAAAACATCCAAAAATTCAGAGAGGAAAGGTGGTACAGTTTTAGTAGAAACCTCAGAAATAGATGTTATGAGGCAATTCTCTCTGCAAAAGTCACTCCAACCATTTATTTGCCTCGCTGGCCAATCAATGGTGGGGTTATGTTTAGAGAGCCAGGGTAGCCCCAACACTAGAGGAGTAGGCAAGCCGCTAAGGACGAAACATGACACATCCTCAACATGAGTATCATTCACAATTAAACGGATATTGTGAACTATGCCCTTTAATGATTTCTGAGAAAGTGGAGCTGAATCAATAGAAAAAACAGGAATATTTTTTCGCAAAGTGCAAACCTGGAAACCATGAGTTATTGCAAATTGGTTATCAATGAGGTTGACAGCTGCTCCACTATCCACAAAAATCTCACAAAAAATGCTCTTGCTCTCTAGCGCCACCCTAGCAGGCAGGACAAAACGGGAACTACAAGCAAAAGACAATTCTTCAATTTCCGCCTCAACCCTGCCAATAGTAACAGACGGAATATTCTTAAAAGATTTCTTCCTTTTTGTCTCTTTATTACTCCCAGAAAACTGCCTGAATCTCCTAGAGGGACAAACATTTGCCAGATGATTTATACCTCCACAACAAAAGCAAACCCTCCCCTGCGGGCTGAATCCTCTATTGTCAGAGGCAATCAACCCCAGCTGCATGGGCTCCTGCTCAGAAGGGGCTGACAGCGACTGAGACCCCTGTGCACAGAATGACACCGCTGCACTGTCCCGGGACTGAGCATGATAAGAAGGAGAAATCTCTCCTCTTTCTCTAAGACGCCTGTCAATACGAACAGCCTGAGACATAGCAGAATTCAAGGAGGTAGGTCTTTCATGAAAGGCAAATGCATCTTTCAATCCCTCAGAAAGACCATAACAAAATTGACTTCGGAGTGCAGCATCATTCCAACCCGTATCTGCTGCCCATCTCCGAAATTCTGAGCAGTATATCTCTGCGGATTGTTTACCCTGGCATAACAGGCGTAGTCTAGACTCAGCCAGAGCAATACGATCCGGATCATCATATATCTGACCCAGGGCTAAAAAGAATTCATCCACTGAACGGAGGGGTTGTGCCCTCTCCGGCAGCGAAAAGGCCCAGGACTGAGCATTACCCCTGAGCAGCGATATAATGATGCCCACCCTTCGTTCTTCATCACCGGAAGAATGGGGAAGAAGGCGAAAATGGAGTTTGCAGGCCTCTCTAAAACGTACAAAATTCTCACTACCCCCGGAAAACGTATCCGGGAGCGAAATCTTAGGTTCAGCACAAACTCCATGAACGCAAGCTGAACCGGTCACTTGAAACTGAGAAAAAGTCTTACGGAGATCAGCTACCTCCAAAGCAAGACCCTGAAAGCGTTCAGCCAAAAGTGAAACCGGATCCATGCTAGACGGTTTTGGTGGCTGATAATGTCACGGATGGTGTACAGGAAACAAGATGATACAAATAACATACGATGACTCACTGGATCCACAACTAAGGAACAAAAAGGGAGACCCCTGCAATCGACCTGCCGCTCTCCCTTATTGCTCAGCCTATGCGACCACTCTAAAGGTGAATGGGCGCATATCCACGTACCTCGGCTATCTGAACCTGAAGGCCCTACAATAGTGAGGGGACACGACCACCGGCTCCCTACACAGACACGGAGGGAGTCAGGGTCACCTGGATCCAGACAACAGAAAATCATAAATACTAAAACAACACTTATCTGCAGACGAACTGAGAACTGGTAGTTGGGAGCTGGGAGCTGAAGACAGCATGCACACTCATTCCAGGAAGTTGTATCAGCCACACCCAACTACCTTATGGGGGAGAATATAAAGGGAGGTAATGAGTCTGACTGCATGACAGCTGAGATAGCCTAACGAGGTAAGGAACAGAAACCAAAACAAAGAAACTCAAGGGGGAGGATCTGAACGGCTCCTGTCAGAACTTCTCAGCTGTCTGCTTGTGACACCCAGTTCATTATGGGACATGAGATCAAGAATAGGTTTCCCAGGGCCGGAATGGAAATGTTGGAAGAACTGTAGTTGTGAGAGTCACTCCATGTCAGTAGCTAGATGCTTGGGCATTAGTACTCCCGTCTTTCTCTTCCCATGCTTCCAGACCGGGATGTCCAGGGTAGAGATCTCTAACACATCAGACAAGTCCGCTGTAGACACTGTAGACAAGTCCGCTGGGGCCTGCACAATAAGCTTGCGGCCCGGTGTATTGATGAGTAGGCCGAAGGGGTACAGCCATCTGTATGTTATATTCTTTCCTTAATATATCCAGCAGCGGTTTCAACATTCTGTGCTTTTGCAGGGTTATGGGTGATAGATCTTGAAAAAGCGAAATAGCAGAATCTGCAAAGGTAATGGATTGTTTGGCCCTGGAAGCCTTTAAGGATTTGTTACTTGGCTTGAAAGCTGGATAGACGGCATATTACATCTCTTGGTGGGTCCCCTTGTTTCGGGGGCGGTCGTAATGCTCTATGCACTCTGTCCATAGTTAAATCCACCTCTGAGTCAGGGCCTAATAGCATGGTAAACAGTTCCCTAACTGACTGGCCCAGGGAGTCTGCCAAGATGGATTCTGGGGTGCCTTTCAACCGCAGCTTATTTCGGCAGCCACGATTGTCCTGGCCTTCGACCAAAATTGTATAACAAATTAATGTGGGTCTGTGCTCTACCAAAATTGTGTGAAACTGCCGTGTTAAAGCTTACTATGGCATCTTGGTGGCCCTCCAATGTTTTTACCCACTCTTTTACCTGCCTCAGTTCTCTTTAGATATTGAGTAGGTCCTTCTGCAAAGGTGCTATCGTTTCAGACAAGAGTTATTATCACATAAATCCGCTGGAAACTGGTAGATCATCTTGTGCCTGGTCCTCCTCATGTTTGCTCTCCCTGTCTGATTCTGCAGACAGCCATCTTGGGTCCCTGCTTTCCAGCAGGCATGTTCTGTTTTCGGATGAACTTGTCCTTATCTTCTTGACTGGACTGGATTTGGTCCAGTCAAGGCCCAGCCCCAGGGGTATTCCTTGTGGTCTTGCCCATCTTTAGCTGGTTTTGAAGTGCTCTTTATGCCTGTTTCCACTCAGCCCCTAGCAGAGCTCACAGCGCCATGTGTGTCTCGCTCTGCTGCCAATCTCCGCCACCTGTATAGAATCCCTTTTAAAAGGCCTGTGGTCATCACCACTTATTACACATACAATACTACTGCACATGGACTATCATAATGAAGTAGGTGTTTACCCTTTTCACTCCAGCTTTTTTTTTTTTAAGTATTTCGTTAAAATTCTGCCCTGCTTGTTAAACCATGCAGTTATGTTACTGTATATAAATATGACTTGATTTATGACAGTCATCTGGTAGTATGACTCTGGTGATTTAAGTCTCAAGAGCATTAGTGCAGTTTAGCCTCAGTATGCCCTTTTGAGAGGAGAGATATTGCATCTGGTTAAGGAAATAAAAAAAAAAGTTTAAAGAGAACCTGTTACCATGAAATGCAATGCAGTCTGCAGGCAGCATGTTAACTAGTTGCCTACTGTCGCACAACTTTTTATGTTGTGGCGATATTTTGATAACTGTAACATAATCAGCCTGTGCCCTGTGGTACTGATCATGCTGTCATTAGATAGCTGCCATCACAATAGAAAAATCCTGGAGACCAGCTGAAGTGGTCTCCGGACATCTGATCATTGTTACACGCTACAACAATCCTCTGTGGAGAAAAGTATTGAGAGCCAGCATATAAAATAAATAATAAAATAACAAAAACGTATAGCTATAGTTATTAGTTTTAGCCATAGTATAGTAGACTACGCACACACACATTTACCCTTTTTCTTTCATAAAAAATAAAATTATAGTTTTAGCAATAGTAAATATAACAGACTTTGTGTATATACAAACGTACACATTTTTTCCTTATTCTTTCATAAATAATAGCTATTTTAAGTTAATTTTTTTTGGGTTGGGGTAGGGGCATAAGATATACACATTTTTTCATTTAAAAAAAAAACAAAAAACGTTTAAACTGTACAAATTTCCCTAATATGAGTGCTTTACGATGCCAACATAAAAGAATAGTCACTTTGAAGTTTCAAATGTTTTGACACTGTACAACATTTGTTCTGGGAGCATGGTTTGAAGTTTTGCTCAGCCAGTAGATATGAAAATTACACAAGTAGCATCCATTTTCACAGTAAAACAAAGGTAATGGTTTTTATAATGTTTAGACTTGAAATAATAACATGACAATGAGGTAGACTATGGTAAGGCTAATGGTGGTGATGACAATGGTCCTCTGACCTCAGAAAACAAATGAGAGATAATTAGTATAGTTCAAGTTTGCCACATTCTATTACATCATTGATAGTAATATTCATTCACATGGTGATGTCAAAACATTACCATACATAAGAAAAGTCACACCTCCTGTACACTTGGAGAGGCAGTGTATAAGGTTTTAGACTATATAGACCTCTGCATGTGAGAAATCTAGACGCTGATAAAAACAATTAAGTAGCGACTGGAGCAAGTGCGCCGCTACCAGGCTACTATAATAATAGCACAGCTAGTAAGTAATACAGCACACTAGAGGTTCTATTAGATAGTTTTAATAGTAGGTTAGATTCATTTAAGATTTAATAAGTGATCAATAAAAGTTATATTTTAATGTCATAATTTAGTACACACATGTCAAGAGTAGGCAACCAGTAGTCTGTACTATATGAAAATAGACCTCCTGTACACTTCACAATTCTTAATTGGTTAAAAGTTCTTGTTATCTGACTACTTCCAAACATCAATATGCATAAGAAAGACATACATCTCTTTATGATAGTTAATTGGCTAAAAGTTTTCTAGCACATATGAGCATGAATAATGTATCTAATTATTTTAACCTGTGATAAATCTTCCTCTGATCTCATTGTCATTAAAAGTGTTTTGTCATCATCAAATAAAGAAATCGGCAACTATACAATAACCAGGTATCTAGAACAGGGGTACTCAACTAGTTTTATTTAAGGTCCACATACCAGGGTCTGCAGTCAGGTGAAGGTCCGAGCTGAACGCCAACAGTAAAGATGCCATGCGATCATGTGATACATGCGCGTGGGGCGCTCTGACGTTATAGTGGAGCACCCCGGGTAAGTCCCAGAATTAGTAATGGCCACATTAGTGCCCCAGTAAGAATAATGTCCCCATTAGTGCCCCCAGTAAGAGTAGTGCCCCCCTTCTCTGCTTTTGCAAAAAAAAATAAAAAATTAGCATTCACCTGGCTGCGGTGAACATTCGCTGCTGACTGCACGCTCAGGACCGGTGCTCTAACGTGATGGCGTCTTGTAGGTCCTGTCCTGAGCTTCTAGTCAGCAGGGAGTGTTCTCCACAGCGTGAGCAAATGGAGGTGGAGGTACCGTAATACAGTGTTTCCCAACCAGTGTGCCTCCAGCTGTTGCAAAACTACAACTCCCAGCATGCCCGCACAGCCAAAGGCTGTCCAGGCATTCTGGGAGTTGTAGTTTTGCAACAGCTGGAGGCACACTGGTTGGGAAACACTGCCGTAATATATATTTTTTTTTTACTAGCACAAGTAGCGGTGGAGGTAAAGGCTGTACTAATGGGCGTTCCATGATGGAAGCGCTCATTAGTAAGGGTACTTTCACACTTGCAGCAGGATGGATCCGACAGGCTGCTCACCCTGTGAGATCCATCTTGCCACTACTTCGCCGTGCCGCTGCTCTGTGCCCATCAACTATAATGGGGATGGGGGCAGAGTTACGGCGCAGCACGGTGAGAGGCCGCCAGACTAAAAGTACTACATGTCCGACTTTTTCGTCTGGCGGCCCCCTCAATATAATAAACATTGGTGGCGCAGTGCGCCCCCCCTCAAAATAATAAACATTGGTGGCGCAGTGCGCCCCCCCATCACCCCGATATAATAAACATTGGTAGCACAGTGCGCCCCCCCTCAATATAATAAACATTGGTGGCGCAGTGCGCCCCCCCTCAAAATAATAAACATTGGTGGCGCAGTGCGCCCCCCCATCACCCCAATATAATAAACATTGGTGGCGCAGTGCGCCCCCCTCAATATAATAAACATTGGTGGCGCAGTGTGCCCCCCAATATAATAAACATTGGTGGCGCAGTGTGCCCCCCAATATAATAAACATTGGTGGCGCAGTGTGCCCCCCAATATAATAAACATTGGTGGCGCAGTGCGCCCCCCCTCAAAATAATAAACATTGGTGGCGCAGTGCGCCCCCCCCCATCACCCCAGTATAATAAACATTGGTGGCGCAGTGTGCCCCCCCCCCCCCAATATAATAAACATTGGTGGCGCAGTGGGCAGTGCCAATGAGGGTTAAAAAATAATTTACTCACCTCCTCCAGTTGATCGCCTAACTGCCGGTCTCCAGTTCTTACTTCTTTCTTCAGGACCTGTGGTGACATCATTGAGCTCATCACATGATCCATCACCATGGTAATGGGCCATGTGATGAGCTCAGTGACGTCACCACAGGTCCTGAAGAAAGAAGTAAGAACTGGAGACCGGCAGTTACGCGATCAACTGGAGGAGGTGAGTAAATTTTCTTTTATTATTTTTAACCCTCATTGGCACTTCCCACTGCGCCACCAATGTTTATTATAATGTGGAGGGGGGGGGGCGCACTGCGCCACCAATGTTTCTTATACTAGGGGGGGGGGCGCACTGTGCCACCAACGTTTCTTATACAAATACAGGAGGCGGGTGCTGGAATCAAATAGCCGGCACCCGACCTTTGTGACAGGGGGCTGCGATCAGCTACAATTACCCCTCAGGTACCGCACCTGAAGGGTTAACTCAACTGCAGCTGATCGCAGCTCCCTGTCACAGAGGTCGGGTGCCGGCTATTTGATTCCAGCACCCGCCTCCTGTATTTGTATTACAGGTCAGTTTTCTTCATTGGTGGTGCAGTGGCCACAGCCCCTCCTCCTCCTGCCTCTTCTTATTGGCAGCGGCGGGGACAGCAGCAGCACAGGGGGGAGGGAGAGACTCCTCATGCGCTGCTGAGAACTATCAGCTCCTGTGCCCGCCGCTGTATTGAGCAGAGCTGCCAGAGTGTGCAGGAGGAGGAGCGCTTACATGTGGAGGAAGCCCTGTCTCACTGCGCTGTGGGACAGGTGGAAGTGCGCCGGTAAGCTCCTCCTCCTGCACGGCACAGTGTGCAGGAGAGGAGCAGCGCTCTGAAGGATGGCCGGGGTCCGGACAACTGGCGGCCGCGGTCCGTATTTGGACCGCGGTCCGCCAGTTGAGTACCCCTGATCTAGAAGAACCAGTAAAGTACATAAATCGGTCACTAAGACTCCATGATCTCATGTCTAGTCCTAATCAGAAAACATATGTTTTAATAAAACACCTTTCTAACAAGATCACAGCACATCAGAATTATTCACTAATAACCAAGCTGTTTCTTCACTTTAACTCTTGGCTGAACTTTGAGGTAGAAATAGGAGATGTCTGACTGAAACAACATGGCGGACCCACAGGTACTTATTTGTAGTTACAGTAGATAGGCCTAATTGGAAAATAGAAAAATTGGCCTGGTAAGGAAGGGTGGTAGGTAGAGTTGATCGAGCAAAGTAGTGCTCAGGGGCTCGGGACTAACACATCGGGATGTTCGGGTTGTCGACCGAGCACCCGAGTATAATGGAAGTCAATGGGAGAACCTGAGCATTAAACCAGGTACCCCCTGCTCTGAAGAGGGGAGGGTGCTTGGTTCATAGGAAAATGTCAGAAATTGATGGAAATACCACCGAAATGGTTCGGGAACAGCAAGGGGAAGATGCATCTTGGACTCCCAGGTCGCTGCTGGGAACAATGTTGTCCGATTAGTACGCCACTTTTACAGACTGACAATAATATGCACAAAACCGAAGATGAATTCGATTTTAGATGAAAAATTGTTAGGAAACGTTCTTTCCTGTATATTTACTTGTATATAAAGTGCAAGTTCAGCCAAAAACTTTGTTGATTTTTAGAACTCGGGCCATGATTAAGAGGGACGGCTGGTTCCATCCGTATTGTCCTGCTAGAGGTCAAATTCGTGGATTGGCGCAAGATGAACCACAGGGAAAGCATTTGCCAAGAATGTTTTCATTAATCAACAAAGAAAGTCGGAGGTTCGAAGACGATCCGGCGGCGTTATTCCCATGACCCGCCGAGCAGCTTCCGGGAAACCAAAGTCTTTGGGTTCTGGGGGTAGTATGGTTGCAAAGCTGAAACTTAAACTATTTGACGGAAGGGAACCACCAGGAGTGGAGCCTGTGGCTTAATTTGACTCAATACGGCAAACCTCACCCGGCCTGGATACGGAAAGGATAGACAGATTGATAGCTCTTTCTCAATTCTGTGGATGGTGGTGCATGGCCATTCTGAGTTGGTGGGCCGATATGCAGCGTCACCATAAAGTGGCCTGGGAGAACCGTGGCTCCGATGTGGTGGCCCAGCCTGCCGCAGCAACCACTGCATCACCCAGTGGCACACATCCGATTTAAGGCAGTCAAGGCTCCACCACCTCAGCCGAAGGGAGCTGTCTGTCCTTCCCATCATCTTATGCTCCTACTCCTCATCAGTCATTCTGTTGGCAATCACCGAAGCGATTTCCAAGAGACAACAGTATGCGTGCACTCATCCAACGGCACAGAAGCTGAATGTGTTTCTGGCCAAGTTGCTGGTGCTGCAGTCCCTCCCTTTCCAAGTGGTGGACTCTGTACCTTTCAGAGAACTGATGGCTTGTGCCAAGGTGGAGAGTCCCAAGCCGTCATTTCTTTGCCAAAAAGGCAGTACCAGCCCTGCACACACATGTACAACAGAAGGTCGGCCAGTCCTTGAGCCTGTCGGTGTCTGCTAAAGTGGACGGTAGTGGCGACGTGTGAAGCTGTAACAATGGTCAGGGACTATACATGTCCTTTACGGCCCACTGGGTGAATGTGGTTCCTGTACAGCCACACCAGAAACTTGGCCAGGTCATGCCGCTTCTGCCTCCACGTTCTCACGCCGTTGGTCCTGCAACAATGTCTGCCTCCTCATCTTCCACCTTGTCCTCAGCCTCCACTGCAGGGACAATTCACAGTGCCCCTCCAGCATACCACATGTGCAGGGCACGGCGGTGTCACACTGTTCTGCACCTTGTTTGCCTGAGCGAACAGAGTCACGCAGGGGAGGAACTGCTCCGTGTCCTTCATTAAGAAATCAAATCCTGGCTTTCTCCGCAACAACTCAAAATCAGAACCATGGTGACTGACAACAGGAAGAACATGGTGTCGGAGCTGCGTCAAGGAGGGGTGAGTCATGCACCCTGCATGTCACACGTGTTTAATCTGGTTGTCAAACAGTTTCTAAAGTCTGCCACCCTTCCGCAAGACATCCTAAAAATGGCCAGGAAACTTTGCATGCACTTCAGCCACTCGTACACCGCAAAACACACCCTCCTTGAGCTGCAGCGGCAGAACAGCATCCCCCAACATAGGCTGATATGCAACGTTTACACCCGTTGGAATTCCACCCTCCATATGTTGGACCGACTATACGAACAGAGAAAGGCCATAAACGATTTCTTGATGATCCAAGCGGACAGGAGTACTCCCCCGTGTAACTTCAATGTCATGCGTGACACCTGCCGTTTGCTAACGCCCTTTGAAGAGGCCACGTTATTTGTCAGTCGCCAGGACTACGGAATGAACAATGTCATTCCACTGCTTCATGTCCTGGAACAGATGCTGGTAAATCTGGCTGGTCAGAGGACTGAAGATGTGGCGCCTAGATCTCATGGCCACATGAGCCCTGTGGGGGCTGAACTGGAGGAGGAGGAGGACATTGGAGCACAAGCAATGTGTAGCAAAATCAGTGTTTTTTCTACACAGGTGACAGGAGAGGAGGAGCAGCCAGAGGAGCTACAGGGTGATGAGGAAGACGAGGCAGAGAACCCAGACACACCATGGCAGTATGCAGTGGAGATGGAGGCAGGGAGTCCCTCCGAGTCACTTGCACAAATGGCCCGATGCATGCTCACTTGCTTGCGTAGTGACAGCCGAATTGTCACCATTTGGCAGAGGGATGACTTCTTTCTCTCCACCTTGTTGGACCCTCGCTACCGGTCCAAAATGGGGGCCTTTTTTACACCTACTGAGAGGGAGGACAAACTGAACTACTATAAGTTCAGCTCTGGACACTGTTGCCCCCCTCACACACAACAAAACCCGAAAAATCAACAGACAACCCTGGCACACCAACCTGACCAAAAAACTCAGACAAGCTTCCATGGCTGCTGAGCTGCGATGGAAGAAATCCCATTCTAAAGATCAATTCACTGCATACAAGCAATCCCTCCTCATATTCAAATCCTCACTCGCTGATGCAAAACAGGCCTACTTCTCATATCTTCCCTGGCCCACAGCCCTAAACAACATTTTAACACTTTTAACTCTGTTCTCCGTCCCCCAGTGCCCCCACCCTCTCCTCTCAGCTGAGGACTTTGCCACATACTTCAAACAAAAGATAGTCAACATCAGAGAAAGCTTCAGTACACAGACCCTCTACACAACTGCTCGGTCCTCTTCTCCCAAAACCCACTTCTCCACCATTACAGAAGAAAAACTCTCCACTCTACTCTCCAGATCACATCTCACCCCTAGAGTTGAGCGGACACCTGGAGTTGAGCGGACACTTCACAAAAAAGTTCTAGTTCGGGACCCGAACTTGACCCCGAACGCCATTGAAGTCAATGGGGACCTGAACTTTTGAGCACTAAAATAGCTGTAAAAATCTCATGGAAAGGGCTAGAGGGCTGCAAATGGCATCAAAATGTGGTTAAGAGCATGGCAAGTGCTCTGCAAACAAATGTGGATAGGGAAATGACTTTAAATAACATAAAATACATAAAAATAAAAAATTATAATCTTGATCTAGGAGGAGGTTGAGGAGGCAGTGGATGTGGCGGTGTAGGTGGAAGTGGCGGTGGAGAAGGAGGAGGTAGCCTACACTGCTTTTTGGTTTTAAATTTATTTATATTTTTTTAATTAGGGTACACCCCAAAACATTGGGAAATATAACCTGTGATATCCCCCTCTAGTCATGCTAAACACACGTTCAGGCAATACACTGGCTGCAGGGCAGGCCAGCACCTCCAAGGAGTAAAGGGCAAGCTCAGGCCATGTGCCCAATTTGGAGACCCAGAAGTTGGAGGGGCTGACCCCTGTCAGTCAGTTCGTGTAGGCGTGTGCACACTTACTGCTCCACCATGTGGCACGTCCCCGTGATGTTCACAATACAATTTGATATCTGCTCTATCAACTTTCGATGTTCTTTTATGCGCCTACCATGGTTATCACGGGTGGCGGGGAATCAGGGTTCCACCCTGGAGAGGGAGCGTGAGAAAGAGAGACCACATCCAAGGGAGATCAATGGATGAAATTTAATTGTGATCGAGCGGAAATGTGGGAGAAGCTATTAAAACAGAAGAATTTTGAGGAAATTAGGGGGCGCGCAGCAATTACCCACTTCTGACTTGGGGAGGTAGTGACGATAAATAACAATACAGGACTCTTAAGATGCCCTGTTATTGGAATGATTAATAAAATATTATAGGGAATGTCACTGTGGTATTTTTGATTTGTAAACGTTAGCCAGGAGAGGCCCTGCTGCCGATTTGTTGACTCTAGCTAACTTCTGCCTGATCGCACGTCCCTGTGACGTCCACAATCCATTTGGATATCTTCTCTATCAACTTTCGATGTTCTTTTCTGAGCCTACCATGTTGATCACGGTTATCGGCGAATCAGGGTTCCACGCCAGAGAGGGAACGTGAGAAAGAGAGACCACATCCAAGAGAGGATTAATTGTTTCAAATTAAAAATGATAGAGCGGAAATATGGGACAAATTATTAAAGTTTAAATGTGGAACAACTTTTTAAAGTTTATGCATTGAATGAAAGGATGTGGCGCGCATCAATTAATGAAGAATTTCTTACATTTTAATCCCTGTCAACTATGCAGAGCAGGGATTTCTATCCGGCAAAAATTGGAAAATTGTCACCTGACAATGTAACAGATGATTATTTTAAATGTATGTTCTTGTCACCTATGTAGAGGTGCCCCAGTGACATCCACCATCCATTTGGATATCTTCTCTATCAACTTTCAATGTTCTTTTCTGAGCCTACCATGTTGATCACGATTATCGGCGAATCAGGGTTCCACGCCGGAGAGGGAGCTTGAGAAAGGGAGACCTCATCTAAGGGAGGTAAATGGCTGCAATGGGATGAAGCGGAAATGTGGGAGAAGCTATTGAGGCGCAAATGTGGGACAAATTACTGAAGCGCAAATGTCGGCAAAGTTATTGAGGCGCAAATGTGGAACAAATTACTGAAGCGCAAATGTGGGAAAAGTCATTGAAGCGCAAATGTGGTACAACTTGTTAAAGTTTAAGCATTGAATGAAAGGAGGTGGTGCGCATTAATTAAAGAAGATTTTCAGAAATTTTATTCCCTGTCATCTATGCAGAGCAGGGGTTTATTCACATCCAAAATTGTAAAATGTCAACCCAAGGATATAACAGAAAAATTACAGAAATGTATTTACCTGTCTACTTGGTAGAGCAGGGGTCTATGACAGAAAAAAATAGTTTATTGTCACCCGAAAATGTAAAAGAAAAATAATTGAAATTTATTAAGCTGTCAACTAGGTAGAAGAGGGGTATATTACACCCAAAAATTTTCAACTGAAAATGTAAGACAAATTAGTTATTTTTGTTTAACCTGTCTACTAGGTTTAGCAGTGGTACATCACACCCAAAAATTTGTAAATTTCACCCGAAAAATATAACAGACCAATTTATTTATTTTTTAAAACCTGTCTACTAGGTATAGCAGTGGTACATCACACCCTAAAATTGGTGAATTTCACCCGAAAATGTAACAGACCAATTTATATTTTTTTTTAACCTGTCTACTAGGTATAGCAGTGGTACATCACACCCAAAAATTGGTGAATTTCACCCGACAATGTAACAGACCAATTTTTTTTTTTTTAACCTGTCTACTAGGTATAGCAGTGGTACATCACACCCAAAAATTGGTGAATTTCACCCGAAAATGTAATAGACAAATTTTTATTTTTGTTTAACCTGTCTACTAGGTATAGCAGTGGTACATCACACCCAAAAACTGGTGAATTTCACCCAAAAATGTAACAGACAAATTTTTTTTGTTTGTTTAACCTGTCTACTAGGTATAGCAGTGGTACATCACACCCAAAAATTGGTGAATTTCACCCGACAATGTACCGTATTTTTCGCCCCATAAGACGCACTTTTTCCCCAAAAAAAGTGGGGGGAAAGTGCCCCTGCGTCTTATGGGGCGAATGCTGGCAATTTACATCGCAGTCTGCGATGCTGCAGCATCGCAGACTGCGATGTATTAGTGAGGAGGGACTGTAGTAGGCAGGGAGAGCGGCAGGGCCGTGCAGGCACTGTACTCTGGCCCCGCAGCTCAGTATGTACTGTATACGTAGTGTTAATCATCAGATCTAAACTAAATAATAATGATGAGCTCCCCCTGCTCCCCATGTGCTTTCCGGTACATGTCACGCTCCTGTAGTAAGCACTAGCAGCTAGCAGGCAGGCCGGGCGGCCGTAACTCACGGAGGTCACGTGCCTGCTCCGCCTACTTTATGAATAAAGTAGGCGGAGCAGGCACGTGACCTCCGTGAGTTACGGCCGCCCGGCCTGCCTGCTAGCTGCTAGTGCTTACTACAGGAGCGTGACATGTGAATACCGTTAAGCGCAGGGGGAGCGCATCATTATTATTTAGTTTAGATCTGATGATTAACACTACGTATAATACAGTACATACTGAGCTGCGGGGCCAGAGTACAGTGCCTGCACGGCCCCGCCGCTCTCCCCGCCTACTACAGTCCCTCCCTAGGAATCTGTGAATGGGATAATGATGGGGGGGTCTGTGGATGGCATTATGATGGAAGAATCTGTGGATGGGACTGTTATGGGGGGATCTGTGGATGACACATATAGCAGTGTCATCCACAGATTCACCACCCATTAACAGTGCCATCCACAGATCCCCCCCATCATAATGCCAGCCACAGATCCCCCCACCATCATAATGCCATCCACAGATCCCCCCCACCATCATAATGCCATCCACAGACCCCCCCATCATTAGGCCATCCACAGCTCCCCCCATAACAGTGCCATCCACAGATCCCCCACCCCATAACAGTGCATCATCCACAGATCCCCCATAATAGTGTCATGCACAGACCGCCATTAGTTCAAACCCACCAAAAGCACACCTTTTGGTTAAAAATATTTTTTTTCTTATTTTCCTCCTCAAAAACCTAGGTGCGTAATGGTCAGTTACCATATTTTTCGCCCTATAAGACGCACCGTCTTATAGGGCGAAAAATACGGTAACTGACAATTTTTTCGGTTTTTTTTAACTGTCTACTGGGTATAGCAGTGGTACATCACACCCAAAAATTTGAGAATTTCACCAGAAAAAGTAACTGACAAATATTTTTTTTTTTACCTGTCTAGTAGGTATAGCAGTGGTACATCACACCCAAAAATTGGTAAATATCACCCGAAAATTTAACTGACAAAGTAATGAAATGACATAAAATAAAATAAAATACATACAAATAAAAACAAAAATATTGATTTATGAGGTGGAGTTCCATATGGAGTAGGAGTTTGAGGAGGCGGTGGACGTAGCAGTGTAGGTGAAAGCGGCGGTGGAGGAGGTCGAGGTAGCCAACACTGGTTTTTGGTTTTAATTTATACATTTTTTTTAAATTAGGGAACACTCCAAAAGAGTGTGAAATATCCTAAATAAAAGAATGAGCAATTGCGCTGCAGTATAACAATGGCTGGTTAAGGCTGGTATACATGTCTATTCTGCACAAGGTACGGACAAGTCCTGTGGGATCCATGCCTGGTTCATTTTAATGAACGTGAGCTTGTCCACATTGGCTGTGGACAGGCGGCTGCGCTTGTCTGTGATGACGCCCCCTGCCGTGCCAAACACACGTTCAGATAATACACTGGCTGCAGGGCAGGCCAGCACCTCCAAGGCGTAAAGGGCAAGCTCAGGCCATGTGCCCAATTTGGAGACCCAGAAGTTGAAGGGGGCAGACCCGTCATTCAGTACGTGTAGG
Source organism: Bufo bufo (assembly GCF_905171765.1). NCBI lineage: Eukaryota > Metazoa > Chordata > Amphibia > Anura > Bufonidae > Bufo > Bufo bufo. The sequence continues at coordinate 223,292,168 of NC_053393.1, forward strand.
CGTGTGCACACATACTGCTCCACCATGTTGGTGAAATGCTGCCTCCTGCTAAGACGTTCCATATCAGCTGGTGGTGCTGGTTGTTGTGGCGTGCTGACAAAGCTTTTCCACATTTCGGCCATGCTAACCCTGCCTTCTGAGGTGCTGGCGGTGCCCCAGCTCCGTTGGCAACCTCTGCCTTCGCCTTGTGCTTCCACTGTGCCCCCGCTGTCAGGTAGGAATGCCACCAGCAGCGCGTCTACCAGCGTGCGCTTGTACTCGCGCATCTTCCGATCACGCTCCAGTGAGGGAATTAAGGACGGTACGTTGTCCTTGTAACGGGGATCCAGCAGCGTGGCCACCCAGTAATCAGCACAAGTTAGAATGTGGGCAACTCGGCGGTCGTTGCGGAGACACTGCAGCATGTAATCGCTCATGTGTGCCAGGCTGCCCAGAGGCAACGAAAAGCTGTCCTCTGTGGGAGGTGTATCGTCTGTGTCCTCTGTATCCCCCCATCCACGCACCAGTGATGGCCATGAGCTGGTCTGGGTGCCACCCTGCTGTGAACAAGGTTCCTCCTCCTCCATCTCATCCTCCACCTCGTCATCCTCCAGAACTGTGCCCTGGCTGGACAATTGTGTACCTGGCGTTTGTGGGTGCAGGAACCCACCCTCGGAGCCACTTGGGAATGACTGGCTGGAAACCCTACAGAATGATCCCTCTTCCTCCTCCTCCTGTGCCACATCCTCTTCCATCATCGCCAGCAGTATTTTTTCAAGGAGGCATAGAAGTGGGATAGTAACGCTGAGAACGACTTTATCGGCACTGGCCATTTTGGTGGAGTACGCGAAACAGCGCAACACGGAACACAGGTCTCGCATGGAGGCCCAGTCATTGGTGGTGAAGTGGTGCTGTTCCGCAGAGCGACTCACCCATGTGTGCTGCAGATGAAACTCCACTATCGCCTGCTGCTGCTCGCACAGTCTGGGCAGCATGTGCAAGGTGTAGTTCCACCTTGTGGGCATGTCGGATATCAGGCGGTGAGCGGGAAGGCCAAAGTTACGCTGCAGCGCTGACAGGCGAGCAGCAGCAGGGTGAGAATGCCGAAAGTGCGCACAGACAGGCCGCACTTTATGCAGCAGCTCAGACATATCGGGGTAATTTTTATGGAATCTCTGCACCACCAAATTCAGCACATGCGCCAGGCAAGGGATGTGCGTCAAACCGGCTAGTCCCAGAGCTGCTACGAGATTTCGCCCATTATCGCACACCACCTGGCCGGGCTTGAGGCTCACTGGCACCAACCACTCATCGGTCTGTTGTTCAGGGCCCGTCCACAGCTCCTGCGGGGTGTGGGGTTTGTCCCCCAAACAGATAAGTTTTAAAATTGCCTGCTGTCGTTTACCCCTGGCTGTGCTGAAGGTGTTAAGCTGACCGGATGAGGAGCCGGTAGAGGATGAGGAAGCGGAGTAGGAGGAGGAAGCAACAGGAGGCAAACTGAAGCGCCCTGCAATCCTCGGTGGTGGAAGGACATGCGCCAAACTGCTATCTGCCTCAGGCCCAGCCTCCACTGCATTTACCCAGTGTGCTGTTATGGAGATATAATGTCCCTGACCGTGCTTACTGGTTCACGTATCCTTAGTGAGGTGCACCTTGCCACAGATGGCGTTGCGCAGTGCACACCTGATTTTGTCCCCCACTTGGTTGTGCAGGGAAGAGATGGCTCGCCTGGAAAAGTAGTGGCGGATGGGCACGACGTACTGTGGGACAGCCACCGTCATACGGCCTTTAAAACTATCCATCTCCACCAGACGGAATGACAGCATTTCAAAGGCCAGTAATTTAGAAATGCTGGCATTTAGGGCTAGGGATCGCGGGTGGGTAGGGGGGTACTTCCTCTCCCTCTCCAGTGTTTGGGAGATGGAGAGCTGAACGCTTCCGTGGGACATTGTGGAGATGCTTGGTGACCCAGCTGGTGGTGTTGCTGGCATATCCTCTGTTTGCGGGGTGGCAGGTGGCACTGTCACTCCAGAGGCCAAGACTGCAGCAGAAAAGGAAGCAGTAGGAGCCAGAGACCTTTCTTGGTTTTTGAGGTGTCTACTCCACTGCAGCTCGTGCTTTGCACTTAAATGCCTGGTCATGCAGGTTGTGCTCAGGTTTAGAACGGTTATGCCTCACTTCAGGCTCTGATTGCACAGAGTGCTAACCACTTGTGTCTTGTCTTTAGCACATTGTCTGAAGAACTGCCACGCCAGGGAACTCCTTGGAGCTGGCTTTGGTGTGCTTGGTCCCTTGCTGTGGTGGGCAGTAGCAGGCGTGCTGTCTAGGGAACGGCCGGTCCGCTTTTGCACCCTGCTCCCTCTCCTGCTGTGCTGGTGGCTCTGTGCGACCACCGCCTCTTCCTCCGAACTACACAGGTCACTCGCATGACCTTGATTCCATGTTGGGTCGAGGACCTCATCGTCCTCCACATCATCTTCCACCCAGTCTTCACCCCTGCCCTCCTTGTTAGTCTGCACACTTTCAAAAGCGCCAGCAGTTGGCACCTGTGTTTCGTCATCATCCGAGACGTGCTGCGATGGTCCTCCCATGTACTCATCTTGAAACATAAGTGGTTGGGCATCTCTTCCACTTCTGGGGCTGGGATAGGTGGATGGCCTGGGAAACCCTGCTAACAGAGTCATCAAAAAGCAGAAGAGACTGCTGCATGACTTGGGGCTCAGACTGCTTGGCTGATTTGCAAGGGGGTGAGGTGAAAGATTGATGGACATCGGCTGCAGGTGCCAACTCTGATCTTTCAGCAGGAGACTGGGTGGGAGAAAATGTGAAGGAACTGGATGCACTGTCACCAACCCAATCTACTATCGCCTGTACTTGTTCTGGTCTCACCATTCGTAGAGCCGCATTAGGCCCGACCAAATACCGCTGAAGGTTCTGTCGCCTACTCGCACCTGAGGAAGGTGTTTCACTTGTACGTGTAGCTGGCACAGATCGACCACGTCCTCTCCCTGCAACAGGAGCTCCACTAACAGCACCACGACCTGGGCCACGTCCCTTATTTGACGCTCTCTTCATATTTCTCAAATTTAGGATCTTGCCCTAAATGTGTTTTTTATTAATAGCAGAATAGAACCACAGTATGTAAAGGGTGTATCTCACACATACAGATCCAGATTAGGCCGCAATTAAAGTTTTTTGCCCAAAATGGGTGTTTTTTTAATAACAGAATATGACAGCAGTATAGAACGCTTGAATTTCACATGTGCAGATGCAGCAAGGGCTGTAAATTGTGTATTTTGCCCAAAAATGGTGTTTTATTGATAGCAGAATAGAACCACAGTATCTAAAGTGTGTATCTCACACGTACAGATCCAGACTAGGCCGCAATTAAAGATTTTTGCCTAAAATGGGTGTTTTATTAATAGCAGAATAGAACCACAGTATCTAAAGGGTGTATCTCACAATGACATATGTAGCAAATGCTGCAAAATTTAGTTTTTTTGCCCAAAGTGGGTGTTTTTTTTTATAACAGAATATGACAGCAGTATATAACGCTTGAATTTCACACGTGCAGATGCAGCAAGGGCTGTAAAATTGTGTATTTTGCCCAAAAAGGGTGTTTTTTAAAACCCAGAAAATTATAGCTGTATTTCTAGCTTAAATTGCACATTGACTAATGCGACAGAGGCCCAAAATGAAATGAAGGTTATTGCCAAAAATTGTTTTTTTTTCAAAGCCACAAAATGATTGAAGTATTTCAAACTTGTTATTAACAATCACAGATGCAGCAAAGGCTGCGAAATTAAGTTTTTTGCCCAAAACGGGTGTTTTTTTAAAAACAGAATATGACAGCAGTATATAACGCTTAAATTTCACACGTGCAGATGCAGCAAGGGCTGTAAAATTGTGTATTTTGCCCAAAAACGGTGTTTTTTAAAACCCAGAAAATTATAGCTGTATTTCTAGCTTAAATTGCACATTGACTAATGCGGCAGAGGCCCAAAATGAAGGTTATTGCCAAAAATGGGTGTTTTTCCAAAGCCACAAAATGATTGAAGTATTTCAAACTTGTTTTTAACAATCACAGATGCAGCAAGGGCTGCAAAATTTAGTTTTTTGCCTGAAATGGGTGTTTTTTTAATAACAGAATATGACAGCAGTATATAACGCTTGAATTTCACACGTGCAGATGCAGCAAGGGCTGTAAAATTGTGCATTTTGCCCAAAAAGGGTGTTTTTTAAATCCCAGAAAATTATAGCTGTATTTCTAGCTTAAATTGCACACTGACTAATGCTGCAAAGGCACCAGATATTTTAAAACCAGATTATTATTACAGTATTTGATATGAATGTCACAAAAGCACAGATGCAGTGCTGGTGCACTGAGCTTGCATAAAATGGCCGCCGCCCACCTAACTAACAGACGGATAAAAGTTATTTTTCTCTGTCACTGGGCTCAGGGCAGGGTAAAAAGATTGTGCACTGCACCCACACAACTAAATCTATGTACATCGCTGAGTTCAATTGGAGTTCTGATTAAAGATTCTGTCCTATTCTCTCCCGCACAGCAGCAGCATCCTCTCCCTACACTAAGCACAGCAGAGGGACGTGCAGCGCTACGTGACTCCAGCTTATATAGAGGCTGGGTCACATGCTGCACTGGCCAATCACAGCCATGCCATTAGTAGGCATGGCTGTGATGGCTTCTAAGGTCACACGGTTAAACGCTTGTTGATTAGCTGCTCTGCAGCCTTTTAAAAAGCGCTAAGAAATCGCTGAACACCGAACCCAAACTTTTACAGAAATGTTCTGGTCCGGGGTCCAAAAATCCTAAAGTTTGGGCGAACCCGAACTTTACAGTTTGGGTTCGCTCAACCCTACTCACCACCTCTGCACTTGACCCAATCCCATCCCACCTCATGCCTAACCTCCCCACAGTGTTTATCCCAGCCCTAACTCATCTCTTCAACCTATCACTAACCTCTGGTGTCTTCCCCTCTGCTTTTAAACATGCTACCATTACACCCATCCTCAAAAAGCCTTCACTTGACCCATCTTTTTTGTCCAGTTATCGCCCCATATCACTTCTTCTGTATGCCTCAAAACTACTTGAACAACATGTCCATTCGGAACTGTCCTCTCACCTCTCCTCCTGCTCCCTCTTTGACTGGCTACAATCTGGCTTCCGACCCCACCACTCAACTGAGACTGCCCTTACCAAAGTCACCAATGACCTCCTAACAGCCAAAACCAAAAAACATTACTCTGTCCTCCTTCTCCTTGACCTGTCCCCTGCCTTTGACACTGTCGACCACTCCCTTCTGTTGCAAACTCTCTCATCTCTTGGCATGACTGACCTGGCCCTCTCCTGGATCACATCATACCTCAAAGACCGGATGTTTAGCGTCTCTCACTCTCGCATCACCTCCTCGTCTAATTACCTCTCTGTTGATGTCCCGCAAGGCTCTGTCCTAGGACCCTTGCTGTTCTCTATTTACACTTTTGGCCTGGGACATCTCATAGGGTCCCATGGTTTTCAGTATCACTCTTATGCTGACAACACACAAATCTACCTCTCTGGTCCAGACATCACCACCTTATTATCCAGAATTCCACAATGTCTATCTGTTATACCATCCTTCTTCTCCTCTCGCTTTCTAAATCTTAAAATAGATTAAACAGAACTCATCATCTTTCCCCCATCTTGCTCAACCCCCCCAACAGATCTATCTATGACGTTCAATAGCTGCACACTCTCCCCGGTCAACCAAGTCCGCTGCCTTGGAGTGACCTTGGATTCTGCCCGCTCCATCCGACCGCACATCCAAGCCCTTTCCACCACCTGTCGCTTCCAACTCAAAAACATCCGCGCTTTCCTTAACTTTGAATCTGCGAAAATGCTTGCACATGCCCTCATCATCTCCCGCCTAGACTACTGCAACACTCTTCTCTGTGGCCTTCCATCTAGCACTCTAGCACCTCCAATCTATCCTCAACTCTGCTGCCCGACTAATCCACCTCTCACCCTGTTACTCTTCTGCCTCTCCCCTCTGCCAATCCCTTCACTGGCTCCCCATTGCCCAGCAAATTCAGTTCAAAATACTAACAAATACATACAAGGCCATCCACAGCCTGTCCCCTTCCTACATTTCTGAGCTACTTTCCCGATACATCCCCACACGCAATCTCCGATCCTCACAAGACCTCCTTCTTTCCTCTTATCACCTTTTCCCACAATTGCCTCCAAGATTTCTCCTGTGCATCCTCCACACTCTGGAACTCGTTACCCCAACATATCAGACTCTCACCTACAGTGGAATCCTTCAAAAGAAACCTGAAAACCCACCTCTTCAGACAAGCCTACAACCAGTGACCCTGCTGCCTCTATACTGCCATGACAAACTTCACCCTCACCTACTGTGTCCTTCTCCCATACCATGCAGATTGTAAGCCCTCACGGGCAGGGCCCTCTCTCCTTCTGTACCAGTTTATAACTCGTCTTGTTTATGCTTAGTGCAATTGTCTGTATTATGTATGTATAACCTTTATCATATGTACAGCGCTATGGAATGAATGTCGCTTTAATAATAAATAATACTATACAGACATCCTATTTAGTCAGTTGGCTTCTGCCTATCTGCGCCATCGTCCATCCTCTCGCAGGTCTGACCGCGGGGCCATCTGCACTCACGTTCTTCTGCCATGGCTGCTGTGGCAGGGTGGGGGGGGGGGGGTTGGAGCAGTTCCAGCTCCATCAGCAGCAACTTGAGTCTAGAGTCGCTGATGAGCAGCTTTCTTCACCCGCCTAGTGAAGAAACTACTCACCATCAGCAGCAGCTAGACCTGGAGCAGGACCTGCGCCAGCAGGTGGTAGCATACTTGGACAGCACCCTGCCAACCTACATTGAAGATCCGCTGGACTACTGGGCAGCTAAACTGGATATGTGGCCGCAACTGGCAGGGTAATCCCTGGAAAAGCTGTCCTGCCCGGCAAGTAGTGTGGCATCAGAACAGTTGTTTAGTGTGGCGGCGGCCATAGTTACCCCAAGAAGAACTCGCCTGTCCACCCAAAATGTGAAGAGACTGAGCACTTTGTCAAGATGGATCAGCCAGGATTTCCAGCCACCAATGCCTGATGCATCAGACTAGATCATCCATGACGCCACACCAACACTTTGACAAAAGAGACCGGTTTCTTCTGGCTACCTGCCTCAGCTACTATTCTGATGCTGCCACCTGCCTGATGCCAAGTGCTCCTTTTTTCACCCACCATCTTTAGCTGGTACTGGTATTGCCACTCACCTCCCCACTCTGTCAACGGGTCACTCTATGGTCTCCTGATGCTGCTGCCACCTCACCACTCAGGTCTCCTGATGCTGCTGCTGCCACCTCCACATTGTCATTGTGCCACCCTGTGGCTTCCTACTGATGCTGCTGCTGCTGCCACCTCCACACTCTGTCATTGTGCAACTCTGGCCTCCTGATGCTGCTGCCACCTCCGTGCCACCCTGTGGCCTTCTCCTGATGCTGCTGATGCCACCTCCACCCTCTCATTGTGCCACTCTCTGGCCTCCTGATGCTGCTGCTGCCACCTCCACATTGTCATTGTGCCACCCTGTGGCTTCCTACTGATGCTGCTGCTGCCGCCACCTCCACACTCTGTCATTGTGCAACTCTGGCCTCCTGATGCTGCTGCCACCTCCGTGCCACCCTGTGGCCTTCTCCTGATGCTGCTGATGCCACCTCCACCCTCTCATTGTGCCACTCTCTGGCCTCCTGATGCTGCTGCTGCCACCTCCACATTGTCATTGTGCCACTATGTGGCCTTATCCTGATGCTGCTGCCACCTCCACACTCTGTCTTTGTGCCACTCTGTGACCTCTTGATGCTGCTACTGCCACCTCCACACTGTCATTGTATTACCCCGGGGCCTATTCCTGATGCTGCTGCTGCCGCCTCCTCCACACTCTGTCTTTGTGCTACTCTGTGGCCCCCTGATGCTGCTGCCACCTCCACACTGTCATTGTGCCACTCTGTTGCCTCATCCTGATGCTGCTGCCACTTCCAGACTCTGTCATTGGGCCAGTTCGTGGTCTCCTCATGCTGCTCCCACCTCACCACTATGTTATAGGACCACTCTGTGGACTTCTAATGCTGTACCCACCCTCCCATCTTCATGACTGGGCCACTATTTTGCCTTTTAACCTGGCTGACATCATCATTTATTTGACCCTTCTTCTGATCTTTCAGAAGGAAAGAAAAATGAGACGCACAACTGATCTTGTCTATGTAACAGCTGTAAGGCCTGCATGACATGGTCCCTATGTTGCACCAGAATTGGCTTATGATTTGGTAGCCAAAAGCAGGAGTGGGTACAAAACACAGAAGACATGCAAAGATTCCATTCACGTGTCATCTCTGTTTTTGATCCACTCCTGTTTTTTTGGGCTTTAGCAATACTGATGGATTACTGACCAAATGCTGACAGAGTGAAGGCGGATGCTCCACAGACAGGATTAGTTTTTGTGGGTTATTGTTCTGACGGATCAGAGGAAGAGCAAAATAATCAGTGACGTCAACACAAACGTACTGTTGACACCCACTCCACTCTCTCCGGGGGGCTATACTTGTATAAGCATTTATTAGAACAGGTTCTGTAGAAATCTATGTTGAATCAATGAATTAGTGTAAAAGGAGTGCACTCTTTCACGCTATAGTAGGATCTTGGGCCTCTACACGATTCTTTATACCTGGTGCTAACATTGACCTGTAAGGCTGAGTTCACATCTGAGTTATTTGGTCAGTTTTGTCTACTAACTGCCCAAATAAGTGAAGTGTGCAGTGATTCTAAGAACGACGCCTGTCATCTACATGTCATACTGACTCACAGTATAGCTGTTTTTAACGCGATTCGCCACGAATAAATTCGTATCGAACCAAATTGTTTCGGAAAATTCGGCGAACCGGTCGAATCGAATTTTTGAGAAATACGCTCATCTCTATTTGTCACATCTTTATACATACTGTACTTATATATGTGAAGATCTATATGTGTGTATAGATGTAGCTATTTTTACTTGACACATGGTGCTCTATGCTATTAACATAGCTCACCATTCTAATACACTCATGTGCACAAGCATGTGTGTCCCGTGCCTGTGCTGCGGACCACAAATAGCGGTCCGCAATGAAGAGTACTGACCAAGTGCACGCTGTTTGCGGATGCGGACCTATTCATTTCAATGGGTCCTTGATCTGCAAGATACGATCCACACAGCTAACAAATAGAACATATTTTTTGCAGTGCTTCCGTGGGCTTACAATCCATGCCTCTGCACCGTGCCATATCTTGTGGATTGTGTTTCCATCTAAGTCAATGGGTCTGCATCCATGATACGGAGTGCACACAACCGATGCCCGTATTTTGCAAAACCACTATTTGAGGTTTGCAATACATGCATGGGGCACATACACTCATATGCATGGGCCCTTACTATTAGAATGGCATGCCACGGTAATAGCACAGGGCTCCATCTGTCACATTAAACCTCACTACTTGGGAAGGGGGCCCGTTCAAAATTTTGCTATGGGGCCCCATGATAACTAGTTACGCCCCTGACTGAGCAGATTGATATATAGTTTTGTGGGGAAAGAATCAGTAAAACTTGTAATTCACACATTTATATCTCTGCTCTTTCTGACTTAAGTTGTTTATAGTGTTTGTCTTTTCAGTGACTGATACCATTCTGTGTGTAAGTGTGTATACAGATAGCTGTCAGTCACTGATAACATGCTGTTTGCAGATTGTACTGCATTTCATTGTGGCCGATTATTTTTAATTCTGTATGCCATAAGTGGATAAAATGTGAAAACAAAGTACCAGGCCACTTCAGAAAAGTGCGGAGAAGTTTAAAAATTCTCAAATTATGGCCTGCACTATAATATGTGACTTATTTATGCCACAGTAGTGGTGAAATTGGTTGAAAAAATGTCCTTCATTCTGTATTTGCAGTTGCTTGTAGTAGCAAATGTTATTGAAGAAGATTTAACGTTTAAGAAAAGTTCGGATCTAAGTCTAGTTTCCATAATTTGATGACTGAGGACAATGAAATGTAACACCCAATTTGTTGGAATGCGCAACCCAAATGTGTGCCAAGTTCCTCTTAACCCTGAAATCGGGAGTGGTTCATTGAGGTACAGTCAGAAGAGACATGAGGTCTCATAAAGGATGATAGTTGTGCATGATTGGACTGTACACACAAAAATGATAATGTTATCTAAATCAGCCACTTTTTGCAATGCTCAGTAAATTATACAGTGTCCAGTATCTCCGAGGTTTGTCAGAAAGTTCTAAACCACCAAATAAATTGAGTGTACAAAGTCCAATATGATTATGATCATAATCCTCCTCTTTATGTGGTACCAACTATATTAGCTCAGTTATCAGTAATAGAAAATTAAGAAGTAAAACCTAGTCTGCAATTCTTCTTTGACATTCTTTAACATTCTCTATGGTCTCATTTACATGGTCATATTGCAGCTCCATTTCTAAGGAGTTGGGTAATAGGGCTGCCATAGAGGTAAATATGGTACAATTTCACATAGAGGTTTTTTCCTGTCATAAATTTCCATATGAATTTGTCTTTATATAGCTAAAAACATATGCTCCATCAACTCAGGACATAGAAAGTTATTCTACCATAGAAGTATTGCTTCCAAGTGCAAATATCTCCATATTTACAGTACCCAGTGTAACCTGTATGCCAAAAAATGAAGGCCATGTGGGTTTCCGAGACCTGCTCTACAGGCTCAGTGCACATAGCCTTTTCCCAGTATAGCCCTGTATTTTTCTTATTGAAGCTAGCATTACAAGGTGGTTTTTATATGGCAGAACTGTTTTGTTGCTCTGGGATAGGGAGAATGGTGAAGTTGCTGGACCGATTGCTGAAACCAAGAGCAAAAATACATCCAGCGAGTTGTGACTGTAATATGATCTTGTGTCCTAGGGGCTGTTCACATCACATTTTTGTCCCATGTTTAAAATATATGTTGGTGAAGCCCCGGAGGAAGAATTTGTGAAACTCAAGTTAGGCTGTCCCTGAACATGAACAGCCTTTAAATAAATGAAATGCCATCTGTGTACTAACCAACTTTACATATCCCAGCAACCACAATCTTTTTTTCAATGAAGAACTATCATGTGAACTATCATATTTGCGTGGGTTTCCTCCGGATACTCCGGTTTCCTCCCACACTCTAAAGACATACTGATAGGGAACTTAGATTGTGAGCCCCATTGGGGACAGTTGGTTGCTAATGTCTGTAAAGCTCTGCGGAATATAGTAGCGTTGTATAAGTGCATAAAATAAATAAATATATTCTTCATAGCTTTACAATCAATAGCATAATCATATTAATAGAAAATATCAGAAAACCATTAAGATACACAGGTAACCGAAAGACGCAAGTACTCAATTAAGGGACACAGAGAAACAATTCTCATGGCAACCGGGACTCCACTTAAAGGAGCTGACCCATCTCCCCTTCTCTCATGCTCTTCAGTGCCGAAGCTCACCACTTCCTGGTGTGGGCAGCAACATCAATCGTGACAGGCAGCAGCACTATGATAAAGTGATTGCAACACCTGCCTATATAAGTGCACTCCAGATTCAGTTAAAAAAAAAAGTGTTCATTAGCAGTTTTGGCTTGCACATTCTGGAACTTTATTGAGGAAATTTTTGGCTAATGTGCGTGGAATGGAGCTACAGAGCGATGGATGGGACAGGAGCTACCGCGCATGGTAAGTAAGAACTTTCCTGCGATATTAGCCACCACAGTCAGAAGATAAAGAGATTGCACCACTGAAGAGCAGCCTCTCTGCAGTGTCCGTAACCCCAGACAATTAGTAATAATAAGAAATAATAAAGAGTATGGAGACAGCATGTCCTTTCTGTGAGGTTTATTCCAGATGCGACTTTTCAGCTAACAAACCTTTTTCAGGCTTGTTAGCCAAAACATCACATCTGGAATAAACCTCACAGAAAGGACGTGCTCTTTATTATTTCTTGTGGATATCCGACTTGTTAGGGGAATCTAACCACTTACCCTAGAGACGTGCACCCACCACCAGATCTACTTGGGTGTGCTGGCCACCATCTTTGATTTTTTTGAACAAGTAATAACAGACAGCATGGTGGCTCAATGGTTAGCCCTGGGGTCCTGCTGTCAGTTCAAATACCATCAACAACTGCATGGAGTTTGTGTGCTCTCAAAGTGTTTGCGTAGGTTTCCCTCAGGTACGCCAGCTTCCACCTATACTCCAGAAACATTCTGAAAGGGAATTTAGATGTGAGCCCCTCTGGGGACAGCAAGTGATGATAATATCTGTAAAGTTTGCTCTATGTAAGTAAAATAAATAAATAAAGAGGAAGGAGAGAGACTCCTAGCAAGAAAAAAAAGAGTCACTTTTGAAAATAGTGGGCAATTGGCTAAGGGCATGTTCCCACCAACGCTAGTTATTTCCATTGGTTTGGTCTGATGGAGAGCTATAAGGGGATCCATTAACCCTCTGTTTGGGAGTGTTTTTTAGCTGAAAAAAAGGCCTGCTTATTAGAGTTGAGCAGACACCTGGATGTTCGGGTTCATCTGAACTTCGCAAATAAGTTCGAGTTCGGGACCCGAACTTGACCCCGAACCCCATTGAAGTCAATGGGGACCCCAACTTTGGAGCACTAAAATGGCTCTAAAAAAGTCATGAACAAACAAATGTGAATAGGGAAATGACTTAAAATAACATAAAATACATAAAAATAAAAAATTATAATTTTGATCTAGGAGGAGGAGGTCCATAAGGAGTAGGAGATTGAGGTGGCGGTGTAGGTGGAAGCGGCGGTGGAGGAGGAGAAAGTACCCAACACTGGTTTTTGTTTTTTATTTTATTCTATTTGTTTTGTTCAAATTTGGCTAGACCCCAAAACATTGGGAAATATAAAAAATAAAACAAAGAGAAAGTCGCTGGAGTACAACAAGGCTGTTTGAGGCCGGTATAAATGTCTATTCTGCACAAGGTACAGACAAGTCCTGTGGGATCCCTGCCTGGTTCATTTTAATGAACGTGAGCTTGTCCACATTGGCTGTGGACAGGCGGCTGCGCTTGTCTGTGATAACCCCCTCCTGCCATGCTAAACAAACGTTCAGACAATACACTGGCTTCAGGGCAGGCCAGCACCTCCAAGGTGTAAAGGGCAAGCTCAGGCCATGTGCACATTTTGGAAACCCAGAAGTTGAAGGGGGCAGACCCATCAGTCAGTACATGTAGGTGTGTGCACACATACTGCTCCACCATGTCGCACGTCCCTGTGACGTCCATGATCCAATTGGATATTTTATCTATCAACTTTCGATGTTCTTTTATGCAACTACCATGGTGATCACGGGTAACGGGGAATCAGAGTTCCATGCTGGAGAGGGAGCCTGAGAAAGGGATACCACATCCAAGAGAGGTCAATGGCTGAAATCTGATTGGGTGGAAATGTGGGACAAGTTATTAAAGCGAAAGAATCGAAGGAAATGAGGGGGCGCGTGGCAATTACCCACTCCCGACTCGGGGAGGTAGTGATGATAAATAACAATACAAGACTCTTAAGATGCCCTGTTATTGGAATAAGTAATACAAAATTACAGGGAATGTCACTGCAGTATTTTGGATGAGGAAACTTTATACAGGAGAGGCCCTGCTGCCGCTTTGTTGACTCTAGATAACTTCTGCTTGATCGCACGTCCCCGTGACGTCCACGATCCAATTGGATATTGTCATGGTCTTACCTGCTTGCTGCTCTCCTTCGTTTGACATGTGCTGGCGGCCATCTTGGTTTCTGGGTTTCTTGTAGCCTTCCACCCTGCGGCTCCTCCTTCCCCTGGGAGGAGCTGGATGCCTAGCTCATATATATAGGAGGTCTGTGGCTTCAGTTCCTTGCTTGGTCCTCTTGTGTTCACATGCTTCTAAGACTGCTGCTGCTTCTGGTTCCTGATCCTGGCTTCGTCTGACTACCCTGCTGGTTCCTGATCCTGGCTTCGTCTGACTACCCTGCTGGTTCCTGATCCTGGCTTCGTCTGACTACCCTGCTGGTTCCTGATCCTGGCTTCGTCTGACTACCCTTCTGGTTCCTGACCTCTGGCTTCGCAAAGACTCTGCTCGGTTTCACCATCCGTTTGGACTTTTGCTTTACAGCTTTATTTTCAATAAAGCCTTCTATTTTCACTTATCTATTGTTGTACGTCTGGTTCATGGTTCCGTGACATTAGGACCAAGCCATGAATTCTGACGGTACAGGGCCATCCTCGCTACCCACGCTGGTTGCCAGACTTGATCAGCAGGATCACCTGTTGGGTCGGTTCGCTGTGGCGTTGCAAACCCTGCTTGAACGCACGGCTCATTTCGCTCCCGTTGCCGATGGGTCGGTTGTCGCTCCTGGGCTCGCTCCTACTGCCGCTCCGGTTGTTGCGCCAGAGTCTACCCCGACACCTGTTGTTGTGCCTGCGGTGTTTCGGGGTATGACCGGTTCTGCCCCTCATCCACAGCGCTTTGGGGGAGAGCCAACTCAGTGCCGAGGTTTCCTTAACCAGGTGGGCATTTATTTCGAGTTGCTGCCACATGCCTTTCCTACTGAGAGATCAAAGGTGGGCTTCTTGATCTCGCTGCTCTCGGACAAGGCCTTGGCCTGGGCCAGCCCTTTATGGGAGAACAACAATCCGGTGGTTGCCGAGTTTTCCGGTTTTGTTGCTTCTCTTCGGAAGGTATTCGATGTGCCGGAACGTGCTGCCTCTGCTGCGAAGCTCCTTATGTCCATCAGACAGGGTTCACGATCCGTAGCTGAATACGCCATTGAGTTTCGTACCCTGGCAGCAGAGGTGGGCTGGAATAATGAGGCTCTGGTCGCTGCTTTCTCTCATGGTCTCTCAGATGCCTTGAAGGATGAGGTTGCAGCTAAGGACCTACCAGTTGAGCTCGAGTCTCTTATTTCTTTCCTGATTTTGATTGACACCAGACTCAGGGAGAGACCTTCCTTTAAGGAGAACCTGCGGAGGTCTTCTAACAGATTGGTGCCTACGTTTGCTGTCCCACCCGTGCCTCCCTCTCCTCCCACGCCTCCTGGGGATGACTTGTCTGGGGGTGAACCCATGCAGCTGGGGTTTGCTCGCCTGTCCGAGGGGGAGAGGGCACTCCGGAGACGCGAGGGCCGATGCATGTACTGTGGTCTCGGTGGGCATTTTCGGTTGGCATGTCAGAACCGTCCGGGAAACGCTCGTACCCTGAGATCCTGTCGGGGGCAGATCTTGGGTGGAGTCTCCTCGTCCCCGGTTTCCCGTGTTGACAAACCACTGATCACTGTTGTCCTCTCCTGGGTCGGGGGCTCGGTGACGACCCAGGCGTTGGTGGACTCTGGTGCTGGTGGTTTGTTCATTGATAGTGTGTTCGCTGCCGCCAATTCCATTCCTCTGCAGGCTCGAGGTTCCCCACTGGCTCTTGAGGCGATAGACGGCAGACCCCTTCTGCCGCCACACGTGACTCATGAGACCCTTCCAGTGGGGATAGCCATTGGTGCCGTTCACAGAGAGTCGGTCTGCCTCCAGGTTATTTCGTCTCCACACTACTCGGTGGTCTTGGGGTACCCCTGGCTCCAGAAGCATAATCCGACTTTCGATTGGAGATCGGTCGAGATCCTCTCGTGGTCACCGCAGTGTGGGGCTAGTTGCATCCATGGGTCTGTCAAGTTGCTGTGTACTTCCTCGGACTCTCTGTTGCCTCCTGAATACGAGGAGTACCGGGAGGTATTCGATAAGGTGCGCGCGGTTGCCCTACCTCCGCACCGCCCATACGATTGTGCCATAGAGTTACAATCTGGTGCCGTTCCTCCTCGTGGCAAAGTCTATCCACTGTCGGTAGCGGAGAATGAGGCCATGGAGGAGTACGTGAGGGAGGCGCTTTCACGCGGACACATTCGCAAATCTTCGTCCCCGGCAGGGGCTGGATTTTTCTTTGTGAAAAAGAAGGGCGGTGAGTTGAGGCCTTGCATCGATTACAGGGGTCTCAATCGCATCACGATCAAGAACGCTTACCCAATACCCTTGATTTCCGAGCTGTTCGATCGCCTTAAAGGGGCCACGGTCTTTACCAAACTCGACCTGAGGGCGGCATATAACCTGGTAAGGATCAAGGCGGGCGATGAGTGGAAGACCGCGTTTAACACCAGGACCGGTCATTACGAATCCTTGGTTATGCCCTTTGGGTTGTGCAATGCGCCCGCAGTCTTTCAGGAATTCATCAACGATGTTTTCCGTGACCTGTTGCAGCAGTGTGTGGTAGTCTATTTGGATGACATCTTGGTATATTCTGAATCCACGGAGGCCCGCATTCTGGATGTCAGACGAGTGTTGCAACGGTTACGAGAGAACAAGCTGTTCGGTAAGCTTGAGAAATGCGAATTTCACCGATCCCAGGTAACCTTCTTAGGTTACATCATTTCCGCTGAGGGGTTCTCCATGGATCCTGAGAAGGTTTCGGCTGTCTTACAGTGGCCCCAGCCCAGTGGTCTTCGTTCCCTGCAGCGCTTTTTGGGCTTCGCCAATTATTATCGGAAGTTCATCAGGGACTTTTCCATGCTGGCCAAGCCTCTCACGGATCTGACCAGGAAGGGCAGTAATTCCCAGGTCTGGCCGCTCGAGGCCATCCGAGCTTTTGAGGCCCTAAAGTCCGCCTTTGTGTCGGCTCCGATTCTGTCGCATCCCAACCCTGGGTTGCCCTTTGTCCTCGAGGTGGACGCGTCTGAGACGGGAGTAGGCGCCCTTCTGTCTCAGCGTAGAACACCAGAGGGTCCTCTGCTTCCTTGTGGGTTTTACTCCCGGAAACTGTCTTCCGCGGAGTGCAACTATCAGATTGGTGACAGGGAGTTATTGGCCATCGTGCAGGCCCTTAAAGAATGGAGGCACTTGCTCGAGGGTTCGGTGGTTCCGGTTCTCATCCTGACGGACCACAAGAATCTGACCTACCTTTCTGAGGCCAAGAGATTGACACCACGTCAGGCCAGATGGGCTCTGTTCTTGTCACGTTTTAATTACGTGGTCTCCTACCTACCCGGTTCCAAGAACATCAGGGCGGATGCCTTATCACGGCAGTACTCCGAGCTGTCCAGGGAGGAGTCGATTCCGACTTCGGTCATACCTCCGAATCAGATCCTGGCCGCCATTCGCACCAGCCTGACCTCACCCCTGGGTGAGCAGATTTTGGCGGCTCAATCTGGTGCTCCCTCTGGGAGACCCAACGGCAGATGTTTTGTGCCTGAGGAGTTGCGCACTCGGTTGTTGCGAGCCTACCATAACTCCAAGACCGCGGGGCATCCTGGAAAGAATCAGCTGTCCTGGGCTGTTTCACGTCTGTTCTGGTGGCCTTCCCTACGTTCCGACATCGCCGCATATGTAGCGGCATGCTCCGTTTGTGCCCAGAGTAAGTCCCCTCGGCACCTTCCGTTGGGCCTTCTGCAACCCATAGCCACCGGGGAGCGCCCATGGTCACACCTGGGGATGGATTTCATTGTGGACCTCCCTGCATCCCGAGGCCATACGGTCATTCTCATGATTGTGGATCGGTTTTCCAAAATGTGCCACTGTGTTCCTCTCAAGAAGTTACCCTCTGCACAAGAGTTGGCCACGATTTTTGCCAGGGAGGTCTTCCGGTTGCACGGTTTGCCTAAGGAGATTGTGTCGGATCGGGGGAGTCAGTTTGTGTCCAGGTTCTGGCGCGCCTTTTGCTCCCAGTTGGGGATTCATCTCTCCTTCTCCTCGGCCTACCACCCTCAGTCCAATGGGGCCGCAGAACGATCCAATCAGGCCTTGGAGCAATTCCTTCGCTGCTATGTCTCCGATCACCAAGACAATTGGGTTGACCTCCTGCCTTGGGCTGAGTTTGCCAGGAACACGGCGGTGAACTCTTCCTCTGGGACGTCTCCCTTCATGGCCAATTATGGGTTCCAACCTGCCGTGTTACCGGAGGTATTCTCTCCCCAGGATATTCCGGCTGTGGAGGATCACCTTTCCGTCCTACGTGCTTCTTGGGTACAGATCCAGAAGTCCCTTGAGGTCTCTGCGCAGCGCCAGAGACTCCAGGCTGATCGCAGACGAGCGCCTGCTCCTTCCTACCAGGTCGGAGACCGTGTATGGTTGTCCACCCGCAACCTCAACCTTCGAGTGCCCACTCCCAAGCTGGCGCCTCGCTTTGTTGGTCCCTTCCGAGTGCTTCGCAGGGTAAACCCGGTAGCCTATGCCCTTGCGCTTCCTCCTGGCATGCGGATCTCCAACGTGTTTCATGTCTCCCTGTTGAAGCCTCTGGTGTGTAATTGTTTCACTTCCTCGGTTCCTCGGCCTCGTCCGGTCCAAGTGGGCAATCGTGAGGAATATGAGGTGAGCAATATCCTGGACTCACGCCTGGTCCGCGGTCGGTTGCAGTTTTTGGTCCATTGGCGTGGTTATGGTCCAGAGGAGCGTTCCTGGGTTCCCTCCGCAGATGTCCATGCTCCTGCCTTGCTCCGAGCCTTCCACGCACGCTTCCCTCAGAAACCGTTTTGTGCTCCGCGGAGGAGGGGCCCTTGAGGGGGAGGTACTGTCATGGTCTTACCTGCTTGCTGCTCTCCTTCGTTTGACATGTGCTGGCGGCCATCTTGGTTTCTGGGTTTCTTGTAGCCTTCCACCCTGCGGCTCCTCCTTCCCCTGGGAGGAGCTGGATGCCTAGCTCATATATATAGGAGGTCTGTGGCTTCAGTTCCTTGCTTGGTCCTCTTGTGTTCACATGCTTCTAAGACTGCTGCTGCTTCTGGTTCCTGATCCTGGCTTCGTCTGACTACCCTGCTGGTTCCTGATCCTGGCTTCGTCTGACTACCCTGCTGGTTCCTGATCCTGGCTTCGTCTGACTACCCTGCTGGTTCCTGATCCTGGCTTCGTCTGACTACCCTTCTGGTTCCTGACCTCTGGCTTCGCAAAGACTCTGCTCAGTTTCACCATCCGTTTGGACTTTTGCTTTACAGCTTTATTTTCAATAAAGCCTTCTATTTTCACTTATCTCTTGTTGTACGTCTGGTTCATGGTTCCGTGACAGTTATCTTCCCTATCAACTTTCGATGTTCTTTTATGCACCTACCATGGTGATCATGGGTAACAGATAATCAGGGTTCCATGCCGGAGGAGCCTGAGAAAGGGATACCACATCCAAGGGGGTCAATGGCTGAAATCTGATCGGGTGGAAATGTGGGACAAGTTATTAAATTTAATTCAGCACATGCGCCAGGCAAGGGATGTGCGTCAAACCAGCTAGGCCCAGAGCTGCTACGAGATTCCAACCATTATCGCACACCACCAGGCCGGGCTTGAGGCTCACTGGCACCAACCATAGAAACATAGACATAGAAACACTCATCGGTCTATTGTTCCATGCCCGTCCAAAGTTCCTGCGTGGTGTGGGGTTTGTCCCCCAAACAGATAAGTTTCAAAACTGTCTGCTGTCGTTTCCCCCTTGCTGTGCTGAAGTTGGTGGTGAAGGTGTTATGCTGACCGGATGAGGAGGCAGTAGAGGATGAGGAAGCAGAGTAGGAGGAGGAAGCAACAGGAGGCAAAGAGAAACGCCCTGCAATCCTCGGTGGTGGAAGAACATGCGCCAAACTGCTATCCGCCTCAGGCCCAGCCGCCACTGCATTTACCCAGTGTGCTGTTAGGGAGATATAATGTCCCTGACCGTTTTTACTGATCCACATACCCGTAGTTAGGTGGACCTTGCTACAGATGGCGTTGCGCAGTGAACATCTGATTTTGTCCCCCACTTGGTTGTGCAGGGAAGGAATGGCTCGCCTGGAAAAGTAGTGGTGGCTGGGCACAACGTACTGTGGGACAGCCACCACCATCAAATTCTTAAAACTGTCTGTGTCCACCAGATGAAATGACAGTATTTAAAAGGCCAGGAATTTGGAAATGCTGGCATTCAGGGCCAGGGATCGGGTGGGTAGGGGGGTACTTCCTCTTTCGCTCCAGTGTTTGGGAGATAGACAGCTGAACGCTTCCATGGGACATTGTGGAGATGCTTGGTGACCGAGGTGGTGGCGTTGCTGGCACATCCTCTGTTTGCAGGGTGGCAGGTGCCACTGTCACTCCAGAGGGGGATGAAGAGGCCAAGACTGCAGCAGAAGAGGAATCAGGAGGAGCCAGAGACCTTTCTTGGTTTTTGAGGTGTCTACTCCACTGCAGCTCGTGCTTTGCACTTAGATGCCTGGTCATGCAGGTTGTGCTCAGGTTTAGAACGTTTATGCCTCGCTTCAGGCTCTGATTGCACAGCGTGAAAGCCGCTCGTGTCTTGTCATCAGAACATTGTCTGAAGAACTGCTACGCTAGTGAACTCCTTGGAGCTGGCTCTGGTTTGCTCGGTCCCTTGGTGCGGTGTGAAGTAGCAGGCGTACTGTCTAGGGGACGGCCACTCCACTTTTGCACCCTGCTCCCTCTTTTGCTGTGCTGGTGGCTCTGTGCGACCACTGCCTCTTCCTCCGAACTAGACAGGTCACTCGTATGACCTTGATTCCATGTGGGGTTGAGGACCTCATCGTCCTCCACATCATCTTCCACCCAGTATTCACCCCTGCCCTTCTTGTCGGTCTGCACACTGCAGAAAGCCACAGCAGTTGGCACCTGTGTTTCGTCCTCATCCGAGACGTGCTGCGGTGGTCCTCCTATGTACTCATCCTGAAACATAAGTGGTTGGGCATCGGTGCACTCGATCTCTTCCACTTCTGGGGCAGGGCTTTGTGGATGGCTCTGGGAAACCCTGCTAGCAGATTCATCAAAAAGCAGAAGAGACTGCTGCATGACTTGGGGCTCAGACTGCTTGGCTGATTTGCAAGGGGCTGAGGTGAAAGACTGATGGCCATGTGCTGCAGGTGCCAACTCTGATCTTTCAGCAGTGGACTGGGTGGGAGACAATGTGAAGGAACAGGAGGCACTGTCAGCCACCCAATCTATTATCGCCTGTACTTGTTCTGGCCTCACCATTTGTAGAGCGGCATTCGGGCCTACCAAATAACGCTGAAGGTTCTGTCGCCTACTCGCACCTGAGGAAGGTGTTTCACTTGTGTGTGTAGCTGGCACAGATCGACCACGTCCTCTCACTGCAACAGGAGCTCCACCAACACCAGCAGCACCAAGACCGGTCACCCACCGAAGTAACAGACATTTTTACTAAATTTAGTTCCCTATCAGCAATGCAGAGCAGGGGTTTTTCAACGGCAAAAATGGGTTAATGTCACCCACCAATGGAACAGACGATTTTTAGAAATCTCGGTCCCTGTCATCTATACAGAGCAGGGTTTTTTCAACGGCAAAAATGGGCTAATGTCACCCAACAATGTAACAGACAAATTTTTTAAATTATTTCCCTGTCTGCTATGTAGAGCAGGGATATAAAACAGCCAAAAAAGGGTTAATGTCACCAAACAGTGTAACAGACAATACTTTTAAAATTATTTCCCTGTCTGCTATGTAGAGCAGGGGTATAAAACAGCCAAAAAAGGGTTAATGTCACCCAACAAGTAGAGATGTCGCGAACATAAAATTTTCCGTTCGCGAACGGCGAACGGGAATTTTCGCAAATGTTCGCGAACGGGCGAACCGGGCGAACCGCCATAGACTTCAATAGGCAGGCGAATTTTAGAACCCACAGGGACTCTTTCTGGCCACAATAGTGATAGAAAAGTTGTTTCAAGGGGACTAACACCTGGACTGTGACATGCCGAAGGGGGATCCATGGCAAAACTCCCATGGAAAATTACGTAGTTGACGCAGAGTTGGGTTTTAATCCATAAAGGGCATAAATCACCTAACATTCCTAAATTGTTTGGAATAACGTGCTTTAAAACATCAGGTATGATATTGTATCGATCAAGTAGTGTAAGGGTTACGATCGCTTCACAGTGACATACCAAACTCCCCGTTTAACGCACCGCAAACAACCGCAAACAGTCCATTTGCACAACCGCAAACTCCCCATTTACACAAGGATAGATACCAAGCTAGCCATGTCCCGTTCCTTGTCCTCACTGACGTCATTGAAGGTCTCTTCCTCCACCCAGCCACGTACAACAAAAAGGGTCCCCGAAAGGTGACAACAAGCATCTTGGGACGCCTGCTGTGGTTGGTCTTCCACCTCCTCAAAGCCACCTTCCTCCTCTGACTCCTCTTCTTCAGACTCCTCTCTCTGCGTTGCCGCAGGTCCAGCAATCGACGACGACAAGGCTGCTTCTGATGGTGATGGTGACCACAACTCTTCCTCTTCATGCTCATCTACGGCCTGATCCAGCACTCTTTGCAGGGCACGCTCCAGAAAAAACACATATGGGATGAGGTCGATGATGTTGCCTTGGGTTTGACTGACCAGGTTTGTCACCTCCGCAAAAGGACGCATGAGCCTACAGCCATTGTGCATGAGCGTTCAGTAACGCGGCCAAAAAATACCCAGCTCCGCAGAGGCTGTCCTCTTTTTTTTTTTATTAAAAAAAATCTGTTCTTAACAGTTTAATCTCTGTTTTGTCCCCTTTCAGGGGCCGGTGTATGGAATAGATTTTAGGAACTGGGGGATTGAAAAAGATGCTTGGTCGGTCCTCCTACTTCCAATTTGGGGCACTGTGCGTGCGCCGTGTAATGTACTGTGCAATCCCAATATGAGTAGTGTGTTTAAGTAGTACTATTCCTATCAGTTTAATCCCTGTTACGTCCCCTATCAGGGGACGTGTATGGAATAGATTTTGGGAACCGGGAGATGGAAAAAGATTCTTGGCCGATCCTCCTACTTCCAATTTGGGGCACTGCGCATGCGCCGTGCAATGTACTGTGCCACCAGATATGAGTGATGTGTTTAAGTAGTACTATTCCTATCAGTTTAATCCCTGTTACGTCCACTATCAGGGGACGTGTATGGAATAGATTTTAGGAACCGAGAGATGGAAAAAGATGCTTGGTCGGTCCTCTTACTTCCAATTTGGGGAATGCGCGTGCGCCGTGTAATGTACTGTGCCACCAGATATGAGTGGTGTGTTAAGTAGTACTATTCCTTTCAGTTTAATCCTTGTTACGTCCCCTATTATTATTATTATTATTATAATTAGGTGTGTTGAGTAGTACTATTCCTATCAGTTTAATCCCTGTTACGTCCCCTATCAGGGGCCGGTGTATGAAATAGATTTTAGGAACCGGGAGATGGAAAAAGATGCTTGGTTGGTCCTCCTACTTCGAATTTGGGGCACTGCGCGTGCGCCGTGCAATGTACTGTGCCACCAGATATGAGTGATGTGTTTAAGTAGTACTATTCCTATCAGTTTAATCCCTGTTACGTCCCCTATCAGGGGACGTGTATGGAATAGATTTTAGGAACCGAGAGATGGAAAAAGATGCTTGGTCGGTCCTCTTACTTCCAATTTGGGTCACTGCGCGTGCGCCGTGCAATGTACTGTGCCACCAGATATGAGTGGTGTGTTAAGTAGTACTATTCCTATCAGTTTAATCCCTGTTACGTCCCCTATCAGGGGACGTGTATAGAATAGATTTTAGACAACCGCAAAGAGTTGTCAATAGTTGACACACTCATGACATAAATTTTATTCCTCTATGTGTCAATCTTGGTGTACTGATGACTGAGGTAGTTCAGTGACAGTTAAGTGACCCAGAAAACAATGATTCTGCAGTGTGGGCCCATTGTTGGCCTAGTAGGCTTTAATGATCACCTTAGATGATCACAAAGAAAATTAATGTTTTTTCTATGCAAAATTATCCAGCCGATCGCTTTTGGTCTGTTCACAATGAAGCAACGACCTTATCATCTGGGTGTGCCAACATTGCCATTGCCAACACACTCATAGAGGTGGTCGCTTCATTGTGATACGCAAGCCCCTTCACCACAACAAGGTAATGATCACGAAGGGGAATTGACAAATGTATGTGCCTTTTTTTTTGTTTTGTTTTTGCAGCCACAGTGCAGCACCAGAGGCAAGAAAAATTAGGCATGTACACATGCCTGAAAAATTTGGTATTATTGCAGCCGCTGCTGTAGCAGCGGCCAGAAAAATTCATGTTTTCCAGGCAGAAAGTGCACTAAAACATTTTGGCTTGAACCCTAGTTGGTGGCAGATAAGTCACGCAAGTCATCCGGCATGCAGAGATAAAATACAGCACCGTGTGGACCATTTTTAGCCTAAGGCAGCTCATCTCATCACCAGGCCTTTATTAGTCAAATGTATCGCCCACTGTCAGTCCCTTCAGGATCCATGCCTCATTCATCTTAATAAAGGTGAGGTAATCTAGACTTTTTTGACCTAGGCAACTTCTCTTCTCACTGACAATACCTCCTGCTGCACTGAAGGTCCTTTCTGACAGGACACTTGAAGCGGGGCAGGCCAGAAGTTCTATCGCAAATTGGGATAGCTCAGGCCACAGGTCAAGCCTGCACACCCAGTAGTCAAGGGGTTCATCGCTCCTCAGAGTGTCGATATCTGCAGTTAAGGCGAGGTAGTCTGCTACCTGTCGGTCGAGTCGTTCTCTGAGGGTGGACCCCGAAGGGCTGTGGCGATGCGTAGGACTTAAAAAGCTCTGCATGTCCTCCATCAACATCACGTCTGTAAAGCGTCCTGTCCTTGCCGGCGTGGTCGTGGTAGGAGGATTACTTTCACCTCTTCCCCTGTTAGATTCCCGTTGTACTGTGAAATCACCCTTATATGCTATGTAAAGCATACTTTTTAATTTATTTTGGAACTGCTGCATCCTTTCCGACTTGCGGTATTTCAGTAACATTTCAGGCACTTTCTGCTTATACCGGGGTTCTAGTAACGTGGCCACCCAGTACAGGTCGTTCTCCTTCAGCCTTTTTATACGAGGGTCCCTCAACAGGCACGACAGCATGAAAGACCCCATTTGCACAAGGTTGGATGCCGAACTACTCATGTCCCGTTCCTCGTCCTCAGTGATCTCACTGAAAGTCTGTTCTTCCCCCCAGCCACGTACAACACCACGGGTACCAGATAGGTGACAACGAGCACCCTGGGATGCCTGCTGTGGTTGGTCTTCCTCCTCAAAGCCACATTCCTCCTCTGACTCCTCTTCTTCACACTCCTCTTCCAGCGTTGCCGCAGGTCCAGCAAGCAATGCGGATAAGGCTTTTTCTGGTGATGATGGTGACCACAACTCTTCCTCTTCCTCTTCACGCTCATCTATGGCCTGATCCAGCACTCTTCGCAGGGCACGCTCCAGGAAGAAAACAAATGGGATGATGTCGCTGATGGTGCGACTGACTAGGTTTGTCACCTCCTCAAAAGGACGCATGAGCCTACAGGCATTGCGCATTAGCGTCCAGTAACGTGGCAAAAAAATTCCCAGCTCCGCAGAGGCTGTCCTAGCACCCTGGTCATAGAAATACTCGTTGACGGCTTTTTCTTGTTGGAGCAGGTGGTCGAACATTAGAAGTGTTGAATTCCAACGTGTCGGGCTGTCGCAAATCAAGCGCCTCACTGGCATGTTGTTTCGCCGCTGGATATCTGAAAAGTGCGCCATGGCCTTGTAGGAACGCCTGAAATGGCCACACACCTTCCTGGCCTGCTTGAGGACAACCTGTAAGCCTGGGTACTTATGCACAAAGCGTTGTACAATCAGATTCAACACATGTGCCATGCACGGCACATGTGTCAACTTGCCCAAATTCAATGCCGCCAACAAATTGCTTCCGTTGTCACACACCACTTTGCCGATCTCCAGTTTGTGCGGAGTCAGCCACTGATCCACCTGTGCGTTCAGGGCGGACAGGAGTGCTGGTCCGGTGTGACTCTCTGCTTTCAGGCAAGTCAACCCCAAGACGACGTGACATTGTCGTATCCGGGATGTGGAATAGCCCCTGGGGAGCTGGGGGGGTGCCTTTCATGTGGAGCAAGACGCAGCAGCAGAAGAGGACTCAGCCGAGGAGGTTATGGAAGAGGATGGAGAAGAAGGAGTAGAGGAATTGGCAGCAGGCCTGCCTGCAAGTCGTGGCGGTGTCACCAACTCCTCTGCAGAGCCACGCATTACATGCTTGGCAGCCGTCAGCAGGTTTACCCAATGCGCAGTGTAGGTGATATACCTGCCCTGACCGTGCTTTGCAGACCAGGTATCAGTGGTCAGATGGACCCTTGCCCCAACACTGTGTGCCAGACATGCCATGACTTCCTTTTGCACAATCGAGTACAGGTTGGGGATTGCCTTTTGTGCAAAGAAATTTCGTCCGGGTACCTTCCACTGCGGTGTCCCAATAGTTAAAATTTTTTTGAAGGCCTTGTATGATAAAAGCTGGCGGGCTAAGAGTTCCGACAAGCCAGCTGTCAGATGCCGGGCAAGGGGGTGACTTTGTGACATTGGCTTCTTACGCTCAAACATGTCCTTGACAGACACCTGACTGTGGGCAGATGAGCAGGAACTGCTCAAGGCGAGAGACGGAGTGGCGGATGGTTGAGAGGGGGCAAGGAGGACAGCAGTGGTCGACGTGGCTGAAGATGCTGGACCAGGAGGAGGATGGCGGCTTTGAGTTTGTGTGCTGCTTGTACTCATGTGTTGATCCCATATGCGTTTGTGATTAGAGATCATGTGCCTTCGCAAAGCAGTTGTACCTAGGTGGGTGTTGGACTTCCCACGACTCAGTTTCTTTTGGCACAGGTTGCAAATGGCATCGCTGGTGGCAGAGGCAGGCACACAAACAAAATGCCACACTGCTGATCTCTGCAATGACGTCATTCTGGTGGTGGCAACAGCATACGTCGATTGGCGTGCTGTCTGGCTGACCCTGGGTGCCGATGCATGCTGTCTGACTGTGCCACTAGCTCCTTGTGACGACCTCCCCCTGCTTCCAACTCGTCTCCTCCTCCTCTCTGTCTCCCCATCTGAACTTTCCCCTTGTTCTTCTTCTCTTCGAGCGGGCACCCACGTGACATCCACGGACACATCGTCATCATCAACTGCTTCACTTGTATCTGACAACTCAGCAAAGGAAGCAGCAGCGGGTACAACATCATCATCATCATACCCTACGTCCATGTGTATTGCTGCCTGACTGAGACATATCCCTGTTATCTACATCCTCTGGCAATAATGGTTGCGCATCACTCATTTCTTCCAACTGATGTGTAAATAACTCCTCTGACAGATCAAGTAAAGCAGCTGTGGTGCTAGTGTTGGTGGTGGGCGGGTGGTAACTTGAGAGGTACCCGAAGCTGAGCTGGATGGTGTGTCAAGGTTCCGAGCGGAAGCTGTAGAAGATTGGGTGTCCTGTGTTAGCCAGTCAACTATGTCCTCAGAACTTTTCGAGTTCAGTGTATGTGGCCTCTAAACACTGGGCATTATTCTAGGGCCAAAGGGAATCACAGCACCACGACCACGACGGCCCCTGCGGGGTGGCCTGCCTCTGCCTGTCATTTTTTATTTTATTTGTTTAGTTGTACTATGCGTGCAAGCTACTGTGACACCAGATATGAGTTGCGCTGGTGACACTATGCACTTGAATGGCCTTAAACACACACACACGTGCAGGCAACTGACTGCCATTTATTCACAGTCAAAATTGTGTTTTTTTTTTAAATGTAATCTAATGTGACACCAAATTTGAGTTCCGCCAGTGACACTATGCACTTGCAGGGCCTTAAACACACACACACACGTGCAGGCAACTGACTGCTATTTATTCACAGTCAAAATTGTTTTGTTTTTTTAAATGTAATCTAATGTGACATCAAATTTGAGTTCCGCCAGTGACACTATGCACTTGCAGGGCCTTAAACACACACACACTTGCAGGCAACTGACTGCTATTTATTCACAGTCAAAATTGTTTTTGTTTTTTAAATGTAATCTAATGTGACACCAAATTTGAGTTGCGCTGGTGACACTATGCACTTGCAGGGCACGAAACACACACACACGTGCAGGCAACTGACTGCTATTTATTCACAGTCAAAATTGTTGTTTTTTTTAAAATGTAATCTACTGTGACACCAGATTTGAGTTGCGCTGGTGACACTATGCACTTGCAGGGCCTTAAACACACACACACACACATGCAGGCAACTGACTGCTATTTATTCACAGTCAAAATTATATATATTTTTTAAATGTAATCTACTGTGACACCAGATTTGAGTTGCGCTGGTGACACTATGCACTTGCAGGGCACGAAACACACACACGTGCAAGCAACTGACTGCTATTTATTCACAGTCAAAAATGTTTTATTTTTTTTACTGTAATCTACTGTGACACCAGATTTGAGTTGCGCTGGTGACACTATGCACTTGCAGGGCCTTAAACACACACACACACTGGCAGGCAACTGACTGCTATTTATTCACAGTCAAAATTGTTTGTTTTTTTAAATGTAATCTACTGTGACACCAGATTTGAGTTGCGCTGGTGACACTATGCACTTGCAGGGCCTTAAACACACACACGTGCAGGCAACTGACTGCTATTTATTCACAGTCAAAATAGATATATATTTTTTAAATGTAATCTAATGTGACACCAAATTTGAGTTGCGCTGGTGACACTATGCACTTGCAGGGCCTTAAACACACACACACGTGCAGGCAACTGACTGCTATTTATTCACAGTCAAAATATATATATTTTTTTTTATGTAATCTTATGTGACACCAAATTTGAGTTGTGCTGGTGACACTATGCACTTGCAGGGCCTTAAACACACACACACACGTGCAGGCAACTGATTGCTATTTATTCACAGTCAAAATAGTTTTTTATTTATTTATGTAATCTAATGTGACACCAAATTTGAGTTGCGCTGGTGACACTATGCTCTTGCAGGGCCTTAAACACACAACTGACTGCTATTTATTTACAGTCAAAATTATTATTATTTTTTTTAATGTAATCTAATGTGACACCAAATTTGAATTGCGCTGGTGACACTATGCACTTGCAGGGCACGAAACACACACACACACGTGCAGGCAACTGACTGCTATTTATTCACAGTCAAAATTGTTGTTTTTTTTAAAATGTAATCTACTGTGACACCAGATTTGAGTTACGCTGGTGACACTATGCACTTGCAGGGCACGAAACACACACACACGTGCAGGCAACTGACTGCTATTTATTCACAGTCAAAATTGTTTTGTTTTTTTAAATGTAATCTAATGTGACACCAAATTTGAGTTGCGCTGGTGACACTATGCACTTGCAGGGCCTTAAACACACACACACGTCCAGGCAACTAACTGCTATTTATTCACAGTCAAAATTGTTGGTTTTTAAAAAAATTTAATTTACTGTGACACCAGATATGAGTTGCGCTGGTGACACTATGCACTTGCAGGGCATGAACCACACACGCGCGTGCAGGCAACTGACTGGTATTATATTACAGTCAAAAAAGTTTTGTTTTTTTTAAATGCAAGCTACTGTGACACCAGATATGAGTGGTGGCACTGGGCAAGTGGGCACACAGTATACGCTGTGAGCCTTACACACACGCTGGCAGGAAACTGCATTTAGATTACACAGGAAAAAAAAAAAAAAAGCAGACTGATGTTCTAGCCCTAAAAAGGGCTTTTTGGGGTGCTGTCCTTACAGCAGAGATCAGATGAGTCTTTCAGGACTGTAGTGGACACTGAATACACTAGCCTAGATTTCCCTATTAAATCAGCAGCAGCTACACTGTCACTCCTCTCACTCTTAATGCAGCTTCCGAATGAATCTAAAATGGATGCTGTCCAGGAGGTGGGAGGGTCTGGGAGGGAGGGTATAAAGCTGATTGGCTGGAATGTGTCTGCTGACTGTGAGGTACAGGGTCAAAGTTTACTCAATGATGACGAATAGGGGGCGGACCGAACATCGCATACGTTCGCCCGCCGCGGCGAACGCGAACAAGCTATGTTTGCCTGGAACTGTTCGCCGGCGAATAGTTCGGGACATCTCTACCAACAATATAACAAACTAATTTTTTACAATTATTTCCCTGTCTGCTATGTAGAGCAGGGGTATAAAACAGCCAAAAAAGGGTTAATGTCACCCAACAATGTAACAGACAAATTT
This sequence comes from Bufo bufo, assembly GCF_905171765.1. Taxonomy (NCBI): domain Eukaryota; kingdom Metazoa; phylum Chordata; class Amphibia; order Anura; family Bufonidae; genus Bufo; species Bufo bufo. The sequence continues at coordinate 223,322,291 of NC_053393.1, forward strand.
TTTTATATTATTTCCCTGTCTGCTATGTAGAGCAGGGGTATAAAACAGCCAAAAAAGGGTTAATGTCACCCAACAATGTAACAGACAATTTTTTAAAAAATATTTCCCTGTCTGCTATGTAGTACCCCTGATTTCGTGATTATTCTTGAAACTACTTTACTTCAGGCGTTTGAAGATAAGATTATCTCGTGTGACGAACTAAGATTTATGGCACTTGAGAATCCTCAGGTTTCCACCTTTTACGCATTGCCTAAGATCCATAAGGGGCTTCCTCCCTTAAAAGGCCACCCTATCGTGTCAGATGTTGACTCTATTACTCAGAATGCCAGCATCTGTATAGATTAGATCCTCCGTCCTTTCGTAGTCTCTCTTCCCTCATATCTAAAAGATACGACAGACTTGATGCTAAAAATTGACATCATGGCAGATGAGAAGGTGTTTTTGGCTTCCATAGATGGGGAAGCACTTTATACCAGCATCCCGCATGATAGTGGTCTTCAGGCTGTTGAACACTTCCTCAAATCTAGGGGCACTCATTTCCAAGCGCATAACCAGTTTGTTTTTACCATGCTACGATTTGTGCTGACACATAACTACTTCTTGTTTGAGTCCGGGTACTACCAAGAACTCAGGGAAACCCCTGTGCCCCCAGTTATGCCAATTTGCTCCTGGGCTGGTGGGAGGATACCATGGTCTTTGTGGATGACCTCGAGGAATTCACGTCTCATATTGTCTTTTGGGGTCGCAAATAGATGACATCCTGATTTTGTGGGATGGTGACATGGAACTGTTTAAAGGCTTTGTTCAACGCCTAAATGTTAACACCATTGGTCTTGGATTTACATACGAGATAGAACGACAAAGTATCGCGTTTCTTGATATTCGGATCTCTAAGACCAATGGTGAATTACATACTATACTACCACATATAGAAAACCAACATCTACTAATAGCCTGTTGCGGTGGGATAGTCACCATCCCCCTAGCCTCAAAAGGGGCATCCCCAAGAGACAATATTTGAGAACTCGAAGAAATTGCTCATCCAATGAGTCATTTCGGACTCAAGCAGGAGATATGCGAGATAGGTTTATTCAAAGAGGATATCCCGTTGAAATACTCAGGGAGGCATTCAACCATTTTCTCCATAGAGACAGGTTATCTTTGCTTATTCCACAGAGAGATCCCGCTGTCATGAACAACACAATGAGAATTGTTGGCACCTACGATGCCCAGAACCAGAAGGTTCAGGGTATTCTAAGACGATACTGGGGCATCTTATTATCTGACCCGGACCTGGGGGACTGTATCCCTCCTAGGCCACTAATTACATATAGGAGGGGTAGGTCCCTCAGGGACCGACTAGTACATAGTCATTACAAAGCACCCTCTCGGACTGACACGTGGCTTAGTAGAAAACCCTGTGGAACTTTCAGGTGTGGACAGGACTGCATCTGTTGTCCCCTTATTTGGAAATCCACAAACTTCCAGAGTCTCTAGACTAATAAAACCTATCTTATGAGAGACTTTGCAAATTGTAGAACTCAGGGTGTTGTATATCTGTGTACTTGTCCATGTCCACTGAGTTATGTTGGGAAAACGAAGAGAGAATTACGTCGGAGGGTGGGGGACCACATTGGTGACGTAAAGAATCGGAGGGACAAGCCTAGAGCAAGACATGTTTGGGAGTACCATTCTGGTAATTTTGGAGTCTTGCGATTTCAGGTGATCGAGGTGGTGCGTAAATCGCCAAGAGGTGGGGACTGGGACAAAAGGATTGTGTGTAAGGAGGCCCAGTGGATTCACTGTCTCAAAACCATGGGTCCTCTGGGTCTCAATTAACAGATCTCCTTCTCATGCTTTCTGTAGCTATGTTGCTGTTTTTCTTGTTCTGTGTTAGACATATCTAAGTTCTGTAAAAATGAATGGGACCCAAGCAAGTGTATGGGCTTGGAACCCTGTGTATTTATCATAGCTAAGAATGGCATTTTTCCGTACAGAATTATCAAAAAGACACCCTGGGCTTATACACTATTTAATATTTGTTCAAAATATTGCCCAGTCCTTTATTGGTTGTCTGTTGATTTGCTCCCCAAACAATAGCACCATATTTTGCTCTTAGGTGTACTTGTGACATTAAGTACATATCTAGTAGTATTCAGTGTGCTCGAATGTGATGACGATCTTACACAGTGTGCCCTCCGAGACTGGGCTATCTTTGCTTACAATAGGTTACTTCCGGTCTTTGGAGCGCACATGCGTTTCACCGGTCTTGCGCTCCACCAGTGCGTTCCACTGGTCCTCACACCGGAATATCTATGGCTCATTTCTTTGCACGATCTACTAGTTTTACACAATGGAGGTATCGATTACAAACTGGGGGGCATTTTTGTATCAAAGTGGCCCCTATTATCACCTTTATTCATTAATTTGTAAAACCATGTGCTTAGTATTGTACCGGAAGTGGGGTTAAGTGACGTCAGACGCCGACAACACCCAGAGCCTTTAAAGAGACACCTTCCTTCTTGGAGGTGCGCTCTTTTTATCCTGGTGCCTACATAGTTTGTGTATCTACCAATAGATCTCATGATTTAGAGACTTGCAGCATCTGTTTATCTCATATTTGCTGCAGGTTTCTTCCCCCTGATGAACCACGTGGATACCACCACCTGGGGAAACGCATCGGGAAGAGAAGATATTAGCAGGGACACCCAGTGCTTGTCAGAGTTTAGCCACCGATAAGTGGGGTCACCCCTTTTGGGGCGGGTGCTCCGCTTTCAGGCAGGGATACCTGTAGGGTCACCCTAGGGAATTTACATCTTCTCCACCCCAATTGTTGGTTGCTATCCCTGAGGACTGCCTGGCATCTAGTGGCTGGTATCAACTAACCGTGAGTTATGGTCACAACCGTGGTCCTCTGCAATATAACGCTATATATCATACGCAGTTGATTATTATCCTATTGCCTGTGCTAATCTCTTGCTAATTGTGCCTACACATTTATCAATTGTGTGGGCTCATGATATATATTTTTAATATTGATGTATTGTGTACACATATGTGTTAATTTTGGGGTTTCATATATTTTATTTTAACTATATTAAGTAAAAGTTATATTTTAGGGGGTTTTCTTTCAGTGATATATTGTTTATGGTCCCCTATTGGGAGTTTGTTCCTATAATCTGTGATTTATGTAGAGCAGGGGTATAAAACAGCCAAAAAAGGGTTAATGTCACCCAACAATGTAACAAACAAATATTTAAAAATATTTCCCTGTCTGCTATGTAGAGCAGGAGTATAAAACTGCCCAAAAAGGGTTAATGTCGCCCAAAAATGTAACAGACAAATTTTTAAAAATTATTTCCCTGTCTGCTATGTAGAGCAGGGGTATAAAACAGCCAACAATGCAAATATGTCAACCCCTGAACTCACAAACGGATTAACAATATAATTGTCCCAGGCACATATGCAGGTGCAGGTGTACTTCACACAAAAATTGGTTTGTCGCCCACCTAACTAACAGACGGATTAAGTATTAAATTATTAATATTTATTTTAGATGTTGGATTGCGCCCACCAAAAAATTGCTGTAGGAAGGTCAGCCACAGAATAAACAGACAGATAAATTATCTTTCTGTGTCCGGGGTGTAAAAATGGTGTATTGCACATGTGCCCTGGCTGTACAATTGTATACCTGGCCTATGTTGGTGCAGGAACCCACCCTCCGTGCCCTTTGTAAATGACTGGCCTGATAACCGTGGAAATGTCACCCCATAATCCTACAGATGGATTTACTGTATTTATTTGCCTGGCTGTCAGATATGCAGCGCAGGCCGCAAAGGTACTTTATGGTAAAAAAAATGAGTTTTTTCACCCACAACGTCCAAGTTGTATTTACTGATTATATTTCACTATAAGATTTGCAGTGCAGGCTGCAAAGGTACTTTCTGGCAAAAAAAAAGATGGTTTTTTCACCCACAGTAAAACAGATGGATTTAACTGACTTTCTTTCACTATTTCAAATGCAGTGCAGGCCGCAAAGGTACTTTATGGCCAAAAAAAAGTGTTGTTGTCACCCACAATATCCCAGTTGTATTTACTGATTATATTTCAATATCAGATTTGCAGCACAGGCCGCAAAGGTAGTTTATGGAAAAAAAAATATGATTTTTTTCACCCACAGTGAAACAGATGGATTTACTGATTTTATTTCACTATCAGATTCGCAGTGCAGGTCGCAAAGGTACTTTCTGGCAAAAATAAATATGATTTTTTAACCCACAGTGAAACAGATGGATTTACTGATTTTATTTCACTATCAGATTTGCAGTGCAGGCTGCAAAGGTACTTTATGGGAAAAAAAAAATGATTTTTTTCACCCACAGTGAAACAGATGGATTTAACTGACTTTCTTTCACTATCACAAATGCAGTGTCGGCCGAAAAGGTAATTTATGGCCAAAAAAATTTGTTTTTTTCATCCAAAATGTCCCAGTTGTATTTACTGATTATATTTCACTATCAGATTTGCAGCAATGGCCGCAAAGGTACTTAATGGGAAAAAAAAATATGATTTTTTTCACCCACAGTGAAACAGATGGATTTACTGATTTTATTTCACTATCAGATTCGCAGTGCAGGTCACAAAGGTACTTTCTGGCAAAAATAAATATGATTTTTTAACCCACAGTGAAACAGATGGATTTAACTGACGTTCTTTCACTATCACAAATGCAGTGCAGGCCGAAAAGGTACTTTATGGCCAAAAAAATTTGTTATTCTCACCAACAATGTCCCAGTTGTATTTACTGATTATATTTCACTATCAGATTTGCAGTGCAGGCCGCAAAGGTACTTTATGGAAGAAAATATATATGATTTTTTCACCCACAGTGAAACAGATGGATTTACTGATTTTATTTTACTATCAGATTTGCAGAAAAGGCTGCAAAGGTATTTTATGGAAAAAAAGATATGATTTTTTTCACCCACAGTTAAATAGATGGATTTACTGATTTTATTTCACTATCAGATTTGCAGCACAGGCTGCAAAGGCACTTTATGAAAAAAATATATGTATTTTTGACCCACAATGTCCCAGTTGTATTTACTGATTATATTTCACTATCAGATTTGCAGCACAGGTCACAAAGGTACTTTATGGGAAAAAAAGATGATTTTTTCACCCACAGTGAAAAAAATGGATTTACTGATTATATTTCACCATCAGACTTGCAGTGCAGGCCGCAAAGGTACTTTATGGGCAAAATAAAAATGTATTTTTCACCCACAATGTTCCAGTTGTATTCTCAGATTCAATTTTTCTCTCAGATTTGCAGTGCTGGCCGCAAAGGTACTTTATGGAGAAAAAAAGATGATTTTTTCACCCACAATGAAACTGATGGATTTAACTGACTTTCTCTCACTATCACAAATGCAGTGTAGGCCGAAAAGGTACTTTATGGCCAAAAAAATTTGTTATTCTCACCAACAATGTCCCAGTTGTATTTACTGATTATATTTCACTATCAGATTTGCAGTGCAGGCCGCAAAGGTACTTTATGGAAGAAAATATATATGATTTTTTCACCCACAGTGAAACAGATGGATTTACTGATTTTATTTTACTATCAGATTTGCAGAAAAGGCTGCAAAGGTATTTTATGGAAAAAAAGATATGATTTTTTTCACCCACAGTTAAATAGATGGATTTACTGATTTTATTTCACTATCAGATTTGCAGCACAGGCTGCAAAGGCACTTTATGAAAAAAATATATGTATTTTTGACCCACAATGTCCCAGTTGTATTTACTGATTATATTTCACTATCAGATTTGCAGCACAGGTCACAAAGGTACTTTATGGGAAAAAAAGATGATTTTTTCACCCACAGTGAAAAAAATGGATTTACTGATTATATTTCACCATCAGACTTGCAGTGCAGGCCGCAAAGGTACTTTATGGGCAAAATAAAAATGTATTTTTCACCCACAATGTTCCAGTTGTATTCTCAGATTCAATTTTTCTCTCAGATTTGCAGTGCTGGCCGCAAAGGTACTTTATGGAGAAAAAAAGATGATTTTTTCACCCACAATGAAACTGATGGATTTAACTGACTTTCTCTCACTATCACAAATGCAGTGTAGGCCGAAAAGGTACTTTATGGCCTAAAAAAAAGTGTTATTCTCACCAACAATGTCCCAGTTGTATTTACTGATTATATTTCATAATCAGATTTGCAGTGCAGGCCGCAAAGGTACTTTATGGAGAAAAAAAAGATCATTTTTTCACCCACAGTGAAACTGATGGATTTATTGATTATATTTCACTATCAGATTTGCAGCATAGGCCGCAAAGGTACTTTATGGAAAAAAAAAATATATGATTTTTTCACCCACAGTGAAACAGATGGATTTACTGATTTTATTTTACTATTAGATTTGCAGCACAGGCTGCAAAGGTACTTTATGGAAAAAAAGATATGTGATTTTTCCACCACAGTGAAACAGATGGATTTACCGATTTTATTTCACTATCATATTTGCAGTGCAGGCCGCAAAGGTACTTTATGGCAAAATAAAAGTGTTTTTTTGACCCACAATGTCCCGGTTGTATTCACAGATTAGATTTCTCTATCAGATTTGCAGTGCTGGCCGCAAAGGTACTTTATGGGAAAAAAAAGATAATTTTTTCACCCACAGTGAAAAAGATGGACTTACTGATTATATTTCACTATCAAATTTGCAGTGCAGGCCACAAATGTACTTTATGGGAAAAAAAAAGATTTTTTCACCCACAGTGAAACAGATGGATTTACTGATTTTATTTCACTATCAGATTTGCAGTGCAGGCCGCAAAGGTACTTTATGGCCCAAAAAAAATGAGTTTTTTTGACCCACAATGTCCCAGTTGTATTCACTGATTATATTTCGCTATCCGATTTGCAGCACTGGCCACAAAGGTACTTTATGGAAAAAAATATCAGATTTTTTCACCCACAGTGAAACAGATGAATTTATTGATTATATTTTACTATCAGATTTGCAGCACAGGCCGCAAAGGTACTTTATGGGAAAAAAAATATGATTTTTTCACCCACAGTGAACCAGATGGATTTACAGATTTTATTTCACTATCAAATTTGCAGTGCAGGCCGCAAATGTACTTTATGGGAAAAAAAGATGATTTTTTTCACCCACAGTGAAAAAGATGGACTTACAGATTATATTTCACTATCAGATATGCAGTGGGGAAAAAAATAAGATTTTTCCATTTCATCCACCATGACGGCCCACATTGAGATTGACCCTTGACCTCTGTAGGGGCAGGAACACATAGAGAGTTTAAGAACCCCCCACCCCTCCACCTCCTCAGTGCTTTCCTGCCCCTACAGGGGCCAACATGTGGAGAGTTCCTCCTTCATGGAGGATAAAACAACCTTATTTTCTTTACAGGTTCTCCAGCTGGCCTCCCGCGGCAGGAGCTAAGGCTGGCCAGCTAGGAGCATCGAGGACCCTCGTCTCGGCTTATGCTGAGGCCTGCGGTCCTCCCCATACCTTCAGACTCCCTTCCCTCCTTGAGGAAGCAGTTGGAGGTGCCGGCTTCTCGGATCATCGCGCACTGTGTTCGGCGTCCTTTCCTCCTGGAGGAGGGCCGAGTTCTAGCGTCCGGCCGGGGGAGCAGGAACGGCGCATGGAGCGTCTCTAGGGGCGGGCCGGGCGACGCACGTACCTCTTAGTAGGCTGGTGCGGCGCAGGCCTATGCCATCAAACAGGGCGCAGCTAGATGACGTCAGACGCCGGGAATTTTAAAAAAGAAGACCGCGGTTCCTTTCGGCCCCTCGCCTGCCACACCGCGATGTCTGAGACACCTGCTCCCCGCCAGGAGGGTCCTGATCCTTCTGCCACCAGTACCGTGAGTCCCCTTCTGAGGGGGTATATATTTCAGTTCTTTAATCTGAATTACTAATGCTGGGATATCTGGTTGCTTCCTTCTGCAGGGCAGCAAGGAGTTAAAAACAAAAACAAAACCCTTAAAATGCTGTGCTTGTTCCAAGCGTCTCCCTGAAAATTATAAAAAGAGGCTATGCAAACCTTGCACTACGGAAATTTGGAAGGAAGAGCAACCAGATATACTCTCGGAAATGAAGTCTTTTATTTCAGACGAGATTAAGTCCTCTTTAGCCACCTTGTCTACCCCCTCCAGCAACCCCATCCCTTCTAAGAAACGCAAACTGTCCGTTATTTCCTCTTCTGAGGGCGAAGAGGTTGAAGTGGCCTCCGCCTCATCCAGACAATTTCCTAATGAGGAACCCTTGTCGGACGGGGAAATTCTAGAAGAAGATAAAAAATACTTTTTTTCGGCTGATGAGATGGAGGAGTTGCTACGTGCGGTCAGGTCCACTATGGGCATTGAAGATACTCCTAGGCCCCGTACGGTGCAGGATGAGATGTTTGGGGGTCTCAGATCTAAGTCCTCTATTGTTTTCCCCATTAATGAAAATATAAAAGAAATGATATTGGAGGAGTGGTCAGATCCAGAAAAAAGGCTTGGCGTTCCCAAAGAATTCAGGAATAGGCTCTGCTTTGACCTGGCTGAAAGCAAGATATACAACCAGACGCCTAAGGTCGATCTACAGGTGGCCAAAGTAGTAAAAAAGACCGCCCTACCCTTTGAGGATTCCTCTCAGCTAGGCGATCCTATGGATAGAAAGGCAGATGGCCTCCTAAAAAAATCCTGGGAGTCAGCTATGTTTGGGGTAAAAACTAATATTGCTGCTACCTCCGTCGCCAGAGCGATGTATATATGGCTAGGAGAGTTGGACGAACATCTAAAAAATAAGACTCCAAGAGAAGAGATCAGGGACTCTCTCCCCCTTCTCCGCTCCGCCACAGCTTTTTTTGGCCGATGCATCTGCAGAGTCCATCCGGTTTTCCGCCAAGGATGCTGCTCTCTCTAATGCAGCCCGACGGGCTTTATGAATGAAGGCCTGGTCAGGAGACAAGGCATCCAAGGCCAAGCTTTGTTCTATCCCCTTTTCAGGGGAATTTGTCTTTGGCCCCACTCTGGATAAAATCCTAGAGGGAGCAGCAGACAAGAAGAAGGGTTTTCCAGAGGACAAAGAACCAAAAAAGAAGCCCTTTCGTCAGTACCAACCCCAGCAGAGATCCTACAGGGGGAAAGGGAAGTCTGGCCGATGGAGCTATCCCAAAGGAGGGAGAGGAAGAGGCTTCATCCTCAATCCCCAGAATAGGCAAAATAAACAACAATGACGCCAGGGTCGGGGGGCGACTGATGGGTTTTCTATCCTCCTGGAGTCAGGTAACTTCAAATCCCTGGGTGCTAAATGTAATCTCTCACGGTTACAGGATAGAGTTCACATCAGTCCCCCCGAGAAGATTCTGCATCACACCTCAGAGCAGATCAGATCTTCCAAAAATCTGGCAGGGCGTCCAGGACCTCTTAGAGCTAGGGGTAATTCAAAAGGTTCCTATCTCGGAGGAAAGGAGAGGATTTTATTCCAGTCTTTTTTTAGTAAAAAAAACAGACCAATCCTTTCGCACGATAATAAACCTAAAACCCCTAAACAGGTCTATTCTATACAGGAGGTTCAGGATGGAGACCATCCCATCCACAATCCCTCTGATTCCAGAAGGGGCGTTCATGTCGTCAATCGATCTAAAGGACGCTTACTACCATGTCCCCATCCATCATCTTTCGCAAAAATATCTAAGATTCGCTCTAAGAGGACCAGACAGGTCTATCCATCACTTCCAATATGTCGCCCTCCCTTTCGGTATTTCCTCGGCCCCCAGGGTCTTCACAAAAGTCGTGGTAGAGATGGTGGCCTACCTTCGTCAGGAAGGAATCACAATCATTCCATATCTCGACGACTTTTTAATTCTGGGCAAGACAAAATCCGAGAACCGTTTGGCAACCCAAAGATTCTCGGAATTCTTAAAAAACCTTGGCTGGATTATAAATACAAAAAAATCCACCCTAACCCCGTCCATGAGAATAAAGTTCCTGGGTGTGGAACTAGATTCGTCCCTGTTGATGACCTTCCTCCCTCAGGACAAGGCTACTGCACTGACAGTGAAGATCAGAACATTCCAGAGGGCTCGCAATTGCTCCATCAGAAAGGCCATGAGCCTCCTGGGAAGCCTAACCGCCTGCATTCCCTCAGTGGCATGGTGCCAAAGCCACACAAGAGTAATCCAAAATTGGATCTTAACTATCTGGGACGGAAGACAAGTAAGTCTAGACAGGATTTTTCGGATCCCTCAGGCCGTAAAAACAGACTTGGATTGGTGGAAAGTAAAAAGACGTCTGCTAGGAGGCCTTCAGTGGCGGAACCATCCCGCCGTACAAGTAATCACGGACGCAAGCCTCGGAGGCTGGGGAGCAAAGATAGGAGATCATCTTCTACAGGGTACCTGGCCTGCCGAGATAAAACACAGATCCTCCAACTACCGAGAGCTATACGCAGTCCTGGAGGCATTATTAAAGGGAGAGTGTCTTCTAAAAGGGCGACACCTAAGAATAATGTCAGACAATACCACAACGGTGGCCTATCTGCGTCACCAAGGAGGGACAAGGTCACGGCCTCTTGGAGAGATAGCAAAAAGAATTTTCTCCTGGGCAGAAGAGAACGCTTTATCTCTGTCCGCCATCCACCTAAGGGTCTGCGAAAACGCAGTAGCAGATTTTCTGAGCAGAGAGACAGTAGATCCAGGAGAATGGTCTCTGAACAGGAATATCTTCCAGAAGATCTCAGAAAGATGGGGCTGTCCAGAGGTAGACTTATTCGCCTCCAGAAGAAATGCGCAGGTAAAATGTTTCTGCTCCCTAGACCCAGGAGACAGTCCATGGGCAATCGATGCCCTGTCAATACAATGGAGATGGAAACTAGCCTACGCCTTTCCCCCAATACCACTAATACCGCGGGTCGTCCAGAAGCTCCTGGAGGAACCAACTACTCTTATCCTGATAGCCCCTCTGTGGCCAAAGAGAAGTTGGTACTCCACTCTAAAACAGCTATCGCTGGAAGATCCGTGGGAGATTCCCTTCCAGAGGGATATTCTAGTCCAGGGCCCTCTTCTTCATCCAGACCCAGGTATATTCAGACTGTCAGCCTGGATCCTGAGAGCGAGACATTAAGAAGCAGAGGACTTTCGGAAAAGGTGATACTTACTCTGAGGGCGAGTAGAAAAAAGGTGACCTCCTCCATCTACCTTAAGATCTGGAAGAAATACTGTTCCTGGTTAGGAGTTGAGCACCCAGACACCACCTCTCCTCCCATCAACAGAATTTTGGACTTTCTACAGTGCGGCCTTGAGTTAGGCCTGAGACCTAGTACTCTGACGGTCCAAATTTCTGCCCTCAGCTCCTTCTATGACTGCAGCCTGGCCAACCATAGATGGATCAGGAGGTTCTTCAGAGCAGTTTCTAGATTGAGACCCTCTCTGAGATCCAGAGCTCCGACTTGGGATCTTAACATCGTCCTGGAGGGCCTAACAAAACCTCCATTTGTACCATTATCTGAGATCTCTTTAAACACCTTTCTCTAAAAACTGCCTTCCTGATCGCTATCACCTCAGCCAGACGCATTGGAGAGATCCAGGCCTTTTCTTGTAAAGAGCCCTACCTCCAGATTAGCAAAGATTATATCCGTCTAACTCTCGACCCAGGTTTTCTCCCTAAGGTAGTCTCACCTTTCCATCTAGAGCAGGAGATCTTCCTACCCTCTATCCCTAGGTCTGAACATTCAGGGTCTAGAGATAGGTTACATCTCCTGGATGTTAGGGACATAGTTATCCATTACCTGGATTCTACCAGAGATTTCAGGGTGGATAACAACCTTCTTATTCAGTTTTCAGGAAAAAATAAAGGAAAGAAGTTAGCTAGGTCTTCCATAGCCAGATGGATCAAATCCACTATTGAATGCTGCTACAAGATCCAGAACAAACCCAGTCCTGGTAATATTAAAGCCCATTCTACTAGGGCCACTGCCTCTTCTTGGGCCGAGAAAGGAGGGGTCTCGCTGGACCAGATCTGTAAAGCCGCAACCTGGTCTAGCACTAATACTTTTGTAAGACACTATCGTCTTAATCTTCCGGACGCGAATGAAGCTCTTTTCGGCCGGAAGGTTTTACAGGCGATATCCCCACCCATTTAGTTATCTGATATGTCTCAATGTGGGCCGTCATGGTGGATGAAATGGAAAAACCGCAATTAGACTTACCGGTAATTCCGTTTCCTTGAATCCACCATGACGGCCCATACTATTCCCCTTCCCAAAAAAAAAAAAAAAAAAAAAAAAAAAAAAGTTTTTTGTTTATAAGTTGCATATACATGCAGATGATTATTTAGGAGTTTAAGGGTATGAATCAATATCCTTTTACTTTTGTTCCACCTTTCGGGTAATTGTAAAGCACTGAGGAGGTGGAGGGGTGGGGGGTTCTTAAACTCTCTATGTGTTCCTGCCCCTACAGAGGTCAAGGGTCAATCTCAATGTGGGCCGTCATAGTGGATTCAAGGAAACGGAATTACCGGTAAGTCTAATTGCGTTTTTTTTTCACCCACAGTGAAACAGATGGATTTACTGATTGTATTTTACTATCAGATTTGCAGCACAGGCCGCAAATCTCTCACTCTCACTATCACAAATGAAGTGCAGGCCAAAAAGGTACTTTATGGCCCAAAAAAAAGTGTTATTCTCACCAACAATGTCCCAGTTGTATTTACTGATTATATTTCACTATCAGATTTGCAGTGCAGGCCGCAAAGGTACTTTATGGAGAAAAAAAGAGGATTTTTTCACCCACAGTGAAACAGATGAATTTATTGAATATATTTCACTATCAGATTTGCAGCACAGGCCGCAAAGGTACTTTATGGGAAAAAAAAATATCAGATTTTTTAACCCACAAATGCAGTGCAGGAGAAAAAGGTACTTTATGGCCCAAAAAAAGTGTTATTCTCACCAACAATGTCCCAGTTGTATTTACTGATTATATTTTACTATCAGATTTGCAGCAAAGGCTGCAAAGGTATTTTATGGAAAAAAAAGATATGATTTTTTTCACCCACAGTTAAATAGATGTATTTACTGATTTTATTTCACTATCAGATTTGCAGCACAGGCTGCAAAGGCACTTTATGAAAAAAAATATGTTTTTTTGACCCACAATGTCCCAGTTGGATTTACTGATTATATTTCACCATCAGACTTGCAGTGCAGGCCGCAAAGGTACTTTATGGGCAAAATAAAAATGTATTTTTGATCCACAATGTCCCAGTTGTATTCTCAGATTCGATTTTTCTCTCAGGTTTGCAGTGCTGGCCGCAAAGGTACTTTATGGAGAAAAAAAGATGATTTTTTCACCCACAGTGAAACAGATGGATTTACTGATTTTATTTCACTATCAAATTTGCAGTGCAGGCCACAAATGTACTTTATGGAAAAAAAATAAAAAAATTTCACCCACAGTGAAACAGATGGATTTACTGATTTTATTTCACTATCAGATTTGCAGTGCAGGCCGCAAAGGTACTTTATGGCCCCAAAAAAATGTGTTTTTTTGACCCACAATGTCCCAGTTGTATTCACTGATTATATTTCGGCACAGGCCACAAAGGTACTTTATGGAAAAAAATATATATGATTTTTTCACCCACAGTGAAACAGATGGATTTACTGATTTTATTTTACTATCAGATTTGCAGCAAAGGCTGCAAAGGTACTTTATGGAAAAAAAGATATGATTTTTTTTCTCCCACAGTTAAACAGATGGATTTACTGATTTTATTTCACTATCAGATTTGCAGCACAGGCTGCAAAGGCACTTTATGAAAAATAATATATGTTTTTTTGACCCACAATGTCCCAGTTGTATTCACAGATTAGATTTCACTATTAGATTTGCAGTGCTGGCCGCAAAGGTACTTTATGGGGAAAAAAATAAGATTTATTTCACCCACAGTGAAACAGATGGATTTTCTGATTTTATTTCACTATCAGATTTGCAGTGCAGGCCGCAAAGGAACTTTATGGCCCAAAAAAATGAGTTTTTTTGACCCACAATGTCCCAGTTGTATTCACTGATTATATTTCACTATCAGATTTGCAGTGCAGGCCGCAAAGGTACTTTATGGAAAAAAATATATGATTTTTTTCACCCACAATGAAACTGATGGATTTAACAGATTTTCCTTCACTATCACAAATGCAGTGCAGGGTGCAAATGTACTTTATGGCCAAAAAAATTAGTTTTTTTGACCCACAATGTCTTAGTTGTATTTACTGATTATATTTCACTATCAGATTTGCAGCACAGGCTGCAAAGGTACTTTATGGGGAAAAAAAAAAAGGATTTTTTCACCCACAGTAAAAACAGATGGATTTACTGATTATATTTCACTATCAGATTTACAGTGCAGGCCGCAAAGGTACTTTATGGGAAAAAAAAATATTTTTTCACCCACAGTGAAACAGATGGATTTAACTGACTTTCTTTAATTATCAGATTTGCAGTACAGGCCGCAAAGGTACTTTATGGGCAAAATAAAAGTGTTTTTTTGACCCACAATGTCCCAGTTGTATTCACTGATTATATTTCACTATTATTTTCGCAGTGCAGGCCGCAAAGGTACTTTCTGGCAAAAAAAATGATTGTTTTGCCCACAGTGAAACAGATGGATTTAACTGACTTTCTTTGACTATTAAAAATGCAGTACAGGCCGCAAAGGTACTTTATGGGAAAAAATATAGGATTTTTTCACCCACAGTAAAAACAGATGGATTTACTGATTATATTTCACTATCAGATTTGCAGTGCAGGCCGCAACGGTACTTTATGAAAAGAAATATATGATTTTTTCACCCACAATGAAACAGATGGATTTAACTGATTTTCTTTCACTATCACAAATGCAGTGCAGGGCGCAAATGTACTTTATGGCCAAAAAAATGTGTTTGTTTGACCCACAATGTCCCAGTTTTATTCACTGATTTTATTTCACTATCAGATTTGCAGGGCAGGCCACAAAGGTACTTTATGGGCAAAATAAAAGTGTTTTTTTTTACCCACAATGTCCCAGTTGTATTCACTTATTATATTTCACTATTATTTTCGCAGTGCAGGCCGCAAAGGTACTTTCTGGCAAAAAAAATATGATTGTTTTACTCACAGTGAAACAGATGGATTTAACTGACTTTCTTTCACTATTAAAAATGCAGTACAGCCCGAAAAGGTACTTTATGGCCCAAAAAATGTTTTTTTTTTTTCGCCCACAATGTCCCATTTGTTTTTACTGATTATATTTCACTATCAGATTTGCAGTGCAGGCCGCAAAGGTACTTTATGGAAAAAAATATATGATTTTTTCACCCACAATGAAACAGATGGATTTAACTGATTTTCTTTCACTATCACAAATGCAGTGCATGGTACTTTTTAGCAAAAAAATAAAATAAAATTATTTGTCCCACCAGAATCTAACAGATGGATTTACTGAATTGATTACACTCACATATGCAGCACAGGGGTACTTTACAGAAAAAAAATTAAATATGTCACCTCCTGGGTCCCTGAACTAACAGATGGATTACCTATATTATTTTCCCTTCCCCTGGCACATATGCAGTGCAGGTGCACTTAAAAAATGGGTTTATTTTGCCCACTGAACTAAAAGAACAGGATTCAATTTTTGTCCCTGGCACATATGCAGTGCTGGTGCACTGCACTTGCACAAAATGGCTGCCGATGCCCACCTAACTAACAGACGGATAAAACGTATTTTTCAGTGTCACTGGGCTCAGGGCAGGGTACAAAAATGTTGCATTGCACCCACAATAAAAAAAATTGCTGTAGATCGCAGAGTTAACAACAAGTTCTGATATCAGATTCTTTCCTATTCTCTCCCTCACAGCAGCAGCACCCTATCCCTACACTAGTAATAGCTGAGCGACGTGACTCCAGCTTATATAGAGGCTGGGTCACATGCTGCACTGGTCAATCACAGTCATGTCATTAGAAGGCATGGCTGTGATGGCTTCTAGGAGTTAAACGCTTGTTTATTGGCTGGCCTGCAGCCTTTCAAAAAGCGCCATTACATCGCCGAACACCAAACTCGAACCCCAACTTTTACTAAAATGTTCGGGTCCGGGGGAAAAAAATTGTAAAGTTTGGTACGAACCCGAAAATTTACAGTTCCGTTTCGCTCAACCCTACTGCTTATCTTCTCTTTTTTGCAGAATCTTCCATAGAGACCCCGAACAAAGTCCCTGAAGAGTATGTGAACATACCTTTGTTTTGTACTGATTTACCCTCTGCCCATACATTGCCATACATTTATGGGACCAGGGCTGCTTGAAAAATGCAGAAGATACAACATGCTGCGATTTTCACCTAACGCAGAGATGATGTGTGAAAAACAACGCTCATGTAACACAGGCCCATAAAATTGAATGGGTCAGGATACAGTGTATGGAAAACGCGCATGTGTGAAGGGGCCTAAAATTAGCAGCAGTGGGCCCTTCCCTCCTAGTACTTCATTTGGATCCCCTCTGTGCTCTAACATCTATGCAAAAAGAAGCTGCTTCCTCTGCTTAGGAGAGCCTATTGTATTTTTTTGTGTGTGTTTGTATGTCACACTATATGTATGTGTATGTGAGTTGTTGTACAATTGATAGGTAATGTAACCAGAATTATTTATCTGGTGGCAGAAAGCTACAGTACATTAACTTTTGATTGTGCAACAGCTATAATCTTATAATAACACCATATAACCATAACAGATCATCTGTGGCACCAAACAGAGCTTTGGACCTTTGGAAATAAACTGAGCATAACATTGCTCTTAAGGTATTAAACAATATGGTTCCCAGAACAGATCCTTGAGGTACCGTACTGGTAACAAGACCATGGTCTGAATATACTTCATTGACTACAACCCTCTGTTATCTGTCCCTCAGCCACTGCCTAATCCATTCAACAATATGGGAGTCCAAGGCCAATGACTGCACTTTATTGATAAGCCTTCTATGTGGGAAAGTATCAAAAGCTTTACTAAAGTCTAGATAAGCGATGTCTACTGCACCTCCGCCATCTATTACGCTGGGTTCCTATCACCTGTGTGATGTATGCCTATCATGTAAGCTGCAAATATACACAGTAAAGATGTCCATAGGATTAAATAGACCAGAGGCCAGAAGATTGTGCTTTTGGTTTCTGTCTAGCCGCTATACGCCAGTATTCTATACAACTCTATCAAGTAAAACAAAGTGTATATAAATGTCACTGTATGGTATCTGTTAGAGGCCTCTGTTCAGTATATGCTCCCTGAATACACATGATAAATGGAGTCCATAAACAAGATATGAATGGAGCCATGTATGCACAGTGCATGCCGGTATTACACAACTAGAAAATGAAACCAAAAGACCTAGAAGGCGTTAAGGTGAAAAGCCTAGTTTACAATATGGGACACCTCTAAATCAAGCACTTTTAGATCATTAGAAGGAGCATCTTCCTCTCCAGAACTGTAAAGGAATACTGTCATGCATTTCTGATGAATCAACATATATCTCTTATATATACAGTATATAATTAAAAATGAGTTTATGTCTGTCTATTCTTTATGCACATTATTTTAGCACTGTCATGTATAATATAAGATATATATATAAATATATATATATATATATATATATATATATATTTTATATAATGTTTATCATTGATATGGCTGTTTTGCTGCCACCTATTAGCTGGTCTATAGAGTAATTACCATATCCTGTACCCCTTTTTTTCTATGATTCCCCCGTGTTTAGAGAGGCTATTTTTAGATACCTCCCCTCAAGCCATAACATGTCCACACTTTTTTATATGATCGTTCCCCTTTCCACCATATAGTCTCCTTACCGCTCTATTGCTCGTAATTGGCTGCAAGCATTTCAAGAGACGAGAATGGCCTAGTGCGCATGACGGTCCGGCGGTCAGCAGGCTTCCCTCTGTCTCCAATGAGATCAGACGTCGGTGACGTCGGTCAGTGCCGTCCACGGCACGTGACTGCCCTCACCGGCGGTGGACTCAGGAGACGGGCGGAAGCAAATATGATGCGGCCGCTCCTGATTGGTCATGCGCCTCCATGAGCCTCCACTCGGCATACCGTACATGTGACCTTCACGGACATCATTCATTGGACATTATTTTATGTTAAATACCGATCATCTGGCCCCATTCAATTACTCCTCCTAAGGACGCAGAACGGCGAAACGTACGTCGAGGAGATCACACACACCTATCCTGACCCTTACCGGTATGATCTTAACTTAGTCTCTGGTTTTCTTTTGGGGATTATTTTGTACTTCACTTTGTTGTCCCGATTGCCAACTAGGAATAGATGAGCCATCAACCTAATGCTGAGCTGCATATATAGTGAGTGTTAGTTCTCACCAGGCTTAGCGTACAATTGGTTTCAGAGCCCCCTCCTCCTGTCACGGTATTTCACTACTGATTGATTCTCCTTGTAAGAGGTAGATTAATACGAAGTATAGGTGTTGTTATTTATTGGATACATCTACTAAATTCTTCATCATTAGAATTATATGCAATGTGTAATAAGTGTGAAAATATGTTTATACTGTGATTTTTGAATAAAGATTATACATTTTTTAATTTATGGGACGTGTAGTACTCATTCAGTGTGGTTTATATCTATATTCTGAGTATTCCGGTGACAGTAATTGTTAAAATATTTAATATAAAGAGTATGGTGGCTCTCTATCGCCTATAACTATGAGTGGGTGCTACTAAGCCTAATGACTCACCCAGTCAAAAGGATTAATATTGTGTACAGAGAGGCTGAGCACTCTCCCAATAGACCACACAAAGACTATTCAAAAATTATTAGATTTATTACACCAATATATAGATCTAAAAACAAAATAACAATAAAACAAAATATACAATGAAAATACACATTAAGAATAATATTAAAATTGTTCAAATTGTTCAGATAAAAAGCATAAATACTTAAATAGCGGTGGTATACAAAAGGATAATATATGCAACTTGAATAAAAGGGATATGTCCTAATTGGAAAAAACAATTTTCACACTTATGGACGTCCTGATTCTAACAATTTGAATCGACCCCTTTTCACCCTGATGTACTCTTATGGCACATAGCGAATATCCAAACCATTTAAACCCTTGAAGTGACAGAGCTGTAATCAACCTCTTTACCAAAGAATCTCTACACGGAGGGCTACATCATTCACACTGCACCTGCTGAACTGCTACAAACAGGTACCGCCGAATCTGACTCCATCAGCCACGTGGGACGCCACCGTGTGCTATAGTCAGACGGTATTTTGCAAGAGTCAGTGTGTATTTCGTTTTGCCATACAGGGAATATCGACTAAATATTATATAATCGATAGAATAACTACAAGTTTATATCGAATTTCAGTCTGGACATTCATTCGAAAATTTATTTTCCTATTTATTCGAATATTTATCTTCTCAGTCGAAAATTTCAGTCTGGACATTCATTCGAAAATTTTCACATTTATTCGAATATTTATCTTCACACAGTCGAAAATTTATTCTTATAGTGTCGAATAATCCATTATCGATTGTCTTGTTTTTTCCAATTAGGACATATCCCTTTTATTCAAGTTGCATATATTATCCTTTTGTATACCACCGCTATTTAAGTATTTATGCTTTTTATCTGAACAATTTGAACAATTTTAATATTATTCTTAATGTGTATTTTCATTGTATATTTTGTTTTATTGTTATTTTGTTTTTAGATCTATATATTGGTGTAATAAATCTAATAATTTTTGAATAGTCTTTGTGTGGTCCATTGGGAGAGTGCTCAGCCTCTCTGTACACATTGTTACAATATTTGACCAAATTGGTGATTATTGGTATTCTTTATGCACGGCCAAGCAACTGGACTGATCTGCACCAACTTTGGCACATAGGTACATCAGGTGTCTGGGAAGGTTTTAGACCATCTCTCAGCTCTCTAGGACGTACCGTTCCTGAAATATTCGCCAAAAATGCAAATATGCCACATCTCATGACCTACATTTTCCAATAGAAGCTCACAGGTCTTTCACTCCTATCCTAACTGCCATACACATGGTCACATGACCCTTATCAGCCAATAGAAGCTCACAGATCCTTCAGTCTCGACATACACACAGTTTTACACCAGGTTTTCATAACAACCCAGCCATTTTTTTTCACTGCTATGGATGAAACTGTTAAGGGAGCAGAGTGCTGTGGAGGTCACAGTTAAGGAGGAAGGCTGCTGTGGAGGTCACAGTTAAGGGGCAGGGTGCTGTAGAGGTCACTGTTAAGGGGATGGGGTGTTGTGGAGGTCACATTTTAAGGGAATGGGACACTGTAGGGGTCACTGTCAAGGGGGTGGGTTATTGTGGAAATCATTGTTAAGGGGGCAGGGTACTGTAGAGGTCACTAATAAAGGGGTGGCCACTGTAGACAGGGGCAGATTGGACATAGACCTTACAGGGAAATTTCCTGGTGGGCCAATGCCTAGGAGGCGCAGGTGGCAGTATTTTGTGCTGCACTGGTATTTGGTTCAGCTGCGGCAGTATATTGCTCGGCACTATGGTATTGCTGTCCCTGACTACTTCTGTTATCCCTGACTAATTATGTTGCCCCACCTTCTGTCAATTTGAACCCGCCTTCAACATGGGGCCATTTTTACCTTTACTTCCAGGGCCACTTTTAGTTCCCAGTCTGGGGATTACATTGAAAAGTAGTGAGTTCAATTTTCTTAGAAATTTTTCCTTTCATATTCACATAGATAACTTATTAAACACTCCTCGCAGTACATAATAAAAACTATAATGTGAGAAGTATGTGAAACAGATTAGTTTGTCAGACCAAACTGGCAACTCAACAGAGGTCTAAGTCTAAATTGCCCTGTGTATATCACAGTAATTCACATCAGATACAAATGACTACTGTGTAATAATAACTGGTTGCCATGGGATGAACTCTGTCAGATAAGATAAAAAATTCTAATGAGGTTATTTGATAAGGCATAAATAGCCATTACTTCTCGGTATGGCCATGGTTCCTTAGAGAGTCTCAATAGTCTTTAACACTGGAAAGTAAACTCTTGTAATATAGGTTTGTATTATTGGGTGTGTTATCTTTTATTATAGTTACTAATCCCTTAGAATATATCTTTCCTCTCTATGTTTCAATGCTCATAGGACAAGATGACCTGAATTATAAGATTTGTAAAATTAAGTCTGTGTATGTTAGACAGATTTCTGTAACATACAGTGCACTTACCATCATTGTAATTGACCTGTTAGTTTGTAAATGACAAATGTTTTCATGCCTTAGGAGCCAAGGCAATTTTGGCCTTAGGGTACTTTCACACTAGCGTTATTCTTTTCCGGTATTGAAATCCGGTAAAGGGTCTCAAGACCGGAAGAAAACGCATGAGTTTTGTCCTAATTCATTCTGAATGGAAAGCAATCCATTCAGTATGCATTAGGATGTCTTCCATTCCGTCCCTTGTACGGGATTTGACCGGACAAAATACAAAATCCCAGAACACTACCGCACTTGCTGGATCTAGCATTAATTTCCATTGAAATGTGTTAATGCCGCATCCGATACTAAGTGTAACAGAAATTGCTGCATCGCCGGATCTGGTTTTCCGGTCTGCTCATGCGCAGTTCTTTCTAGCTGTGAAAAAAATAAAATGCGGGAACCGTTATTCTGGATGATACCGTAAAGACTGATTCGGTATTACCTATCAAGACGGATCCGGAAAAAAAAAATATCCGTTTGCATATGGATTTCTGGATCCGGCAGGCAGTTCCGGCAACAGAACTGCCTGCCGGATTCTTCTAACGCTAGTGTGAAAGTACCCTTAAAGGGTTATTACCTTCTCAAGATGGAAATTATCAGAGTAAGCTCTGGTCTAGAGGTGGGCTGGAGTTATGGAAACATCAGAGCTGGCAGCGCTCCTCAGTTTCCGTAACTCCCATAGCAGTGAATGGAAGCTACACAAAAAGCATAGGGTATAAACCACGCTATTTCTGGTGACTTGGCCGGTGCTTACTCTAATTATTCCCATCTCAGTCATGAAAGGCTGAGAAGGAAATTACCCTTTAACCCCTAAAGGATGAGTGCCATACATGTACGACACAGAGAACATAGCGTTCGCACAAAGCAGGAACTGTACACGCTCGATCAGTACAGGGGTCTGAAATGGAGTGGAATTATAAAAAAATAAATAAATTCTGCTACAGTTTTATGGGTTTTGTTTTTACAGTGTTATGTATTCGGTAAAACTGACTTGTTACTTTAATTCTATGGGTCAGTATAATTACAACTATACCACATTTATAGTTTTTCTTGTGTTTTAATACAGAAAAAAAAAAAATAATAATAAATAGTAAATAGAGTTGAGCAAACACCTGGATGTTCAGGTTCGAGAAGTTCGGCCGAACTTCCCGGAAATGTTCGGGTTCGGGATCCGAACCCGACCCGAACTTCGTCCCGAACCCGAACCCTATTGAAGTCAATGGGGACCTGAACTTTTCGGCACTAAAAAGGCTGTAAAACAGCCCAGGAAAGAGCTAGAGGGCTGCAAAAGGCAGCAACATGTAGGTAAATCCCCTGCAAACAAATGTGGATAGGGAAATGAATTAAAATTAAAATAAAATATATAAAAATAAACCAATATCAATTGGAGAGAGGTCCCATAGCAGAGAATCTGGCTTCACGTCAGCAGAGAATCAGTCTTCATGCCATAGCAGAGAATCTGGCTTCACGTCACCCACCACTGGAACAGGCCACTGTCACATATTTAGGCCCAGGCACCCAGGCAGAGGAGAGAGGTCCCATAACAGAGATTCAGGCTTCATGTCAGCAGAGAATCAGTCTTCATGTCATAGCAGAGAATCAGGCTTCACGTCACCCACCACTGGAACAGGCCACTGTCACATATTTAGGCCCAGGCACCCAGGCAGAGCAGAGAGGTCCCATAACAGAGATTCAGGCTTCATGTCAGCAGAGAATCAGTCTTCATGTCATAGCAGAGAATCAGGCTTCACGTCACCCACCACTGGAACAGGCCACTGTCACATATTTTGGCCCAGGCACCCAGGCAGAGGAGAGAGGTCCCATAACAGAGATTCACGCTTCATGTCAGCAGAGAATCAGTCTTCATGTCATAGCAGAGAATCAGGCTTCACGTCACCCACCACTGGAACAGGCCACTGGAACATATTTAGGCCCCGGCACCCAGACAGAGGAGAGAGGTCCCGTAACAGAGAATCTGGCTTCATGTCAGCACAGAATCAGTCTTCATGTCAAAGCAGAGAATCAGGCTTCACGTCACCCACCACTGGAACAGGCCACTGTCACATATTTAGGCCCAGGCACCCAGGCAGAGGAGAGAGGTCGCGTAACAGAGAATCTGGCTTCATGTCAGCACAGAATCAGTCTTCATGTCATAGCAGAGAATCAGGCTTCACGTCACCCACCACTGGAACAGGCCACTGTCACACATTTAGGCCCCGGCACCCAGACAGAGGAGAGGTTCATTCAACTTTGGGTTGCCCCGCAATATAATGGTAAAATGAAAATAAAAATAGGATTGAATGAGGAAGTGCCCTGGAGTACAATAATATATTGTTAAGGGGAGGTAGTTAATGTCTAATCTGCACAAGGGATGGACAGGTCCTGTGGGATCCATGCCTGGTTCATTTTTATGAACGTCAGCTTGTCCACATTGGCTGTAGACAGGCGGCTGCGTTTGTCTGTAATGACGCCCCCTGGCGTGCTGAATACACGTTCAGACAAAACGCTGGCCGCCGGGCAGTCCAGCACCTCCAAGGCATAAAAGGCTAGCTCTGGCCACGTGGACAATTTGGAGACCCAGAAGTTGAATGGGGCCGAACCATCAGTCAGTACATGGAGGGGTGTGCACAGGTACTGTTCCACCATGTTAGTGAAATGTTGCCTCCTGCTAACACGTTCCGTATCAGGTGGTGGTGCAGTTAGCTGTGGCGTGGTGACAAAACTTTTCCACATCTCTGCCATGCTAACCCTGCCCTCAGAGGAGCTGGCCGTGACACAGCTGCGTTGGCGACCTCTTGCTCCTCCTCTGCCTTCGCCTTGGGCTTCCACTGGTTCCCCTGTGACATTTGGGAATGAAGTAAGGTGGGCACATTGTCTTTGTACCGGGGATCCAGCAGGGTGGCAACCCAGTAGTCTGCACACGTTAAAATGTGGGCAACTCTGCTGTCATTGCGCAGGCACTGCAGCATGTAGTCGCTCATGTGTGCCAGGCTGCCCAGAGGTAAGAACAAGCTGTCCTCTGTGGGAGGCGTATCGTCATCGTCCTGTGTTTCCCCCCAGCCACGCACCAGTGATGGGCCCGAGCTGCTTTGGGTGCCACCCCGCTGTGAACATGCTTCATCCTCATCCTCCTCCACCTCCTCCTCATCCTCGTCCTCCTCGTCCTCCAGTAGTGGGCCCTGTCTGGCCACATTTGTACCTGGCCTCTGCTGTTGCAAAAAACCTCCCTCTGAGTCACTTCGAAGAGACTGGCCTGAAAGTGCTAAAAATTACCCCTCTTCCTCCTCTTCCTCCTGGGCCATCTCCTCTTCCATCATCGCCCTAAGTGTTTTCTCAAGGAGACATAGAAGTGGTATTGTAACGCTGATAACGGCGTCATCGCCACTGGCCATGTTGGTGGAGTACTCGAAACAGCGCAACAGGGCACACAGGTCTCGCATGGAGGCCCAATCATTGGTGGTGAAGTGGTGCTGTTCCGCAGTGCGACTGACCCGTGAGTGCTGCAGCTGAAACTCCACTATGGCCTGCTGCTGCTCGCACAGTCTGTCCAGCATGTGCAAGGTGGAGTTCCACCTGGTGGGCACATCGCATATGAGGCGGTGAGCGGGAAGGCCGAAGTTACGCTGTAGCTCAGACAGGCGTGCAGCAGCAGGGTGTGAACGCCGGAAGCGCGAACAGACGGCCCGCACTTTATGCAGCAGCTCTGACATGTCGGGGTAGTTGCGAATGAACTTCTGCACCACCAAATTCAGCACATGCGCCAGGCAAGGGATGTGCGTCAAACCGGCTAGTCCCAGAGCTGCAACGAGATTTCGCCCATTATCGCACACCACCAGGCCGGGCTTGAGGCTCACCGGCAGCAACCACTCGTCGGTCTGTTGTTCTATACCCCGCCACAACTCCTGTGCGGTGTGGGGCCTGTCCCCCAAACATATGAGTTTCAGAACGGCCTGCTGACGCTTACCCCGGGCTGTGCTGAAGTTGGTGGTGAAGGTGTGTGGCTGACTGGATGAGCAGGTGGAAGAAGAGGAGGAGGAAGCTGAGTAGGAGGAGGAGGAGACAGGAGGCAAAGAATGTTGCCCTGCGATCCTTGGCGGCGGAAGGACGTGCGCCAACAGCTCTCCGCCTGGGGCCCAGCCGCCACTACATTTACCCAGTGTGCAGTTAGGGAGATATAGCGTCCCTGGCCGTGCTTACTGGTCCACGTATCTGTGGTTAGGTGGACCTTGCCACAGATGGCGTTGCGCAGTGCACACTTGATTTTATCGGACACTTGGTTGTGCAGGGAAGGCACGACTCTCTTGGAGAAGTAGTGCCGGCTGGGAACAACATACTGTGGGACAGCAAGCGACATGAGCTGTTTGAAGCTGTCTGTGTCCACCAGCCTAAATGACAGCATTTCATAGGCCAGTAGTTTAGAAATGCTGGCATTCAGGGCCAGGGATCGAGGGTGGCTAGGTGGGAATTTACGCTTTCTCTCAAATGTTTGTGAGATGGAGAGCTGAACGCTGCCATGTGACATGGTTGAGATGCTTGGTGACGCAGGTGGTGGTGTTGGTGGTACATCCCATGTTTGCTGGGCGGCAGGTGCCAACGTTCCTCCAGAGGCGGAGGAAGAGGCCGAGGCGGCGGCAGCAGCAGAAGAGGCCGAGGCGGCAGCAGCAGAAGAGGTAGCAGGGGGAGCCTGAGTGACTTCTTTGTTTTTAAGGTGTTTACTCCACTGCAGTTCATGCTTTGCATGCATGCTAAGGTTCAGAACGTTAATGCCTCGCTTCAGGCTCTGATGGCACAGCGTGCAAACCACTCGGGTCTTGTCGTCAGCACATTGTTTGAAGAAGTGCCATGCCAGGGAACTCCTTGAAGCTGCCTTTGGGGTGCTCGGTCCCAGATGGCGGCGGTCAGTAGCAGGCGGAGTCTCTTGGCGGCGGGTGTTCTGATTTTGCCCACTGCTCCCTCTTTGTCTTTTGCTACGCTGTTGGCTCGGTCTCACCACTGCCTCTTCCTCCGAATTCTGAAAGTCAGTGGCACGACCTTCATTCCATGTGGGGTCTAGGACCTCATCGTCCCCTGCATCGTCTTCCACCCAGTCTTCCTCCCTGACCTCCTGTTCAGTCTGCACACTGCAGAAAGACGCAGCAGTTGGCACCTGTGTTTCGTCATCATCAGAGACGTGCTGAGGTGGTATTCCCATGTCCTCATCATCAGGAAACATAAGTGGTTGTGCGTTAGTGCATTCTATCTCTTCCACCCCTGGGGAAGGGCTAGGTGGATGCCCTTGGGAAACCCTGACAGCAGAGTCTTCAAACAGCATAAGAGACTGCTGCATAACTTGAGGCTCAGACAGTTTCCCTGATATGCATGGGGGTGATGTGACAGACTGATGGGCTTGGTTTTCATGCGCCATCTGTGCGCTTTCTGCAGAAGACTGGGTGGGAGATAATGTGAACGTGCTGGATCCACTGTCGGCCACCCAATTGACTAATGCCTGTACCTGCTCAGGCCTTACCATCCTTAGAACGGCATTGGGCCCCACCAAATATCCCTGTAAATTCTGGCGGCTACTGGGACCTGAGGTAGTTGGTACACTAGGACGTGTGGCTGTGGCAGAACGGCCACGTCCTCTCCCAGCACCAGAGGGTCCACTAACACCACCACGACCATGTCCACGTCCGCGTCCCTTATTAGATGTTTTCCTTATTGTTCCCGTTCACCACAATTTTGAAAATGGCAAATTTGGGAATACTTTTTCAACCCAGAACAAAAACTGTGGTTTTACGGTCACTACAAATAATTTGACCAGCTAAAACAGTACAGATTTGGTTGAATAGAAATGTGAGGCCTATTTTTTTCGCGCTGTGTGACAGATATACCTTTAATCACAGAATTAGACTTGTATCTGCATGGTAGCGTGTGTGTTAAGTTTTTCAGAATGACACTATCAGCACCTTGAATCTAAGATATCCTTTTTGGGATAGATTTAAAGTAGGCCTGATATAGCAGAAACTACTAATTTTGAGAATGGCAAATTTGGGAATAGTTTTTCAACCCAGAACAAAAACTGTGCTTTTACGGTCACTACAAATAACTTGACCAGCTAAAACAGTACTGATTTGGAGGAATATAAATGTCAGGTCTATTTTTTAGGCGCTGGGTGACAGGCTCAACTTGCCCCTGATGTAGTATATGGCCAAAAAATAACCACACTATTGATGGTTAAATGCACTTGGGTGACACAGGCTCAGCCTGCACCTGATGTAGTATATGGCCAAAAAATAACCACACTGTTGATGGTTAAATGCACTTGGGTGACACAGGCTCAGCCTGCACCTGATGTAGTATATGGCCAAAAAATAACCACACTGTTGATGGTTAAATGCACTTTGGTGACACAGGCTCAGCCTGCACCTGATGTAGTATATGGCCAAAAAATAACCGCACTGTTGATGGTTAAATGCACTTGGGTGACACAGGCTCAGCCTGCAGCTGATGTAGGATATAGCAAAAAATAACCACACTATTGATGGTTAAATGCACTTGGTGGTAGCTTGTGCTTGCGCACCACAAGCCACAAAATGGCCGCCGATCACCCCAGAAAAAAAGTGATATAAAAACGCTCTGGGCAGCCTAAAAAAAGTGAGCAATTCAATATCAGCACTTCAATGATCCACAGCTGGAGATCGATCACTGAATTAAGTCTTTTGGAGGAGTTAATCTGCCTAATCTCGCCCTAACGTCGCAGCAGCAACCTCTCCCTTTGCTTGAATCAGCAGAGTGACGTGCAGCGCTACGTGACCCAAGCTTATATAGAGGCTGGGTCACATGCTGCACTGGCCAATCACAGCCATGCCAATAGTAGGCAAGGCTGTGATGGCCTCTTGGGGCAAGTAGTATGACGCTTGTTGATTGGCTGCTTTGCAGCCTTTTTAAAAAGCGCCAAGAAAGCGCCGAACACCGAAACCGAACCCGGACTTTTACGAAAATGTTCGGGTCCGTGTCACGGACACCCCAAAATTCGGTACGAACCCGAACTATACAGTTCGGGTTCGCTCATCCCTAATAGTAAATAATAAATAAAAAAAAACTTTGCAAAAACAATTTTTTTTATTTGCATAGCCATATTCTGACCCTCATAACTTTTTTTTATTCTTATGTGTACAGAGCTGTATGAGGGCTAATTTTTTGCATGCAAAACACAAAGTAATGCAACAGTGCCATACTCACTGTAGAAAATGTAAAATACTAATGCTGCATTGTAAATGTGAGATTCTTGGCAAATACATTTTGTACAAAATTATCTATGCCTGTCCGCCAACGACAAGGTGATCTCTTTAGGACAGGAACCTAACACTAAATACCACATTCACTGGTGCCATACCGGTCTCCATTAAATTCAGGTAACACAGGTATTGATACCATATTTGGGTGTGTATGAGTTTTTGATCACTTTTTATTCATTTTTTTGTGGAAGGTGAAGCGACAAAAAAACCGAGAATCGGCCATTTTGACTTTTTTGTTTTTGTTTTGCTGTTTGCCATATGGGATATATATTTTTATATTAATAGTATGGGCATTATTGCACATGGCCATACCTATGATGTTTATTTTTATTTTTTTCATTTGTTTATGTATTTAGAATTTGGTATAATGGGGTGATTTAAATTTTATTTTTTTTTATAATTTAAAAACATTTTTTTTACACTTTTTAATAGTTCCCATAGACTCAGATTCCAATGCATTATCATGCATGGGGATTATACTATGTTCCTATGGAGCCCTGGCAGCTTCTTGTCACTCAGGAGGGATTAAATGTACGCGATCTACGTTATCGTCGTTCGGATACATTAGTTCAGCGTGCCTGATGTTTGAAACAGCTCACACCCCCCGGCTACGATGCCCACTGCAAGCCGACAACATTTTTATATACCTGATCGCCAACGTCATTTACTTGAGGTGTTCGGGAAGGGGTTAAAGGGGTTTTCCAGCTACACACTAAATAATAACACCAGAGTCGAGCTTACTGCATTAAATAAGTCAGATGACATTCTGAGTGCATTTTGACTCAACCATCATTATTACAATCAGTGACCCGCATCCTGTGTTCAGGGCCTCAGGGCCGGTTTTAGACAAAATGTGGCCCTGGGCAAAATCTAAAGAGGGGGCCCACATCTTGTAATAATGTGCTAAAATCACAGTCCGACATCCAACTCCCTCACCGATCAGCTGTTTGAAGAGACGGCGCGTGCTGTTTACTGCTGCTGTCCCATAGACATACAGCAGCAGAGCAGGAAGAGAGAATGGAGACGGTACATGCACACAGCGCACGCTGTCTCCTCAAACAGCTGATCGGCAGGAGTGCTGGGTGTCAGACCCCCGCTGATCTAATATTGATGACCTATCCTAAGGATAGGTCATCAATATGAAAAAACCCAGAGAACCTCTTGAAGCTACCCCCAATACTGTGCCTGTTCTGCTCCCCCCTATGTCCACAAACACTATACTATACACCCAGACTGCCTTCATTAGTAATGGTGCCCCCAAGAGTGATAATACTCCCCAAGATAGCCACCATTGGTAGTAATGCCCTCCATATTGCATCAAATAATAATAATGCCCCTACAGGTCTCTAGTAGTAATAATATAACCATAATGCTCCCAGTGGCTCTAATGTCCCCCTGTAGTGCCCCCCCACTAGTTCCAATATATAATGCTTCCCCCCATAGTGCCAATATATATATAATGTTCCACTGTAGTCCCAGTATGTATATAATGCTCCTCCATTCCTCCCCAGTAGTGCCAAGTATATATAATAATGTCTTTCCCCCTATCCCTGTTGTCCCCAGCAGTGTGGACTTTTTGCGATGCAGACCACAGTTTTATCTGTAGCTTGTGTTGCAGCGTCCTGATGCATGCGGTTCCAATGACATCACCACTCCTTCTCCGGGTCTCACATAAAGACGTCATCATGCGAGACCCAGAGCAGGAGGTTGCAGTGATGTCATTTCGGTTTCTCGCTCTGTTCTAACGCCTTCACGCTTGTGAAGTTGGACCGCCATGAGTGCGCCCCCCTTTATGGGTAGCGAAGTGGCACCCTAGGCAGATGACTACCCTCCCATATCCATCACCCCGACCCTAATTCAGAGCATATTACTGTAGGAGGTATAACAGGAGAGGACTATAACTCTCAGCATGTCGATTATTTAATATCAGAGCACATTACAGGGGGACGCATAAGAAGATGGGACTACAACTCCCAGCATATCCAAGCTGTAATT
This sequence comes from Bufo bufo, assembly GCF_905171765.1. Classification (NCBI taxonomy): domain Eukaryota; kingdom Metazoa; phylum Chordata; class Amphibia; order Anura; family Bufonidae; genus Bufo; species Bufo bufo. Next base: position 223,352,937 of record NC_053393.1, read on the forward strand.
ATGTAATATCAGAGTACATTACAAGAGGAGGTATAAGAGAAGACTACAACTCCCAGCATTTCCAAGCAGTTATTATGTAATATCAGAGTACATTATAAGAGGAGGCATACAACTCCCGGGATATTCAGGGTGTTGTAATGTGCCTTGATATTATATAATAATGGCCTGGACATGCTGAGAGTTATAGTCGTCTCCTCTTATACCTCCTCTTGTAATGTACTCTGATATTGCATAACAAGCTGGACATGCTGGGAGTTGTAGTCCTCTCCTCATACCTCCTCTTGTAATGTACTCTGATATTACATAACAGGAGGCATAAGAGGAGAGGACTACAACTCCCAGCATTTCTCTGGCATTTACATTGAATCCATACTTCTTCACATGCATGGCTGGTCTTCTTCATTACTTTACTGCACTGCTGAGCTCCGCCTCCTGTTCTGGTCACATGATGGTGAGGTCTTCGCAGGTCCTTCATACCTTCTTCTCTGCTGAGCTCCTCCACCTGCATCTGACATTATCGCAGGACCTCATTTTATTCAAATCAATAACATAATCAGTACAAGTAAAGTCAAAAAGGGACAGGACATGAGGACAGAGCCTCTATGGGGCTCTACAATGTGGAGAATCATACTTGGGGGTGAGTGTAACCAGAAACAGCAGATCACACAACAATGTTACAGGAGCTACAGACACAGGAGTGGTTGCGGGTGCATAATGCTGATCCCCATTGAATAACAACTAACATCCTATCAGGTCGATGCGCTTGGGGATTTTTGTCACCAGTTTACAGCAGCAATATGGGTAGGTAACATGGTACCCTGTGTATGGTTGGACGGGTGGCTATAGTTCTTGTCAACATTGTCATCTTTATGTCAGCATTCCACCGTCCTTAGATTACCCATCAGTGTCCATATGTTAGATGCTTAGACTGATAGGATGTTAGTTGTTATTCAATGGGGATCAGCATTATGCACCCGCAACCACTCCTGTGTCTGTAGCTCCTGTAACATTGTTGTGTGATCTGCTGTTAATAGGTACAAATCAAATCATTACCCCTGATCTCTGGGTAGACTTCACTACTGGTTTTGGCTCACAATAACTGATCAAAATAACTGAAGTGTAAACCCTACCTAAGCTGTGTTGGATATTGGTTGATGCTGAGGCTCTCTTGCAACACATAGACTTTTCCTAAAGAAATTGTTTAACAGAACTTCAGCTCCAGATCTTCAGTATGTCAGGCAGAATGGTTACCATTGTAATACAGACCTGCTGTATTGGAAAGGCTGAATTTTCTGGTCTTAACCACCTCAGCTCCCCTAGCTTAAACCCCCTTAATGACCAGACCACTTTTTACATTTCTGCACTACACTACTTTCACGGTTTATTGCTCGGTCATACAACTTACCACCCAAATTAATTTTACCTCCTTTTCTTCTCACTAATAGAGCTTTCATTTGGTGGTATTTTATTGCTGCTGACATTTTTACTTTTTTTTTATATTAATCAAAATTGACCGAAATTTTTGCAAAAAAATGTAATTTTTCACTTTCTGTTGTAAAATGTTTCAAATAAAACTACATTTCTATATAAATTTTTCTCTAAATGTCTTTGATAAAAAAAAATGCAATAAGTGTATATTTATTGGTTTGGGTAAAAGTTATAGCGTTTACAAACTATGGTGCAAAAATGTGAATTTACGCACTTTGACTTTCTGAGCACCTGTCATGTTTCCTGAGGTTCTACAATGCCCAGACAGTAGAAACAGTAGAAACACCCCACAAATGACCCCATTTCGGAAAGTAGACACCCTAAGGTATTCGCAAAGGGGCCCAAATTCCAATGAGTACTTTTAGGATTTCACAGGGCATTTTTTACGCATTTGGATTCCAAACTACTTCTCACGCTTTAGGGCCCCTAAAATACCAGGGCAGTATAAATACCCCACAAGTGACCCCATTTTGGAAAGAAGACACCCCAAGGTATTCCGTGAGGGGCATGGCGAGTTCCTAGAATATATATTTTTTGGCACAAGTTAGCGGAAAATGATTTTTATTTTTATTTTTTCTCTTACAAAGTCTCATATTCCACTAACTTGTGACAAAAAATTTAATTTTACATAAACTCACCATGCCCCTCACAAAATACCTTGGGGTGTCTTCTTTCCAAAATGGGGTCACATGTGGGGTATTTATACCTCCCTGGCATTTTAGGGGCCCTAAAGCGTGAGAAGAAGTCTGGAATATAAATGTCTAGAATTTTTTACGCATTTGGATTCCGTGAGGGGTATGGTGAGTTCATGTGAGATTTTATTTTTTGTCACAAGTTAGTGGAATATGAGACTTTGTAAGAAAAAACAACAAAAAAAATAAATTTCTGCTAACTCATGCCAAAAAAAATAAATCTCAAAAGTGATCTTTATAGTGCCACAGCGATTTTACGGTGTTTTTGCAGTGATCAGAAAAAAACAATTCTGTCACTGCGGTGGGGCGGACTGAACGCAAGTGTGTGCACAAGATCAGGCCTGATCGGGCGAACACTGCATTTTTTGTAGAGCCTATAGAACATGTCCTATTCTTGTCCGCAATTGCGGACAAGAAAAGGCATTTTCTATATAGTTCTGGCAATGTGCGGATCCGCAAAATGCGGAAAGCACATTGCCGGTGTCTGTGTTTTGCGGATCCGCGGATCCGCAAAACACATACAGACGTCTGAATGGAGCCTTACAGGGGGGTGATCAATGACAGGGGGGTGATCAGGGAGTCAATATGGGGTGATCAGGGGTTAATAAGGGGTTAATAAGTGACAGGGGGGTGTAGTGTAGTGTGGTGCTTGGTGCTACTTACAGAGCTGCCTGTGTCCTCTGGTGGTCGATCCAAGCAAAAGGGACCACCAGAGGACCAGGTAGCGGGTATATCATATGCTGTTAACAAAACAGCGTCTGATATACCTTTCTGGGGTTAAAAAAATCGCATCTACAGCCTGCCAGCCTGGCAGGCTGTAGATGAACTCGTTTACCTTCCGATCCTGTGAACGCTCGCTCCTGTGTGCGCGCGTTCACAGGAAATCTCGCGTCTCGCGAGATGACGCGCCGATGCGTCCAGAAGGAATAACCCGGCCGCCCGCAGGACGCATCCCTGCGTTAGGCGGTCGGGAGGTGGTTAAATAGTGTTGAGCGCGAATATTTGAATTACAAATTTTTATCTCAAATATTACAACTTCGAGAATTCTCGAATATTTTGAATATAGTCCTATATATTGTCTATATCGAATATTCAGCATTTTTTAACATCTGAAAACATGATTCCTCCCTGCTTCTTGCTTGTGGGCCAATGAGTCATTGGTCCACAAGAAACTTAAGCAGGGAGGAATCATAACTTTAGATGGGAAAAATTACGAATATTCTAAAAAACAAATATATTCATTTTTCAAATATTCTTAATATTCTAAAACAAGAATATATAGCAATATAGCGAATATTCAAAAAAAACGAATGTAGGGCAATTTAGCTAATATAGTGCTATAATCTTTATTGTCTAATAGTTGCAATTTTTTTCTCATCTGAAACTCAGATTGGAAAAAAATTACAACTATTAAAAATAAAGATTATAGCACTATTTTAGCTAAATTGCTCTATATTTTGTTTTTTTGAATAATCGCTATATATTCATGTTTTTGAATATTACGAATATTCTAAAAAACGAATATATTCGTTTTTCGAATATTCATAATATTCTAAAAAAGAATATATAGCGAATATTCAAAAAAAACGAATATAGAGCAATTTAGCTAATATAGAGCTTTTTTTTAATAGTTGTAATTTTTTTTCCAATCTGAACTTCAGATGAGAAAAAAATTACAACTATTAGACAAGGAAGATTATAGCACTGTATTAGCTAAATTGCTCTATATTAGTTTTTTTGAATATTCGCTATATTGCTATATATTATTATACGAATATTCGAAAAACTAATATATTTGTTTTTAGAATATTCTAAAAAAACGAATATATAGCACTAAATTCTATAGTGCTATATATTCGTTTTTGACCCACGCCTGTATTGATCACATAAGATTCGCATGCCGATTTTTCAAGTAAAAAGAAAAGTAGAATATAACGAATATTCGAATTCGCAAATATTCAACGAATATTCTACAAAAATATTTGCAACATATCGCGAATTTGAATATGATTCCTGCCACTCATCGCTAGTCTTAAAAAGCTATTTTATTCACAGGCATGACACTATAAATAGTATAGTACTGAAATAAAAGGAAACGGGCGAGATTTACGCGCGGGTGCGATGCGTGAGGTGAACACCTTGCACCCGCACTGAATCCGGACCCATTAATTTTTATGGGGCTGTGCACACGAGCGGTGATTTTCACGCATCACTTGTGCGTTGCGTGAAAATCGCATTATGTTCTATATTCTGCGTTTTCCACGCAACGCAGGCCCCATAGAAGTGAATGGGGTTGCGTGAAAATCGCAAGCATCCGCAAGCAAGTGCGGATGCGGTGCGAGTTTCACGCACGGTTGCTAGGAGACGATCGGGATGGGGACCTGATCTTTATTATTTTCCCTTATAACATGGTTATAAGGGAAAATAATAGCATTCTTAATACAGAATGCTCACTAAAATAGGGCTGGAGGGGTTAAAAAAAATAAATAAAAATTTAACTCACCTTAATCCACTTGTTCGCGCAGCCCGGCTTCTCTTCTGTCTTCATATTTGCTGTGCACAGGAAAAGGACCTGTGGTGACGTCACTGCGCTCATCACATGGTCCGTCACATGATCCTTCACCATGGTAAAAAGATCATGTGATGAGCGCAGTGACGTCATCAAAGGTCCTATTCCTCAAAGAAGAAGACAGAAGAGAAGCCAGGCTGCGCGAACAAGTGGATTAAGGTGAATTAAATTATTTTTTTATTATTTTTTAACCCCTCCAGCCCTATTGTACTATGCATTCTGTATTAAGAATGCTATTATTTACCCTTATAACCATGTTATAAGAGAAAATAATACAATCTACACAACACCTAACCCAAACCCGAACTTCTGTAAAGAACTTCAGGTTTGGGTACCAAACATGCAGATTTTTCTCACGCGCATGCAAAACGAATTACAATGTTTTGCACTTGCGCGGAAAAATTGCGCATGTTCCCGCAACGCACCCGCATCTTTTTCCGCAACGCCCGTTTGAAGCCAGCTTTATAGTTTTACTGTTTTTTTTTTTTTTTACTAAATATCACAAAACATGAATGTGAAAAATCTGTTGGGCGAGTTCAGGTTGACTTTTTATATCATCAAGTGTGCCTGTTCCAGCCTAAACTGACCCTAAGTTTTTTGTCTCCATAAGGGTGGGTTCACACTAGCATTAGCGATTCCGTTATGGTTTTCCGTTATAACATGGTTATAACGGAAAATAACGGAATGCCCAGACAGAATGCAAAATGGAAGCCTTTAACACGTTCAGGACCTTGGACGAGAATGCTCATCCTAACTTGCAGGTACTTAAAGCACTAGGATGAGCATTCTCATTCTAGGGCTAATGCGCTGCCCCACACGTGCTGCCGCGATCAGCAGCAGGGGCCCGGCTGATACTGACAGCCAGGCCCCTGCTGTATCTGCCAGCATCGGTGAAAACACTGATGCCGGCAGATTAACCTTCTGTATGCCGCGGTCACGCTGATCGCGGCATACAGCGGGTTTGCAGTAGCTTGTACATCCCCATCGGGTCCCCGTGCTGTGGTGACGGGGACACGATGGTTGCTATGGCAGCCCTGATGCCTTGAACAGGCATCGGGACTGCCAGCAACGGAAGCCCAAGAGATCCAGCCCCAGGGCTGGATCTTCTCGGCAACTGTTAGCATCTTAGGCCTCATGCACAAAAACTGCGGCTTGGATGCGGACCCATTCACTTCAATGTGCATCCGTTGCTCCGTTCCGTGGCCCCACAAAAAAAATAGAACATGTCCTATTCTTGTTCGTTTTGCGGACAAGAATAGCTATTTCTACAATGGGGCGCCCGTTCCGTTCTGCAAATTGCGGAAGGCACACGGGCGGCTTCCGTTTTTTGCGGATTCGTGGTTTGCGGACCGCAAAAAATGGAACGGTCGTGTGCATGAGGCGTTACAGTGTAAGACCCTGAGAGTTCAATACAGCACAATACAGATGTATTGTGCTGTATTGAAACAGGGATCTGAACTGAAATCTTGAATTCCCATAGTGGGACAAAAAAATAAAGTGAAAAAAGAAGTTAAAGAAAATAAAGGTTTTACAAAACAATTAACGTTTCAAGTAAAAAAAAAAAAGCGTACTTTTCTAAAAATAAAGTAAAATCAAAATTGTAAAAAATAGGGATAAAAAGAAAAGTAGACTAAAAGTAGTTACTAAAACATGATTTTTTTTGTTTAAAAAATGAAATCATTGTGTAAAGCTTACATAAATAAAAAAATAGTATACATATTAGGTATCGCCGCGATCGTGACAACCTGCTCTATAACAATATTACATGATCTAACCTGTCAGATGAATTTTGTAAATAACAAAAAATAAAAACGGTGCCAAAACAGCTATTTCTTGTTACCTTGCCTCACAAAAAGTGCAATATAGAGCAACTAAAAATCATATGTACCCTAAAATAGTACCAGCAAAACTGCCAACTTATCTCGTAGTTTCCAAAACGGGGTCATTTTTTTGAGTTTATACTTTAGGGGTGCATCAGGGGGTCTACAAATGTGACATGGCAGCTTAAAATTATTTCAGGTTAAAGGGTTTCTACCACCAGAAATACTGTTATGTAGCTGACTGACATTGGCGATGCGCTAATGTCAGCACTATATAACAGTATGTTTCTAACGTTAGTCCCTGCAGCCATTTTTGTTAAAAAAACACTTTTATTATATGCTAATGAACCTCTAGGTGCTATGTGGGCGTAAAATCAGCACCTAGAGGCTCCGTCCACAAACCCATTATGCCGCCCAGGTCCAGTTTTGTGCCCGCCCAGCTCCTCTTGAATGATGGCACGGTCCGCCGCATCGCTGCCAAAATCCCGCGCCTGCGCCGTTCACTTCTGTCTTCGGCGCAGGAGCAGTGAGTGAAGGCCGCTCTCCTGATGCCGGCTTCCTCACTGTGACGTAGTCGGCGCAGGCGCAGTGAGAAATCCGGCACCAGGATCGCATCATTCACTCATTGCGTCTGCGCCGAAGACAGAAGTGAACGGTGCAGGCGCGGGATTTCGGCAGCGATGCGGCGGACCAAGCCTTCAATCAAGAGGAGCTGGGCGGGCACAACACTGGACCTGGGCGGCATAATGGGTGAGTGGACGGAGCCTCTAGGTGCTGATTTTACGCCCACATAGCACTTAGAGGCTCATTAGCATATAATAAAAGTGCTTTTTTAACAAAAACGGCTGCAGGGACTAACGTTAGAAACATACTGTTATGTAGTGCTGACATTAGTGCATCGCTAATGTTAGTCAGCTAGATAACAGTATTTCTGGTGGTAGAAACCCTTTAACCACCTCCGGACCGCTGTACGCACAGACGCGTCCTGGAGGTGGTTGATTCATTCCTCCTGGACGCGCCGGCGCGTCCTCTCGCGAGACGCGAGATTTCCTGTGAACGCGCGCACACAGGCGCGCGCGCTCACAGGAACGGAAGGTAAGAGAGTTGATCTCCAGCCTGCCAGCGGCGATCGTTCGCTGGCAGGCTGGAGATGTGTTTTTTTTAACCCCTAACAGGTATATTAGACGCTGTTTTGATAACAGCGTCTAATATACCTGCTACCTGGTCCTCTGGTGGTCCCATTTGTTTGGATCGACCACCAGAGGACACAGGTAGCTCAGTAAAGACCCACCAAGCACCACTACACTACACTACACCCCCCCCCCCGTCACTTATTAACCCCTTATTAGCCCCTGATCACCCCTAATCACCCCTGATCACCCCATATAGACTCCCTGATCACCCCCCTGTCATTGATTACCCCCCTGTCATTGATCAACCCCCTGTAAAGCTCCATTCAGATGTCCGCATGATTTTTACGGATCCACTGATAGATGGATCGGATCCGCAAAACGCATCCGGACGTCTGAATGAAGCCTTACAGGGGCATGATCAATGACTGTGGTTATCACCCCATATAGACTCCCTGATCACCCCCCTGTCATTGATCACCCCCCTGTCATTGATTACCCCCCTGTAAAGCTCCATTCAGACGTCCGCATGATTTTTACGGATCCACTGATAGATGGATCGGATCCGCAAAACGCATCCGGACGTCTGAATGAAGCCTTACAGGGGCATGATCAATGACTGTGGTGATCACCCCATATAGACTCCCTGATCACCCCCCTGTAAAGCTCCATTCAGATGTCCGCATGATTTTTACGGATCCACTGATAGATGGATCGGATCCGCAAAACGCATCCGGACGTCTGAATGAAGCCTTACAGGGGCATGATCAATGACTGTGGTTATCACCCCATATAGACTCCCTGATCACCCCCCTGTCATTGATCACCCCCCTGTCATTGATTACCCCCCTGTAAAGCTCCATTCAGACGTCCGCATGATTTTTACGGATCCACTGATAGATGGATCGGATCCGCAAAACGCATCCGGACGTCTGAATGAAGCCTTACAGGGGCATGATCAATGACTGTGGTGATCACCCCATATAGACTCCCTGATCACCCCCCTGTAAAGCTCCATTCAGATGTCCGCATGATTTTTACGGATCCACTGATAGATGGATCGGATCCGCAAAACGCATCCGGACGTCTGAATGAAGCCTTACAGGGGCATGATCAATGACTGTGGTTATCACCCCATATAGACTCCCTGATCACCCCCCTGTCATTGATCACCCCCCTGTCATTGATTACCCCCCTGTAAAGCTCCATTCAGACGTCCGCATGATTTTTACGGATCCACTGATAGATGGATCGGATCCGCAAAACGCATCCGGACGTCTGAATGAAGCCTTACAGGGGCATGATCAATGACTGTGGTGATCACCCCATATAGACTCCCTGATCACCCCCCTGTCATTGATTACCCCCCTGTCATTGATCACCCCCCTGTAAAGCTCCATTCAGACGTCCGCATGATTTTTACGGATCCACTGATAGATGGATCGGATCCGCAAAACGCATCCGGACGTCTGAATGAAGCCTTACAGGGGCATGATCAATGACTGTGGTTATCACCCCATATAGACTCCCTGATCACCCCCCTGTCATTGATTACCCCCCTGTAAAGCTCCATTCAGACGTCCGCATGATTTTTACGGATCCACTGATAGATGGATCGGATCCGCAAAACGCATCCGGACGTCTGAATGAAGCCTTACAGGGGCATGATCAATGACTGTGGTGATCACCCCATATAGACTCCCTGATCACCCCCCTGTCATTGATTACCCCCCTGTCATTGATCACCCCCCTGTAAAGCTCCATTCAGACGTCCGGATGATTTTTACGGATCCACTGATGGATGGATCGGATCCGCAAAACGCATCCGGACGTCTGAATGAAGCCTTACACGGGCGTGATAAATGACTGTGGTTATCACCCCATATAGACTCCCTGATCACCCCCCTGTCATTGATCACCACCCCTGTCATTGATCACCACCCCTGTCATTGATCACCCCCCCTGTCATTGATCACCCCCCTGTCATTGATCACCCCCCTGTCATTGATCACCCCCCTGTCATTGATCACCCCCCTGTTATTGATCAACCCCCTGTCATTGATCAACCCCCCTGTCATTGATCACCCCCCTGTCATTGATCACCCCCCTGTAAGGCTCCATTCAGACATTTTTTTGGCCCAAGTTAGCGGAATTATTATTTTTTTTTCTTACAAAGTCTCATATTCCACTAACTTGTGACAAAAAATTAAATCTCACATGAACTCACCATACCCCTCACGGAATCCAAATGCGTAAAATTTTTTAGACATTTATATTCCAGACTTCTTCTCACGCTTTAGGGCCCCTAGAATGCCAGGGCAGTATAAATACCCCACATGTGACCCCATTTCGGAAAGAAGACACCCCCAGGTATTCCGTGAGGGGCATATTGAGTCCATGAAAGATTGAAATTTTTGTCCCAAGTTAGCGGAACGGGAGACTTTGTGAGAAAAAAATAAAAAATATAAATTTCCGCTAACTTGTGCCAAAAAAAAAAAATTTCTATGAACTCGCCATGCCCCTCATTGAATACCTTGGGGTGTCTTCTTTCCAAAATGGGGTCACATGTGGGGTATTTATACTGCCCTGGCATTCTAGGGGCCCCAAAGCGTGAGAAGAAGTCTGGTATCTAAATGTCTAAAAATGCCCTCCTAAAAGGAATTTGGGCCCCTTTGCGCATCTAGGCTGCAAAAAAGTGTCACACATTTTGCAGCCTAGGTGGGCAAAGGGGCCCATATTCCAAAGAGCACCTTTCGGATTTCACTGGTCATTTACCTACTTACCACACATTAGGGCCCCTGGAAAATGCCAGGGCAGTATAACTACCCCACAAGTGACCCCATTTTGGAAAGAAGACACCCCAAGGTATTCCGTGAAGGGCATGGCGAGTTCCTAGAATTTTTTATTTTTTGTCACAAGTTAGTGGAAAATGATGATTTTTTTTTTTTTTTTTTTTTCATACAAAGTCTCATATTCCACTAACTTGTGACAAAAAATAAAAACTTCCATGAACTCACTATGCCCATCAGCGAATACCTTGGGGTCTATTCTTTCCAAAATGGGGTCACTTGTGGGGTAGGTATAATGCCCTGGTATTTTAGGGGCCCAAATGTGTGGTAAGGAGTTTGAAATCAAATTCTGTAAAAAATGACCAGTGAAATCCGAAAGGTGCTCTTTGGAATATGGGCCCCTTTGCCCACCTAGGCTGCAAAAAAGTGTCACACATCTGGTATCTCCATACTCAGGAGAAGGTGGGGAATGTGTTTTGGGGTGTCATTTTACATATACCCATGCTGGGTGAGATAAATATCTTGGTCAAATGCCAACTTTGTATAAAAAAATGGGAAAAGTTGTCTTTTGCCAAGATATTTCTCTCACCCAGCATGGGTATATGTAAAAAGACACCCCAAAACACATTCCCCAACTTCTCCTGAGTACGGAGATACCACATGTGTGGCACTTTTTTGCAGCCTAGGTGGGCAAAGGGGCCCATATTCCAAAGAGCACCTTTTGGATTTCACTGGTCATTTACCTACTTACCACACATTAGGGCCCCTGGAAAATGCCAGGGCAGTATAACTACCCCACAAGTGACCCCATTTTGGAAAGAAGACACCCCAAGGTATTCCGTGAGGGGCATGGCGAGTTCCTAGAATTTTTTATTTTTTGTCACAAGTTAGTGGAAAATGATGATTTTTTTATATATTTTTTTTTTTCATACAAAGTCCCATATTCCACTAACTTGTGACAAAAAATAAAAACTTCCATGAACTCACTATGCCCATCAGCGAATACCTTGGGGTCTCTTCTTTCTAAAATGGGGTCACTTGTGGGGTAGTTATACTGCCCTGGCATTCTAGGGGCCCAAATGTGTGGTAAGGAGTTTGAAATCAAATTCTGTAAAAAATGACGAGTGAAATCCGAAAGGTGCTCTTTGGAATATGGGCCCCTTTGCCCACCTAGGCTGCAAAAAAGTGTCACACATCTGGTATCTCCGTATTCAGGAGAAGTTGGGGAATGTGTTTTGGGGTGTCTTTTTACATATACCCATGCTGGGTGAGAGAAATATCTTGGCAAAAGACAACTTTTCCCATTTTTTTATACAAAGTTGGCATTTGACCAAGATATTTATCTCACCCAGCATGGGTATATGTAAAATGACACCCCAAAACACATTCCCCAACTTCTACTGAATACGGAGATACCAGATGTGTGACACTTTTTTGCAGCCTAGGTGGGCAAAGGGGCCCACATTCCAAAGAGCACCTTTCGGATTTCACTGGTCAGTTTTTACAGAATTTGATTTCAAACTCCTTACCACACATTTGGGCCCCTAGAATGCCAGGGCAGTATAACTACCCCACAAGTGACCCCATTTTGGAAAGAAGAGACCCCAAGGTATTTCGTGATGGGCATAGTGAGTTCATGGAAGTTTTTATTTTTTGTCACAAGTTAGTGGAATATGAGACTTTGTAAGAAAAAAAAAAAAAAAAAATCATCATTTTCCGCTAACTTGTGACAAAAAATAAAAAGTTCTATGAACTCACTATGCCCATCAGCGAATACCTTAGGGTGTGTACTTTCCGAAATGGGGTCATTTGTGGGGTGTTTGTACTGTCTGGGCATTGTAGAACCTCAGGAAACATGACAGGTGCTCAGAAAGTCAGAGCTGCTTCAAAAAGCGGAAATTCACATTTTTGTACCATAGTTTGTAAACGCTATAACTTTTACCCAAACCATTTTTTTTTTACCCAAACATTTTTTTTTTATCAAAGACATGTAGAACAATAAATTTAGAGCAAAATTTATATATGGATGTCATTTTTTTTGCAAAATTTTACAACTGAAAGTGAAAAATGTCATTTTTTTGCAAAAAAATCGTTAAATTTCGATTAATAACAAAAAAAGTAAAAATGTCAGCAGCAATGAAATACCACCAAATGAAAGCTCTATTAGTGAGAAGAAAAGGAGGTAAAATTCATTTGGGTGGTAAGTTGCATGACCGAGCAATAAATGGTGAAAGTAGTGTAGGTCAGAAGTGTAAAAAGTGGCCTGGTCTTTCAGGGTGTTTAAGCACTGGGGGCTGAGGTGGTTAATCTGCCTTCCAAAAACCATATGGCGTTCCTTTCCTTCTGCGCCCTGTAGTGTGCCTGTACAGCAGTTTACGACCACATATGGGGTGTTTCTGTAAACTACAGAATCAGGGCAATAAATATTGAGTTTTGTTTGGCTGTTAACCCTTGCTTTGTTAGTTGAAAAAAATTAACTAAAATGGAAAATCTGCCAAAAAAGTGAAATTCTGAAATTTCATCTCCATTTTCCATTAATTCTTTTGGAACACCTAAAGGATTAACATTGTTTGTAAAATCAGTTTTGAATACCTTGACAGGTGTAGTTTCTAAAATGGGGTCACTTTTTGGAGTTTCTACTCTACGGGTGCATCAAGGGGTTTTCAGATGTGACATGGCAGCTTAAAATTATCCCAGTGAAATCTGCTTTTCAAAAACCATATAGCGTTCCTTTCTTTCTGCGCAATGCCGTGAGCCCATACAGCAGTTTACGACCACATATGGGGTGTTTCTGTAAACTACAGAATCAGGGCAATAAATATTGAGTTTTGTTTGGCTGTTAACCCTTGCTTTGTTAGTGGAGAAAAAAATTATTAAAATGGAAAATCTGCCAAAAAAGTGAAATTCTGAAATTTCATCTCCATTTTCCATTAACTCTTGTGGAACACCTAAAGGGTTAACAGAATTTTTAAAATCAGTTGTGAATACCTTGAGGAGTGAAGTTTCTAAATTGGGGTCATATTTGGGTGGTTTATATTATGTAAGCCTCACAAAGTGACTTCAGACCTGAACTGGTCCTTAAAAAGTGGGTTTTTTGGAAATTTCCGGAAATTTCAAGATTTGCTTCTAAACTTCTAAGCATTCTAACATTCGCCATATGAAGTAGACATATGGGGAATGTAAAGTAATAAATATTTTTGGAGTTATTACTATCTGCAAATTTTTTATTTTTTTTTCTAAATAAAGATTTGCTAAAAATGGCCTGGTCCTTAAGGTGAAAAATGGCTGGGTCCTTAAGGGGTTAAAAGGCATTTCGTTTGCTTTCCGTCCTAATAGAAGTCTATGGGAAAGCATAACGGATCCGTCTAGGTCCCGTTATGTAAGACGGAAAACAAAGGCTTCCGTTTTGCATTCCGTCATAATTCAAGTCTATGGGCAGAAGAACGGATCCGTCCTTCCGTCTTATGGATTCCATTATTTTCCGTTATAACCATGTTATAACAGAAAGCCATAACGGAATCCCTAACGCTAGTGTGAACCCACCCTTAGCTAGTCTAGATAGCAATTAGCATCAATTATTCCAGGATTTTAATACTGATGGCCTGTTCTCAGAATAGGCTATTGTAACGGCACCCCGGGCATAAAAGGGGGTAAAAGCCATTTAAGAGATATTCCCTTTGCAGATGCAAAGGCAGCTACTAAAGACGCCAATCTCCCGAACTGGAAACTATAGGAATGCTGCATACAGCCGAATAGGAAAAACCAGATGAAAGGTTTACACTCCTAGCAGTCGAACTGGAACAGCATACAATAAATCCCCCCAAGAACGAGACAAGGCGCCGTGTTGAGGGTCAAGCAGTGGTCAGCCAGAGCTGTGGGTTTATTGTTCTTATATACATATTCTTACACATTAGTACCACCCACAGGGTTTTGTAAAACAACCAGTAACCACGTACAATACACTCAGATACTCCCACACAAAATCCTCCCCTCTGCCTGTGATACAATTACCTTACACAATGGGTTAATGTAATTATCACAGGCAGGAAAATACACAGTTTTACACAATATTCATAACTTTAAAAGTATGCATCACATTCACATAAAACTTACATTTACAGAATCGGCATACTCCAAATACAAACATACGTCAAAATCATGCAACTTAGTCCAGTGGGTCAAAAGTTAGATCAAAGTCCTTTGTGACCAAAGGAAGCATGGCTTTCCGGCCCAAACCAGTTTCCACAGAGTCTTCTGTCCTGGAGATAATTGGGAAGTAATCCAATTTATCTCCAAGGACAGAGGCAAAACTCCATTAGCCACATGGTAGCAAAAGACAATAAAAGACATAAAAATATATAACTGTGCAGCTATTGCATAAAACAGGTACATTCAACATATTCCCAGATAGCTTGGATCTGAGCGCACATTATTACTGAATGGCGCTCAGATCACATACATACAGTTCAATTGCCATTGAGCCAAATTCTTTCACATAGTCTTTCGTTATCCGAATGGGTTCCATGGCATAGCTATCTGGGCTTTCACTGTTCAAATAGGGCAAGTACCAAATGACCCGGCTTTCATGTCTTTGCAGGGGAAAATCAAGCGTTTCAACATGGGGCCATAGTCTAAAGGAAGCAGGCGGGCAACCAGGCTTCTCCTATGCAATGTGGCGAGATTGGTCTCGTCACAGCTATCAATAACAGATCAGCAGGTGTCTGACACCCCACTCCCACCAATCAGCTGTTTCAGAGTAGCT